>NC_056002.1:23940086-24552808 GCF_018446385.1 Zingiber officinale | reverse complement strand
CCGTCGATGATGCCGCCGAGGACGGACAGGCCGTTGACGTACTTGAACCGCAACCAGTTGGCGGCGGCGGTGTATCCGGAGGGAGCGACGAGGGTGCCGGCGATGAAGACCCTGATGGCGCTGTTGTTGCAGGGACCTTGGAAGGTGGCTTGGCCGACCATGAACCGGCCGGCCGGCACGTACATGCTCGCCGGCTTGTTGGCGGCGCAGGCTGCCGACCATGCGGCCAGGAAGGCCTTGGCTGAGTCGGTGCGGCCGTCGGCCACCGCGCCGTAGTCCACTACGTTGTAGCTTGCTGCTGCAAGAAGGGAAAGACGGAGGGCGATGAGGAGCAAGCACACTGCTCGTGCCATCATGGAAGAAGAATACATTTACAGAGAGATTAAAGTTAGCAAATTAACGTTTGAAAATTACTTGATCCGCTGTGCCGCCTCTTCGAGCGAGGGGATCGATTTATAGCTAGAGACGAGATCCGACCACCGGAGTCGGGAGTAGAAGTGAAGGGTCGAGATCGGAATAAATAAACTGAAGGTCAAAGGTTGGTGGTGGAGTGCAAGCGTTGCCTCAGGAACTATAATAGGCGTTAATTTCAGCCGCTATTTTCTGTTTTAAGATTGTTCTCTCTGCTTGCGCCATTGATGGCGACTGCGTGCCTGGATGTGATTCATCAGATCATTATCTAAGATGATAATTTAAGCGTCTAGTTTTCGTCCAGTGAATTCTTGTCACTTTGCTTAGCTGCAAGAGGACTTTTCAGAGGTGATTGCTTGTCATTGGAGCCTCCGTGCATTCCATGGTTTAGGATTCAATGGATATTTGCCAGTGAAGCGTGCAAATACTAATTGAATTCCAAGTGTGGTTTCTTCTCATTCAAGGTCAAGATTTAGATAGCCTTAGCTTGACATGTATACATGTAAATGGCTTAAAGATTCTTCTCATTCATGCACCAAAAGCATTTTCCTTTCAACTTAATTAATTGTGCAGAAAATTAAAGGTGGCTAATGATTGATTCCATTACTTTAATCTTGCTTAGAACATCACCGTGAGTTGTATACGTACATACCTGAAGGTAAGGTTTACGTCATTTTACAATTCAATCAGATATATATGTTCCTTGTTGTCTTATAAAATCAGATATTAGATATAGATTATAAAACAAACCAACTTGGCATGCTCAAATCCTTTCCTTCATATTAATGAAACGATCCTGGTTTAACTAACTCTTTTATCTGATTATGTTATTCATTTAGGGCTTGCATGAAAACTAAAAAACATAAATTATCTCTTTATCCATTTTCATTTTTGATACGGAGAGTAGGAAGAGTCATCACGAGGGCAAAGAAGGTCAAATCGACAAGTTTAGTTGTGATAAAGTTAAGGGAGATCAATGACTATCTCTACCTGATTGATCCGACTAGCTGATCCGCCAAGGTCGATCTGCCACTATTTTTGGCGGATCCATCACTTTTCCTAGCTGATCCATCACTTTTTCTGATCGATTCGCCAATCTTCTTGGCTGATCCGAGCCAGCCAGTTCGCCTAACAGAGTAGAGCAGTTGATCCGCCAGTCTTCTAACATCTGGTTGGACCTTGCTTTTAGATGGGGTCGGCTCAACTAAGGAATGTTGACCATTCTGAGGACTCAGCTAGCTTATCCTCACAGTGCATTAATGGTCCATCAGCTGAATATTCCTTTTTGACATTTTGTGTGACCGTTGTCAGAAAATCAGGAGAATATTTCTTGTGCAAGTTGTACATCGGAAACTTCTATAAGTATCCCATGGTAGTTTTGATGTGAGTTAAGTTAGGTCCTGTTGTGTCTTGATCTTTGTGTCTAAGTGTGCAGGAATTTAGGAGCACAAGAAATCGAGTGAGAGACGCAGCTAGCGAGAAGGATGACACGGAAAAGAGTCAACATGCTCAATGCTTCTGAGGGACGAGGTGCTGCGGAATAGTACGCTGGCGGACGAAAAGGGAGTGCTCGTCATTTCTGAGGGGTGAGAAGCCCGAGGTGGAAAATATCCTGCTGCCGGTGCTAGGACAGGGAGAAGTCGGCCGACGCTAGGGCACAAGGAAAGGGTCGGTTGCCGGCGCTAGGCAGAGGGAAAGAGGAAAGACCTCATCGTCAGCACTGCTCTGTGCAGCGGCGTCGACTGTGGGCGACGCGAGGAAGAGACGAGGGCTCGAGAGTAGGTGGCGGCAGCGTGTCTCGACAAAGAGGGAGAGAGATTGGAGGGGAATAAAAGAAGAGGGGAATCGATAATGAAGAGGAGAAGATGGGTTCGACGTGCGGCTCAGGCAGGAAGAAGAGATCGGGCAGAGTTTTTAGGGCGGCGTCGCGAGAGAAGAGACGGGGGAAGGAAACGATGACGGGAAGAAGAATAGGGCACGGGTAGGGGAAATAGGAAAAGATAGAGGAGAATAAGATATTTCCTTTATCAACTTAGGGTTTCTTTTATTAAAGCCTAGGTTATTTCTTTTATCAACTCTCATCTTGGGTATTTCCAAACAGGCTTTCCTCAAACCCGCAAATGCATCCCCTCCAATTACGGCATACAAGCTCCGATAATTCCCAGAAAATTTTTAAAAATTTCCAAAAATTCCCAATAAGATTATTTCTCAAATAATCCTATTATTTAATTTGCGATATCTTACATTCTCCCCCACTAATAAAAATTTGGTCCCCAAATTTAGTATTCAACTCAGGGATCTTCATCCAAGAATAACCACCAAGCAACAAACCTATATACCACTCCATCCAAGTTTCATGAACATATCTCCAATTATGACAATCCACCTCCAAGTGAATAGTGATGACTCTGTGGGTTATGAACTCACCCTGCTTACGTTATTCTCACACTGCTACCTAACCAATTGTGAATAAAGCATCTACCTCTGAAATCCATAATCCACCATCAGTAAATCCTCCAACATCTGTATAGGGCACTCAAACTATCCATCAGTCTGAGGATGAAAATCTATACTAAAGCGAAGCTCTGAACTCAAAATCCATTGTAATCTCAATCAGAACCATGATGTGAAATCATGGATCTCCATTCGATACAATACTCAGAGATATACCATAAGATCTGGTAATTTCTCTACAGTATAATCCTGTTACTCGATCCAAAAGAATCCGTCCTACAAATTGATAGCTAGGGAGCAAAGTCGTCACCCAACAATGATTACCCAAACCATCATATCCTTAACGCAAGACCTCAGTAAGTCCTCTAGAGTCTGGATGGTTCATTCTGACTGCCCGTCTGTCTATGGATGGAATGTCGTACTAAAACGGAGCTGCGTGTCCAAGGCATGCTGTAGACTTTGCTGGAACCGACGGTCTCTATCAGATATAATGCTCAAAGTAACACCACGCCATCTGATGACCTCCCGACCATACAGCTCTGCCAATCGATCTAGAGAATTGGTCTTTCGAATTGCTAAGAAGTGTGCGGATTTGGTTAATCGGTCAACGACTACCCAAATTGCGTCATGGTCTCGTCGTGTCCTAGGCAATCCCACCACAAAATCTATAGTGATGTGTTCCCATTTCTACTCCGGAATAGGAATCCTTTGAAGTAATCCAGCAGGTCTCTGGTGCTCAGCCTTCACCTGCTGACATCCTAGACATCTAGCTACAAACTCCGCGATGTCTTTCTTCATGTCATTCCTGTTAGGATGTATACTAAAAACCTAGCTTTTTGTATGAACATTTATATTTTGAAATGAGAATTACTCTGGTCAAATGTTGCAAGTTAATGCAGTTATCCATTTAATTTATATTGTAGATAACATAGTGTGTGGTGCCACACAGAAGATCATGTTATCGGTTCCTTATAAATTATAAATAATAGCTCACAACCGAGATGGATAGAAACAAACCATTGGAACGGTTGTAGTGTAATTTGGAATTAATTTGTCTTGACTATATAATTACACTAGTACACTATGTGTGTATTGAGCAGGACCATTTGAGATTGCTCTTTTTTATACTGACTACATAAAAGAACAAAACCTCTATTATTATGGATGTGCGTACTCTTAATCCTGATATAATAACAAACACATATACTTAGAATTTATTTCTTTAATTTATCAAAGGATGAGATTTATTCAGTTAAATCAATAGGCCCGATAAGTTGAGAAACTGTGTCTTAGTAATCTAAGTTGATGATGTCCCCTTGAGGAGCTCATAAGGATTATGATGTAAACCCTGCAAGTGGACTTAGTCTGACATGATAATAAGGTTGAGTGGTACTACTCTTGAAGCTAGATGTTAATTGAGTTGTCAGTAACTCATTTAATTAACGGGCATACTATATCTTAAACACAGGGAAACTAACGCACTCATAATAAGTAGAAGCTCATATTGTAATATGGGATTGGTGCGGTAGTTCAATAATAACTCTTTAGTGGTATGAGTTATTATTGATGAACTTGAGTTGGGTGTTCGGGTCGAACACAGGAAGCTCAAGTCCATCAGGAGGCCAAAACCAATTCCTCCACTCGGTCCCTATTGTAGCCTCTATAAAGCCTCGCATTCACCCGTTTTGGTTTTGCTTCCTATGCAAGAAAGGGGCCGACCACATCCTTGCTTGGTGCCCAAGCAAGGGGTCGGCCAAGCCTTGCTTCCTACCCAAGAAAGGGGTCGGCCAAGCCTTGCTTGGTGCCCAAGCAAGGGGTCGACCAAACCAAAAGAAAAGAAAAGAAAAAAAAGGGAGATTTTTTCTCAACAGAATTAAAGATTTTTCTAAAAAGAATTACGTTGATTCTTTTTTAGAAATTTTATAAAAAGAATTATATTAATTCTTTCCTAAGAAATTTTTCTAAAAAGAATGATGTTAATTCTTTCCTAGAGATTTTCCTAAAAAAAATTATGTTGGTTCTTTCTTAGAAATTTTTTAAAAAGAATTATACTAATTCTTTCTTAAGAAATTTTTCTAAAAAGAATTATGTTAATTCTTTTCTAGAGATTTTTTCTAAATAAAAATCTATTACTTTTTCTCTTTTTTTATCTGGGCAAAGGGTTATAAAAGGAGAAGAGGTTGTGCCAGAAAAATCAACAATTCAATTAAGAATTAATAAGTTTTTCTCCACAACTAAAAATCTCTCCTTTCCCTTAAGGCCGATGCCCAATTTTTCTTTTCTTCCCTCTAGGGCCGGCGCCCCACTTCTTTTCTTCTTCCCTTTTCTTCCCTCTAGGGCCGGCGCCCCATCTTCTCTTGGTGGTCAGAGCTTGGAGGAAAAGAAAACGAAGAGACGAAGCACCTTGGTGGTCGGCGGTTTGGAGGAGAAGAAGAAGGAGGAGGTGTTTCCTTTCTTTGCATCTTTTGGTGGTAGGCGGCTTGGAAACAAAAGGGGCTCGAGTGTTTTTGTCTTGGTAGATCGTCACCCACACGACGTCCAAGAAGAGGAGAGGAATACGGCAGAAGATCAAGAGGTCTTTGTCTATGAAGAAAGGTACAACTAGTTATTTTTTTGCAACACAACTAGTTTTGTTTTCTTTGTATGGATCTTGAAATACCAACACAAGAGGCTAGCGATTTCGTGTTTTCATTTTTGTGCTTTGATTTTGTGTTTCGATCTTGTGCTTTGATTGCGATCTATGTAGTTAAACCTAAGGTTACTGTGAGAAGTTTAAATATTCAATTTCTTTGAAAGGCTTTATCTAGGAAGTGGTGGATGATCCCATAACCAAGAAGGCCTAGTGCCTCTCCAACGACCTGGAAGCCAATCCTTGAAATAAATATTTAATCAACTTCTGTAATATGGTTTAACTTCTGAAGATCACAAGGGTTGAACTTGGAGTAAAAATGTTAAGTTTCATTTCCAATCCAAGTTTAACTTTGAACAACGAACTTGGAGTAAAAATGTTAAGTTCTGTTTCCAATCCAAGTTTAACTTCTGAAAAGCACATGGGTTGCTAGGAAACGTTCTGTGCTAGTACAAATTTTTATACAGGGGAAACAGAACGGTATTCTGAGTAGCACCCAACAAGTGGTATCAGAGCTAGTTTTATACCTCTGTGTGTTTGTTTTTCGGTTAAATTATGCATTGCTCATACATAAGTTTAGGCCAGATAATAGTAGGATGTGCTAGATAGATTAACTCTGTGGTTGCAAGCATCCTAGATCCAACTATTATGACTTTTTTTGTGCTTGTGTGCGATTTGGACCCTCGAGCATGTCGAGGGCATTTTATGTGTGTGCATGATTGTAATTATTAAATACAACAGGAGCTGTATTAGTTTTAGGAGTTTACATTCTGTTCGATCTAGATTACATGTGCATTCCCTTGTGGAATATAGGATCGATAAATGTAAAATTTTATTTTTATCGTGGATCGTATCCTTGCAAGGCGTGGTCTTATTTGAGGGCCAGAGGCGCAGTGGAAAAGGAAGCAAGATAGACGCAACGAGATGACCCGTTGGCGGCGGCTAGGTTCAGCGGCATATGGAGGATAGCTATGGATGAGGCCATAATAGTTGGAAAATTATTTTTTCATATTTATTGCCTTTATGTGTTGTGATGTGTATGCTTTTGTGTGCATGTGTGTTATGTGTGCATGTTAAAATTTCTCGTTTAAATGACTAAGTGAGAGAGGGTTTATTTAAATAAATTCCACGGTCTCCATTACTGGTTTGTAAGTGATGCATTCAAACTTGCGCGTTTGGCTTTAAGTGCCTTCCTCCACATCGGATGAGTTTGTTTGCAGATCACTAGATCAAACTTCCTCTATGGATGATTATAGGAAATTATTTAGTTTTGTGTGATCTTCTCAATCTGAAGGGGCATAATCCTAATTAATAGACTAAGTATCAAGTAATGATATATACTTAGACACATTTAATAATATCATCCCCATCGGAGTCACTGCTATTAATTTATGTGACTAAAGACGAACCAACTATTAATTTTATTTGTCATAAAGTTAGGTTGATAAGATAATAAAATTAATGAGTAAAACCTTCTCTTACAAATTTTTGAATTAGTATACGTCCACACTATCGTGGCATACTAAATTCACGATGTTTTGAGGTGTTGGTGAATTTTAATTATATTGTTTGAGGGATCAATATTATTTTAAATTCTAAAGTTTTGACCAAATATCTTATTTTGTGATTCTCAAGATTTCAAAATGGTTTTCAATCCTCTCGCTGTTATTTTAAAAGAAAACAAACTTGCTGGTCCCAATTATATTGATTGAAAACGGAACTTGGACATTGTCTTAACTGCTGAGGGATATAAGTTCGTACTTTTTGGGGTCTGTCCTAACGAACCTAATAGCGATTCTAGTGAAGAGGAGATTGACAAGCATAGGAAATGGGTCAAAGCAGATGAGATAGCGCTGTGTTACATTTTGGCATCTATGACAAATGTACTACAACATCAGCATTAGGTCTTACCTATTGCTTATGACATGATGTACAATCTCAAAGAACTCTTCGGACACCAGAATCGGGCTGCTAGGCAGGAGTCTATGAGAAACTTGATGACGACCACCATGACTGAGGGGACACCCGTAAGGGATCATATCCTCAGGATGATGCCTCATTTGAACGAAATACAAATCCTTAGAGCTGAAATCGATGGGGAATCCCAGGTCGATATCATTCTCCAAACGCTACCCAAGAGTTTTGAGCAGTTCTGCCTGAACTATAATATGAACAAAAGGACATATTCGTTGGCGGAACTTCTGACAGAACTTCAAGCAGCAGAAGGGCTATTTCGTCAAAGTTCTCAAATTCACATTACTGAAAATGTTTCTGCTTCTAAGCCGAAAGGCAGGAAAAAGAAAAAGAAACAAGTTGGTTTAGCAAAGAAGGTGATTTGACCTCAAGGGGCTGGACTACAAGCAGGGTTGAAGAAGCCGAAGGGCAAGTGCTTCACATGCAAGCAGTCTGGACATTGGAAGATGGACTGTCCTCACAGAAAGCAGAACAATAAAGGTATATCTTATTAACTAGTTGTTGGAACATGTTTAGCGGTATTATCTACCAATACTTGGTATGTAGATACGGGAGCCACTGATCATGTTTGCAATTCATTGTAGGGGTTCTAGGAAACTCGACAACTACATGAAGGGGAGATCACCGTCTACATAGGCAATGCTACGAGAGTGGTAGTTGTTGTAGTGGGAGATGTTTATTTATCTTTTGATAGCAATAAAATATTAATTTTGAGAAATTGTCTTATGCACCAAGTTTTAGAAAGAACTTGATTTCAGTTTCAACTATTTATGGATGGATATTCTGTTTCTTTTGATGACAAAGTAGTTGTCATGAAAAATAGGGTAGTTGTCTGTTCTACTACGTTGGTTGACAATTTGTATACTCTAAATCCAATAACTCCCATGATACAACAATAGGAAATTTAAAACAGAGAGATTTTAATCTTTCCCTTTTAGAATTACCAAATTTATTTTGGGGATATGCTCTGGAAATGACAGTGAAAATTCTGAACCTGGTACCTTCTAAGTCAGTACCCTCTATACCCATAGAATTGTGGAATGAGTGTAAGCATAGTTTGAAACACATTCGGATTTGGGGTAGTCCAGCACATCTGCTAAAGGGAGATGCTGATAAGTTGGAATCACGTATAGAAGTTCGCTTGTTTGTGGGTTATCCTAAAGGAACAAAATGTGGTTTATTTTATAGTCCTAAAGATCAGAAGGTCATTGTTAGCACCAATGCCCGATTTTTAGAAGAGAACTACATGATGAACCACAAGCCCATGAGTAAAATTGTTCTTGAGAAAATAAGAGAGGACATGTCTAATTTAGTACCAACGGTACAAGATGAGATACCACAAAAAACTACAACGCGTGCCACAAATGATGCACAATTACAGGTAGTGTCTCGTCATAGTGGGAGGGTTGTTCGGCTACTTGATAGATTCATGTTTTTGGAAGAGTCTTCAGACTTGATCCCTGGTGAACATGAACCTGATCCTTGGACATATGATGGAAGCACTCCAAGATAAAGATGCAGCATCTTGGCAAAGTGCAATGAACTCCGAAATAGAATCTATGTATTCTAATCAGGTCTGGGAGCTTGTGGAACCACTAAATGGTATAAAAGCCATTGGATGTAAATGGGTCTACAAAATAAAAAGAGGGATAGATGGGAAGGTGGAAACTTTCAAAGCAAGCCTTGTTGCAAAAGGGTATACTCAAAAAGAGGGAATCGATTATGAGTAAACCTTTTTGTAGGTAGCCATGCTCAAGTCTATCCAGATTCTTTTATCTATTGCTGCTCATATGGATTATGAGATTTGACAAATGGATGCCAAGACAGCTTTCCTTAACGAAAGTCTTGAAGAAAACATCCATATGAAGCAACCAGAGAGATTCATTACGAATGGCAAAGAGCATCTTGTATGCAAGCTCAATCGGTCCATTTATGGACTGAAGCAAGCTTCGAGATCTTGGAACATTCAGTTTGATGAAGTGATCCAGTCTTATGGATTCATTCAGTATCCGGATGAGTCTTGTATATACAAGAAAAGTGACGAAAACGTGGTGGTATTTCTTATATTATATGTAGATGACATTTTACTCATTGGCAATAATATCAAAGTGTTGTCAGACGTAAGGGTATGGTTGTCCAAGAAATTTGATATGAAGGACTTGGGAGAATGTGGATATATTCTTGGGATCAAAGTAATAAGGGATCGCAAGAAAAGAATGTTGTGCTTATCTCAAGCTTCATACATCGATACTATCCTAGCTCATTTAAGCATGCAAAACTCCAACAAAGGTTTTCTACCTTTTCGGCATGGAGTACCTTTATCTAAAGAGATGTGTCCTAAAACATCAAAGGAGATAGAGGAGATGAAGGAAGTTCCTTATGCTTCGGCTGTAGGAAGCCTAATGTATGTAATGCTATGTACGAGACCGGATATTTGTTTTGCCGTGGGCATGATTAGTAGATATCAAAGTAATCCAAGATAGGGACATTGGACTATCGTAAAACATATATTAAAGTACCTAAGAAGGACTAGAGATTATATGCTGGTTTACCAGGCAGATGATTTGCTCCCTGTAGGTTACACGGATTCAGATTTCCAATCAGATAGGGATAGTAGTAAGTCAACCTCGGGATATATATTTACTTTGGGAGGTGGAGCCATAACATGGAGAAGTGTTAAGCAGAAATGCGTTTCGGACTCCACCATGGAAGCTGAATATGTGGCAGCCTCTGATGCAGCCAAAGAAGCTGTATGGCTCAGAAACTTCTTGATGGACTTAGATGTGATTCCTGATTTATCCAAAATTATCACAATTTATTGTGATAATAGTTGTGCAGTAGCAAACTCGAAGGAACCCCGAGCCCATAAAGTAATTAAACACATTGAGCGCAAGTACCACCTGATACGAGATATCGTAAAGCGAGGAGAAGTTATTGTCGCCAAGATTACATCAACAGATAACCTACCAGATCCTTTCAGTAAGACCCTTCCGACGAGAGCTTTTGATGGGCATGTTGAGGGGATGAGAATCAGATGTATGACACTATATATAGTAACATAGTATTTTAGTATAAGTAGAAGATAAGATTTTTTCTCAACGGAATTAGAGATTTTTCTAAAAAGAATTACGTTGATTCTTTCTTAGAAATTTAAAAAGAATTATATTAATTCTTGCCTAAGAAATTTTTCTAAAAAGAATTATGTTAATTCTTTCCTAGAAATTTTTCTAAAAAGAATTATGTTGATTTTTTCTTAGAAAATTTCTAAAAAGAATTATACTAATTCTTTCTTAAGAATTTTTTTTAAAAAGAATTATGTTAATTATTTTATAGAGATTTTTTCTAAACAAAAATCTATTACTTTTTTTTCCTTTTTTATCTGGGCCAAAGAGTTATAAAAGGAGAAGAGGTTGTGCCACAAAAATCAATAATTCAATTAAGAATTGATAAGTTTTTCTCCACAACTAAAAACCCTCTCCTTTCCCTTAAGGTCGGCGCCCAATTTTTCTTTTCTTTCCTCTAGGGTTGACACCCCACTTCTTTTCTTCTTCCCTTTTCTTCCCTTTTCTTCCCTCTAGGGTCGGCGCCCCATCTTCTCTTGGTGGCCGGAGCTTGGAGGAAAAGAAAACGAAGAGACGAAGCACCTTGGTGGCCGACGGTTTAGAGGAGAAGAAGAAGGAGACATTCCTTTCTTTGCATCTTTTGGTGGTAGGCAACTTGGAAACAAAAGGGGTTCGGGTGTTTTTGTCTTGATAGATCGTCGCCCACACGATGTCCACGAAGAGGAGAGGAATACGACAGAAGATCAAGAGGTCTCTGTCTACGAAGAAAGGTACAACTAGTTATTTTTCTGCAACACAACTAGTTTTGTTTTCTTTGTATGGATCCTGAAATACCAACACAAGAGGCTAGTGATTTCGTGTTTCCGTTTTTGTGCTTTGATTTTGTGTTTCGATCATGTTCTTTGATTGAGATCTCTGTAGTTAAACCTAAGGCTACTGTGAGAAGTTTAAATATTCAATTTCTTTGAAAGGCTTTGTCTAGGAAGTGGTGGATGATCCTATAACCAAGAAGGTCTAGTGCCTCGCCAACGACCTAGAAGCCAATCCTTGAAATAAATATTTAATCAACTTCTATAATATGGTTTAACTTCTGAAGAACACAAGGGTTGAACTTGGAGTAAAAATGTTAAGTTTCGTTTCGAATCCAAGTTTAACTTTGAAGAACGAACTTGGAGTAAAAATGTTAAAATCCTTTTCCAATCCAAGTTTAACTTCTGAAGAGCACATGAGTTGCTAGGAAACGTTCTGTGCTTGTACAAATTTTTGTACAGGGGAAACAGAACGGTATTCCGAGTAGCACCCAACAGTTCCACCAATAGGAACGCCTCAAATCTCGATACATGTGAGTTTCGCCTAGGTGGTACGCATAATCTGCCTTGGAAATATATAGTGCCCTCATCATCTCGGGTGAACTCGGTCTGTTGCCCAAAAGCTATTTGGCTGTCGATGGATTGTAAGAGTTGATCACCGGCCTGGGCCTCTCAGATCCTCGTCCTGATTGACGATTGAGCAACTATGGTAACCAGAATACCCTACTCTATCTGTCCCTACTCCTGAAGGCCCAACTCGAAGAAACCCTGAATCAAGTCCATGACCAAAACTCGGTGGCACGCTAAAGTTCCTCTGGTCTTCCTGCTAAGTGCTTTGGCAACCACATTAGTTTTCCCCGGGTGGTAGCTAATGATACAATCGTAATCCTTCAGGAACTCCATCCATCTCCTCTGTCGAAGATTGAGTTCCTTCTGGGTGAAAAGACATTTAAGACTCTTTTGATCCTTCAGAATCCCAAATGTAATACCCTACAGATGATGTCGCCAACTTTTTTTCAAGGCAAAGTGAATGGCGGCCGACACCAAATCTTGTACTAGGTATTTTTTTCTTATGTTCCTTCACGTGATGAGAAGCATAGGAGACTACCTTGCCGTGCTGCATCAAACAACGCTCAAACTCTATAAAGAAGCGTCGCCCTACAGATGATGTCGCCAATTTTTTTTTCAAGGCAAAGTGAATGGCGGCCGACACCAAATCGTGTACTGGGTATTTCTTCTCATGTTCCTGATAGGACCTTTGCGTTCGGCTAGGGGGGGGGGGGGTGAATAGCCTTTCTTTGATTCTTTTTCACCTACAACTTGTTAGCGGAAGCAAATAGAAAGAAATGAAAAGCAAGATAACAAGAAAGCAATGCTAAGTCCTTGATTTACTTGGTCTCCACCTCCTTGAGGTGACTAATCCAAGGCACACACTCATACAATCAAGCTCCAATATGAACTTCTCCTTCTCGTTATCACAAACGAAGGTGAAGAAACCTTTACAAGGGTTGCCTCTTCCTCTTACAAGATGAGATCTAGGTTTAGGAGGAAGAGACTCAAATCTTTTTACTTGAAATCACTTGGAGAGCTCTCTTTTTTACTTAGCACAATAAGTATATCAGATGTATTTTGCTACAGTTGTTTTCCTCTTTTTATATGTCTTTGAAAGTAGCCGTTTCTCACATAACCGTCGCCTTCGATCGATTGAGCACATCTCCAATCGATTCAAATATAGCTGTTAAGCATCATCACGATCGATTGGACCAGCACTTGATCGATTCAGCCGCATAATTCATAGGTACAGAAGTGGATTTAATCGATCGGCCGATCGATTGGTTACCTCCAATCGATCAGCTGATCGATTCGAAATCGCACTGCTCTTTCGTGCAGAAACCTATATCAATCGACCGATCGATTGGGTATCTCCAATCGATCGGCTGATCGATCCAGGTTCACACTGTGTTCTTGCGCAGAAAGCATCTGAATCGATTGACCAATCGATTGGATTACTCCAATCGATCGGTTGATCGATTCAAGTTCATTCTGTGCTCTCGCGCAGAGACAATCGATAGGCCGATCGATTGGTTTCTTCCAATTGATCGGCTGATCGATTCAGTAGTATTTTGTTCAGTTATTGACTCAATCGATTTACCAATCGATTGCTTGCTGGTTTCCCAACCAATACCTCGTGCCAGATAAACGCATCCCTAGACTTTCTTGCCAAGACTCCGGTCCTCGACCTCCTTGGACTTCTCTTGCCTTACACCAGGTCTTCTGACCTGCAAGGACTTTCTCCTGCCAAGACTCCGGTACTCGACCTTCTTGGACTTCTTCCTGCAAAACTTGCAGCACACGTTAGATCCAAACATATTAACCTAAACTTAAATAGTTGTCAACACATTGAAAACAACACATTGATATGTATACATGTAAATGGCTTAAAGATTCTTCTCATTCATGCACCAAAAGCATTTTCCTTTCAACTTAATTAATTGTGCAGAAAATTAAAGGTGGCTAATGATTGATTCCATTTCTTTAATCTTGCTTAGAACATCACCGTGAGTTGTATACGTACATACTTGAAGGTAAGTTGTACGTCATTTTACAATTCAATCAGATATATTCCTTGTTGTCCAAGAAAATTAGATTTAGATTATAAAATGGCACGCTCAAATCCTTTCCTTCATATTACTGAGACGATCCTGGTTTAACTAACTCTTTTATCTGCTTATGTTATTCATTTAGGGCTGGCATGAACATTAAAAAACATATATTATCCTTTTATCTGATCCTGTCGGGAAGCTGAGAAGACGAACTTGTCGGAACGATGTGTATGAAAGGTTGACCGCATCCCCATGACCCGGTGGTGGGTTGTCTTCTGTGTTGACTGACCAATTCGTCCGAAGTCCCCGGATCGACAGGACCTGTATCCAGTGACCGGGTTGCCCCGCTCCCTGGTGTCCCGATGCTCGAGGCGGGTTCCACAAATGTATAAGTACTCGAACACTCACTACAAAAAAATACAACTTTGGGGACAAAAGTTTGGAACGAAAAAAATTCGTCCCAAAATTGGGACAAATTTAGGGTCGAAAATAAATTTCGACCCAAATAACCAACAAAACTTGCAACAAAAAAATTTCGTTTCAAGTTTGCAACATAAAAATAATTCGTTGCTAAATTCGTCCCCAAATCTGGAACGAAAAAAGAATTTGTCCAAAATTTAGGGACAAATACTGGATTCGTCCCAAATTTGGGAACGAATCGAAGATTCATCCCAAATTCTGAGACGAATCTAGGATTCGTCCCAAAATTTGGGACGAATCCAGAATTCGTCCCAAACCTAAAAATATTTTTAAATAAATAAAATGAAACACGTAAGGCTTAAATATGGACCTAGAGATCTCGGATTTTGATGAAACAAGTTTCTATGCATTCGTATCGTTGAGCTGATCGTAAATACATCATCATCCATAATTTTTAATTATTATTTTCAGTGATTTGAATTTTTAACACCAAATTAGGTCAAATTGGGATTAAAAAATTCCAAATATATATATATTTGGTAAAAAATATTTTTATTGATGGATTTACGATCAGGACAATGAGACGAGCACATAGAAACTTGTTTCATCAAATTCCGATGTCTCTAGGTCCGTATTTAATCCGTCCAATTTTTTTTTTTTTTTAAAAAAATAATTAAATATTTGGGACGAATTCTGGATTCGTCCCAAAATTTGGGACGAATCCAGAATTCGTCCCAAACCTAAAATTATTTTTAAATAAATAAAATGAAACACGTAAGGCTTAAATATGGACCTAGAGATCTCAGAATTTGATGAAACAAGTTTCTATGTATTCGTATCGTTGAGCTGATCTTAAATACGTCATCATCCATAATTTTTAATTATTATTTTCAGTGATTTGAATTTTTAACACCAAATTAGGTCAAATTGGGATTAAAAAATTCCCAATATATATATATTTGGTAAAAAATATTTTTATTGATAGATTTATGATCATGACAATGAGACAAGCACATAGAAACTTGTTTCATCAAATTCCGATGTCTCTAGGTCCGTATTTAAGCCGTCCAAGTTTGTTTTTTTTTTTAAAATAATTAAATTTTTGGGACGAATCTCTGGATTCGTCCCAAATTTTGGGACGAATCCAGAGATTCGTCCCAAACTTTGGGACGAATCCAGAATTCGTCCCAAACCTAAAATTATTTTTAAATAAATAAAATGAAACACGTAAGGCTTAAATATGGACCTAGAGACCTCGGAATTTGATGAAACAAGTTTCTATGCATTCATATCGTTGAGCTGATCGTAAATATGTCATCATCCATAATTTTTAATTATTATTTTCAGTGATTTGAATTTTTAACACCAAATTGGGATTAAAAAATTCCAAATATATATATATTTGGTAAAAAATATTTTTATTGATAGATTTATGATCATGACAATGAGACGAGCACATAGAAACTTGTTGTAACAACCACCCTCCTTACTACTACTCTGAGTGGGACCGCTACTGATTCTATTATCTACATATAACTGGTACTACCTACTTTTAACACTAGAAATGCTTTAATCCATTTGTATAAAACATATCACATATCTAATAGAACTTTAAACTGCTCTGATATTTTAATTTCTTTTTATTTTTATTTTTCCTTTTCTTTTCTTACTATTTAAACATGCAAATAAGTGAAGCATCAAGCAAGTATAACATATAGACAAATGAAACTTAAGTATCTCTACTTCTTGTACTTCCTTAATTATCTTACATTCATTTCATTCTATATCTTAACAGGAATGAAAAAGGAATTAATCAACCCTACTGCTCATTCCTTTCAACAAGAACCGAACATCACACATTGAATCATCTTCACTACAGCAGAAATAAATACTGGATAGCAAAAGTTAATACTACAACAGAATATTGCTAATGGCAGATTTCCATTTAAGCTAAACTCATATCAGATACCAATATGCAAATAAAAATACAAATCTTATATCCACCGAATCATCCCATGCCAATTTCCTACATAGAGCAAACTCATACCACATACCAGCAATCACATAAGGCTACTGAGCAGTCAAAACCGAATTTTCATATGCATTTTCTTCCATAAAACAAACCTATATAAAATTTCCAGCATGCATAAAAACTTCTGAGCATTTAACCAAGCATTTAACCATCCGAATAATTCCAGCAACTTAACATTCCAGCAGTTTAACATTCCAGCAGAGTAAGAAGAGGTAATGAGCATAAGCATTTACCAATTTATTGATTCTAACACATAAATGAAGCAATTTAAACACAACTTAGCATTTCAAAATAATTCTCTTTTTTTTTTTTTGAAACTAAAAGAACATTAGCAGAAATAATAATTCAGCAAAAATCCCAAGCTTCCATAAACAGCCTCACACACACACATCATCAACGTCTCCTTGTCGCCTTCTTCTACACCACTTTAGCTTTTCCTTTAATTTTATCTATATCTGCAGTAGGAGGAAAGTAGTATCTATAAGCTAAAAGCTTAGTAAGTGCTTTCTACTCACAAAATCCGATAAGGAATGCATAAGCATAACAGAAAACAGGGAGTACATGCTCAACATGAAAATAGCAAATAGAACTACATCATGCATCTCTAAAGGAAACAACCATTTAACTTGCTAGAATTTGCAACTGAGATAAAAGAGCTTGTTCTGTTTGTTTCCAAATTAATACTTTTATACTTTAAAATAATATTCAACTTTACTTGGGCCCAGCATTGTACCACTTTGCGCGCCTTTCTTAATGAGAATTGAGGTAGCTAATCCCAAAACCATTAAGTCACTTCTAGACCTTATGTCTAGGGGCAACTTGGAGCCCATCCCTTGGACTTTGTGTCCGGTACATGCCCTTTTAAAAGTAAAATACTTTTCTTTATATCCTTCTTTAAATACTTCTTCTAATAAAATGCCTTGGCATTTATTTGTGTGCTTTGATTCTAAATTCTAGAATTTAGGATCAGATTGTGACTTAGTCTTTCTTTACTTGCACTTCTCTCATTTATTCATTATACGAGAGATTCTAAAGCATATATCACCAATATAAGCCAGTACTTATTCAAACTAATCTCCACAGAGTTTTAAAAACAACTACACTATTGGTAAGTAACATGGTATATTGCAAACCGAATTTCAATAGTCAATAACAAAACTACATGGTTATAGATAGTAACCTTAGTTAGGCTCACAGCAGTAAAAGTTTCACACGTCAAGCTTGTAACAACTAACTTATTCATGAACCTAACAATCTTTCATCATGCTGTAGCTTGAAAGAAATTTATATCCACTTAAACATGCTTGAATTGTGAGGTAAACACATCAAAAACCATGCTGTGATAAAACAAGGGAAACATCAAGATTCTGTCCGTGCACTAAAAACATCAACGGAAATTGAAACCCAATCTTAAACCGGATTATTAGAGCAAGGGTTGAAATCAAAACCATATGCTAGAATGAAAAGCTGCTCTTGTTCATTACACAACAACAAAACGCAAACGAAAACCCCGAAAGCTACTCCTACCGTAGGTGAGAAGCACTTACATCGGGTTCTTGGACTTACAACCGAAGAGAGATGCCCTAGGGTTTCGGTAGAGCTTCGTTTTCTCCCGTTTCCTTGTGTTCCCCAAGCTCCCCTTGCCGGAATGGTCACCCACGGGTGGAGACCGGCCGGAAAAGCACGTCGCTGACGCCGGAGGGAGGAACCCTAGCCTTGGCTGGGGTTTCGCCCGAGAGAAGAATCGCGCCGTCGGGAGAGAAAAAGAGAGGAAAAAAACTTAGGTTTCGGTCACGGTAAAAACACTTAACCCCTTTAATAACCTAGGTGATTCGGTTCCACCTATAACTTAAATATATTTGTTCACACACTTAGTTAATAAAACGAGCTCAGCTCGGTTGGTTGGGTCGAATACTGCTTGGGCCGAGAGACTGGGTTCGAATCCTAGCTCTTGCACTTTGTGTTTTTCTTTTTATTTTAAACTTTCTCCACTCGGTAAAAATACCAAACGGACTCCAAAAATTGCATAAAAATACTCTAAAAATCCCTTAAAATCTCTAGAATATTTTAAAAGCATTTTCAAATATTTTTAATGATATTCAGAACTCAAAATAGGGAAAATTGGGTCGTTACAATTCCCCATACCTTATAAAAAGTTCGTCCTTGAACTTAGAATAGTTCTGGATATTTTTGCCTCATACTGTCCTCTCATTCCCAAGTGACTTCCTCGTGCTTCTGGTTCTGCCAGACGACCTTCACTAGTGGCACTTCTTTGTTCCTTAGTCTCTTGACTGCTCTATCCACTATCTGTGTAGGTCTACTCTCATAACTAAGATCTTCTTGGATCTGCACTGACTGAGGTTCAATCACTTGGCTAGGGTCATGAAGACACTTCTTTAACATGGAGACATGAAACACATTGTGTATTGCTGACATGTCTTGTGGTAATTCTAGCTTATAAGCTACCTTCCCAATCCTGTCCGTGATCAGGTAAGGTCCTACATAGCGAGGACTTAATTTGCCCTTCTTGCCAAATCTCATCACTCCCTTCATAGGAGCAACTTTGAGAAAAACTGAATCTCCTACTTAAAATTCCAGTGGCCTACGGCGTGTGTCAGCATAGCTTTTCTGTCTACTCTGGGCAGTCTCCGTCTGATTTTCTGAATAGCCTGAGTGGTTTCTTCTATCAGCTCTGTCTGAATGCCCAGCTCTACTTCCATTTCCTTTCTTTCACCTGCTTCTTGCCAGCATATAGGTGATCTGCACTTCTGCCATACAACGCCTCATATGGTGCCATCCTGATGGTGGCTTGGTAGCTGTTGTTGTAGGCAAACTCAGCTAAGCACAGATACTTGCACCAACTGCCTTTAAAATCTAGTGCACAAGCTCTGAGCATATCTTCTAGGATCTGATTTACTCGCTCTGTCTGTCCATCGGTCTGAGGATGGAAGGCTGTGCTGAACTTGAGTTTGGTGCCTAGTGCAGTCTGAACACACTCCCAGAAGTGAGAGGTGAAGCGCCCATCTCTATCAGAAACAATAGATTTGGGAACTCCACGAAGTCTGATCACCTCTTTTACATACAGCTGTGCTAACTGCTCTATAGAGTGAGACACTTTGATGGCTAGAAAATGAGCAGACTTGGTCAATCTGTCCACTATCA
The DNA here is from genome assembly GCF_018446385.1 of Zingiber officinale. Taxonomy (NCBI): domain Eukaryota; kingdom Viridiplantae; phylum Streptophyta; class Magnoliopsida; order Zingiberales; family Zingiberaceae; genus Zingiber; species Zingiber officinale. Next base: position 24,533,252 of record NC_056002.1, on the reverse strand, counting down.
CCCATATGGCATCATATCCATTTGTGGTTCTTGGGAGACCTGTTATGAAGTCCATGGATATGTCTTCCCACTTCCACTCTGGTATTGGAAGAGGTTGTAAAACTCCTCCTGGTCTCTGGTGTTCTTCTTTGACCCTCTGACATGTCAGGCAGGTACTGACATATTTAGCTACATCTCTTTTGAGTCCAAACCACCAGAACTTCTGTCTCACGTCTTGGTACATCTTGGTAGAACCAGGATGCATGGAGTATGTGTTGGTTATTACTCGGAAAACCTATAGGTTCCACTGTACAAAAATTTTGTACAAAGGTCTGAACTTTTTCCTAGCTACCATGTGTTCTTTTAAATTAAATTTTGGATCGCCTGCGGAACTTAACACGTTTGATCCAAAACTTAATCTATTCGTTCTTTTAGGTTTTGACTTGGGTCTCCTGCGGAACTTAACACGTTCGACCCAAATCGCCTTAAGTTATTAATTCCATTAAATATTAATTTCCATAATTGGTTCCCAGTACTGACGTGGCGAGGCGCATGGCCTTCTTGGATATGGGAGCAACCACCACCGACTAGACAAAACCTCTTATGGAAAGCTAATATTTAATTTCCTAAAATAACTTTAGGTTAACCGAAAAGAACAATCAAATCACAAGGAAAAGAAAAACAAAAGAACACAACATCGAAAAAATATATTCGAAATTCTAGAATCGTAAGCCTCTTGTATTTGGTATTATTTCCATAAATAACTAGCATGATGCGGAAAGGAAAAATTACTAGTTATACCTTCTAAAAAGACCTCTTGATCTTCTACCGTAGTCCTCTTCTAACCTCGGACGTTGTGTGGGCAACGATCTTCCGAGATGAGAACCACCAAGCACCTTCTTCTTCCTTGCAAGTTTCGGCCACCGCAATTCTCCAAGAGAAGTCGAGGTCCGGCCACCACCACCAAGCTCCAAGGGATGCAAGAAACAAAACCACCTTTCTCTCCTTCTTCTCCTAGCTAGAACCGGCCACCATCAAGAGCTCCAAGAGAGGTTGCCGCCGGCCATAAGAAGAAGAGAAGAGGAAGAAGGGCCGGCCACCAAGGAGGAAAAGAGAGGAGAAGAATAATAGAGTTGATCACCCGTGAAGGCACCTCTACCCCCTCTTTTATAATCCTTGGTCTTGACAAATAAGAAAATTTTAATAAAAAATTCCTTAATTCTTTTGTCATAAAAAAGAAAAATTATTTTAATTAAAAAATAATTTTCTTCTTTTAATAATAATGGCCGGCCACTTCTAATTCCCCAAAACAAGGAAAATTTAATTCACACAAGAATTAAAACTTCCTAATTTGTTTCTATAAATTTATAAAAATTTCTCCAATAATTTTTATCCCTTCATGATTGGTTAATAAAAAGGAAATTTTATAAATTAAAATTCTTCTTTTAAACATGTGGATAATTTCCAAAAGGAAAGTTATCTCTAAAAATTAAAATCTCTTTTCAATCTACAAATAAGGAAAGATATCAAATCTTTTCTTAATCTTTTGTAGAAATTAATAAAAGAGAATATTTAATTTTTAAACTTCTCTTTTAAATTATTATCATGGTTAAAAAGGAAAGTTTTTCTTAAAAATAAAATCTCCTTTCAATCTACAAATAAGGAAAGATTTCAAATCTTTTCTTAATCTTTTGTAGAAAGCTTTAAAAGGAAAGATTTAATTTTTAAACTCTCTTTTAAAACTATGATATCCACATAAGAAATAATTTTAATAAAAAATCCTTTTTAATATGATGTGGCCGGCCACCTAAGCTTGGGCTCCAAGCTATTGGCCGGCCACCTTAAGGCCAACCTTTAGGCTTGGCCGGCCCTAAGCTTGAGCTTCAAGCTTAGCTTGGCCGGCCCCTATTGGTTGGGTAAGAAGGTGGGTATGTGGTGGGTATAAATCTCTATATACAAGAGGCTACGATAGGGACCGAGAGGAGGAATTAGTTTTGGTCTCCCGATGAAATTAAGCTTCCCGTGTTCGCCCCGAACACACAACTTAATTCCATCAATAATAATTCATTCCACTAAAGAACTATTATTGAACTACCGCACCAATCCCAAATTACATTTTGGGCTCCTTCTTATTATGAGTGTGTTAGTCTCCCTGTGTTTAAGATAACAAATGTCCACTAATTAAGTAAGTTACTGACAACTTACTTAATTAATATCTAGTTCCAAAAGTAGTACCACTCAACTTCATCGTCATGTCGGACTAAGTCCACCTGCAGGGTTTAACATGACAATCCTTATGAGCTCCTCTTGGGGACATTCTCAACCTAGTATCTCTAGGACACAGTTTCCTTCTATAATCAACAACACACACTATAAGTGATACCATTTCCCAACTTATCGGGCTTATTGATTCATCGAACTAAATCTCACCCATTGATAAATTAAAGAAATAAATATCAAATATATGTGCTTGTTATTATATCAGGATTAAGAGCACACACTTCCATAATAACCGAGGTCTTTGTTTCTTTATAAAATCAGTATAAAAGAAACGACCTCAAATGGTCCTACTCAATACACTCTAAGTGTACTAGTGTAATTATACAGTCAAGATAAACTGATACCTAATTACACTACGACCTTCTAATGGTTTGCTCCTTTCCATTTTGGTCGTGAGCTACTGTTTATAATTTATAAGGTACTGATAACATGATCCTCTGTGTGTGACACCACACACCATGTTATCTACAATATAAATTAATTGAACAACTACATTTATCACAAATGTAGACATTTGACCAATGTGATTCTTATTTCTAGATAAATGTTTATACCAAAAGCTAAGCTTCCTTTTCCTACACCATTCTGTTGGGGTGTACCAGGTGCAGTTAGTTGGGATTGAATCCCTACTTCTGATAAATGACTCCTAAATTCTCCCAAGAGGTACTTGCCACTACGATCTTACCGTAGTGTCTTGATACTTTTACTTTGCCATTTCTCCACATCAGCCTCGTATTCTTTGAACTAATCAAAGCACTTAGACTTGCGGCACATCAAGTAAATATATCCGTATCTCAAATAGTTGTCTATAAAATAGATGAAATATTTGAAACAACCTCTTGCATGGATGCTCATAGGATCACACAAATCAGAATGAACCAATTCCAATATATCTTTGATTCCTTACCCCTTAGACTTAAAAGCTTCTTGGTTATTTTTCCTTCCAAGTAAGACTCGTAGGTTGGAAAGATTTCCACTACTAATGAACCCAAAAGTTCATCAGCTACCAATGAATCCTACTCGAGTTAATATAACCTAGCCTTAGAAGCCAAAGATATAATTGGTTCATTTTCGAAGGTTACTTTCTCTTAAAGTTAGAAGATGTGTTACTAATCTCCATTTGTTGCATTGTGAGAGTTATTGGATTTATAAATTGCCAACCAACGTACCAGAACAGATAACTTCCCGCTTTTCCTTAATAACAACTTTGTTATTTAAAAGAGGCAGAATATCAAGTTCTTTGAATAGTTTAGAAACTGAAAACTAGTTCTTTCTAAACTTGGTGCGTAAAGACAATTACTAAAAATCCATATTTTATTCTTATCAAAAGATAAACATCTCCCACTGCAACAGCTACCATTTTTACAGTAGTGCCCATGTAGACGGTGTTTTAATTTTCATTTAGTTGCTGGGTTTCCTGGAACCCTGCAATGAATTACGGACATGATTAATGGCATCTGTATCTACACTCCAGGTTCTGGTAAATAACACCACTAAACATGTTTCAACCAATGAATTAAATACACCTATATTGTTCTTAGTTCTAAGAAGACAGTCTACCTTAATGTCCAAGTCCTATTTCCAATCATTACAATTGGGATTGCTAAGTCTTTCTTATAGTATGACTACTAGGGGATTGACAAACATTTAAAATCCTAAGAATCACAAAAATATTTGGTCAAGATCAACTCCTTAAAATCTCCATGAATTTTGTGTATACAAAATCGAAGAGGAGATTTTATTCATTAATTTTATTATCTCGTCAACTTTACTTTATGACGAATAAAATTAATAGTTGATCTGTCTTTGATCAAATATTTGGTCAAAACTCTTTGAATTAAAAATAACATTGATTCCTCAAACAATATTATTTAAATTCACCAACACCTCAAACACCGTGAATTTTGCATGCCACGTTAGTGTGGACGTATACAAATTCATCATTTGTAAGAGGAGGGTTTTACCCATTGACTATCTTGTCAATATAACTTTTGACAAATAAAATTACCTCAAACACCATGAATCTTGTATGCCACGTTAGTGTGGACGTATACAAATTCAAACATTTGTAAGAGGGGTTTATTAATTTTATTATATTGCCAATCTAGTTTTATGACAAATCAATAGTTGGTTTCCCTTTGGTCACACAAGTGATAGTAGTGACTCCGTTGGGGAGGATACTATTAAATGTGTCTAAGTGTATACCATTACTTGACACTAAGTCCATTAATAAGATTATGCCCCTTCCGTTGGGGAAGATCACACGCTCTTAATTAACTTCCTATAGTCATCCAAAAATGGAAGTCTGTTCTAGTGATCCACAAACAAGCTCATCCGTTATGGAGGAAGGCACTCAGAGCCAACGCGCAAGCTTGTTTGCATCACTTACAAACCAGTAATGGAGACCATGGGATTTACTTAAAAATCCCTCTTCCACTTAGTTATTTATAAATGAGGAATTTTAACTGTGCTAGCCTACTAAACTTGTAAACTAACATGCACACACAGCACAATATAAAAGCAATAAATAGAAAATCTAATTTTCAACTATTATGGCTTTTATCTCTAGTTGTCCTCCGTGTGTTGTCATCCCAAGCTGCTGCCATATTTGGCCACCGCCACCGGGTCTAGCTGTCGCATCCATCTCCGCTGCGCCTCTGGTCCTTAGAAGGTTCCACGCTTTGCAAGATTTGATCCGCGACATAAATAGAATTTTACATTTTTGATCCTATATTCCATAAAAGGAATGTACATGTATCTAGATCAAAAATAAAATCCTAATAAAACTAAATACGGCTCCTACTGTATTTTAATACAATCATGCACACACATATAAATGCCCTTGACATGTCCAAGGGTCCAATCACACACATAATAACCAAAAGCCATAATAGTTTGATCCTGCATCCACAAAGTTAGCACATCCTACTATTAACCTGCCTAAATTATGTATGACATGTGCATAATTAAACTAATACCAAATACACAGAGGCAAAATCCTAGCTCTTATACCAATTGTTGGTTGTTACTCGGAAAACCTATAGGTTCCACTGTACAAAAATTTTGTACAAAGGTCTGAACCTTTTCCTAGCTACCATGTGTTCTTTTAAATTAAATTTTGGATCGCCTGCGGAACTTAACACGTTTGATCCAAAACTTAATCTATTCGTTCTTTTAGGTTTTGACTTGGGTCTCCTGCGGAACTTAACACGTTCGACCCAAATCGCCTTAAGTTATTAATTCCATTAAATATTAATTTCCATAATTGGTTCCCAGTACTGACGTGGCGAGGCGCATGGCCTTCTTGGATATGGGAGCAACCACCACCGACTAGACAAAACCTCTTATGGAAAGCTAATATTTAATTTCCTAAAATAACTTTAGGTTAACCGAAAAGAACAATCAAATCACAAGGAAAAGAAAAACAAAAGAACACAACATCGAAAAAATATATTCGAAATTCTAGAATCGTAAGCCTCTTGTATTTGGTATTATTTCCATAAATAACTAGCATGATGCGGAAAGGAAAAATTACTAGTTATACCTTCTAAAAAGACCTCTTGATCTTCTACCGTATTCCTCTTCTAACCTCGGACGTTGTGTGGGCAACGATCTTCCGAGATGAGAACCACCAAGCACCTTCTTCTTCCTTGCAAGTTTCGGCCACCGCAATTCTCCAAGAGAAGTCGAGGTCCGGCCACCACCACCAAGCTCCAAGGGATGCAAGAAACAAAACCACCTTTCTCTCCTTCTTCTCCTAGCTAGAACCGGCCACCATCAAGAGCTCCAAGAGAGGTTGCCGCCGGCCAAAAGAAGAAGAGAAGAGGAAGAAGTTAGGGCCGGCCACCAAGGAGGAAAAGAGAGGAGAAGAATAATAGAGTTGATCACCCGTGAAGGCACCTCTACCCCCTCTTTTATAATCCTTGGTCTTGACAAATAAGAAAATTTTAATAAAAAATTCCTTAATTCTTTTGTCATAAAAAAGAAAAATTATTTTAATTAAAAAACAATTTTCTTCTTTTAATAATAATGGTCGGCCACTTCTAATTCCCCAAAACAAGGAAAATTTAATTCACACAAGAATTAAAACTTCCTAATTTGTTTCTATAAATTTATAAAAATTTCTCCAATAATTTTTATCCCTTCATGATTGGTTAATAAAAAGGAAATTTTATAAATTAAAATTCTTCTTTTAAACATGTGGATAATTTCCAAAAAGAAAGTTATCTCTAAAAATTAAAATCTCTTTTCAATCTACAAATAAGGAAAGATATCAAATCTATTCTTAATCTTTTATAGAAATTAATAAAAGAGAATATTTAATTTTTAAAATTCTCTTTTAAATTATTATCATGGTTAAAAAGGAAAGTTTTTCTTAAAAATAAAATCTCCTTTCAATCTACAAATAAGGAAAGATTTCAAATCTTTTCTTAATCTTTTGTAGAAAGCTTTAAAAGGAAAGATTTAATTTTTAAACTCTCTTTTAAAACTATGATATCCACATAAGAAATAATTTTTAAAAAATCCTTTTTAATATGATGTGGCCGGCCACCTAAGCTTGGGCTCCAAGCTATTGGCCGGCCACCTTAAGGCCAACCTTTAGGCTTGGCCGACCCTAAGCTTGAGCTTCAAGCTTAGCTTGGCCGGCCCCTATTGGTTGGGTAAGAAGGTGGGTATGTGGTGGGTATAAATCTCTATATACAAGAGGCTACGATAGGGACCGAGAGGAGGAATTAGTTTTGGTCTCCCGATGAAATTAAGCTTCCCGTGTTCGCCCCGAACACACAACTTAATTCCATCAATAATAATTCATTCCACTAAAGAACTATTATTGAACTACCGCACCAATCCCAAATTACATTTTGGGCTCCTTCTTATTATGAGTGTGTTAGTCTCCCTGTGTTTAAGATAACAAATGTCCACTAATTAAGTAAGTTACTGACAACTTACTTAATTAATATCTAGTTCCAAAAGTAGTACCACTCAACTTCATCGTCATGTCGGACTAAGTCCACCTGCAGGGTTTAACATGACAATCCTTATGAGCTCCTCTTAGGGACATTCTCAACCTAGTATCTCTAGGACACAGTTTCCTTCTATAATCAACAACACACACTATAAGTGATACCATTTCCCAACTTATCGGGCTTATTGATTCATCGAACTAAATCTCACCCATTGATAAATTAAAGAAATAAATATCAAATATATGTGCTTGTTATTATATCAGGATTAAGAGCACACACTTCCATAATAACCGAGGTCTTTGTTTCTTTATAAAATCAGTATAAAAGAAACGACCTCAAATGGTCCTACTCAATACACTCTAAGTGTACTAGTGTAATTATACAGTCAAGATAAACTGATACCTAATTACACTACGACCTTCTAATGGTTTGCTCCTTTCCATTTTGGTCATGAGCTACTGTTTATAATTTATAAGGTACTGATAACATGATCCTCTGTGTGTGACACCACACACCATGTTATCTACAATATAAATTAATTGAACAACTACATTTATCACAAATGTAGACATTTGACCAATGCGATTCTTATTTCTAGATAAATGTTTATACCAAAAGCTAAGCTTTTAGTATACACTCTAACAGTATGGTGTACTATGGGCTTCTTCTAAAATTTTCTTTCTCAGTTCTTCATCATTGGGAACACAAAGGCGATTTCCCTGATAAAGAATTCCACTGTCTGATACTCGAAATTCTGAACTTCCTTCTTCTTGTATCCCTTGCTTGATCTTTTGAATATCTGGATCTTCGCTTTGCTTTTTCTGTATATCCTCAAGCAGGGTTGACTCTAGGGTCAATGCAGAAAATTGCCCATAAATAATTTCAAGTCCGAAATCTGACAACTCCTTCTGTAGTGGCAGGGCTAATGATAATAAGGACATCAAGGATGCACTGGATTTTCTGCTTAGTGCATCTGCCACTTTATTAGCTTTACCTGGGTGGTAGAGGATTTCACAGTCATAATCTTTGACCAACTCTAGCCACCTACGCTGCCTCATGTTTAAGTCCTTCTGAGTGAAGAAGTACTTAAGACTCTGATGGTCTGTGTAGATTCTGCACTGGACTCCATACAAGTAGTGTCGCCAGAGTTTTAGTGCAAAGACTACAGCTGCTAGCTCTAGATCATGAGTGGGGTAGTTCTTCTCGTATTCTTTGAGTTGTCTTGAAGCATAAGCTATAACTTTTCCTTCCTGCATGAGTACAGCTCCTAAGCCCATCTTGGAAGCATCACTGTAGATGTCAAAACTCTTGTCACTCTCTGGAACAGTCAGAATGGGAGCACTGGTCAGTCTTTTCTTGAGTTCTTGAAAACTCTGCTCACATTTGTCTGACCATTCAAACTTCTTGTTCTTCCTGGTGAGGGCTGTAAGTGGAGAGGCTATCCTGGAAAAGTCCTCCACAAATTTCCTGTAGTACCCAGCTAAACCAAGGAAGCTTCTGATATCCCTGGCATTCTTGGGTCTTTTCCAGTTGCTGACCGCTTCTACTTTGGCTGGATCTACCTGAATGCCTTCTTTTGAAACAATGTGACCTAGAAATGCCACCTGCTCCAACCAGAACTCGCACTTTGAGAATTTAGCATAGAGTTGCCTTTGCTGAAGGGTCTGTAGGACTATTCTCAAATGCGTGTCATGCTCTTCTGGGGTTCTGGAATAGATTAGAATGTCGTCGATGAACACAATGACAAATTTGTCAAGGTATTCACTGAACACTCTATTCATCAAGTCCATGAAGACTGCAGGTGCATTAGTCACACCAAAAGGCATAACCACGAATTCATAGTGTCCATATCTGGTCCTGAAAGTAGTTCTGGGTATATCACTCTCCTTTACTTTTAACTGATGGTACCCAGAGCGCAGATCTATCTTAGAGAACACTGTTGCCCCTTTCAATTGATCAAATAAATCATCGATCCTGGGCAGTGGATACCTGTTCTTGATGGTCACTTGATTCAGAGCTCTATAATCTATGCACATTCGCATAGATCCATCCTTCTTCTTGACAAACAACACAGGAGCTCCCCAAGGTGAGTGACTAGGGCGAATGAAACCCTTGTCAAGTAGCTCCTGAAGTTGCTCTTGTAACTCTTTTAGCTCTGGAGACATGCGATATGGAGCTTTTGAAATTGGACCGCTACCAGGAACCAGCTCAATCTCAAACTCCACTTCTCTGTTGGGAGGTAGTCCAGGTAGCTCTTCGGAATACCTCTGGATACTCACAGACTACCCGAACTTCCTCCCGCTTAGGTCTTTCTTCTTCTTCTGTACTCACAATGAATGCAAGAAAACCAACACCCTTTAGTTAACATCCGGTGAGCTGTGAGAGAGGAACGGGTCTTCCTCTTTGGTACTCTTGTAAATTCAAAGGAAGGTTCACCTTGGGCTAAAGATCACCTTCCTTCTGCGGCAGTCCTGGCTGAGGAAATCCATACCAAAATGATATCGAAATCCTGCATAGCGAGGACTACCGTGTTAACATATAGTTCTCATCCGAAACTCGACCGAAGCCACCGGGTCGGATTCCATGATGTCTCCGTAGGCGAGTTGTCGTGAACTTGAAATTCATGTTTTCTGTAGGTAGTTCTTTGGCAAAAAGTATGGATACAAAAGAATGGGTCGCCCAAGTGTCAAATAGTGCGACTATACTGAAAAATAACTACTTGACCTGTCACGACCGTGGAGGCACTAGCGACTTCCTCTTTGGTAAGGGAGAATACTCGCATTGTCAAGCTGGAACTGGTGGAGCTTCCAACCTTCCTTGACCGATCCGAGGTCCTTCCAGAGTTGCGGCATATAATGTAGTTGAGGCTTGGCTCCATATTGTATTGGCTGTGGTGGGGTGCTTTGAACTTGTTAGGACACTGCTTGGCCATGTGTCCTTCTTGACCACAAGAATAACATCCATCTTACCCAAGAGCTCCTGGATGTGTTCTCCCACATTTGGGGCAGGAAAGAGCTTAGTCTGCTTGTTTTCTGGTCCTCCCTTCTTACTTGAATCCCACTGCTTCCTTTTAGTACCCTTGCCTTTCCAGTTCGATTATTTAAGTTTCTGATTTCCCCAGTCTTGGTCTCCATCTTGATTGGCTTGTCGCTCTCTGTGCCTTCATGTTGTTCGATAGTGCTCACTACTAAGGCTCTCTTGACCAACTCTTCTCCGCTTAGAGGTGATGAGTTCCACCGCTCACATTAAGTGATATCACGTGCTCAAGATCCCGAGCATTAGTCCGACTCGCTCCTTCTCGCTTACTAGTTCTGGCGCAGACGAGCTAGCCTGTTGAATCTCTTAACTGCTTCCTCCACTAGCCTGTCTGAACTCCATAAACTCCTCGTAGTGCTTGTTGGTGATCTTTTGGCGAAAGAACTCGTCGTAGAATTCTGTCTCAAAATCAATCCATTTCATCTGATTGATTGTCCTCTTGCTCTTTACTCTCTCCCACCACATGCGTGCGTCTCCGGTCAGGCAGAAGGAGGCACACTTAACTTTCTTGACTTCTGGCCAGTCAAGAAGCTCCATGGTGCTCTCCAGTGTTTTGAACCAAGCCTGGGCATCCCAGGGCTCAGTTGTGCCTGAGAAACTCTCTGGTTTCAGTTTCAGCCACTGAATGAGGTAGGATTCTTGTCTCTGGTGTGCTGTGATGACTCCTTGGGCAGCTGGTGGAACCTCAGTTATCACTGGAGTCTCCACAGTTACTGTTTGAGGAGTAGGAGGGACTGGTTGTTGATTTGCCATCAGATTGGCAATTACTTGCTGCTGCTCAGCTACTTGTTTCTGAAGTTGGGCAACAACTTTAGAAAGATTGGGCTCAGTTGAGTTTGGCCCCTCTTTCTCCTGAACTTGGTCCTCAGTACGAGCAGTACGGGGACGTCCTCTTCTCGACATCTAGTTAAACAAATAAGAAAATTTAATAATTTCTCTACCCTTTCTAAACATACACATTTATATATTAAGAAAGGGAATAGCCAAAAACTCTCATCTTACTTAATCACTTATAAACTATCAATCCATACTGCAAATAATAATGTAAATAAAGGAAAGCAATAAAGAAAGAACTTAAATACTTTCTTACTTGAAAGCGACAAGGATGATGCTAATGTGTGTGTGTTGCTGGAAAATGGACCTGCTCTGATACCAACTGTAACAACCACCCTCCTTACTACTACTCTGAGGGGGACCGCTACTGATTCTATTATCTACACATAACTGGTACTACCTACTTTTAACACTAGAAATGCTTTAATCCATTTGTATAAAACATATCACATATCTAATAGAACTTTAAACTGCTCTGATATTTTAATTTCTTTTTATTTTTTTTTTTCCTTTTCTTTTCTTACTATTTAAACATGCAAATAAGTGAAGCATCAAGCAAGTATAACATATAGACAAATGAAACTTAAGTATCTCTACTTCTTGTACTTCCTTAATTATCTTGCATTCATTTCATTCTATATCTTAACAGGAATGAAAAAGGAATTAATCAACCCTACTGCTCATTCCTTTCAACAAGAACCGAACAACACACATTGAATCATCTTCACTACAGTAGAAATAAATACTGGATAGCAAAAGTTAATACTACAGCAGAATATTGCTAATGGCAGATTTCCATTTAAGCTAAACTCATATCAGATACCAATATGCAAATAAAAATTCAAATCTTATATCCACCGAATCATCCCATGCCAATTTCCTACATAGAGCAAACTCATACCACATACCAGCAATCACATAAGGCTACTGAGCAGTCAAAACCGAATTTTCATATGCATTTTCTTCCATAAAACAAACCTATATAAAATTTCCAGCATGCATAAAAACTTCTGAGCATTTAACCAAGCATTTAACCATCCGAATAATTCCAGCAACTTAACATTCCAGCAGGTTAACATTCCAGCAGAGTAAGAAGAGGTAATGAGCATAAGCATTTACCAATTTATTGATTCTAACACATAAATGAAGCAATTTAAACACAACTTAGCATTTCAAAATAATTCTCTCTTTTTTTTTTATTTTGCAGAAACTAAAAGAACATTAGCAGAAATAATAATTTAGCAAAAATCCCAAGCTTCCATAAACAGCCTCACACACACATATCATCAACGTCTCCTTGTCGCCTTCTTCTACACCACTTTAGCTTTTCCTTTAATTTTATCTATATCTGCAGTAGGAGGAAAGTAGTATCTATAAGATAAAAGCTTAGTAAGTGCTTTCTACTCATAAAATCCGATAAGGAATGCATAAGCATAACAGAAAACAGGGAGTACATGCTCAACATGAAAATAGCAAATAAAACTACATCATGCATCTCTAAAGGAAACAACCATTTAACTTGCTAGAATTTGCAACTGAGATAAAAGAGCTTGTTCTGTTTGTTTCCAAATTAATACTTTTATACTTTAAAATAATATTCAACTTTACTTGGGCCCGACATTGTACCACTTTGCGCGCCTTTCTTAATGAGAATTGAGGTAGCTAATCCCAAAACCATTAAGCCACTTCTAGACCTTATGTCTAGGGGCAACTTGGAGCCCATCCCTTGGACTTTGTGTCCGGTACATGCCCTTTTAAAAGTAAAATACTTTTCTTTATATCCTTCTTTAAATACTTCTTCTAATAAAATGCCTTGGCATTTATTTGTGTGCTTTGATTCTAAATTCTGGAATTTAGGATCAGATTGTGACTTAGTCTTTCTTTACTTGCACTTCTCTCATTTATTCATTATACGAGAGATTCTAAAGCATATATCACCAATATAAGCCAGTACTTATTCAAACTAATCTCCACAGAGTTTTAAAAACAACTACACTACTGGTAAGTAACTGTAACGACCCAATTTTTCCTATTTCAAGTTCTAAAAGTCCATAAAAATATTTGGAAATACCTTTAAAATATTCTAGAGATTTTTAGAAATTTTTAGAGTATTTTTACGTAATTTTTGGAGTTCGTTTGGTATTTTTACCAAGAGAAAGAAGTTTTTTTAAAAAAAGAGAGGAAATATGTTGAAGCCAGGTTTTGAACCCACAACCTCGACCCGAGCCGAACCTCAGCCGAAACCAGCCCAACCAGCTGAGCTACACGATTTTTTTTAACCTTATATGGAGCGAAATATATATATGCAGTAGCTGGAACGTTTGAAATAAATTGGAGAAAAAGGGGCACGGCTGAGAATCGAAGCACAGACCTCTGGCTTCGAGTAAAGCCCAACGGACCAACTGGGCTAGCAATCGTTGCTAATTAAATAGGCAGCGGCAAATATATAAGCTATAGTTGGAACCAAAAATAACTCTAGTTATAAGGAGAGGATTTAGGTTTCCCGAAACCTAATTTCTTTCTCACCTCTTCTCACGCGGCGTCGGCGATTCCTCTCGGGCAGAAACGAAGCCACGACTAGGGCTTCGTCTCCGGCGGCCGGCGAGCACTTTTCTCCAAGAGTTCTTCACACCGTTGAGATCCTCTCGTCAAGGAGAGGTTGTGGGCACGAGGAGGAGCCGAAAGTCGAGCTACAGAAACCCTAGAACCTCTCTTTCTCGGTTGTAAGTCCAAGAAAACGAAGGTGAGTTGCTACTCACCTGCAGTAGGATAGCTCCGAGGTTTATTTCTTGTTAATTTCTTTGTTTCTGAAGTTTTGCTTCCGGTTGAAGTTGCTGCCGAGAATCTCAAAGAAAGGAGATTGATTTGTTTGTTTAGCATGTGGTTTGGTTTCTTCAGGCTTTGTAGTTAGGAATTCGGATTCCTTTTTGATGTAGATCTTCCTGTTGGGATCATAATGGGCATGTTTAGTTCATGTGGAGTTTTACAGATTTCTTGAGATTTTTTTTTTCTACTAGGAAAGGAACATGAGATAGTATAGATTTATCTTTTCTTTAGCATCTAGTTTGGTTATGGTTTGTAGCCATGCTCTATAAAGGTTTTGGGAGTAGTTAACATAAGTAGGTAATAATGAATTAGTTGGTTTCATGCTCTGTTTGGGTTAATAATACCATGTGCTATAGATGCCATGCTTAAGCTTTTCTTTAATTTAGTTTGGAACATATTTAATAGAATCATTAACCTCACTTTTAGTTCTCCTAGTAGCAGATATAAAGTCATGTGGTTCTTCCTTCTAAAGTTAATTCTAATTCAGTAGGAAAGGAATAAGAACAGCCGGTATCTTAGCAATCCAGTTTTGACCAAGTTGTAACAGGCTTAAAGATTACGATTTTCTTATAAAAGTGTAGCTGTGAATAAGTTTTATATTAGTATTGTTTTAGTTTTACAGTCAGTTTAAATTGGTTGTGTAGCCTTGCAAATCTTGGGTTGTAGTTTTAAGTCATTGTTTGAGTAATGTAGTTCAAATTCCAGAATTTACTTATGTCAAATTGGAGCATGAAGTTTAGATATGCAGATTCATGTTTTTTTCTTTGGTTAAGCTTTTCAAGTTTAGAGTTGTTTAAGCATATCAGATTTAGAATCTGTTTAAACATTTTCGTTTTGTAGAAGCATTCCTTTATTGGAAATATTAATAAGCATTGTAGTGCATAATTTTGTAACATTCACAGCGCAGATCTGTATTAGTCTTATATGCAGATTTTCTAGTTTTCATTTGCTATTATTGAGCATGTGCAGTTTTTAATTGCTTTGAGTTGAGCATGATCTGTTTTCTTTATTACTAGATACACATGAGCAGTTTCTTTAGTTTTTATTTGCTATTTTAATAAGCATGAACAACCATGTATTCTAGTGGGAAAATAAGAGTTTTATCAAATTCTTTTAGAAGCATTAACAAGTAAAAAGAAAGAAAAAGAAAAGAAAGAAAAGGCCAAGGCCTTAAGTAAATCCCAAAGTCAAGATTTTAGGGATTTTAGCACACAAGGTGCTTAATAATATGCCAAGGCATTTAAAGAAGTAATTAAGATAATAAGTATTTTACTTTTAAGAAGAGGCTAGTACCCGACTTCCAAGGTTGTCGTTAAACAAATCCAGGTGTCCAATTCCAAGGTCTTGGCCCTGGAAGACCAAGGTCTGCTCTTTTAGGATTGGCGGCTCGCTACCCCAACCTATTAGGGAACGCGCATAAATGGTACTAAGCCTGGGCCCAAGAGAAGTTGATTATTATTTTCAAGTATTAAAGTATAAATTTTAAACAAGTGAAATAAAAGAATAAGATTAGAGTAAAAGAAGTAAGTTTCACTTTGTTTTAAAGATCAGTAAGTTTAGTTTTCTTTTATGCTAGCAGCTTTTACATGTTTAGTTTCTTACATGTTATTTATTTGCTAGTTGATGAGCATGTTTTGCTTTATATGTTGGCATTCCAGTTAGTTTGCTTTCTTTATTAGTTTATGAGCATGAGTAGTTATACATGTTATCTTTTCTGTTAGTTGATTTCTTTGCTATTTATGAGCATGAGTAGCTTTACATATTAGCATTCAGTTTTAGCATCTGATCGATCGGCACGAGGTCTTCGTCAACGAGCTCGGGGCTCGGATAATGCACGCCCGACCGATCGGCACGGGGTCTTCGTCAACGAGCTCGGGGCTCGGATAATATACACCCGGCCGATCGGCACGGGGTCTTCGTCAACGAGCTCAGGGCTCAGATAATAAACACCTGGCTGATCGGCGCGGGGTCTTCGTCAATGAGCTCGGGGCTCAGATAATACAAGCCCGACCAGTCGGCCCGGGGTCTTCGACATCGAGCCGATGGCTCAGATAATATACGCTCGGTTGACCGACTCGGGGTCTTCGACATCGAGCCGGTGGATCGGATATGATGGAAACCCGGCCGATCGACATGGGAGTCCTAGCTCAAGAAACTATGATAAATTCTATGACCGAAAGAGAATATAGCTGAAAAACTAACCCGCCGACCAGCAGAGGATCTGACTAAATTTCTCGACTCCCGAATACCCATGGAGTGAGGAGGATACAATATACTCGTCGAAACCCCTCAAGGCCATGAGGATGTCGGAACTTTCCGGGTCGCCCGTCTTCACGTTCCAGACCAGGTGCGTTCCCACAGACGACACCAATTTAATCCTGTCGGGAAGCTGAGAAGACGAACTTGTCGGAACGACGTGTCTGGAAGGTTGACCGCATCCCCATGACCCGGTGGTGGGTTGTCTTCTGTGTTGATTGACCAAGTCGTCCGAAGTCCCCGAGTCGACAGTACCTGTATCCAATGACCGAGTTGCCCCGGTCCCTGGCGCCCCGATGCTCGAGGCGAGTTCCTCAAATGTATAAGTACTCGAACACTGGTGACAGAATAGTGAAATAAATATAGGAATGGTACGATGACGTACCCTGGGCCTGGAGGGGCGCCCTCGGATGGATGGATGAGCTGGTTGCGGTGCTGATCTAGTCGCTGCGGTTGTGAAGAGCAGATAGACGCCCACCAGATGAGTAGCTAGCTCCGGTGGCTCAAAGTCGGGCGTGATATGGATCCATAAGGCGACGGACGGTCCAACTACAACCTCGGCTTGTAGGCCGGCCTGCAACAGCGGCATGAAGGCCGAACACACTCTCGGCTCGCAGGCCGGAATATAGGCATAGCACAATACCTGAACCCTCGGACGGCGGCTGCTTATCGAGCAACGACGGTGCCCACTCGGTACGACTGTAGTAGTCGCTGAAGGTGTCGTTAGCGGCTGGAGGTGGCAAAGGATGCTGGAGTCAGCGGAGGTGGCAACAGCCGTTGTAGGCAGCGATGACAGTCGCTGGGAGGGGCGGCGACAGCTCTTGTAAGCAGTGGCGGAAACTGCTGGACCCTATGAGCAGCAAGTCGACCCCTGTGGCTGCGTGAGGAGAAGGAGAGCTTCCTCCTCTCTGCTCGTGGTGGCTGCGGCGAGAGGAGGAGAAGTAGGGGCGGCGGTCCGGTCCTTTGGTGGCGGCGGCTAGCGAGAGGGTCGGAGGCAGTGCTGTCCATGGGAAGAGAGGGAGGGCGTCAGCGCCGTCGGTGCGAAGAGGGACCGATGATAGGCAGGGCCTCAAGAAGGGGGGAAGGAATAGGAAAGATGCTTGGCCGGCGGCCTCGTGGAGGTGGCGGTGAGAGGGCCGGAGGCAGTGCTGTCCACGGGAAGAGAGGGAGGGCATCAGCGCCGTCGGTGCGAAGAGGGACCGACGATAGGCAGGGCCTCAAGAAGGGGGGAAGGAATAGGAAAGATGCTTGGCCGGCGGCCTCGTGGAGGTGGCGGCGAGAGGGGAACGCTTCCCCTCCTTCCTCTCTACGGCAGCGGCGAAAATCCGAACTCCCCCCTCCTCCTCCTGCGGGTGAACAGTGCCCAGCTTTAAACCCAAAACCTAATTGCTATCAAATGTCCAAAATGCCCTCCTCTTTCCTCCAAATACCTCCTCTGCCCCTTAATCACATCCGCATCATTATCCATTTTCATTTTTGATACGGAGAGTAGGGAGAGTTATCACGAAGGCAAAGAAGGTCAAATCGACAGTTTGAGTTGTAATAAAGTTAAGGGAGGTTAATGATTATCTCTACCCGACTAGCTGATTAGCCAAGACTGATCTGTCATTACTTTTGGCTAATCCATCACTCTTCCTAGTTGATCTATCACTTTTTCTGACCGATCTACCAGTCTTCTTGGCTGATCCGAGCCAGCCAGTTCGCCTAACAGAGTAGAGCAGTCGATCCGCCAGTCTTCTAGCATCTAGTTGGACCTTGTTTTTAGATGGGGTCAGCTCAGCTAAGGAATATTGACCATTCTGAGGAATCATCTAACTTATCCTCACAGTGCATTAATGGTCCATCAACTCAATATTCCTTTTTAACATTTTGTGTAACCGTTGTCAGAAAATCAGGAGAATATTTTCTCTGTAAGCTGTACATCGGAAACTTCTGTAAGTACCCTGTGGTAGTTTTGATGTGAATTAAGTTAGGTCCTATTGTGTTTTGATCTTTGTGTCTAAGTGTGCAGGAACTTAGGAGCACAAGAAATCGAGTGAGAGATGCAGCTAGTGAGAAGGATGACATGGAAAAGAGTCAATAGGCTAAATGTGTCTAAGGGATGAGGTGTTGCGGAAGAGTACACCGGCGGACGAAAAGAGAGTGACCGTCATTTCTGAGGGGTGAGAAGCCTGAGCAGAAGATTGCTCAAGCAAAAGGTCATAAGATAGGTTCAGGTGAGTCCAATTCCGGTTGGCCGAGATCACCCAGCGATCAAAGAAGGCGCTGGACCAGTCAGGCAAAGCTGACTGATCTGGGCACTCAGACTACCAAGGTGTCTCAGGGGGCGCCTCAACATTGTGGATCAGCTTTTGGTCCATGTCATAAACTATTAGGGCGCCTAGAGTGGGTTCGGGGCACTCGGAGATGGAAAAAATGTTATCACTTCGTCGTTACATAGTCGTTGCGTGGAGATAAAGTTTTCCATGCTGGGGGCGCCCGAATCGGTCCACGCCAACAAACGGTGAGTTTCAACCAGTGGACTATAAATAGAGCCATGATCTTCTCCATTTTGAACAACACACTTCTGTAATTCGAAATTCGTTCTGTTCTTAATTTCTGAGCTTCATTTTTGTGTACGAGGCTTCTCTGCCTCTGATATTTTGTTCGAGAATGAGATCTTCATAGTGAGCTTACTTTTCTTGGAGTAGCAATCCTCTGATTGCAAACCAAGTAAAAATTATTTGTCTCATATTTTTTTTAATTCTACTATCCTTTTGATTAAGTGTATAATTGTTTTAATCCAAATAGTTTGATAAAAGGTATTTGTTGTTTTTATTGTACAGGGCAATTCACCCTTCTCTTGTCGGTCGCAGGGACCTACAATTGATATCAAAGCCCAACCACTTCAGAAGGACTAACCGTTGAACGAAGCACAAAAGACGATGGTCGGAACAAACATCTACCAGCTGAAGTTCAAGGGAGACTTCACCCACTGGAAGAAGAAAATGGAGGTATATTTCAAAATTGATTTTGATATATTTCTAATTTTGAAAAATGGTTTTGTAGTACCAATCAACAACAATGGCGAGCTAAAGAAAGAGGGAAACTGGACGAAGAAGGAACAAGCCGAATTTATAGACAACAGAAAAGCAGAATTCCATATGCTAAGTGTGTTGCCACCACAAGAGGTCAACATAATCGAAGTATTCAAATCTGCAAAAGATCTCTAGGAAAAATTCCTGGAGCTTCACGAAGGATCCTCTGAAGCCAAGCTCGCAAGAAGAGATTTACTTCGGAACCAACTGACGAATCTTCGATTGAAGGAAGGTGAAACGGTTCCTTGACTGCACGCCAAGCTAAAGGAGCTGATCACCGAACTCACGAATCTTGGAGAAAAAGGTAACCAACCGAGATTCACTAAGGTATGCACTTAACGCTTTTTCAAGAACACTTGAATGGTTAACTCTAGTAGATGCATATTACATCTCTAGGGACTTAGAGTTAAGTAACTTAGAAAAATTATTTTTTACCTTTGAAATTCATGAGTCTAAATGTGTAGATCTAAAGAAGGAGTCGAAGCAGAACATTGCCTTAAAGGCAAAAATAGATTAACCAGATTCAGAAACATCTCTCGACGATGATGAAACGACATTTATGGTAAGGAAATTAAAAAAAATAGATCTAATAAATTCAATCAAATGCAGGCCAAAAGAAGAAAAAGGAAAGTGAGATGCTATTATTGTAATGAAGCAAGACATGTCAAAGACAACTGCCCAAAATTGAAGAACAAGGACAAGGACAAAAGACCAACCCAAAAAAGGCACAAAAATCTAAAGACGATGTGGGACGAAATATTATCATCAAAGCCAGAGGTTGAAGCCCACGTCGAACTTGCACTGATGGCAAGTCACCAAGAAGATGATGAACCCAACTCATTCGAAATGAGCATCGAGAGCATCAATGAAGGGGGAGCAACGTCAGAGGGAAGAACACTTCAGGGGGAGCATCAGATAACGAGATCGACAAGGTAAGTCAAGTACGGTCTTTACCTCTTCACTAATTATACAAATTTATTAAAATGTTATCTAAGAATTCCTGTCAAATAGAAAATAAGAATAAAAAATTATTAAAAGAAAACCAAGAGCTAAAAGGAACTTTAGCAAAATCTTGTCGATTAGAAGATTTTGACAAAATGAAAAATTAAAAAAACAAATAGAAAATTTCAAGAATCCTGCATGTTCAAATTTTACTACTTCAAATTTTAGAAATTTTTAAGAATTAAATTGATATTTTAGATATCATAAGGGCTAAATTAAAAAATTATCATGAAATTTATTCTTAAAAAGTATATGGTTAATGAAGTAGGAAGGAACCTATATTGGGTACTAAAATCATGTTTAGATTAAAAAATTTTAAGCAATGTTTTAATATTAAATTGATTTAATTTTTTTGCTTAAAATTGTCTAATATTTTCAAATAATTTATTTTGTAGAAGTTTTGTTTAAAATTAATTAGATATTAATTTTTCTGAAAAAGAGGATTTTATTTTTTTATCTGTAGAAAAAAATTTTAAAACTTTTTGAATGTTATATTATTTTTTATAAATTTTTTAACAAAAATTGAATTCTTTAATTTAAAATTATTTCATAGAGTTATTTTTGAACATTTTATTTTTTTATGATCAAATATCATGTTCTCTATCAAAAAGATATTTTTAAAAATTTTTGACTGTCATTAAATTTTTTGTGAATATTTTTACCAAAATACTAATTTTTAATATTAAAAATTCTCATACGTTCAATTTTTGAAAATCTATTTTTTTTTACAAACTTACTTGCTATTCTACATTTTTATAAAATATTTCATGATTTTTCAATCCTAGAAACTATTTTAAGAATTTTTTGAGATATACCTTTGTTCTATAGAAAATAATATTTTTGCTTATATTTATTTAATTTTTTTGTGAAAATTTTATCAATGATTTGGATATGATTGAGAAGTTGAATATCAAGTTCCACATCATCATCTTGTTTCTTACATAATCATTCATCAAATTAAATCTCTTACCTTCACATATTTGAGTAAAATGACTATGCGAAGAGAAAACATTGAAATATAGTAGAAACTAATTTAACTCTTCTTCATTATGCATTAATTCCACATAAATTTGGGGATGACGCTATCAGTGTTGCTCTTTAATAACTCATAAATCGACTTTCTACTCCATTGGTCCATATAAAATCTCTCTTTAGAATTTTTTATAATCAGACTCCTAACTACACTTTCCTTTAAATTTTTGGTTGTGCATATTATCCTTAATTATGGCTCCACTCAAAACATAAAATATACTCTCAATCACAACAATATGTTTTCATCGAATATAGTAATTTGCATCATGAATATCATTACTTGCATATATCGATTGGACGGATATATATCTTGTCATGTTATTTTTAATGAGCTTTGTTCTCTTTTGCAATAGCTACCTTAGCTCCCTCTTCATAGAATAAAGGTACCTTTTTAATACCACCAATATAATATTAGAATCCTCATAAGTTGTTTTCTCATGAGATGTGCTTGAGATACAAGAGAGGATTACATCTTAGATCCTGTTTCAATGATTTCTGAAACCTCCACTATGACATCAAAATCCCCTCAAATAGTTGCCCCAATAAGAGCAAGACACATTGATATTATTGTTGGTGCAATTTGTAGAAATTGACACCGAGGGAAAAAAAGCAATCGTCTTGGTGCAATATGTAGAATTAACCTTTAGGGCAATTTAGTCTTTTACCTTTTCAGTTTAGGGTTTAGGTTTTTTTTAACTAAATATATAAGATTTTATACTCTTTATTTCTAAATCACTTTTTGGATTCATTAAGATGGCTACTTTTTTTTCCTCAACGTTAATTTCTGTATGGGTATAAGTTGAAATGCTTGAAGATTTTTGGATAGCGCACGGAGGATTCATCGCTCCTTGCGAAGAGACGTATACCCTATGACCACTCATTAGGATTATTACTCAAAATCTTTGGCTAAAGTATCACATTTTAAGAGTATGAAACTCCTGTACACACGTACGAGTAATTTGAATCGGTAGAATGAGGAAGTATTACTTGGGCTAGGTGTGACGTAGTCAGTCTAGTAGGGATAGACATATAAGCCATGTCCTGAACCAAGTGGATATAAGACAAGTGAAAGGAACAAGGTATGACTCATTGTAGCTGTTGAAGTGTTTAGAATAAGTTCTAAGATCAACTGTGATTTTTCGACTAATTGGGGATCATGATGTACTACTAGGTGTCACTCATGATCATTCTATAATTAAGCAGTTAATTATAAACGACCAAGATAAATCGAGAACCTATTGGGTCACACGTACTGACGAGTCTCTAAAAGACGTAAAACAAGTTAAAGAATAAGATTCTTAAATTAAGAGATAAATGTTTGGTTGGATCATACATAAGACAAATATGAAAATATTTGTCATAATGGAAGTACAGATAAGCTATGATCCGGTAGTAAGGACGGGGGACCCTCGTTGGCAGGAGGTCAATGACATGTGAAGGTTAATGGTCAAGAGGGTCAACCCCAAGGTCGGGCTGAGCGGACAGATGTCACGCCGAGCGAACTGGCGGGCCAACCAAGCATCCGGCCGACCAAACAGCTAGCCATGGGTCTCCCAGGTCGGACGAAAGACAGCCCGACCAGGGGTTGGGTTTCCGATGCTCAAGGTAAAAGAGTCTCTGGGCCGAGCGGACATGCCGCTAGGCCGAGCCACAGGACAACATGGCGCAATCCCATCCGAGCACATGAGCAGGGCTTACCCGCTCCGGTCCGAGGTACCGGAGCATTCCCGGAGGCCATGAGCGCCGAGCGGCTGGTCCGCTTAGCCCGGGAATAGGCAAGTGGCGCAAAGGGACAAAAGGGACAACTGGTAACATCATCCTCGAGACACCTGCCGCCGACAAACAGCACGGTCGGCGGCCGGAGCGGACAGAGTATCATACGGTGGAAGTTTCCACCGTCACGTCAAGGATATGTTCGGACGATTGCGGAATGCCGTCAGACATGCTTTTTTGACACAACCCTACTGAGGTATGTTTGGGGAAGCATGCACGCATCGAGAAGCGTGCCTGCACCTCCCCGGGGTCCTATATAAGTACCCCCAGACTTCAATGAAGGGATGCAATTCTGATCACTGTAGCCACAGTAGCGTTGCCTTGCTCTTCTTCTTCTTCATTGCCTAACTTGAGCGTTGGAGGGTCGTCACCGGGAACCCCCCCTCCCCCCCAGCTCGGCTTCTTTGCAAGTTCACCGGAGATCCACATCACCAGTCAAAGATAGCGGAGAGCACCACGTCCCCAGCATCCATCGACTCAGCGTCCGGACAGGATCAAATTGGCGCCATCTGTGGGAATGCACATGAATCAGAGCAAAGACGATGGAAGAAGCTGGACGCCAACTCATGGTGACACTCTCTCCCGAAGAACTAGACGTGCTCATCCAAGCACGGGCGGCCAAGATAGTCTAGCAATAGCAAAAGGCTCAAGCCGATCGGATAGCGCAACAGGCAACGTCGGCATCAAGCGGTCGGGCGACACTAGATGACCGACCGGAGCAGCTCTCAATATGGGGCCAGGACAAAGGTCCAACTGGTACTCAGGTGGAAGCTCCGCCCGCCCCAATACCGTTCCATCGGGCTTTATTCCAAACGCCGTCAGAAGTCGCGCAAGCCAACCTCGACCGAGGCTCTTCGTCTGACGAGGCACCCATCCGTGACGCAAGGAAGGGTAAGGCGCCCCGGACAGATTTGTCCCCCGAGTGGATCAATCGGCAGTTCTCCGAGGCCATCCTACGCGACCCACTACCAAGGCATTACACGCCCCCGGCGATCGAGGAATACAATGGGACCACTGACCCGGATGACCATTTGGGTAAGTTCAACAACACCGCCACTTTACATCAATATACAGATGGGGTGAAGTCCCGAGTGTTCCTCACCACCCTTTCTGGGTCGGCGCAACGGTGGTTTCGAAGGCTGCCAGACGGATCAATAACAAGCTTCAAAGAGTTCCGCACGACCTTCCTCCACCACTTTGCAAGCAGCAGACGCTATCAGAAAACCAGCGTCAATCTATTCGCCATCAAGCAAGGATCGAGGGTGTCGCTCTGAGCTTACATCCAACGCTTCAACCAGGTGGCCATGGACATCCCGACGGTCACCTCGAAAACTATGATGAACGAGTTCACACAGGGGCTTGTGGACGGTGAGTTCTTCCGATCGCTTATTCGAAAGCCGCCTCGTAGCTACGACCACATGCTGAACAAAGCCAATGAGTACATCAATGTGGAGGAAGCTCAGATGGCAAGGAAAAAAGAAATATCCTCCGAGCCACCATCCTCAGCCGAGCGGAAACCACCCACTACTCACCAACCACCGAGAGGACCACGAGCAGAAGCAGTCTATCCTCATCAGCACACAAGGCTGCAAGCCGTCCAATAGGTGGCAGCCGATCAACCCAAGCCCAAGGGGAAGGTATGGACTCCCATGTTTTGTTTGCTCCATCAGTCAGCAACTCACAACACCCACGACTGTTAGAGCCTCCCCCCAATCACTCATCCTACACCAAGGAGCTATCGTCGTCGATCACCTTCGCCGAATCGACGACATCAACAGTAAAGCCCCGCCCAGCGTACAGAAAGGAGATCTCCCGAGTGACAACAGAACTAGCAGCACAGGGCCATTCCTCGGGCATCACATGAATGACCCCGACCATCCGCTCAGGAGGAGGAGAATAGAGGCAATGCGTCGAGGGGTGAAATCAACATCATCGTCGGAGGGCCGACCGGAGGCGACTCCAACAGGGCAAGGAAGGCGCACGCAAGGCAGCTGACGATCCATGCGGTTGGCTGCAGTCAGGAGCAGGCAAATGGGCCCAAGATCAGCTTTGGGCTTAGGGACCTCGAAGGAATCGAAGTCCCACATGATGACACCCTCATCATCCGAGCGGTAATAGCTAACTACACTATTCACCGCATCTTTATTGATACAGGCAGCTTGGTCAACATAATCTTCCGGAAGGCCTTCGACCAATTGCAAATCGACCGAGCCGAGTTGCTGCTGATGACAACCCCCCTCTACGGGTTCACCGGTAACGAAGTTTTGCCGGTCGGACTGGCTATCTCGTTGGGGGAGGAGCCACTCAGAAGAACGCGGACCACCAACTTTATCGTGGTCAACGCTCCCTCCGCGTACAATGTTATCTTGGGGCGACCGACTCTCAATGAGTTCCGAGCGGTCGTCAGAAAGAGAAGCTGATCAGATGCCTCCAGAAAAATTGCGACATCTTCGCTTGGTCGACCCACGAGTTGCCAAGAGTCTCGTCGAGCATAGCGCAGCACGAGCTTCACGTCCGACCGGATGCTGGACCGGTAAAGCAAAGGAAGAGGAACTTTAGTGCTGAACAGAATATCATCATTCGAGCGGAGGTGGAGAAGCTCTTGGAGGCCGGCCACATAAGGGAGGTGCAGTTCCCAAGATGGCTCGCAAACATGGTGCTGGTCTCCAAACCAGGCAACAAATGGAGAGTCTGCATTGACTTCCGGGATCTGAACAAGGCTTGCCCGAAGGATTTCTACCCTCTGCCCCGGATCAATCAACTAGTAAACTCCACAACCGGGTGCGAGCTGATATGCATGTTGGATGCTTATCAGGGCTACCATCAAGTGTCGCTCGCCTGAGGAGACCAAGAGAAGGTCAGTTTCGTCATTGCAGATGACACTTACTGTTACAATGTAATGCCGTTCGTGCTGAAGAACGCAGGAGCTACCTACCAACGGTTGATGGACAAGGTATTCTGGGAGCAAATCAGGCGCAACTTGGAAGTATACGTAGATGATATACTTATCAAATCCTTCTGAGCAGTGGACCTTTATGCGGATTTGGAAGAAACTTTCCAGACATTGAGGAGATACGGGGTCAAGCTAAACCCCCAGAAGTGCTTGTTCGTTGCAAAAGGCGGGCGTTTCTTGGGCTATATTGTGACCGAGCGGGGCATAGAGGCGAACCCCAACAAGGTGAAAGCATTGCAAGATATGCCTCCTCCCAAAAATCTTCGAGAAGTACAGTGTCTCACCGGTCAGATAACGGTGCTATCACGATTCATCTCCCGAACGGCCGACCGAAGCCTCCCTTTCTTCAAGATTCTGCGCAAAATGACCAAGTTTAAATGGGACGAGGAATGCAATCGGGCGTTCGAGGAGTTGAAGACTTATCTCAATTCTTTGCCCGTGTTGGCCAAACCGGCTGTAGGAGAGCCGCTTCGTATTTACTTGTCTTCGACCAAGCATGCTGTAGGCTCGGCATTAGTGAGGTCGAACAACGAAGATCAACCAATGTACTTCTTAAGCCGCATTCTAAAGGATGCTGAATCTCGCTACACCGGTCTCGAGAAATTGGCTTTTGCCTTGATCCTCACCGTACGAAGATTGTGCCCTTATTTTTTGGCGCATACAATCATCGTGATGACGAACAACCCACTGGGAAGGGTGCTCCTGAATCTAGAAGCGTCCGAGCGGCTCATCAAGTGGATAACAGAGCTGAGTGAATTTGACAGTCAATATCAACCCCGCTCGGCGATTAAGGCGCAGTCCTTGGCAGATTTTGTGACCAAGGTGCAAAATCCTGAGCCCGAAGCTATGTGGAAAGTATTTTTGGATGGATCGTGCACTCGACTCGGAAGCGAAATTGGTATCCTGTTACTTTCCCCTCAAGAAGAGCGGATGCACCTGTCCATCCGGCTGGACTACCGAGCAACCAATAATGAAGCGGAGTATGAGGCCCTCATAGCCGGTTTGCAGGCCGCGCGACATGTGGGAGCCAACCGGGTGACGCTATTTTCAGACTCCCAGTTGGCTACTCAGCAACTCTCAGGGTCCTTCGAGATAAACAACGCGAGGCTCATGCTCTACGCGGAGGCCTTTGAAAAGCTCAGGACCAACTTCGTTGAAGTTGTCATACAGAAGATCCCCCGAGCCAAGAACCATTCTGCGGATGAGCTAGCCAAGCTTGCTAGTTCGATATCGCCGATTATCATCCAGCAACCAATCGAGCAAGTGTCCCTGGTGGTGCACATCGACCGGATGAAAGGCCTCACATTCCCGAGCGATTGGAGGACATCCATAATAGAATTTTTGCGATCGGAAGCCACACCGTCCGATCGGGAGGAAGCCCAGCTATTGAGGAGGAGAGCCGGCCGGTTCACGCTCATCGGGGATCAACTTTACAAGAAGGCATTCTCCCGACCGCTACTAAAGTGCGTCAGCTCGGAGGACGCAGAGTACATTCTCCAAGAGGTACACTAAGGATCTTGCGGAGGTCATCCGGGCGGCCGGTGTTTGGCTAGGAAGATCTTGCTGGCCGGATACTTCTGGCCAACCTACAGGAAGACGCCACTCGGACCGTCGCTACTTGCCTTTCTTGTCAGAGGTACGACAACTTCTCCCATAGGCCTACGAAGGAAATGAAGGCGTCCACAGTATCCTGCCCGTTCGACCAATGGGGCTTGGATATCGTAGGGCCTTTCCCCATGGCGACCGGTCAGCGGAGGTTTCTACTGGTGGCAGTCGACTACTTCTCCAAGTGGGTCGAAGTTGAACCCCTTGCCAAGATAACCGAGCAGATGGTTAAGAAGTTCATCTGGCAGCATACAATTTGTTGGTTCGGCATTCCTCGTCGGCTCATTTCAGATAATGGCCGGCAGTTCGTCGGTCAGCAGCTTAGAGAGTGGTGCAAGGGGTATGGCATCGAACAACACTTCACCTCCGTGGCGTACCCTCAAAGCAGTGGTCAAGCCTTAGTAACCAATCGGGAGATCTTGCGGATACTTCGGGTTCGGCTCGACCACGTGGGAGGAAGCTGGGTGGACGAGCCGCTGGGCGTATTATGGGCCATTCGCACAACCCCAAAGGAGGGAATGGGGGTAACACCGTTCCACTTGGTATACGGAGGCGAGGCAGTCGTCCCAGTCAAGGTCGGAGTAGAGTTCGACCGGATACAAAGCAACGATGGGGACAATGCCGAGTGAAGGTAGCTGGAGTTGGACCTAGTTGACGAAGCAAGAGCTAAAGCAGCCGTCCGGCTGATGGCGTACAGGCAGAGAATGAAGCAGAATTACAACAGGCGTGTAATTCCCAGAGCATTCCAGGTTGGCGATCTTGTGTGGAAGAAGGTGAAGCCGGTCGGTGATGTGAGCAAGATGGAAGCTCCTTGGGCGGGGCCCTTCAGAGTCGTCAAGAAGCTCCGATCGGGTGCATACTATCTGGAAGATGAGGACGGATGGAGGCTAGAACGACCATGGAGCGAAAACCATCTCCAGCTATACCGAGCGGGGTAAAAGGTGCGCCAATGATATGCCTCGTATTCCATATATACCTCGTTCATCTGTATCATTTGGTTGCAGGAGTAAAAAAATTAAAAAAGACAAAGGATATGAGCATTTGTTGCCGAACGGCTTGAAGACCGTCGAGCGACGACATTAAACTCTAGAGTCAAACCGGCGACTATAAACCCCCTGGCCGGAAGACTGTCGAGCGGCAACGTTAAACTCTAGAGTAGAACCGGTGACTATAAACCCCCCAGCTTGAAGACCGTCGAGCGACGACGTTAAACTCTAGAGTCAAACCGGCGATTATAAACCCCCTGGCCGGAAGACCGTCGAGCGGCGACGTTAAACTCTAGAGTCGAACCGGCAATTATAAACCCCCCGGCTGGAAGACCATCGAGCGGCGACGTTAAACTCTAGAGTCGAACCGGCGACTATAAAAACCCCGACCTGAAGATCGTCGAGCGGCGACGTTAAACTCCAGAGTCGAACCGGTGACTATAAAAACCCCGGCTTGAAGACCGTCGAGCGGCGACGTTAAACTCTAGAGTCGAACCGGCGACTATAAAAACGCCGGCCTGAAGACCATCGAGCGGCGACGTTAAACTCTAGAGTCGAACCGGCGACTATAAAAACCCCGGCCTGAAGACCGTCGAGCGGTGACGTTAAACTCTAGAGTCAAATCGGCGACTATAAAAACTCAGGCTTGAAGACCGTGGAGCGGCGACGTTAAACTCTAGAGTCGAACCGGCGACTATAAAAACCCTGGCTTGAAGACCGTCGAGCGGCGACGTTAAACTCTAGAGTCAAACCGGCGACTATAAAAACCCCGGCTTGAAGACCGTCGAGCGGCGACGTTAAACTCTAGAGTCGAATCAGTGACTATAAACCCCTGGCTTGAAGACCGTCGAGCGGCGACGTTAAACCCTAGAGTCGAACCGACGACTATAAACCTCCCGGATGGAACAATATTGCGCAGATGCACCTCAGCGAAATGCTAGCAGGAATTCCATGTGGATTAGAAAGTCATTTGACCGAGCGACGAAAAAAAAAAAAAACTTCAACGAAAAGCAGAAATTCCAGGCAGGACGGAAGGTCGTTCGACTGATCAGGGAAGTTAAGAAATTATATATGGAAAAAGGTCGATCGACCGGTCAGCACAGTTACAAGGAGCACTCAAACAAAAGGCTAACAAAGCAAAAGTTGGCATTCTAAAGTTACATGTAAAAGTTCGCCGACCGAGGAAAAAGTTACAGATGTAGTTGATTAAAATTAAAGCTTAGCCGATCGGGAGGATTATAGAAAATGCTTCATTCAAGGTAGTTGAAAACATGCTTCGAGATGGCGATGAGAAACGTCGCATGCTCCGTAGCAAGGATGACCACGGATTCGGGGAGTTGATCCTTGGACTTCAGATAGTCCGCCGTGGCGGTGATGGCCAGCTCGAAGGTGATGACCATCCGGTCGCAAACCTTCTCCACAAACTCCGCCGAGCGGATGTATTTTTGCCTCAAGGTGGTGACGCGGCATGGCTCCACTTCTTGGTACTCTTTGAAGGTGGCACGGGAAGCATCAAGAGCCTCCTGCAGGGCCTTCAAATCATCCTTGAGTTTGGTCACCTCCTCCGAACGAACTTTCTACTCTCCTTCCAGTAGCTCAGCCAGCACCTTCACACGCTGTTCCAGGGCTCGGGCCTCCACATTCTTCTCTTCCAAATTAGAGATGGCGGTATTCTTCCGAGTGGTGGCAAGTTCTATTTTACGGTCATAAGTTTTGACCTGTTTTTCGAGCTGACCCAACATGTAGGCCTGGTCGGCCGTCTTCTTCTGCTCGGCCTCCAGCAGGCCCTTGGTCTTTGCGAGCTCCTTCTGCAGCTCGGCATATGAAGGGCCTTGAGAAGAAGACGGGCCGCCTGGACCCTTCAGTCTCTTCAGCTCCTCCTCCACCATGGCCAAGCGGTTGGCAACAGCAATGTCTTCTACCCACCTCTGACATATACAGAAGTGTTAAATACCGATCGAAAAGGCTACGTAAAGAACCAGAAATGAAACTTACCCCTGTGGCCTGCTGCATTTGGCTATCGGCCAGTTTGCCGAGCAGCATGGTAACGACCCGGGCCTGAGCGTCCGCCCACACCTTAGCAAGCGGCCCGCGGATGGTAAGGACGTGTTCGGGGGTCGTCGACTGAACGGACTCGGCCAGGAGCTCTTCGGCAGGGAGGTGGAGTATAACCTTAATGACGCGGCGTCCGTCTGGCGTGGTGTGGGCAAACAGCGAAGGGCCGGATGGCTGATTGGCGGGTGAGGAGAGAATGCCCGATCGGCGGACCCGTAGTGGGGCTGGAGGCATGGAGCTAACCGGCTGTGCGACGATGGGTTCTGTGTAGGCCTCCAGCTGGGATGGGGTCCAGTCGGAGGAGAGCGCCTCGACCGATGGCGCTTTGCCGTGAGGAGAGGCGATGCTCATCCACTCGGACGCCTGTACCGCGGAAGTGGCCGACCGCAGAGGAACCTCCACCCGACGTCTCTTCTAGTTGAGGGGCAGTTCGTCGTCCAGCTCGGAGTCATCCCCCTAAACGGAAGGGCCCTTGCTGGGAGTTGCACCACCCATCGCTTCCGCGGGCGAAGCCTGAGCGACCGACTCCCCTGCATCTGCTTCGCTCTCACCCTCATGAGAGCCGACTGGAGCAATGCCCAGCTGCTCCATTTCCTTGGCCGCTGCCGCCTCGAGCGCGACCGCTTTTCTCTTCAAGATCCCGAACAGCACAGACTCCATTACGATGTTCGCTGCAAGGAAAAGAGAAGAAAATCAGTTAGAACTCAAGGCAAATGCACAAGTAAATTTCTTACCAAAGCTGTTCAGGAGGGGGGTCCGGCTCGGACTCAAGCCAAACATATACATCACGCCTTCAGGAAGAAGCTTGTTGATGTCGAGCTTCAGACCGGTGAGCATGTTGGCTGTGTAAAGATAATCTTGTCGGGTGTTATACCTCTTCAGCTCAAGGGAGGTGGGTGGTCCGACCTGCCATTTGGTCCGAAAAGGAAGCCGACCGGGGATACGAAGGAAAAAGTAGTTCTCTTTCCAATGTTTGTTGGAAGAGGGCAGTTTATCAAAAAAGATCAAACTAGGCCGAGCCTGAAACAAATAAGTGCCCAGCTTGAACTGTTTGGGATAATAGAAATAATAGAAGACTTCTGGGCGGAGGGGAATGTTGTGTATCTTAAATAAGACCACAACTCCGCACAGAAGGCGAAAAGTGTTGGGAACCAATTGGGCAAGCGGAATTCCAAAGAAGTTGCAAACTTCAACGATGAAGGGGTGGAGGGGAAACCGCATACCGACTACGAATTGGTCGCGGAAAAGATAAAAGGTGCCGCACGGAGGTTTGTGCGGCCGAGCGGAAGGTGAAGGTAAAATTAGTTCAAAATATGAAGGGATATCAAAAGTGTTTATCAGGCTCTCAACATCACGCCAATTGAACCGCGACTCCATGGTGGTATACCAGGGGACGAGAGCGAGGTCCGCGGGCTGTGAAGAGCTTGCCATCGCCGGAACAACGGAGGAGGCATAAATCGAAAGGAAAAGCAAAGGCGCGAGCGAGAAGATGAGCGAAACAGTACCCGAAAGACAAGAACGCGGCCAAGAACAAAAACACGGGAACCAACGAGAGAAAGGAAGAAGAACCTTACAGAGAAGATGATCGAAGGAAGAGGGCGAGGGGTCGCCAGAATGCCGGGGAACGAGGTCACCGGAGTGAGGAACGCAGGGAGAGGTTTCTGAGCACACGAAGGCAAAGGTACGGCAGTGGAAGGCGGCGAAAGCCTTATAAGGGTGGACTCGATCCGCCCAAGCCGTCGGATGCAGGTCACATAACCCGAGGCCCGCATCCAACCGTCCATTTCAAACCGACGGACGTCGCATCGGGTGAGAGGCGGTGGCCGTACGATGACATCAACAAGCGCCACGTGGCACTCGGTCAGAGGAGGGCATTTAATGAGCCCCATCACAAGGCAGAACCCGCGTGCTCAACCATAATGGCAGAAATTTGCATGCATTTCGAGAAGATCCTGTGGACATCATCACAAGTCGATTGGACAGCCCTTGGCAATCAGCCGACCGACGCTATTCGACCCCGTAATGGCCAAACAGAGGTACGCGCTCGGCCAAATTCATAGTCCAGTTAGTCGGCCTCAGCGCCTCCTTCGACTAGAGTTGAGGGGGAGGCATGTGATCCGGTGGTAAGGACGGGGGACCCTCATTGGCGGGAGGTCAACGACACGTGGAGGTCAATGGTCAAGAGGGTCAACCCCAAGGTCGGGCTGAGCGGACAGATGTCATGCCGAGCAGATTAGCGGGCCAACCAAGCATTCGGCTGACCAAACAGCCAGCCATGGGTCTCCCAGGCCGGACGAAAGACAGCCCGACCAGGAGTCGGGTTGTTGGTTACTACTCGGAAAACCTAATGGTTCTACTGTACAAAATTTTGTACAAAGGTCTGAACCTTTTTCCTAGCTACCATGTGTTCTTTTAAATTAAACTCGGATCGCCTGCGGAACTTAACACGTTTGATCCTAAGTTTAATTTATTTGTTCTTTTAGGTTTAGACTTGGATCTCCTGCGGAACTTAACACGTTCGATCCAAATCACCTAGGTTATTAATTCCATTAAATATTAATTTCCAAAATTGGCTTCCAGGACTGCATGGCGAGGCACATGACCTTCTTGGATATGGGAACAACCACCACCGCCTAGACAAAGCCTTTTAAGGAAAGCTAATATTTAATTTCCTTAAATAACTTTAGGTCAACCAAAAAGAACAATCAAATCACAAGGAAAAGAAAAATAAAAGAACACAACATCGAAAACTAATTCAAAATACTAGAATCGCATGCCTCTTGTATTTGGTATTTTTACTAAGAAATAAAACTAGTATGATGCGAAAAATAATTACTAGTTATACCTTCCTTTGTGAACTTTTAATGACCCCTTGATCTTCTACCGTATTCCTCTTCTAACCTCGGACATTGTGTGGGCAATGATCTTCTGAGATGAGAACCACCAAGGCACCTTCTTCTTCCTTCCTTCAAGTTTCGGCCAAGAAAAAACTTCTAAAAGATGAAGAACTTTTTCCACCAATCAAGCTCCAAGGGATGCAAGAAACAAGCCTCCTTTCTCTCCTTTTCTCCAAGCTAGATCCGGCCACTTTTATGTCTCCAAGAGATGATGAAGTCTCGGCCACAAGAAGGAGAAGAGAGAAGGAGAAGGGGAACCTCTAGGGGCCAACCACACCTAGGAAGAAAAGAGAGGAAGAAAAAGAATAGAGTCGTTCTCTTTGAAGGCACCTCTACCCCTCTTTTATAATCTTTGGTCTTGGCAAATAAGGAAATTTAAATAAAAATTTCCTTAATTCCTTTGCCATGAAAAAGAAAAATTATTTTAATTAAAACAATTTTCTTTTTTCAATTACAATGGTCGGCCACCTCTTTCCCCAAAACAAGAAGAGTTTTAATTAAAACAAAAATTAAAACTTCCTAATTTGTTTCCAGAAATTTAAAAAATTTCTCCAATAATTTTTATCCCTTCATGATTGGTTAATAAAAAGTAAATTTTATAAATTAAAATCTTTCTTTTAAACATGTGGATAATTTTCAAAAAGGAAAGTTATCTCTAAAAATTAAAATCTCCTTTCAATTTACAAATAAGGAAAGATATTAAATCTTTTCTTAATCTTTTGTAGAAACTAATAAAAGAGAATTTTTAATTTTTAAACTTTCTTTTAAATCATGAATATGATTAAAGGGAAAGTTTTTACCAAACTTAAAATCAACCTTTTAATCAACAAATAAGGAAAGAGATTTAGCTCTTCTCTTAATCTTTCGTAGAATCTTATAAAAGGAAAGATTTAAATTTTTAAACTCTCTTTTAAATCATGTTATTCGTGTTGGTGCAACATCCCTCAGGTCAAGGTTGACCTGGTTGACCAAGCTTGAGTCTTGGTTTGGGTTTCGATGTTTGACAATGCAAGGTTGATTGAAGAAGAGTCAAGTAGGTCAAGGATGACCGGATACTTGACTGGGAAGTCCTAGTGAGTGAAGCTAGGCAGGAGGAAAATCCTGGTGAGTGAAGACAGGTTAAAGACCTAGTGAGTGAAGCTAGGCAATTGGAAAAGTCCTGGTGAGTGAAGCCAGGCAAGAGAAATCCAGATGAGTCAAGGTTGACCAGACATCTGGTGAGAGTCCAAGTAGGTCAAAGAGATTGACCGGATACTTGGCACGAGAAAGAAAAGTCCAAGTAGGTCAGAGGGACTGACCGGATACTTGGCAAGAAGAGAAAAGTCCAAGTGGGTCAAAGGGATTTACCAGACACTTGGTGAGAGAGTCCTAGCTGGTTAAGGGTGACCGGATGCTAGGTCTTATGTACCAACAAGTCATGGTTGACTAAATGTTGGTTTAGGGGGCTTTGGACTTGGTTTTGGGCAAAAACCAAGATCTGGATTGATCAGCCGATTGATCCAGCAGGTTTGGATTGATCCGTGGATTGATCCAGCAGGTTTGGATCGATCAGTGGATCGATCCAGAAGATCTGGATCGATCAGTGGATCGATCCAGAAGATCTGGATCGATCAGTGGATCGATCCAGAAGATCTGGATCGATCCGCCGATCGATCCGGTGAGTCCCCGCGAACAGAACCCCTCTGGATCGATCCAGAGGTCCCAATCGATTGGGACGCTGTTGCTTCGCGCGATAAGCGCTGGATCGATCCGTGGATCGATCCAGGCATTTTTCCAGAGCACAGAGGCGCTCTGGATCGATCCGTGGATCGATCCAAAGCCTCCCCGATCGATTGGGAGCATTCCAATCAATCGGGATTCGACCGTTAGCGTCGATTTAAGCCGCAGGCGTTCATTTCCTTCGGTGTGACTTCACAGATTCATTTCAGATCTTCACCAGCTCCTCCACAACTCTTCTCAAGCTCGAGATCGCCAGTTCTTGAAGGTTCTTGGAGGCTCTTCCAAGTCAAGAGGCGGATCAAAGCAAGAAGAAGAAACTAGGGTTAGGGTTTGTGCACTCATTGTAAGCTTGTAAGCTTGTATTTCTTTACTACCCTTTCTTCTTCTTGTATTGAGTCTTGTAGGGCTTCTCCGCCCTTGGTAGTTACCATAAAGGAGAGTTTCATTAGTGGAGGGTGCGTGCGTTGTGTGGATCCTTGGATTAGTCACCTCCCTTGGAGGTGGATACCAAGTAAAATCCAAGTGTTAGCGTGTTTGTATTTGTTTCTTTGTATTTCCGCTGCGCATCCTTGAAGAAACAAGCAACGCCGAGCAACGAGCATGCGAAGAGCTATTCACCCCCCCCTCTAGCTACTTTTCGGTCCTAACAAGTGGTATCAGAGCAGGTTGCTCTTCACTGGAATCACCGCCGGAAGGGGCAAACATAACAAGCAAAGCTAGAGGGTGAAGAAGTTGGAGCAAATTCATCAAAGTCAAAGAATTCAAGAAGCTCAACTTCAAGATGCAATTCCAAGATGGACTTGGATTTGATACAAGGGTGGCTCCGCCGTACACATCCACAAGCTTCGATTCTTGGAAATCAAGAATCGAAAATTTTCTTATGATGGAGATAGAGCAATGGTTTGCTCTAATGGAAGGCTTCAAAGCTCCAACAAACTCCAAGGGCAAGCTTCTCAAGAAAAGCAAATGGAGCTTGGAGCAAATTCAAAGGAGCGAGGCAAATGATAAAGTGGCCAAGCTTTTGGTCAACTTATTGCCTAGCCACATTTTGGCTCAAATCGGAGAATTCAACGATGCCAAGGAGCTTTGGAGCAAATTGGCAACAATCAATGAAGAACCCTCCACTGTACCGAATCAAGAGGAATCCAAAGAGGGAGACTCATTGGAGCGAGATCAAGAGGAGGACTCCGAGGTTGAGAGATGCTCAACCTCCGAAGAAGAAGTCCAAGAAGAAGCTTCATCTTCAAGGGAGTGCAATGAAGAGAACAAGGAGGGAGCATACTCCTTGTTCCATGTACAAGATGATGAAGCCTCCACCTCTAGGATTGAGGGGGAGCAATCTTCATTGACACTGGATCAAGAGCAAGAAGAATCGTCTACATCCGGGTCAAGAAGAGAAGAGGATGAAAAAGCTTCCACCTCCACAAGTCAAGAAAAATCAAATGGAGGAGCATCACTATCGGATCAAGAGGAAGCCTCTACATCCACATCACATGGAGGAGAAAGAGCCACCCCTACACAAGAAGGTATAAATGTTTCAATTAAAAATAAAAATCATATAATATGTTTTGAGTGTAGGGAAAGTGGGCACTACAAGAGCAAGTGTCCCAACTTGGCCAAGAAGAAGGGTCAAGTGACACGAAAGGGCAAGGAGAAGCCAAAGGAGACCACCCCCGGGACAAAGAAGAGCAAGGAGCACATTGTGTGCTTCTTGTGTCAACAAAAAGGGCATTACCGAAGTCAGTGTCCCAAGGGGAAGAAGATGGTCAAGGCTCAAGGAGGCACCAGTCAAGGGGGAGCTTCCAAGGTAAAGAAGAAGGTAACATTTATTGAGCCTACCCCTCTACGTTATGGTAAAAAGCATGATAGTTCAAATTTTTATCATTTTAATGTAATTTACCATAAGAATAGAAAGCATGAGGGCATTAAAGAAAAGCATGTGGCCCTACATGCCAAGACTACCCAACCTAAGGTTAGGAAGGTAGATAGACATTTGGGCAAAAACACTAAGGATAATAGATACACGCCCAAGAATAAAAATGCTCATGGATCAAATGAAAAATCAAATACTAAGGACTTAGTAAGGGAAAATCAAGTCTTGAGGTCAAGACTTGATAAATTAGAAAAGACCCTAAAAAGATTGGAAAATATCCTATTAGGGTAAAATGAGCATAACCTAGGTTTAGGGGTACAAAAGTCATCCAATGACCATAGAGGTTTGGGATACAAACCCAAAGCTAAAAAGGATGTGCCTAGTTATCATAGGGTTCCATATAGTTATGGAACAAACCCTAAGTCTAGAGGTCAAGTCAAGGATACAAGGGAAGATATCCCTAGAAGTATCTTTGCAACCAAAGTGACTAAGACTTCTAAGAAGTCTAAGAAAGTCACCAACAAGGTCACAAGGGAGGCTATCCCTAGAGTTGACCTAGAAAATCTGACCAAGGCTTCTAAGAAGCCAAACAAGGTCACTAGGAAGGTATCTAGGGAAGTTATCCCTAGTGAATACCTAGAGAATCCAAGGAGCACCAATAGGTGTTGGGTTCCTAGGAGCATTTTCTCTACCCCATAAATGGGTTAGAGAGTGTCAACTCTAAGTGAAAGGGTAGTTAACCCAATCATGAAGAAATTGACACTCAAGGAGCATTTTCAAGGTTTTTGTTAACCTTTGAAAATGAAATTGAATTATTATTTACTCCTTGAAAGAGTAAAATGTGCCTAA
Source organism: Zingiber officinale (assembly GCF_018446385.1). Taxonomy (NCBI): domain Eukaryota; kingdom Viridiplantae; phylum Streptophyta; class Magnoliopsida; order Zingiberales; family Zingiberaceae; genus Zingiber; species Zingiber officinale. The sequence goes on along the minus strand of NC_056002.1, from coordinate 24,495,253 downwards.
TGGTGAAAAATTGATTTTATCTTAAAATGACATAAATTGGGAAAACCTAGAGAAATACCAAGTTGGGATTTTGGTATTCTCTTAGAAATTTAAGGCAATCCGGGCCTTGATTTATGTGATTATTCTTGAGGAAAAATGGAATATGCCAACATTTGAGGATATGCTTAATTTTTAAGTGGCATAAACAAATCAAGAGAAATAGAAATGTCAATTTAGGTTTTGGCATTTCTTTGAAGCATTTAGGGCAATCTAGGTTTAACATTTTAAGTTAAAACAAGTGATATATTTTGGGTTAGCTAAGTGGTTAAGGATACTTAGATAGGTAATCTAGGTATATTTTACTTATGCTAAACCTTGCCATGATTATTTGCTCATCATATGTCATGACATCATGTCTATTTTTGCATTTATGTTTTATTATGAAAAATCTAAAAATACCATGTCATGACATTCATACATCAAGTAGTTATAGGATATTTTCTTTTGAAAATTATTTCATCTTGATGTATGCCATAAAATAATCATGCATTAAGTTTAAATTCCTTGAAATTAAGGACAAATGGCATTTAACATCACTTATTAACAAGTGACATCCTAGGTGGATGTTTAATATCCTTAAAATGCCTAGATAGGTATGCATGATCCCTAGAATAGGGTAAAACCAAAATCTCACATCTCACAAGGACTATAAGGTGACTTGTATGTGTTTAAGTGCACATTAGATACAAGTGAGATGTTAGGAAGATGAACAAAACTCAAGATGTTGATTTAGCGCATTCTTCTGAGTTTTAGGTTCATCAAAACACATAGTTATGTGTTTTCCCATCATTGGGAAAGCTAATGTACAAGTCATGTGCATTAAGCCCAAGGAACATGGTGGGATATTGGTTTTGAAAATGTTTTTAAAAATAATTTTGGAAAACCTTGGTGAAGGCTATCTTTTATTAGTAATCACCATTGAATAGTTAGACACAAACTTGAAGAAAACACTAAAGTTTTTGTAAGTTCTCAAGTCTGTGTCAATCTTTGAAAATATGAAGTATTTTCATAGAAAACTATTTTTCCATGATAAAGTATGCCCTAAATAATGTCTACACGAAATTTCATGATTTTTGGATTTTTGTAGAATTTTCTAGGGGTTTTTGAAGTTGGCTGAATTTGAAATTCAGCAACTATCAGAGCTCCGATCGATCCATGGATCGATTGGAGTGTCTGAATCGATCAGTGGATCGATTCAGAAGGCAATTCTAGCGAGCAGAAGCTCGCTGGATCGATCAGCCGATCGATCCAAGAAGGCTGAATCGATCGGTGGATCGATTCAGCAGGGTTCAATCGATTGGAACCCAACTCCAATCGATCGAAGATGCTGATTTTGGCTAGGAAAGCTAATTTTCAGCATTTTAGTCTAGGTAACCACTCCAAACCCCTGAAAATACATTTTTATACATAAAATAGGTGTTTTCGTGTGGAAAACAAGGGTGGATTGGTTAAGGAAGGCTATGTTGAAGTTTAGGTTGAGGTTTGTTTCAAATTTTGAATATTTGAACCTCAAAACTTCTAAAATTGGGTTTCCTAAAGTTTTAGGGATTCCAAGTCATTGTTGGTGCAATGACAGAAGTTACCACAATGTCTTTAGGGGGAGGGACTCTTTAAAGACATAAAAATTATTTTTCATGAACCTTGGAAGGTGGTTAACCTTCCGTTAAGAACATGCTCAAGGTTGAGCGTTTGAACTTTAATGGGGAGTGGATATCCTCATTGTTCAAGTGGTTTCAAGTGGATAATGCTCAAGGATGGGCATTTGCCTACATTGGGGGAGAATGTAGGGTTAAGGATAATGAAGGGTATGGGACCATCCTTATCTTGCTGATCACAACGAGTGAAGTTGTGAACAACGATGAGCAACTCTTCAGGGGGAGAGTTTTCAACAAGTGAATTTCTTGATGTGTGCCCAAAAATGGGGCATGGTTGATGTGTGCCAATAGGGGGAGAATGAAAGGAGTAAGTTAGGCTTTTATCACTTAGAGGGAGTTTGCCCTCTTAGGGGGAGAATGAAGGGCTTAACTTATGTATTCATTACCTAGTGGCATGAAGAAGGTTTAGGCTATGGGATTAGCCTAACTTACATGTGGTATTGTAAGTGATAGTGTTGGAATTGTCAAACATCAGAAAGGGGGAGATTGTTGGTGCAACATCCCTCAGGTCAAGGTTGACCTGGTTGACCAAGCTTGAGTCTTGGTTTGGGTTTCGATGTTTGACAATGCAAGGTTGATTGAAGAAGACTCAAGTAGGTCAAGGATGACTGGATACTTGACTGGGAAGTCCTAGTGAGTGAAGCTAGGCAGGAGGAAAATCCTGGTGAGTGAAGCCAGGTGAAAGACCTAGTGAGTGAAGCTAGGCAATTGGAAAAGTCCTGGTGAGTGAAGCCAGGCAAGAGAAATCCAGATGGGTCAAGGTTGACCAGACATCTGGTGAGAGTCCAAGTAGGTCAAAGGGATTGACCGGATACTTGGCACGAGAAAGAAAAGTCCAAGTAGGTCAGAGGGACTGACCGGATAATTGGCAAGAAGAGAAAAGTCCAAGTGGGTTAAAGGGATTGACCAGACACTTGGTGAGAGAGTCCTAGCTGGTCAAGGGTGACCGGATGCTAGGTCTTATGTACCAACAAGTCATGGTTGACTAGATGTTGGTTTAGGGGCTTTGGACTTGGTTTTGGGCAAAACCAAGATCCGGATTGATCACCGATTGATCAAGAAGTTTGGATTGATCCGTGGATTGATCCAGAGTTTGGATTGATCCGTGGATCGATCCAGATCTGGATCGATCGGTGGATCGATCCAGATGATCCATCGATCGGATCGATCCAGAAGATCCGGATCGATCCTCCGATCGATCCGGTGAGTCCTCACGATCAGATGGATCGATCCGCGGATCGATCAGAGGTCCCAATCGATCGCTGGATCGATTGGGACGCAGCGCGATAAGCGCCGGATCGATCCGTGGATCGATCCGGTGCGTTCGCGCGAAGGCGCTGGATCGATCCATGGATCGATCCAAAGCCTCCCCAATCGATTGGGAGCATTCCAATCGATCGGGATTCGACCGTTAGCGTCGATTTAAGCCGCAGGCGTTCATTTCCTTCGGTGTGACTTCACAGATTCATTTTAGATCTTCACCAGCTCCTCCACAACTCTTCTCAAGCTCGAGATCGCCAGTTCTTGAAGGTTCTTGGAGACTCTTCCAAGTCAAGAGGCGGATCAAAGCAAGAAGAAGAAACTAGGGTTAGGGTTTGTGCACTCATTGTAAGCTTGTAAGCTTGTATTTCTTTACTACCCTTTCTTCTTCTTGTATTGAGTCTTGTAGGGCTTCTCCTCCCTTGGTAGTTACCATAAAGGAGAGTTTCATTAGTGGAGGGTGCGTGCGTTGTGTGGATCCTTGGATTAGTCACCTCCCTTGGAGGTGGATACCAAGTAAAATCCAAGTGTTAGTGTGTTTGTATTTATTTCTTTGTATTTCCGCTGCGCATCCTTGAAGAAACAAGCAACGCCGAGCAACGAGCACGCGAAGAGCTATTCACCCCCCCTCTAGCTACTTTTCGGTCCTAACAATCCGCATAAGAAAAATTTTTAAAATTAAAATTTCTTTTTATTTTAATAGGGCCGGCCACCTAAGCTTGAGTTCAAGCTAGGGCCGGCCACATGAATTCACCCATGAACCAAGCCATGGCCGGCCCTAGCTTGGTCTCCAAGCTAGCTTGGCCGACCCTTATAAAATGGGTAAGAAGGTGGGTATAGTACTCTATAATTAAGAGGCTACGATAGGTACCGAGAGGAGGAATTGGTTTTGATCTCCCGATGAAATTAAGCATCTCGTGTTCGCCCCGAACACACAACTTAATTTCATCAATAATAATTCATTCCACTAAAGAATTATTATTGAAATACCGCACCAATCCCAAATTACATTTTTGGGCTCCTTCTTATTATGAGTGTGTTAGTCTCCCTGTGTTTAAGATAACAAATGTCCACTAATTAAATAAGTTACTGACAACTCACTTAATTAATATCTAACTCCAAGAGTAGTACCACTCAACTTCATCGTCATGTCGGACTAAGTCCACCTGCAGGGTTTAACATGACAATCCTTATGAGCTCCTCTTGGGGACATTCTCAACCTAGATTACTAGGACACAGTTTTCTTTTATAATCAACAACACACACTATAATTAATATCATTTCCTAACTTATCGGGCTTATTGATTTATCGAGCTAAATCTCACCCATTGATAAGTCAAAGAAATAAATATTAAATATATGTGTTTGTTATTATATTAGGATTAAGAGCACACACTTCCATAATAACTGAGGTGTTTGTTCTTTTATAAAGTCAGTATAAAAAAAACGACCTCTAATGGTCCTACTCAATACACTCTAAGTGTACTAGTGTAATTATATAGTTAAGATAAACTAATACCTAATTACACTACGACCTTCCAATGGTTTGTTCGTTTCCATCTTGGTCGTGAGCTACTGTTTATAATTTATAAGGTACTGATAACATGATCCTCTGTGTGTGACACCACACACCATGTTATCTACAATAAAAATTAATTGAACAACTACATTTATCATAAATGTAAACATTTGACCAATGTGATTCTTATTTCTAGATAAATGCTTATACCAAAAGCTAGGCTTTTAGTATACATCCTAACACAGGTTTCTGATGCTCAAGGTAAAAGAGTCTCTGGGCCGAGCGGACATGCCGCTCGGCCGAGCCACAGGACAACATGGCGCAATCCCATCCGAGCACATGAGCAGGGCTTACCCGCTCCGGTCTGAGGTACCGGAGCATTCCCGGAGGCCATGAGCACCGAGCGGCTGGTCTGCTCTGCTCGGGAACAGGCAAGTGGCGCAAAGGGACAAAAGGGACAACTAGTAACATCATCCTCGAGACACCTGTCGCCGACAAACAGCACGGTTGACAGCCAGAGCGGACAGAGTATCGTACGGTGGAAGTTTTCACCGTCACGTCAGGGATATGCTCGGACGATTGTGGAATGGCGTCAGACATGCTTTTCTGACACAACCCTACTGAGATATGTTTGGTGAAGCGTGCACACATCGAGAAGCGTGCCCGCACCTCCCCGGGGTCCTATATAAGGACCCCCAGACATCGACGAAGGGATGTAATTCTGATCACTGTAGCCATAGTAGCGTTGCCTTGCTCTTCTTCTTCTTCACTGCCTGACTTGAGCGTCGGAGGGTCGTCGCCAGGAAACCCCTCCCCCCCGGCTCGACTTCTTTACAGGTTCACCGGAGATCCACATCACCAGTCGAAGACAGCGGAGAGCACCAGTCCCCAGCGTCCATCGACTCAGCGCCCGGACAGGATCAAGCTACATCTCTTATGGTAGAGTTGAACTATATTTAGTTTAATCATGAATTAATCATGAACCAACTTGGTCGAGTTGTAAACCAAACCCCTTAGGGCTAATTTTTGGTTAAGGGATAATGAGTTGGATTTAGGCTTTCAAATCCAACTCATTAAAGAGGATTATTTATAGATGTAATTGGAAGAGAATTATATGCAAGTTTCATTATTTGGTTGATTGGCTTTTGGAAACCTAATCCTCCTCTCCTTCTCCTCTCTCTCCCACCGCCAAAAAGAGGGTGCTCTCTCTTGTTGTTGTGACTACCACAAGGGAGAAAAACTCTCCCTTGTGTGCTTCTCTTCTTCTTCCTCTTGATCAATCTTCTTAGCTCATGGCTACTAACTTCAGAAGGATAGGCTTGTACAGGAGCTCGGCGTGGATACGAATAGAGGCGAGGTTCGACAATTCGTCGCTACGGTTGATGCTCTTCTTGTTATATGTCTTCCGTAAGATATACCTAGCGTAAATTTACTTTCCGTAAAATTTTAATTATGCGATCATATTTGGCATATTGTATCCTTGTATGCGTATGGTGTGTGTGATGTAATATTTAGGAATTATTATTATTTTATTTTATATTGCACATGTTTATGAAATGTATTCTAGCATATACTCGCATCAGGCATATCCTAATAATTCTAATATACATTTATGGCTACCCTTGTGTGCTTCTCTTCTTCTTCCTCTTGATCCATCTTCTTAGCTCATGGCTACTACAGAAGGATAGGCTTGTATAGGAGCTCGGCGTGGATAGGAATAGAGGCGAGGTTCGACAATTCGTCGCTACGGTTGATGCTCTTCTTGTTATATGTCATCCGTAAGATATACCTAGCGTAAATTTACTTTCCATAAAATTTTAATTATGCGATCATGTTTGGCATATTGTATCCTTGTATGCGTATTGTGTGTGTGATGTAATATTTAGGAATTATTATTATTTTATTTTATATTGCACATGTTTATGAAATGTATTCTAGCATACACCCACATCAGGCATATCCTAATAATTCTAATATACATTTATGGCTACCCTTACATTCTCCACTGATTCATCTATTATTTTCAACCCATCTTTGACAATCAAATTCAGAATATGTGCTGAACACGTAACATGAGGCATCTGCCCCCCCCCCCCCCCCCCTAAATATGCAATTAGGGCAATTCATAAATTTTCTTTTCAAATACAGAATTACTGTGTCATTTGAACTTGCATTGTCAACTATCATGGTGAACACATTATTAATGCCCTCATCTAGCAAGAATTTATAAATCAATTCACCAATATCATTTCCTTTATGACTAGAGACCAGACAAAAATTCAAAATTCGCTTATGCATCTTAAAGTCAGCATCAATTAAATAGGCAGTTAGACACATATAATATTCCTTTTGTTTTAAAGTCCAAGTATCAATCGTCAAACAAATCCTACCATTTTTATTTTTAATAAATGACTTCAATTTATCATTTTCTTCCATATATAACTTATAACAAACCTAGTAACAGTTGACCAAGATGGAACAGAAAATGAAGGACAAGCCACACTTATTAAGTATTGAAAACCCTTACCCTCCATAAATCTAAAAGGCAGTTCATCTACTATGATCATATAAGAAACAACATTTCTAACTGTGGTTTGATCAAATTTCCAAGTCTATAAATTGACTTTTACTTTGCCAGGCACCTCATCAACTTATCTTCCAGGGTTGGATCCATCGGGGGATGGCGTCGGCGGTCGCCCCCTACCGGCGGTGGAAGTGGAGGTGGCTGTATACTGACTCCAGGAATCTGACAAGTTGACCATCCTCAGCTCCTTCTCGTTGGCAATTGACGGCAGCAATGAGGTAGTGGAGTGGGACAACAGCGACCTGATCGCATGCAAGGAGACACCTCACGAGATTTGATAGCATGAATCTTGAGGTGGTACTATGGGTGGATGGTCGCGTTTTGGCCGTGGACCTAGAAATCCAACAGGTGAGGTAGCTCCGGTTCAACAGTCCAACTCTGACTAAGGAGGAGGACTATGTGTCCTATATTGGCACCATCCCTCACATGGCTCCCGTGGCCTCTCGTTGATCGACGGTTGTGCTTCATCCATCTATATGTTATCTTGGATTTCAATTTACTAAATGCAAATTAGATGTGAATTCTACTGCTCATCAATACTCTAATCTTAATTATTGTACAAGATTTGATATTAAACGCTGCAAATAATTTGTTTGTAGTCAATTAAATTATTTTAAATAGCAGCATATTTATTAATTTTTTTACTTTTGCTGTTTGATTTTTAAATTACAGGTTATCGATATTATTCTAAAGAGATGGATAGTCGTTTATCTGAAACAACTACAGATTTACTGATTTGTATATCATGCCTTGACCCTAGGAACTGATTCTCTAGATTTGATGTATAGAAGTTAGTGCATCTAGCTCATTTTTATGACGATGATTTTTCTTGGAATAAGCATATGTTGGTTGAACAAGAGCTTGAAACATATATTGATGATGCCAGATCAGATGAACAGTTTGAAGGCATTTCAAATTTGGGAGCTCTTGCAAAAAAAAAAAATGATTGAAACAATGAAGAATCGTGTGTTTCCTATGGTTTATCGGATGATTGAACTAGCCTTACTTCTTCCCGTTGCTACTACAACCGTTGAAAGGGTGTTTTTGGCAATGAATATTGTTAAAATAAATTTGAGAAATAGGATTGGAGATGAATGGATGAACGACATTTTGGTAGTCTATATCGAGAAAGATATTTTTAATATTGTCAACAATAAGCTAATTTTACAACATTTTCAGAACTTGAAGTCTCAAAGAATGTAATTGTCACGTATTCATTAGTAGACTACTTTAATATTCTTGTATGAGTTTTTTCATAATATTATACTTTTTTTCCCTGTATGCAAAGTTATTTAAAAAATAAATTTTTAATTACATATAATTAATTAACATTAAAAAAAAATTGGTCGCACTCAGCTCAAATTATGATCGTCCCTCCATGCTTGAATTCATGAATCCACCACTGTTGTCTTCCCAGAAAAGTTAATTGACTTTGTATTACCTTTAAGTCCTTTCTGTTGAAAGGATTGTTAGGACACTTAGGAATATGTTGCCTCAGAGATATGGTGCCATTTTTGCTCGGATCCACATAGTAAATATGATTGCAATGCAAACACCTTGACCTTTGAATTCCATTATCTTTATCAATATAAGTTTCAAAATGCCCATAGACAACTGAATGCTTCTTTCGAGAACCAACACCACCACCAGCTCTTTTTCATTTGTTCTTGATATCTTCAGTCGATCGTGAGCTAGGGCTACCGTCACTCTCACTGTTCTTGTTAGATTCTTCAGTTGCTATTGGGTCATTCTACAATATACTGAGCACAATTAATTCTTCACGTTGCTTCTATTTTGAAGACCAAGTTTTAAAAAGAGAAAACAACAACTTTTTCAATTCTTCTGCTACGGTGATAACGGTGCTACCTGTGTAAATGTGATTGCTTCTGCACACTTTGCTGAAGTTGGTGACGATGATCAACGGCGGCGTGGTGGCCTCTGATTAATGCAATTGGAGCTTCTTGTTCCTTCTGCTTGGAAGAAGGTCAAACCATCGTCAACTATATCGGCAACATAGCAGCACGCCATCACCGATCAACACAGTAGCACAAAATGGCAGGTGGTAGAGACAGCTCTTGGACAACATCAATGACTCGACGTCTACAGCGATGTCTACCAGTCAGCTAGGGTAGAAATCGAGAATTTGGGCAGAGTCGGAGAGAGAGAGAGAGAGAGAGAGAGAGGGGAGGAGTTTTGAGTTTTCTATGCAAAGTTAATTAGTTCGTATTAAAAAAAAATCCAATAGCCAGCCCACTTACCTAGGCCCACCAGTTCTCAGTTGCAACCGGTTAATCGACTGGAACTAGTTCAATCGAAAAGAATACCGGTCAGTTAACCAGTTCTATATAACCGACGATAAATCGAAATTAACCACAACCTATAAATCGGTAAACCGATTAACTGACTGGTTGAATAGGCCTTCCCGAATCTATGACTTTGGAAGATAGAAATCGTAAGACCCACTACGACTACCTCTGGTGCCTACTCAAGATAGTTGGCATCATCGTCAGCAAAGTATCACCGAGCCTCCCTAGGCTAGCAACTTCTTTGCGCAGTCGAGTAGCGACGGAGGGGGTGGTTCTTGAGGGATCGAAGGGTAATCGAAGGGGAGAGGGGGGAATGGGAATCAGGGAGTTGGGAGGAGGGTGGGAGGATCTGGCGAAGGGGGAGCGAATTGGGGAGGAGGATGGTTGGTGCCGGAGAAGAACATGATGGACATGGGTGGAATGCAGAGGGAGGAGCCCAGAGGGGAAGGGGAGATCGGGGGGCGGAGGAGGGGTGGGAGGTGAAAACCTTTCTCGGAGAGGAGGAAGGGAGGCAATGGAGGAGGAAGGGAAGTGACAAAGATGGAAGCGATGAGTTTAGAACTACGTGCGAGTGGCTTTGCCCTTATACTTCTTAATAACCATCATGGTTGGGGTGAGGAAGACAAGGGAGTAGGAGACTCTTATGTGGGATGAGGATCGTCCACTTTCAAATCCTGTGAATAAAGAAGAAGAATGATGATAAGAAAAGGAAGAAGAGGTTGGGAGGAATCACAGAAGCGGGATGATGATCTTACTTCCTAAATAGGAAAAATCTAAAATTTTGATTAATTCGGTGGAAAACCGAATTAACCAATATATATCGGTTCGAGTTATTTGGGTTTTATGTAAACATTGGTCGATTCAATTAACTCAAAAATTTCAATTTATTCAGGTTTTATTTATTCAATTCGATTTTAATTAAATACTCACCCCTATATATACATGACATGAATCATGACATATCTACTAGCATAAATCATAATGCTAATCATGGCATAAATCATGTCATCTAACATGACATAGAATGTGTCATAAGTTATGTTATCGTTGTTATAAATTAATTTAGAAAATAAATATGTTAAATAATTTGATTCCTTAAATCATAATTCTTTAATTAGATTAGAAAATAATTTCTAAATCTAATTTCATATCTTATTAGAAAATAATTTTAAATCAAAAATTTCTCAATTAAATTAGGACACAATTTTTCTAGATTTGAATTTTCCTAACAAATTAGGAAATAGTTTCCAAATTAGAAATTTTCTAATTAAATTAAGAAGTAATTTCCTAAATTGGTTTTTCCTAATCATATTAAGAAATAATTTTTAAAATTGAAATTCTAACCAATTAGAAAATTTATCTAAAATTGGATTCCCTAATAAATTAGGAAACATATCCAAAATTAGAAATTTTATATCAGATTAGGAAACAATTTCCTTATTATAAATTTTCTAAAATTTTCAGAAATAACTTTAGACATCTACGACACACGAAACACTGATCTACGATATATGTCAAAACACACGGTGGCTCTGATACCATTGTTGGGTATTTCTATATACATTTTTAAAAATTTATGTCATAAACAAACAACGGAAGCATAATAATTTTTTTAAATTATTACAATAAGCACATCACACACACACATGATATAAACATGCACAAACATAGTCAGAAAACAAAATTTCAAAATTAAATTATACCTGCTGGATGAAGTTAAGTGAGAACGACATCAACTAGCAAACTAGACAAAGTTTGCCTATATCAATATCCACACTGATATATCTTCGAGATGGATGTGCTAAGCCACAAGGTTCGACTCTAATTTAGTACTAGCTAAGCGTAGAGACGACGCGATCTAAGAGAGATCCTACTGCCCGATTTGTGCTCGACCGTATTTGTAGCACACATACCGCATCAAGTATATCCCAACAGTGGCATCAGAGCCTGATCATACTTAGATATAATCATAAAATTATTTTACGGTTCGTAATAGTGTTATAATTAATTTTTGAGATATTTCTAGAATTATTAAGGATTTTCTATTTTTGAAAAGTTTTCTAAATTATTAGAAAATTCCACTTTTAGAAAGTTTCTGAAATAATTTAAGAAAATTAAATTTAAAAAAATCTATTAATTTAGACATTATCATTTCTGGATTTTTTTAAAAAATTTTAAGAAATATTTCATTTTTAGAAAATTTTCTAATTTGTTAGGTAATACCAAATTTAGAAAAATTTTAAAATTTTTTAAAAATCCAGATTTGAGATATTCTGAATTAAATTATTGACGGCACGCTTCCTTCTCGTCTACCGGTGTACTCTTCCGCAGTGCCTCGTCCCTCGGACACACCGCGTGCCGTCCTTCTCGCTGGCTGCGTCTTCCACTTGACTACCGGTGCTCCTAAGCTCCTGCACACTTAGACACAAGGTTAGAAACAAACAGGACCTAACTTAACTTGTTGATCACACCAAAACAACCTTGGGGTTCCAGCAATCTCCCCCTTTTTGATGTGAACTGTTGGGACCAAATATGTAGCTAGAGGGGGGGGGTGAATAGCTCGGCACGATCTCGTGCTCGTCGTTGCTTGCTTCTTGAATGATATGCAGCGGAAAATACAAGAAAACAAATACAACAACGCTAACTCGAGGATTTTCTTAGTATTCACCTCAAGAAGAGGTGACTAATCCAAGGATCCACACACTCACACACCCTCCACTAATATAAACCCTCCTTTACGGTAACTACCGAAGATGGAGAAGCCTTACAAGCTCTCAGTACAAGAAGAAGGAAAGTGAAAACAAAATACAAGCACAAGCTTACAAGTTTGCACACGAAACCCTAACTTCTTCCTCGCCTCTTGACTTGGACGTGCACCAGCACAAGCCTCCAAGAACCTTCAAGAACTAGTGATCTGAACCTGAGAGAGATGTTGTGAAGATCATAGATGGAAATCGTGAGTTCTGCCGAGAGAACTGCTCGCCAGCAGCTAAATACGACGCCAACGGTCGGATCCCAATCGATTGTATTGCTCCCAATGGATTGGGAATGCTTTGGATCGATCGGATGATCGATCCAGCCCTTATCGCATGAAAGTAGAACCTCCCAATCGATTGCCCGATTGATTGGAGGCTCCCAGTCGATCGGCTGATCGATTGGGAGGCTTTCTGTTTGCGCGACACTTCTCCCCAATTGATCCACCGATCGATTGGGAGAAGATTTGTCGCGAGGACTCACCCAATCGATCAGCCGATCAATTGGGCATGAGCCAATCGATCGGCTGATCGATCCAGCTCCTGTTTTTGCCCAAGAACAAGTCTAAAGTCCCCTATACCAACATCCGGTCAACCATGACCTATTGGTACATCATGCCTAGCATCCGGTCACCCTTGACCTGCTAGGACTCGCTCACCAAGTGTCCGATCAATCCCTTTGACCCACTTGGACTTTCCTCCTCGTGCCAAGTATCTGGTTAATTCTTTTGACCTACTTGGACTTTCCTCCTCGTGCCAAGTATCCGATCAATCCCTTTGACTTACTTGGTCTTTCCAACACCAGATGTCTGATCAGCCTTGATCCATCTGGATTTTCTCGTGCCTGGCTTCACTCACCAAGACTTTCCCAATTGCGGCTTCACTCACTAGGACTTCCAACTACCTAGCTTCACTCACTAGGCCTTTCACCCGGCTTCACTCAGCAGGATTTCCAACTGCTGCCTAGCTTCACTCACTAGGACTTCCCATCTGCCTGGCTTCACTCACCAGGACTTTCACCTAGCTTCACTCAATAAGATTTCTCATTTGCCTGGCTTCACTCACCAGAACTTTTACTTCTGCCTAGCTTTACTCACTAGGTCTTTCACTTGCCTGGCTTCACTCACCAGGATTCCCTAGTCAAGTATCCAGTCAACCTTGACATACTTGACTATTCTTCATGATCTACCCACATGAAATGATTGCACCTGCAATCTTCATGTATTGTCCCCATGTATTGTCAAACATCGAAATCCAAACATCGAGACTCGAGCTTAACTCAATTCAAGCTCAGTCAACCAGGTCAACCTTGACCTAAGGAATATTGCACCAACAATCTCCCTCTTTTTGATGTTTGACAATACCTCATTTAAGTTAGGCTAATCCCATGCCAATAAGAATGAGGGTTCCCTTCATTCTTCTTCTTTTCTAGAGAGCAAACTCCCTCTTAGGTAATGAAGGCCTAACTTAAATCCTACATTCTCCCCCTATTGGCGCACATCAAAAACAAACTCTCCCCCTAAAGAGTTACCCAACGTTGTTCACAACTTCATTCGTTGCTCACAACACAATAACGAAGGTTCCATACCCTTCATTATTCATAACGCTCATTCTTGAGCATATACCACTTGGTATATTCACACACGATTCAAATGAAGGTCACATACCCTTCATTGTCATCAAATGCTCATCTGTGAGCATGCGCCACTTGAATAATGAAGATATCCACTCTCCATTATATTCAAATGTCCAACCTTGAGCATTTTCTCTAAAGAAGGTTAACCACCTTCCAAGGTATATGAAAATTAAATTGTCATGTCCTTAAAGAGTAACTCCCCCTAAAAACATGTGCGTACCTTCTGTCATTGCACCAACAATGACTTGAAATCCCTAAATCTTTAGGAAACCCAAATTTAGAAGTTTCGAGGTTCATAAATTCAATAATGAAACCAAACCTCAACCTAAATCTCTACTTAGTCTTCCGTAACCACTCCATCCTTGTTTTCATCATGACAACTCCCCCTAAATATGTACAAATGTGTTCCAAAGGGTTTGGAATGGTTTTAAGGACTAAAAATGGTTGAAATCATTGAAAACAAACTTTTCCAGCGGGAAACAGTGATTCAATCGATCAATGGATCGATTCAACCCGTGTGGATCGATCCAGTGAGTTTCTGTTCGCAAGAAACTCCTTCTCAATCGATCGCCTGATCAATTGAGATACTTCAATCGATCGGGTGATCGATTAAAGTTCTGAAAAAGCTGAAAATCCATTTCAGTCAATTTCAGAAACCCCTAGAAAAATCTACAAAATTCTAAAAATCATGAAAATCATTGCAGACATTATTTAGGGTATACATTATCATGGAAAAATAGTTTTCTAAGAAAATACTTCATATTTTCAAAGATTGACACAAACTTGAAAACTTGTAAAAACTTTAGTGTTTTCTTCCAAGTTTGTGCCTAACTATTCAATGATGATTACTATCAAAAGATAGCCTTCACCAAGGTTTTCCAAAGGTATTTTAAAACATTTTCAAAACCAATATCCAACCATGTTCCTTGGGCACAATGCACATGACTTGTACATTAGCTTTCCCAATGATTGGAAAACACAAAACTATGTGTTTTGATGAACCTAGAACTCAAAAGAATGCACTAAATCAACATCTTGAGTTTTGTTCATCATTCTAACATCTCACTTGTATCCAATGTGTACTAAAACACATATAAGTCACCTTATAGTTTGTGTGAGATGTAAAATTTTAGTTTTGCTCTAATCTAGGGATCATGCATATCTACCTAAGCATTTGTGAGGTTATGAACATCCACCAAGGGTGTTACTTGTTAGTAAATACCATTTGTCCTTAATTGCAAGGGATTTAACATAATGTATGATATGTTATGACATATATCAAAAAGAAATAATTTTCAAAATAAGATTTCCTATAACTACATGATGTATGTATGACATGACATGGTATTTTTGTATTTTTCATAATAAGGCATGAATGCAAAAATAAATATGATGTTATGACATATGATGGGCAAACAAAGCATGGAAAATTGCATAAAATACCTAGATTATCTATCTAAGTATCCTTAAACCTTAGCTAACTTAAGAATTTAAACCCTAGATTGCCCACTATTTCCCAAGAAAATGTCAAACTCTAATTTGACATTTCTTTTGCTTTTATAAATTTTGTGTCAATTTAAATTAAGCATATTCCTCAAATTTTGGCACAATTTACTCTTTCAAGAGTAAGCACTTCAAATTTTAGGCCCGGATTTGCCTTTAATTCCTTAAGAACATACCAAAGTCCCAACTTGGTAGTTCTTTTGATTCTCCCAATTGTGCCAATTTAATTTAAAATCAATTTTCTCAAGTCATAGCACATTTTACTCATTTCAAGAGTAACCGTTTATCCTTTTCATTTTCAAAGGTTAATAATAACCTTGAAAATGCTCTCCGAGTGTCAACTTCATCAAAGTTAGGTTAACTACCCTTCTAATCGGAGTTGACACTCTCTAACCCATCTAAGGGGTAGAGAAAATGCTCCTAGGAACCCAAAATCTATTGGAGCTCCTTGGATGCTCTAGGTACTTACTAGGGATAACTTCCCTAGATACCTTCTTAGTGACCTTGTTAGGCTTCTTAGAAACCTTGGTCACCTTTTCTAAGTCAACTCTAGGGATTTCTTCCCTTGTGACCTTCTTAGTGACCTTTTTGGACTTCTTAGAAGTCTTAGTCACGTTTGTTGTAAAAATACTCTTTGGGATAATCTCCCTAGTATTTTTGGCTTGACCATTTGACCTAGGGTTGGTTCCATAATTATATGGAACCATATGGTAAGAAAGCACATCCCTTTTGGTTTTAGATTTGTATCCCAAATCTCTATGGCCCTTGGATGACCCTTGTTGTGCTAAACCTAGGTTTTGCTCATTTTGCCCTTTTAGGATATTTTCCATCCTCTTTAGGGTCTTTTCTAATTTATCAAGTCTTGACCCCAAGACTTGATTTTCTCTCATTAAATCCTTAGTTTTTGGTTTTTCATTTAATCCTTGAGCAATATTATTTTTAAGCTTGTAACTAAAGTCCTTAGAGTTTTTGCCTAAATTTTTATCTACCTTCCTAGCCTTAGGTGTGGTAGTCTTAGCATGGAGAGCCATATGTTTTTCTTTAATGCTATCATGCTCCCTATTCTTATGGTAAATAGCATTAAAATGATATAAATTAAACCTATCATGCTTTTTACCATAATTTAAAGGGGTAGGCTCAATAAATGATACCTTTCGTTTTACCTTGGATGCTCCCCCTTGACTCATGCTTTCTCCCTTAGACTTGACAGCCTTCATCCCCTTAGGACATAGACTTCTATAATGTCCTTTTTGGTTGCACAAGAAGCACATAATGTGCTCCTTGTTCTTCTTTGTTCTGGGAGCGGTCTCTTTGCGCTTCTCCTTGCCCTTTGGTGCCACTTGGCCCTTCTTCTTGGCCAATTTAGGGCATTTGCTCTTATAGTGCCCATGTTCCCTACACTCAAAACATATAATATGATTTTTATCTTTAATTGAGACATTTATACCTTCATGTGTAGGGATGGCATCTTCTACTCTTGATCCGGAGGTAGAAACTTCCTCTTGTTCTGACAATGATGCTCCTCCAATAGATTTGACTTGACTTGTGGAGGATGCATTGCCTTCTTCTTCATTAGACCCGGATGTAGAAGCTTCTTCTTCTTCTTGATCCGGTGTCACCAAAAGTTGCTCCCCTCAATCCTAGAGGTGGAGGCTTCTTCATCTTCATCTTGTATGTGAAACAAAGAGTATACTCCCTCTTTGCCCTTTTCATTTAATTTCTTTGAAGATGAAGCTTCTTGGACTTCTTCTTCGGAAGTTGAGCATCTCTCAACCTCGGAGTCCTCTTCCTCTTGGTCTTGATCCAATGAGTCACCCTCTTTGGATTCTTCTTGGTTTGGTACAGTGGAGGGGATCTCATGAATTATTTCCAATTTGTTCCAAAGCTCCTTGGCATCCTTGAATTTTCCAATTTTCTCCAAAATGTGGCTAGGCAATAGATTGACCAAAATCTTGGTCACTTTGTCATTAGTCTCACATCTTTGGATTTGTTCTTGGCTCCACTTGCTCCTCTTAAGAATTTTGCCCTTTGAATTCTTTGGAGCTTCAAAGCCTTCCATTAGAGCAAATCATTTCTCTATCTCCACCATCAAGAAATTTTTGATCATTGATTTCCAAAAATCGAAGCTCATCATTGAGAATGGTGGAGGCACCCTCGTGTCGAATCCGAGTCCATCTCGTAATTCCATCTTGAAGTTGAGTCTTTTGATGAAGTCTTCAACTTGTAGAATTGCTCCAACTTCTTCACCCTCTAGCTCTTTGCCCCTTCCGACGATGATTCCGGTGAAGAGAAACCTCGCTCTGATACCACTTGTTGGGACCAAATATGTAGCTAGAGGGGGTGAATAGATCGGCGTGATCTCGTCCTCGTCGTTGCTTGCTTCTTGAATGATATGCAGCGGAAAATACAAGAAAACAAATACAACAACGCTAACTCGAGGATTTACTTGGTATCCACCTCAAGAAGAGGTGACTAATCCAAGGATCCACACACTCACGCACCCTCCACTAATAAAAACCCTCCTTTACAGTAACTACCGAAGGCGGAGAAGTCTTACAAGCTCTCAGTACAAGAAGAAGGAAAGGGAAAATAAAATACAAGCACAAGCTTACAAGTTTGCACACGAAACCCTAACCCTAACTTCTTCCTCACCTCTTGACTTGGATGTGCACCAACACAAGCCTCCAAGAACCTTCAAGAACTGGCATTCTGAACCTGAGAGAGATGCTGTGGAGATGCTGTGAAGATCATAGATGGAAACCGTGAGTTCTTCCGAGAGAACTGCTCGCCAGCAGCTAAATACGACGCCAACGGTCGGATCCCAATCGATTGGATTGCTCCCAATCAATTGGGAATGCTTTGGATCGATCGGATGATCGATCCAGCCCTTATTGCATGAAAGCAAAACCTCCCAATCTATTGCCCGATCGATTGGAGGCTCCCAGTCGATCGGCTGATCGATTGGGAGGCTTTCTGTTTGCGTGACACTTCTACCCAATCGATCCACCGATCGATTGGGAGAAGATTTGCCGCGGGGACTCACCCAATCGATCAGCCGATCGATTGGGCATGAGCCAATCGATCGGCTGATCGATCCAACTCCTGTTTTTGCCCAAGAACAAGTCTAAAGTCCCCTACACCAACATCCGGTCAACCATGACCTGTTGGTACATCTTGCCTAGCATCCGGTCACCCTTGACCTACTAGGACTCGCTCATCAAGTGTCCGGTCAATCTCTTTGACCCACTTAGACTTTCCTCCTCGTGCCAAGTATCCGGTCAATCCCTTTGACCTACTTGGACTTTCCTCCTCATGCCAAGTATCCGATCAATCCCTTTGACCTACTTGGTCTTTCCAACACCAGATGTCCGATCAGCCTTGATCCATCTGGATTTCCTCATGCCTGGCTTCACTCACCAGGACTTTTCCAATTGCCTGGCTTCACTCACTAGGACTTCCAACTGCCTAGCTTCACTCACTAGGTCTTTCACCTGGCTTCACTCAGCAGGATTTCCAACTGCTGCCTAGCTTCACTCACTAGGACTTCCCATATGCCTAACTTCACTCACTAGGACTTTCACCTAGCTTCACTCACTAGAATTTCCCATTTGCCTGACTTCACTCACCAGAACTTTTACGTCTTCTTAGCTTTACTCACTAGGTCTTTCAGTTGCCTGGCTTCACTCACCAGGATTTCCTAGTCAAGTATCCAGTCAACCTTGACCTACTTGACTATTCTTCACGATCTACCCACATGAAACAATTGCACCTGCAATCTTCATGTATTGTCAAACATCGAAACCCAAACATCGAGACTCGAGTTTGACTCAATTCAAGCTCAATCAACCAGGTCAACCTTGACCTAAGGAATATTGCACCAACATGAGCAACCCAAGTTAAGCTAAGGTTAAAATAGACATAAAATAAAACTAACTTAATTTGCAATTTAAGTGCCAAAAAGGATAGAAAAAATTATTTTTGGTTTACCTCCCCCTAGACTTGTACTTTTCCTCTCCCCCTTTGATCACATAAAAAGATTAGGGTTTGCGAGAAAAATTTAAGGGCTAAAAATTTTTTCCTAACTTAATAAAATTTGAAGTTTTTAACTTAGATGAAAAAAAAATGATTTTTGAGAATTTTTCCAAGTAAAAAAAAATCCAAAAAAAATTTATAACTTAAATTTTGAAAATTTTTAAGAAGATTTTTCTTAAGAAAAAAAATGACTTAGGCAATTTTACAGAAAGAATTTTTTTTAAAAGTAAATTTCTAAATTGAAAAAAATATTTGAATAACCTTTTTAAAGCATTAATTCATTCTAATATTAATGCTTTATTAGTAAGTTAATTAAACATTTATTTCAATATTTTGACTTCCAGGTCGTGGCGAGGCACTAGACCTTCTTGGTTATTGGAGCAACAACCACTTCCTTGACAAAGCCTCATAAAGAAATTCATTGTTTAATTTTCTCACTTAAAGTGCTAATTTTAATTTTAAAATTTAGTTTAAGCATGATTTAGGAACCCAATATAGGTTCCAACCTACTGGATTAACTAAAAAGTTTTTGGGACATATTTCCTTAAAATATTCCTAATTTGTCCCGGGTGATATTTAAAGTACCAATTTAAATTATTAAATCTTCTAAAATCCGTTTTAGATGAACATGCATAGTTTTTCAAGTTATATATTTGAATTTTCAAATTTTGATTTTCTAATTTCAATTTTTCATTTTCTAATTTTGATTTGTCTAATTCTTCTAAAGGGCCGAATTTAGCTAAAATTATTTTTAAATTTTTATTTTCACTTTCTAACTTGCAGCAATCTTTTGTTAAATGTTTGATGAACTTAAACATTTTATCGGGAGGAAGAGATCGCACCTCACTTACCTTGTCGACCTCGTTGTCTGTTTCTCCCCCTGAACTGCTGCTTTCTTTCTATGTGGCTCCCTCTTCATCGATGCTCTCAATGCTCATTTCGGAAGAGCTTGACTCGCAGTCATCATCTTGATGACTTGCCATTAGAGAAAGTCTAGAGAATGCTTCGGCTTCTGATTCCAACGACGTATCGTCCCACGTCGCCTTTAGGGCTTTTCGCTTTTGGATAGGCTTCTTACCCTTCTCCTTGTCTTTGTTCTTCAGCTTGGGGCAGTTGTCCTTGACGTGCCCTTCTTCGTCGCAGTGGTAGCAGCGGATCATCCTTTTCTTTTTCTCATGCGAATGGTTAGTAGATCTAGATTTACAAAGTTTCTTGAATATTCTTACCATCATTACCATTTCCTCGTCGTCGAGAGAAGATTTCGACTCATGTTCGTCTCTCGAAGCTTTGAGGGTGACGTTGTTTTTGGGCTCCTTCATTCCTGCACATCTTGACTTATGCACTTCAAATGTTGAAAAGAATTCTTCTAATGAATTTTTTTCTAAATCTTTTGAAATGTAAAAGGCATCTACTAATGATGCCCGTTTGGTATTTCTAGGAAAGGAATTTAAAGCATACCTTAGTGAATCTCGGTTACTTACCTTTTCTCCGAGATTCGAGAGTCCGGTGGTGATCTCCTTGATTCTCGAGTGCAAGTGTGCAACTGTCTCGTCTTCCCCAAGTCGTAGGCTTGTGAGCTGGTTGCGAAGTAGATCTCGTCTAGCAAGCTTGGCTTCGGAGGTCCCTTCGTGTAGCTCGAAGAACTTCTCCCAAAGTTCCTTAGCCGAGTCATAGTTCTCGATCCGGTTGACTTCTTGAGGTGGAAGAACGCTTAGCAGATGGTATTCTGCTTTGCCGATCGCCACGAAGTCGGCCGGCTCCTTTTTCGTCCATTGGTATTTTTGCTTACCCTTTGGAGATACAAAGCCAAGTTCCATTGTTAAAATTAATTCAAAATCGGTTGTGAAAAATACCTGCATCAGTTTTTTCCAGGTTGCGAAATCCCCTTCGTATTTTGGCGGGAGGATGCTTGGTCCGATTATCTCGTTGCTTCGTTCGGCGGTTAGTCCTCCTGAAGCGCCTCAGCTCTGATACCACTTGTAGGACCGTTGCGGCCGACTAGAAGGGGGGGTTGAATAGCCCTGTAAAACAAAAAGCACACCAACCCTTCTCGAACTCTTAAACTGACACTTGCATAAAATAAAAGCAATAAATAAAATCAGAAAAGTAAAAGGCACACCGAGATTTACTTAGTTACAACAGGGGAGGTTGTTAATCCAAGAAAGTGTAGCAATAGTGTCTCCTTTAGGCGGAGAAGCCTTTTACAGCAACGAAGCGCACAACAGAAGCTAAACTACAGAAAAGCGTACAAGTGTAGAAAGAATGCTTGAGTTCTCAATGAATTGAAAAGCTTCTGGACCAAGGCTATATTTATAGCCTTGGTCGGGGTGCTTGGAAGGGTTCTGGGTGACCTGGGGGGATAAATTTTATCCCCCAACGTTCAGATCGAGATTTGACTTGATCTGGTCAAAATTCAATCTCCGGGCGCCCGAAAGGGTTCCGGACGCCCCGGGCTGGTCCGGGTGCCCCAAACTGCTCCGAGCGCCCCGGGCTGGTCGGGGCACCCCGGACAGTTCCGGGTGCCCCGGACAGTTCCGGGCGCCCAGACAGTTCCGGGCGCCCTGGACCCTAAGTCAACTCCGATTGACTTTTTTTGCCTCTGTCCGAGTCTTCAACTCTGGTTCCGCTCGCTTGGGTGATCTCTGCCATCCGGAAAAGGGTTCACCCGAACCCAGGTTTCGGTCTTCTCGAGCAGGCTTCCCTCCGGCTTCTCGTCCCTCAGAATCGCCGCGTGTTTCCTTCTCGTCCGCCAGCGTACTCATCCGTAGTCTTCGTCCCTCGATCGCACCCCGTGCCGACCTTCTCGCTAACTGCGTCTCTTGCTCCTCGAGCAGTCTTCTGCTCCGGCTTCTCGTCCCTCGGAACCACCGCACGCTTCCTTCTCATCCACCGGTGTACTCTTCCGCAGCGCCTCGTCCCTCGGACGCACCGTGTGCCGTCCTTCTTGCTGGCTGCGTCTTCCGCTCGACTACCTGTGCTCCTAAGCTCCTGAACACTTAGACACAAGGTTAGAAACAAACAGGACCTAACTTAACTTGTTGATCACACCAAAACAACCTTGGGGTTCCAACACCGACAACAATGACAAGGCCATTGGAAGCTCCAAAAGGCAAGACGTGAAGGATGGGGAGGCATCCAAGAGACGCAAGGCTGATGGAGGAGGTTAGAAGGCTAGGTCTAGGTTGGTCGGGTGAGGATGAGTGCCGAGTGAATGTACTCGGTGGTTAAATCCTAGGATTAGGATTTACTGTAGCGTTACTGTAGCATTACTATAGCGTTACTGTAGTAGTACTACAGCGTTACTGTAGCAATCGACTGGTATTTCCATCAGTCGACTGGTAGCCGACTGTTGGCTTGTAACGGTCAAATTTCACATAGGACCAGTCGATTGGTGGTTGTACCAATCGACTAGTGGCGGGGAAAATAGTAGGTGTTTTCCTCTCGAGCTCTATTTAATAAAGCTCAGGGTGCTTGGCCAAGGTTGACGAAATTAGTGGTAGTTAACCCTAATTAGAGTCTCCAAGTGCCCAAGTGATCTAGCGTGCTTGTACGAGGTTGTGGCGAGGTTTCTCCACCCACAAGGAGATACGCGAGCTAGCCGGAAGTTTTCCGGGGAATCATCCACCGATGAATCGAGATCATCCACCTTACGAATAACCGTAGAATAGGAGCTTTATCTCCGAACCACATTAAATCAACATGTTAGGTTTGCTTTCTATTGTTAGTATTTGTTCTTGTATTCCGCTATGCGTACTAACCATTGTAGGAAGCGACGTTTTGGGTGAGATGCTATTCACCCCCCTCTAGCGAACGTCAATGTCCCAACAGAGCTTAGGAACACAAGAAGTTGAGCGGAAGACGAAGCTAGCGAGAAGGATGGCACAGGAAAGAAGTCGAAAAACTCGGTGCATCTGAAGGACGAGATGCTGCGGAAGAGTACATCAGTGGACGAGAAGGATGTGCACGGTGTTAGAGGGATGAGAAGCCTGAGAGGAAGTCTACTTGAGGAGAAGGTCAGAGTTGGGTTCGGATGAGCTCAACTCTGGTTAGCCGAAGAATCACCCACGTGAAGAAATCAGCTACTAAGGAGTTGATCTGCCTCTTGGAAGGCACCTTCAATGAACCGTGAGAAGGTGCCTTTCAGCTATAGAAGGTGTCTTCTAATAGCCATTAGCCGCAGATAGAGTTTTATCCTTAATGGATAAAACTTATCTAATGGAAGGCTCCTTGGACCATCTTGAAGGCGTCTTCAAAATGCGGATAGAGTTTTCCAAAGGCTATAAAAGACCCCTAGAGTTAGGAAATATTCAACAACTCTTGTATTCATTTCCTAGTATTTTTCTGAACGTCCAACAAGTGTAAGAGGCTTCTCCACTTTCAAAGAAGAAGTTTTTTTTAGTGTTTTCTTTTGTCATAAATTAACAACCACCTAGGTTGTAACCAAGTAATTTTTTAGCATCTTTTGTTTTTAGTTGTTCAATTGATTTATTATAATTATGCTACTAATCTAAGTTAGAAGATCGATAAATGTTTAGTTTTTATTTTACAGGCAATTCACCCCCTCTTATCGGCCCTGCTGCACCAACATAAAATACCGTATGCGTCCACAATAAGATTGATCATGTATGTTATGTTATGTACAAGGCCCGATGTATTGTATGCTCTAAGTGTTATGAGCAAATACCAATCAGATCCATAAATAGATCATTAGGCGGCTGTCAAGATAATCCTTAAGTATTTAAGAAGAATTAAGGATATGTTCTTGGTATATGGAGATAGTGATATGATCATATGTGGGTATACAGATTCTAGTTTCCAAACGAACAAGGATGACTCCAAGTCCCAGTCTAGATTCATATTCATAATAAATGAAGTACATCTAGTTGGAAGAGTTCCAAGCAAGACACTGTTGTAGATTCTATCTATGAGGCAGAATATATTACAGTTTCAAAAGAAGCAAATAAAGCAGTTTGGATCAATAAGTTTGCTATCAAACTTGGTGTGATTCCATCCACTATTGAAGCATTACCTGTTTACTACAACAATATTGGAGCCATTGCACACAAAGGAACTTAGGTCTTATCAATGATCCAAACACGTACTTTTTCATTATCATCTAATTAGGAGATCATTAGTAGGAAAGAAATACAACTCGAGAAAATTTCTACTGAAAGGAACCTAGCGGATCTTTTGACAAAGTCTCTACCATAAAGTAAGTTTGAGAGTCACGTCCATGCTTATGGCTTAGGACACTGTGGTGATTGGCATTAGGCCAAGCGAAAGTGTTAGATTTTGAAGGATATCCTAAGGCGATACCTTATAATTTTACTATTTATTTGATAAATATAAATGTTGGTGCGGTTATCACTAACGGTCTAACCCAAGTTTTGATGAATGACAAAATATGTTAAGTTAGGTTTGTTGTTGATCTAACACTCTGACCGAGTGTGCAGGAGAAGTCCAGACAGGTCGACAGGCTGACCAGATGTCTGGCATGAAACCCAGCTAGGTCGACGGGCTGACCGGATAGCTGGCACGAAGTCCAAGCAGGTCGACGGGCTGACCGGACGCTTGGCACGAAGTCCAGCTAGGTCGACAGGCTGACCGGATAGCTGGCACGAAGTCCAGACGGGTCGAAGGGCTGACCGGACGTCTGGCAGGTAAGTAAAGGTAAGTCACTGGAGGGGAGTGATTGTGAGGGCGCGTTCCTGGGAAGGGAACTTAGGCGTCGATCCGACTTAGAACCACTTCGGAACTCTAAGTCGAGATCTTGACTAGATTCCGGTCTCGGAGAGACGGAATCTAATTCATACTTTTTATGTTGAAATTATAAACTGTGCTAATACTTTGTTTTACAGGATATACATTATATATTTACCTCGGACTAACCTTGTCTTGCAGGAAAAGGAGTTTCTGGAGAAAGGTGGTCCGGGCGCCCAGAGGGGATCCGGGCCCTCGGAGGCAAGTTTTATCCAGTTCACGGCGTCGACACATGGAGCTCACTGGTTGGGCCTGCTACGTCACACCAGGACACCCCAAAGGGTTGCGGCTCCCAAGCATCCCATAAAAGGAGGGTCAAGGCTGGAGCTTCCAACAACAACGCAGAATTCAAGATCTGCTCTCCTGTGCTCCTCGCGATGCTGCGAAAGCTCTCCGACGACGCGCTTTTCTTTTCAGTTCTTACTTTCTGTCGATATTCTCTTTTCTAATAATTCCTGTACTCAATTCTTGTATTCACTTTCCAAATTATTAGTGAATTGCCCATCGAAAGTACCCTTGTGTGCGGGCCTTGGAGTAGGAGTCGCCACAGACTCCGAACCAAGTAAAAAATTACTTGTGTTAGCCTTGTTTCTTTTCGCTTATATTTTCCACTGCGCTTAACTCTTTTCGAAAGTTTTTAATCGATATTCACCTCCCCCCCCCCTCTATCGAAATTCACGATCCAACAAGTGGTATCAGAGCAGGTACCGCTCTGATTTGGTGCAACCACCAATCAGGCAAAGGGGGTGTTTTTAAAGAAAAATTTAGATATCGTTAATATTTTCTGCCTTTCATTTTTTCCCTCCAAAACTGCTTTTGAAAAATACATCATCATCTTTTCACCATTGTTTAGTATTGACAAAATATTACATTTTCAAAATTTTGAAATAATATTTTTTATTAATATTTTTATTAATATTTTATTATTTTTCTCGAAATTAGTGCAATACTATATTTTTTTTCTTCCCGCACTGCTAATCCAAGACCAAGTCTTGGCACCACCTTTTAAGTTTTCTATCTTCAGCATTCAATGACTCTTCTAGAAGGACGGAACCCCCACGAACCACCATCATACGATCAAGATTTCAACTACTGGAAGCGATTAATGGAATGCTTCTTAAGAAGCTTATATTTCGATTATATGCTAATATTGAGAAAACCCTCTCAGGACTCAGAACTGAACAAAAATGTAAGTAAAATTATTTGTGATATTTTACCTAACAATATTTTATGCAGACTAGAAAAGTACAAGAATGCATATGAGCTTTGGACACAATTGATCAAACTTTACGAGGAGCCGTTTGAGTTGGACGATCAAGTCGAAATCAAATCCAAACTTAAGTCAAATCTAATAGAAAAACCTATTGAATTAGGGGTTGCGCTAAAGGTTAGTAATATTTACCAAAATACCCCTGCTAATAGTAGTTTAAAGAATATACATGTTGATTTGGATATTTCTGAAAATATCTGTGAAAATAGTGAACATGACAATACTTGCAAAAATACCCCTAGGATATTTTCTGATAAAACAAATATAATTAATCCAGAAAATACAGAAAATACCCCTAGGATATTTTCTGATAAAACAAATATAATTAATTTAGAAAATCCAGAAAATCTGAAAATAATTAATAAATCTAAAAATTCAAATTTAAACCTAAACAAATTTGAAAATTCAAACAAAAAAGATGACAAGCTAGATAAAATTAATAAATTATTTAATCTAGACAATATTAATCTAGAAAGTCTTATCCAAACTCGAGATAATCTAATTAACAAAAAATTAAATATTAAAGATAAAACTTATCTAATAAATTCCACTAATTATATCAATTTATAAAAGGTAAAGAAAATATAAGGATAAACACAAACACTCTGATAAAATCAAAAATAAATTTAATAAATTTAAAATTAAATGTTAAAGATAACATATTAAACAAAGATAATCAGGAAAATTTAAAATTAATAGTTAATAAAAGATTAAAAGATAAACCTTTAAAGAAATAAAATTTAATTAATTTAAATTTAAAAATTAATAAAAACTCAATCATTAACGATAATCCATTAAATAAAGCCAATTCAATTAACTTAATAAAATTAAAATTGAAAGAAAATTCAAATATTAAATACACTCTCTTAAAGAAGGATAATTTAACAAATTTAATTAATTCAAAATTAAAAACTTAAATCTAAATTACAAATTAAACATTAAATCTTAACTAAAACTAAAAAATCTTAAAAGGAAAATCAATAATTTAGGGGGAGGCTTTAGAATAGATGACACCTCTAAAATAATATACCCGGTAGGGTAATCAAAACTAATCAACCCGACAAGGGTAACCGAAACCAACCTACCCGGCAAGTAATTAGAATTAGAATAAAGGATAAGGTTTAACTTGACCAACGGTACCGATGAAGTTTTGGATGATAGTACGTTAGTGAAGCTTTGTTTATGTATGTCTAGGAAGATATGATTTCGACCTGGTGCATTTGGCTAAAAACTATTTCAAAATTCTTTTAAAAATGAATTAAAAATTCTTTTAAAAAATTATCTAAAAAATTCTTTTAAAATTATTTAAAAATTGTTTTAAATACTATTTCAAAATTCTTTTAAAAATTATTTAAAACTCTTTTAAAAATTATATAAAAATTCTTTTAAAAATAATTGTAAAAATTATTTTAAAAATCTTTCAAAAATCATTTTAAAAATTATTTAAAAAATCTTTTTAAAATCATTTTAAAAATTAGTTTAAAAATTATTTAAAAACTATTTCATAAATAATTTTAAAATTTATTTTATAAATTATTTAAAAATTCTTTTAAAAACTATTTTAAAATTTATTTAATAACTCATTCAAAAATTATTTTTAAAATTATATATAAATAATTAAAAAAAACCATTTTAAAATTCTTTTAAAAATTATTTGAAAATCATTTTATAAAACTTTTTAAAAAATTCTTATAAAAATTATTTTAAAATCAATTTAAAAACCTTTTAAAATCCTTTTAAAAATTATTTTAAAATTATTTAAAAATTATGCAAAAATCACTTTTAAAAACTTTTAAATTTTTTTAAAAAATTATTTATAAAAAATCATTTTAAAAATATTTAAAATTCTTTTAAAATTTTATTTAAAAATATTTTTTAAAAACCTTATAAAAAGTCATTTAAAATTTTTTGAAAATCATTTTAAAAACTTTTTAAAAATTATATTAAAAATTATTTTAAAAAATCATTTTAAACAAACTTTTTAAAAAAATTCTTTTAAAAATTATTTTTTTAAAAAAATCATTTTAAAAAATATTTTAAAAATTATTTTAAAAATTATTTATAAAAAAATCTTTTTAAAAATAATTTAAGGTTCTTTTAAAATTATTTAAAAATCATTTTGAAAACCTTTTAAAAAGTCTTTTAAAAATTATTTAAAAATCATTTTAAAAACCTTTTAAAGTTTCTTTTAAAAATTATTTGAAAATTATTTTATAAACTTTTTAAAAAATTCTTTTAAAATTATTTAAAAAATCATTGTAAAAACTTTTTAAAACATTCTTTTTAAAATTCTTTTTAGAAAAATCATTTTAAAAAATATTTAAAAATTCTTTAAAAAATCATTTTGAATACCTTTTCAAAATTCTTTTCAAAAAAAATCATTTTAAAAAATATTTTAAAAATTATTTAAAAATCATTTTAAAAATTCCTTTAAAATAACATTTTAAAAATTCTTTTTAAAATTATTTAAAAAAACTTTAAATCATTTTGAAAAATTCTTTTAAATATTATTTGTCACTTTAATAAAATTTTTTAACTTAAAAAATTTATTTTTAAAGATTATTTTAACTTTAAAAATTATTATTTAGATTTTAAACTTATTTTTAACCTTAAACATTATGTTAACCTTAAAATTATTATTAAACTTAATTTGTTGGTTGCTACTCGGAAAACCTATAGGTTCCACTGTACAAAAATTTTGTACAAAGGTCTGAACCTTTTCCTAGCTACCATGTGTTCTTTTAAATTAAATTTTGGATCGCCTGCGGAACTTAACACGTTTGATCCAAAACTTAATCTATTTGTTCTTTTAGGTTTTGACTTGAATCTCCTGCGGAACTTAACACGTTCGACCCAAGTCTCCTTAAGTTATTAATTCCATTAAATATTAATTTCCATAAAAGGTTCCCAGTACTGACGTGGCGAGGCACATGGCCTTCTTGGATATGGGAGCAACCACCACCGACTAGACAAAACCTTTAATAGAAAGCTAATATTTAATTTCCTAAAATAACTTTAGGTTAACCAAAGAGAACAATCAAATCACAAGGAAAAGAAAGAAACAAAAGAACACAACTTCGAAAAACATATTCGAAATACTAGAACGTAAGCCTCTTGTATTTGGTATTATTTCCATAAATAACTAGCATGATGCGGAAATAGAAATTACTAGTTATACCTTGTAGAAAAACCTCTTGATCTTCTACCGTATTCCTCTTCTAACCTCGGACGTTGTGTGGGCAACGATCTTCCAAGATGAGAAACCACCAACCACCTTCTTCTCCTCCAAGCAAGGTTCTGCCACAAAAGAAAAGCTTTACCAAGGAGAAAAACCAAAATACTAACCAAGCTCCAAGAGATGCTAGCTTTCTCTCCTTCTTCTTCTTCTTCTCCGAGTAGTATCCGCCACCACAAGAACTCCAAGGGAGAGGGAGAGGTTCGGCCACCACAAGAGGAAGAGAAGGAGATGATGGCCGGCCACACCAAGGAACAAAAGAGGGAGAGGAATAATAGATGTTGTGTCTTGTGAAGGCACCCTCACCCCTTCTTTTATATTCCTTGGCTTAGGTAAATTAGGAAATTTAATTACAATAAATTTTCCTTAATTTCCTTGACATGATTTAATTGAGAAAAATAAAATAATATTTCCTCAATTAAACAATGATGGCCGGCCAAATCAATAGGAAGCAAATTGGACAAGTTTCAATCAACAATTAAAACTTTCCTTATTTGTTTCCGGAAATTTTAAAAAATAAAATTTCTCTTTAAAATCTCTTCATGGTTAATAAAAGGAAATATCTATAATTTTAATTTTATTAACATGTGAATAATTTTAAAGAGAAAATAAAACATCTCTCCAATCTACAAATAAGGAAAGAGATCTAATCTCTTTCTTTAATCTTTTGTAAATCTTTTACAAGAGAGATATTTTAATTTTAATTCTCTTTCAAATTAAATCTTCCACATAATAATAAACATTAAAATTAAATTTTCTTTTTAATTAATTATGGCCGGCCCTACTAGCTTGGGTTCAAGCTAGGGCCGGCCACCTTAAACCCAAGCTTAGGCCGGCCCTAGCTTGGTTCCCAAGCTAGCTTGGCCGGCCCCCTTTAGGTGGGTATAGAAGGTGGGTATATGTGGGTATAGTACTTTATAAATAAGAGGCTACGATAGGGACCGAGAGGAGGAATTGGTTTTGGTCTCCCGATAAAATTAAGCATCCCATGTTCGCCCCGAACACACAACTTAATTTTATCAATGATAATTCATTCCACTAGAGAACTATCATTGAACTACCGCACCAATCCCAAATTACATTTTTGGGCTCCTTCTTATTATGAGTGTGTTAGTCTCCCTGTGTTTAAGATATCGAATGTCCACTAATTAAGTGAGTTACTGACAACTCATTTAATTAATATCTAAGTCCAAGAGTAGTACCACTCAACCTTATTATCATGTCGGACTAAGTCCACCTGCAGGGTTTAACATGACAATCTTTATGAGCTCCTCTTGAGGACATTATCAACCTAGTATCACTAGGACACAGTTTCCTTCTATAATCAACAACACACACTATGAGTGATACCATTTCCCAATTTATCGGGTTTATTGATTCATCGAACTAAATCTCACCCATTGATAAATTAAAGAAATAAATATCAAACATATGTGCTTGTTATTATATTAGGATTAAGAGCACACACTTCCATAATAACTGAGGTCTTTGTTCCTTTATAAAGTCAGTATAAAAGGAACGACCTCAAATGGTCCTACTCAATACACTCTAAGTGTACTAGTGTAATTATATAGTCAAGATAAACTAATACCTAATTACACTACGACCTTCTAATGGTTTGTTCCTTTCCATTCTGGTCGTGAGCTACTGTTTATAATTTATAAGGTACTGATAACATCATCTTCTGTATGTGACACCACATACTATGTTATCTACAATATAAATTAAATGAACAACTACAAACAAATGTAGATAATTAGACCAAATGTGATTCTTTATTCATAATGAATGTTTACAAAGCTTAGGCTTTCAGTATACACTCCAACATAATTAAACTGAAAATGAAAACTTAAACCTAAATTAACCACTAATATTAATTTAAATCTAAAATTAAAACTGAATTAAACGTATATTAATTGCCATTAAACATATTTTAAAAATCATTTTAAAATCCTTTTAAACACCGTTTTAGAAATCCTGTTAGAAATCCATTAAAAAATAATAATAAAAATTCTTTTAAATTTATTTAAAATTTAGACACCTAACTTAAAAACTTAAATTCCATTAACTTAAACTTTAAACTTAATTATGTAATTAATAAGTAGAACTTAATTGTTTAAGTCTAACTTCATTTGAGAACTAAAATTGACTTGAATTAAACCTTGCTTAACTGTGTTTAATAACTTTAACTTCATGCTAACTTCAAACTAAACTAATCCTACTTAAAAGGAAGTAAATAAAAAAATTAATTATAACTAACACTTTCATTGACCAACTCAATCAATTAATATGAAATTTAAATTATTTTACTAAGTATTAAATTATTAAATCAAGTAAAAATTAATCAATAAATTATTGATAATGGTTAACTGTTATTGAATTAATAAAATCTTATCTTATTTAGCCTTAAACTGTAGTTTAAGCACCTGAATCTAAAACTAATTATTGATTAATCAAACTCAAATAAACAATTATACCAAGGATATAGAGATAAATATATAAATAATATAAGTGTTACTAAATCCCCTAGAACACTTAGGTAGAGAAATGTGTTAGGGCTTTGAAATTTAACACACCCAAACCTTAACATTATATTAAGGGAGAGTAATAAAATAAGGAGGATTAATTAATTAAAGGAGTATCAAATTCAGGGGAGGTTTATTTTTTTTTATTATCTCCTTAAGTGTTATTTTTTAATTTTCTCTTTAAAAAATAACACTTAAGGAGATAATTAAAAAAAATAAACCTCCCCTGAATTTGATACTCCTTTAATTTATTAATCCTCCTTATTTTATTACTCTCCCTTAATATAATGCTATAGAAGATTCTACCTCAATTTATTTTTTTTAAAAAAAATTATTCCTACTTTGAATATTTTTAGAAAATATTTTCAAAATTTTATATCAAGTTCAGGGGGAGGAATTAATTAAAATTTTCCCTTTATTTAAAATATTTTAAAATTTGTGCTTGAAAAATATTTTCTTAAAAATTTCTTAAACCTATTTTTGAAAACTAACTCTTATAAAACTAAGTTGTTTTTAAGAATTGGATTTTACTTTTTGTGGAAAATTGATTTTGAAAATTAGATTTAACTTAGTTTTGAAAATTGAATTTAAAAATCTAGTTCTGAAAATTTGATTTTACTTAATTTTGATAATTTGATTTGAAAGTTAAATTTTACAAAAATTAGCTTTAAAATTACTTTGTTATTGAAAATTATGGAAATTAGATTTTTCAAAACTTAAGTTTATAAACTAAGTTTCTCAAAATCATTTTCCTTAATTTTGAAAATTGAATCTTTTCAAAGTGTTTTCAACCTGAAGACTTTTTTTTTAAAAAAAAATTACTCTTTCTAAGTAACTTAGCTATTTTGAAAATGATAAGAAATACTTTTTAAAGTAAAATTTCTAATCATTCAACTCCCCTGAGTCGATCTGATTTGTGTTTGCATTCTTTTTGTAATGCTTTTGATTATTGGTGCATTTGATCCATGTTTATATTTAATGAATGCCATATTGGAGTGTATAATAAAAGCCTAGCTTTTGTATATACATTTAT
Source organism: Zingiber officinale (assembly GCF_018446385.1). Classification (NCBI taxonomy): domain Eukaryota; kingdom Viridiplantae; phylum Streptophyta; class Magnoliopsida; order Zingiberales; family Zingiberaceae; genus Zingiber; species Zingiber officinale. The sequence goes on along the minus strand of NC_056002.1, from coordinate 24,462,143 downwards.
AAGAATCACATTGGTCAAGTGTCTACATTTATATATACCAAATGTAGATGTTCAATTAATTTATATTGTAGATAACATGGTGTGTGGTGTCACACACAGAGGATCATGTTATCAGTATCTTATAAATTATAAACAGTAGCTCACGACCAAGATGGAAAGGAACAAACCATCGGAAGGTCGTAGTGTAATTAGGTATTAGTTATCTTAACTATATAATTACACTAGTACACTTAGAGTGTATTGAGTAGGACCATTAGAGGTCATTTCTTTTATACTGATTTTATAAAGGAACAAAGACCTCAGTTATTATGCAAGTGTGTGCTCTTAATCCTAATATAATAACAAGCACATATATTTGATATTTATTTCTTTAATTTATCAATGGGTAAGATTTAATTCGATAAATCAATAAGCCCGATAAGTTGGGAAATGGTATCACTTATAGTGTGTGTTGTTGATTATAGAAGGAAACTGTGTCCTAGTAATCTAGGTTGATAATGTCCCCAAGAGAAGCTCGTCATAAGGATTGTCATGTTAAACTCTGCAGGCGGACTTAGTCCGACATGACAATAAGGTTGAGTGGTACTACTCTTGGACTAAGATATTAATTAAGTGAGTTGTCAGTAACTCATTTAATTAGTGGACATTCGACATCTTAAACACAGGGAGACTAACACACTCATAATTAGAAGGAGCCCAAAATGTAATTTGGGATTGGTACGGTAGTTCAATAATAGTTCTTTAGTGGAATGAATTATTATTGATGAAATTAAGTTATGTGTTCGGGGCGAACACGGGATGCTTAATTTCATCGGGAGACCAAAACCAATTCCTCCTCTCGGTCCCTATCGTAGCCTCTTGTATATAGAGATTTATACCCACCACATACCCACCTTCTTACCCATCCTAATGGGGCCGGCCAAGCTAGCTTGGAACCCAAGCTAGGGTTGGCCAAGACCAAGTCGATGAGCAAAGATGGTGGCCGGTCAAAACTTGGGGCCCAAGCTTAGGTGGCCGACCATTAGAATATTAAAAAGGATTTTTATTTAAATTATTTCTTATGTGGATATCATGGTTTTAAAAGAGAGTTTAAACATTAAATCTTTCCTTTTAAAGCTTTTTACAAAAGATTAAGAAAAGAATTGAAATCTTTCCTTATTTGTAGATTGAAAGGAGATTTTATTTTTAAGAAAAACTTTCCTTTTTAACCATGATTATAATTTAAAAAAGAAGTTTAAAAATTAAATATTCTCTTTTATTAGTTTCTACAAAAGATTAAGAAAAGATTTGATATCTTTCCTTATTTGTAGATTGAAAAGAGATATTAGTTTTTAGAGATAACTTTCTTTTTTGGAAATTATCCACATGTTTAAAAGAAAGATTTTAATTTATAAAATTTTCTTTTTATTAACCAATCATGAAGGGATTAAAATTATTGGAGAAATTTTTTATAAATTTTCGGAAACAAATTAGGAAGTTTTAATTTTTGTTTTAATTAAAACTCTCCTTGTTTTGGGGAAATAAGTGGCCGGCCATTACAATTGTAAAAAGGATTTTAATTTTAATTAAATAAATTTTCCTTTTCATGGCAAAAGAATTAAGGAAGTTATTTATTTAAATTTCCTTATTTGCCAAGACCAAGGATTATAAAAGAGGGGGTAGAGGTGCCTTCATGGCTAACGACTCTATTCTTTTCTTCCTCTCTTTTCCTCCTTGGTGTGGCCGGCCCTAGGGTCTTCTCTTCTTCTTCTTTTCTCTTCCTCCTTTGTGGCCGGCGACATCAATACAAGAGCTTTCCATGGTGGCCGGTTCTAGCTAGGAGAAGAAGGAGAGAAAAGAGGTTTTGTTTCTAGCATCCCTTGGAGCTTGATTGTAAAACGCCCACCCTTCTTACCCAACCAAAGGTGGCGCTACGTTCTTATACTACTTACGTACATGCTTTAGTTATAACAGTGGAAGAATAAAAACTTTAAAGAATTTAATTTATTAAGCATAATATCACATATTCTGATTTGTTCAAATGTGCATATATTGAACTTATAACTAAAAATATTAATTTGTCCGAATCGTTCTTGCCGAGCCACCACCACACACATCACTATCTGCTCCTCCTGCTGCTCCGTTGTACATCCAGCTTTCTCTTTTATCTGCGGTACAAGGAAAGTAAGCTATGAGCACTCATGGCTCAGTAAGTTCCTTTCCTACTCACTAAAACCGAGAATCATCGTATATCAAGAATGGATCAACATATCATCGTCTCAACTAATCATAACATAACATATCATTCTATTCAAACATATCATGCATATTTCTTATCCACATATCATTTCATAGAAGCATGAATATCATATCATAAAACAAATAAATCACAAGCATGAGACATACAAGGGCATCATATTCATATCATAATATCACATAACATTATATCATATCATCATATAATTCAAGCACATATGAATGTAGGCAATGCATCGTGAATTTGAAAACTTATACTTAATAGTACATGAAATTAATATCATCATCATTTGGGATCCCGGTTTGTACCACATACTTAATGCGTAGGTCCAAGGTAGCAAGTCTTGAGCCCTACCATGCATACATACTAGGCCCGAGTCTTACTCCATCGACCTAGGGCACTCAAAGGCCCATTACTGACGAGGCCCGAGTCTTACTCCATCGACCCCGGGGCGTTTACGGAGCCCACCCTTGGTACAAACCATAAAAATAACTTATCATGCATAACTATCATATCATGTCCTTAACAATCTTTCATGCATTTATTCTTTTCATTTCTTTTCATTATGTATAGCATTTTCTATGCTATCACATATCATAACATAACTTCATTTCTTTTCATTATGTATAGCATTTTCTATGCTATCACATATCATAACATAACTTCATTTCTTTTCATTATGTATAGCATTTTCTATGCTATCACATATCATAACATAACTTCATTTCTTTTCATTATGTATAGCATTTTCTATGCTATAACACATCATGGCATATTTCATAATATAACTTCATTATGCATATCATTTCGTAACTAAAGCAATCATGCATTCTAACTTATTATCATATCATTTTCATACAGCATGGCATAGACATATTTAATTTTTGTTCTAGGGTTTCTAGGGCATCTATCCCTTCATGGCCGAACACATAATGATTCATTTAGGTCATACAAACATGTATCACATTCACACATTATCAAGTTTTCATAAGAAGTACTTTTAACCCCTTAGGTTTCATTTCCAAGGCCTCTAGGTCCTTTAAACCTTACTTGGCCGAAATTCATAGAATATAAACTTCCTTTAAGTGGCCTAAAGCATGGGAAACCTAAGTAATTTCATAGCAAGATTTACTAAGAACATCATACACAAGGTTGGATCATAAACAAGCTAGGACTCTTGTGATCTTACATGTCATAAATCATGTAACTAATTTTCTACATTTCAATTAAACATGAGAGCATTAATCATCTTTCATAACATAATATCACAGAGGTCATTGAGCATATTAGAATTTTGTTTAAGCTTCTCTAAACTATCACCTTACCATGGCCGAAATATTAAGAGTAAGGTTCATGAGTTTCTTTCAACATACAAGTATACAACTCTTAAGAACTTTATATCATGTCATATAAGCATAGTTATTTTAAATTCAAGGTCCTCCTAACCCTAAATTCTTTCTTGGCCGAAACATGAGAGTGGGGTTCTTTTGGTTCCAATCAACTTCCAAGCAAGAAAACCATAGGAAGGTCCTTAGCATTTCATAGAGGGAAACTTGCACTAGTTTGGTTAAACAATAATTTTCCTAACCTATTTACAATATTTTTGATTGAAATTCTAGGGTTACATACACCTCTGATCATGCATCATATATGTATACAAACATAGGGGAAAACTTTCTTTCAAGGCATAGAAAAAGAATCCGAAAATCACATGAAAGCCTTGTACCGCGGTGAGGGAAGCTTACCTTCTTTGCTTAAGTTTCCTAGAGTTGAGAACTTGCTTGTGGACCTTTCTTCCTTGCTTTCTTTGCTCGGCACCAATGGAGGAAGAAGTGGCTAGGTCTTTTGGTGGAGAGGAGGAGGAAGAAGAGGAGGCTTCTTCCTCTTGTGTTGCTCGGCAACAAAAAGAAAGAAAGAAGGGGAGAGTTGTTGCTCTCGGCAACAAGAGGAAAGAGGGAGGGAGAGTGCTCGGCACAAATGGAGGAGAGGAGGAGAGTGAGTTGAGGATGAAGCCCCCCCCTATGCCTATTTATACTAAAGTGAGGGGAGGAAACTTGACTTGATTCATCCTCCTCATTTACTTCTCCTCTTAATGAGAAAGAATATGTTAGAGAAATGCTTCTTGAGTTTCTCTCTTTTCTTTCTCTTAATTTCTCTCCTTTCTTTCCTTTAATTATAATTCCCATCTCTCCTCTTACAATGTTCACTCCTATCACACTTGGTTAACACATGCATGCATCCACAAGAGAACCAAGGATCAAATCCTTCTCCTAACATATTTTTGTACAAAATAATTCATGTATATGCATTATGCATAAATATTTCATACATGCATATATAATATCTCATATCTCTTTTGTTTACATTAATTCCTTGCATTATAAATCATGAATAGAACTTTATATTCTCAACTTTATTTTCTTTCATAAAGTTTTTAATCATCTAAATCCTTCCCATCGTAACATTCAGCGTAGACTATCTACACATTCTTTTCATTACATTCGTACTCTCATTGCCCTTACTTTATCTAGGCTTTCTAGGGGTGTTACAAACTCCCCTACTTATTGAAAGTTCGTCCCCGAACTTAGAATAACAATTTCTGCTCCTTTTTTTTTTCATAAAAAGCTTTTATTACATTTTTTTTTTGTTCATAACTTCTTCTCTTAAAAGGCCAGGTAGGTTGTGACTACTCCTGCCATAAAGGACATGAGAGCGGTAGTCATCATCAACCCAACCTGTATCGACTTGCCCAGATTATTCTGGGGTGGATCAGGCATTATCAGAGATTGAATCTCTGATGCCTCTTCCGGGTCGATTATTGTCTCTTCATCCATTCCCTCGTCTTCTTCAACATGTTCGTCCGGTTCCATCGGGTCTTCGTTTAGTTCCCCCTCGAGGTTGTTCAGTCCCCACTCGAAGTCTATTATATCGTTGGGGTTGAAACCCATTTCCATGTATTCAGCAAGGTTAAATTCATCCTCGCCCATCTCAGGAAACTCGTTCTCTCCTTCATAATATTCCATAATTTCTGAATCTTCATCTTCATTATCGTCCGAATTCCCTTCCTCGATTTCCTCGAGATCTTCCTCTCCGAACTCGCCGTGTTCCGGAGATTCCGAGTCACTCACATAGTTGTCGAAGTATTCCAGCATATCGGGTTCATCCGCGAACTCGAGGTATTCGTCAGAATATTCCACATCCTCGGAATCGTATTTAAACGGGATATAGTCCATTTCTACAAGATTTTAAAGATTCATTATTCCTCTTATGTTATAGCCTAAGGTTCTTGTATCTAGGCCACCATTCATGCATCCTACTTATCATCATGCACCATTCTCTAGGGTATAGCTTAAGGTATCCTTCCTAGGCTACCATTCATGTATCTTAGAGTATCATACTATTTTGCATACAAATAAATTATACAACTGTACTTACTTGGAGCGACAGGAAGGAGCTTGATGTGTGTGTAGTGAGCTGGCAAAACTTGGCTCTGGTACCACCTGTAAAACGCCCACCCTTCTTACCCAACCAAAGGTGGCGCTACGTTCTTATACTACTTACGTACATGCTTTAGTTATAACAGCGGAAGAATAAAAACTTTAAAGAATTTAATTTATTAAGCATAATATCACATATTCTGATTTGTTCAAATGTGCATATATTGAACTTATAACTAAAAATATTAATTTGTCCGAATCGTTCTTGCCGAGCCACCACCACACACATCACTATCTGCTCCTCCTGCTGCTCCGTTGTACATCCAGCTTTCTCTTTTATCTGCGGTACAAGGAAAGTAAGCTATGAGCACTCATGGCTCAGTAAGTTCCTTTCCTACTCACTAAAACCGAGAATCATCGTATATCAAGAATGGATCAACATATCATCGTCTCACCTAATCATAACATAACATATCATTCTATTCAAACATATCATGCATATTTCTTATCCACATATCATTTCATAGAAGCATGAATATCATATCATAAAACAAATAAATCACAAGCATGAGACATACAAGGGCATCATATTCATATCATAATATCACATAACATTATATCATATCATCATATAATTCAAGCACATATGAATGTAGGCAATGCATCGTGAATTTGAAAACTTATACTTAATAGTACTTGAAATTAATATCATCATCATTTGGGATCCCAGTTTGTACCACATACTTAATGCGTAGGTCCAAGGTAGCAAGTCTTGAGCCCTACCATGCATACATAATAGGCCCGAGTCTTACTCCATCGACCTAGGGCACTCAAAGGCCCATTACTGACGAGGCCCGAGTCTTACTCCATCGACCCCGGGGCGTTTACAGAGCCCACCCTTGGTACAAACCATAAAAATAACTTATCATGCATAACTATCATATCATGTCCTTAACAATCTTTCATGCATTTATTCTTTTTCATTTCTTTTCATTATGTATAGCATTTTCTATGCTATCACATATCATAACATAACTTCATTTCTTTTCATTATGTATAGCATTTTCTATGCTATCACATATCATAACATAACTTCATTTCTTTTCATTATGTATAGCATTTTCTATGCTATCACATATCATAACATAACTTCATTTCTTTTCATTATGTATAGCATTTTCTATGCTATAACACATCATGGCATATTTTATAATATAACTTCATTATGCATATCATTTCGTAACTAAAGCAATCATGCATTCTAACTTATTATCATATCATTTTCATACAGCATGGCATAGACATATTTAATTTTTGTTCTAGGGTTTCTAGGGCATCTATCCCTTCATGGCCGAACACATAATGATTCATTTAGGTCCTACAAACATGTATCACATTCACACATTATCAAGTTTTCATAAGAAGTACTTTTAACCCCTTAGGTTTCATTTCCAAGGCCTCTAGGTCCTTTAAACCTTACTTGGCCGAAATTCATAGAATATAAACTTCCTTTAAGTGGCCTAAAGCATGGGAAACCTAAGTAATTTCATAGCAAGATTTACTAAGAACATCATACACAAGGTTGGATCATAAACAAGCTAGGACTCTTGTGATCTTACATGTCATAAATCATGTAACTAATTTTCTACATTTCAATTAAACATGAGAGCATTAATCATCTTTCATAACATAATATCACAGAGGTCATTGAGCATATTAGAATTTTGTTTAAGCTTCTCTAAACTATCACCTTACCATGGCCGAAATATTAAGAGTAAGGTTCATGAGTTTCTTTCAACATACAAGTATACAACTCTTAAGAACTTTATATCATGTCATATAAGCATAGTTATTTTAAATTCAAGGTCCTCCTAACCCTAAATTCTTTCTTGGCCGAAACATGAGAGTGGGGTTCTTTTGGTTCCAATCAACTTCCAAGCAAGAAAACCATAGGAAGGTCCTTAGCATTTCATAGAGGGAAACTTGCACTAGTTTGGTTAGACAATAATTTTCCTAACCTATTTACAATATTTTTGATTGAAATTCTAGGGTTACATACACCTCTGATCATGCATCATATATGTATACAAACATAGGGGAAAACTTTCTTTCAAGGCATAGAAAAGAATCCGAAAATCACATGAAAGCCTTGTACCGGCAGGTGAGGGAAGCTTACCTTCTTTGCTTAAGTTTCCTAGAGTTGAGAACTTGCTTGTGGACCTTTCTTCCTTGCTTGCTTTGCTCGGCACCAATGGAGGAAGAAGTGGCTAGGTCTTTTGGTGGAGAGGAGGAGGAAGAAGAGGAGGCTTCTTCCTCTTGTGTTGCTCGGCAACAAAAGAAAGAAAGAAGGGAGAGGTGTTGCTCTCGGCAACAAGAGGAAAGAGGGAGGGAGAGTGCTCGGCACAAATGGAGGAGAGGAGGAGAGTGAGTTGAGGATGAGGCCCCCCCCCCCCATGCCTATTTATACTAAAGTGAGGGGAGGAAACTTGACTTGATTCATCCTCCTCATTTACTTCTCCTCTTAATGAGAAAGAATATGCTAGAGAAATGCTTCTTGAGTTTCTCTCTTTTCTTTCTCTTAATTTCTCTCCTTTCTTTCCTTTAATTATAATTCCCATCTCTCCTCTTACAATATTCACTCCTATCACACTTGGTTAACACATGCATGCATCCACAAGAGAACCAAGGATCAAATCCTTCTCCTAACATATTTTTGTACAAAATAATTCATGTATATGCATTATGCATAAATATTTCATACATGCATATATAATATCTCATATCTCTTTTGTTTACATTAATTCCTTGCATTATAAATCATGTATAGAACTTTATATTCTCAACTTTATTTTCTTTCATAAAGTTTTTAATCATCTAAATCCTTCCCATCGTAACATTCAACGTAGACTATCTACACATTCTTTTCATTACATTCGTACTCTCATTGCCCTTACTTTATCTAGGCTTTCTAGGGGTGTTACATTGATGGTGGTGGCCGGACCTCTACTTCTGATAGAGAATTCTTGGTGGCCGAATCTAGCTTGGAGAAGAAGGAGCTTGGTGGTTCTCATCTCGGAAGAACGTTGCCCACACAACGTCCGAGATTAGAAGAGGAATACGGTAGAAGATCAAGAGGTTATTTTTGCTTACAAAGAAAGGTATAACTAGTAATTGTTTTCCGCATCATACTAGTTTTCTTTGTATAGTTATTTTTGGAAATATCAAACACAATAGGAATATGATTCTAGAGTTTCCGAAATAGTTTTTTTTTCGAGTTTGTGTTTTCTTCTTTTTCGAATTTGTGATTCGATTGTTCTTTTTGGTTAACCTAGAGTTATTTAAGGAAATAAATATTAGCTTTCCTTAAAAGGCTTTGCCTAGGTGGTGGTGGTTGCTCCCATATCCAAGAAGGACATGTGCCTTGCCATGCAGTCCTGGAAGCCAATTTTGAAAATTAATATTTATGGAATTAATAACTTAGGTAGATTTGAATCAATAGTGTTAAATTCCGCTTGCGATTCAAATCTAAACCATTAAGAACAGATAAGTTAAATTTGGAATCAATGATGTTAAATTCCGTCTGCGATTCCTAATTTAATTTTTAAAGAACACAATAGGTTATTTAAGGAAAGGTTTGACACTTGTACAAAAAAATTTTGTACAGTGGAACCGGTACGATTTTCTTAAGACTAACCAACAATTGGTATCAGAGCTAGGGTTTGCCTCTGTGTGTTTAGTTTTCAAATTAGGTTATGCACATGTCATACATAATTTAGGCAGGATAATAGTAGGATGTGCTAACTTTGTGGTTGCAGGCTCCAACTATTATGACATATTTTTTTATTGTGTGTGATTGGACCCTTGTGTTGGTGCAATATTCCCTAGGTCAAGGTTGACCTGGTTAACCAAGCCTGAGTCTTGATTTGGGTTTCGATGTTTGACAATATATTGAGTTTAGATGATATGGACAATGCAGATGCAATTGTTCATTTGGGGAGATTGTTGATACAATTCCCGTTTGGTCAAGGTTGACCAGTTGAGGTGAGAAGGAAAGTCAAGTAGGTCAAGGTTGACCAGATACTTGACTAGAAAGTCCTGGTGAGTGAAGCCAGGCAGAAGAAAGTCCTAGTAAGTGAAGCTAGGAAGAAGGAAAGTCCTAGTGAGTGAAGCTAGGCAGAAGAAAATCCTAGTGAGTGAAGCTAGGTGAAAGTCCTGGTGAGTGAAGCCAGGCAGTTGGAAAGTCCTAGTGAGTGAAGCTAGGCAAATGGAAATCCTAGTGAGTGAAGCTAGGTGAAAGTCTTGGTGAGTGAAGCTAGGTAGAAGAAAATCCTAGTGAGTGAAGCTAGGTGAAAGTCCTGGTGAGTGAAGCTAGGCAGTTGGAAAGTCCTAGTGAGTGAAGCTAGGCAAATGGAAATCCTAGTGAGTGAAGTTAGGTGAAAGTCCTGGTGAGTGAAGTCAGGTAAGGGAAATCCAGATGGGTCAAGGTTGACCAGACATCTGGTAGAAGTCCAAGTAGGTCAAAGGGATTGACCGGATACTTGGCACGAGGAGAAAAGTCCAAGTGGGTCAAAGGGATTGACCGAACACTTGGTGAGGGAGTCCTAAGCAGGTCAAGGGTGACCGGATGCTAGGCATGATGAACCAACAGGTCAAAGGTGACCGGATGTTGGTTTGGGAGGCTTGGGACTTGGTTTTGGGCAAAAACCATCAACTGGATCGATCAGCCGATCGATTGGCTGGAGCCCAATTGATCGACCGATCGATTGGCTGGAGCCCAATCGATCGACCGATCGATTGGGGTGTCCCCGCGAGAAGCTTTCGTCCAAATCGATCAGTGGATCAATTGGGAGGAAGTCGTGAGCGCACAGTAGCCTTCTGGATCGATCAGTTGATCGATCCATAGGTCCCAATCGATCAGTGGATCGATTGGGAAGGTGTTGTGTGTCGCGACAAGCCTTGGATCGATCCACTGATCGATCCAGGCGAATTTCCAGAGCACAGAGGCGCTCTGAATCGATCCGTGGATCGATCCAAAGCCTCCCCGATCGATTGGGAGCAATCCAATCGATTGGGATCCGACCGTTGGCGTCGTTTATAGCTATAGGCGTTCGATTCCTTCGGCAGAACTTTACGATTTCATCTCAGATCAACACAGCATCTCCACAGCTTCTCCAAAAAGTTCAGATCGCCAGTTCTTGAAGGTTCTTGGAAGTTTTCCAAGTCAAGAGGCGGATCTACAGCTGAGGAAGAAAGCTAGGGTTAGGTGATTCTATATTCATTGTAAGCTTTTACTTGTATTTGTGTATCCTTTCCCTTTCTTCTTGTAGTGTGAACTTGTAGGGCTTCTCCGCCTTCGGTAGTTACCGAAAAGGAGTGTTTATTAGTGGAGGTGTGCGTGGATCCTTGGACTAGTCACCTCTTGTGAGGTGGATACCAAGTAAAATCCTAAGTGTTAGCGTTGTATGTTTTTGTTTCTTGTATTTCCGCTGCACATCTTCGAAGAAACAAGCAATGTCAAGCATCAAGCATGCACCGAGCTATTCACCCCCCCCCCTCTAGCTACATTTTGGTCCCAACAAGTGGTATCAGAGCGAGGTCGCTCTTCACCAGAATCATCGCCGGAAGGGGCAAACAAAACAAGCAAAGCTAGAGGGTGAAGAAGTTGGAGCAAATTCATCAAAGTCGAAGAATTCAGGAAGCTCAACTTCAAGATGCAATTCCAAGATGGACTTGGATTTGACACAAGGGTGGCTCCACCATACACATCCACAGGCTTCGATTCTTGGAAATCAAGAATCGAAAATTTTCTTATGATGGAGATAGAGCAATGGTTTGCTCTAATGGAAGGCTTCAAAGCTCCAACAAACTCCAAGGGCAAGCTTCTCAAGAAAAGCAAATGGAGCTCGGAGCAAATTCAAAGGAGCGAGGCAAATGATAAAGTGACCAAGCTTTTGGTCAACTTATTGCCTAGCCACATTTTGGCTCAAATAAGAGAATTCAATGATGCCAAGGAGCTTTGGAGCAACTTGGCAACAATCCATGAAGATCCCTCCACTGTACCGAATCAAGAGGAATCCAAAGAGGGCGACTCATTGGAGCAAGATCAAGAGGAGGACTCCGAAGTTGAGAGATGCTCAATTTCCGAAGAAGTGGAAGTCCAAGAAGCTTCATCCTCAAAGGAGTGCAATCAAAAGAGCATGGAAGGAGCATATTCCTTGTTTCATGTACAAGAGGATGAAGAAAAAGGTGAAGCATCCACCTCTAGGATTGAGGGGGAGCAATCTTCATTGACACCGGATCAAAAGCAAGAAGAATCCTCCACATCTGGGTCAAGAGAAGATGAGGATGAAGAAGCTTCCACCTCCACAAGTCAAGCAAAATCGAATGGAGGAATATCTTTGGATCAAGAGGAAGCTTTTACCTCCGGATCAAAAGGAGAAGATGCCACCCCTACAAGCAAAGGTATAACAATTTCAATAGAAAATAATAAAAATCATATCATATACTTTGAATGTAGGGAACATGGGCATTACAAAAGTAAATGTCCTAAATTGGCCAAGAAGAAGGGTCAAGTAGCACAAAAGAGCAAGGTGAACCCCAAGGAGACCATCCCTAATACAAAGAAGAGCAAGGAGCATATTATATGCTTCTCTTGCAATCAAAAGGGGCATTACCGAAGTCAATGCCCCAAGGGGAAGAAGATGGTCAAGGCTCAAGGAGGAAGCTCAATTCAAGGGGGAGCCTCTAAGGTAAAAAGAAAGGTAACTTTCATTGAGCCTATTCCCTTGCATAATGGTAAAAAGCATGCGAATTCAAGTTTATATCATTTTAATGCTATTTACCATGAAAATAGGAGGCATGATAAAATTAAAGAAAATCATGTAGCTTATCATGCTAAGACTACCACACCTAAGATTAGGAAGGTAGATAAAAATCTAGGCAATCACACTAAGGACCATAGTTATAAGCCTAGAAACAAAAATGCTCATGGGTGTAATGAAAAATCAAAATCTAAGGATTTAATGATAGAAAATTAAGTCTTGAGATCAAGGCTTGATAAAATGGAAAAGACCCTAAAAAGGATGAAAAATATCCTAAAAGGTCAAAATGAGCATAGCCTAGGTCTAGGAGCACAAAGGTCATCTAATGGCCATAGAGGTTTGGGATACAAACCCAAGGCTAAGAAGGATGTGCCCTCTTACCATAGGGTTCCATATAGTTATGGAACCAACCCTAAGTCTAGTGGTCAAGTCAAAAATACTAGGAAGGTTATTCCTAAGAGTATTTTTGCAATAAATGTGACTAATGTTGGGATCCTTCGTACGGAGGCTAGAGAGGGGGGTGTGAATAGCCGACCCCAAATCATCGTTTCTTTCTACAAAACGTGTTAGCGCAGCTGAAAATAAACACAGAAACGAAAGGGAAAGAAGACAAACCTCAAACAAACCGATGTAACGAGGTTCGGAGATAAACTCCTACTCCTCGGCGTGTCCGTAAGGTGGACGAAGCCTATCAATCCGTCGGTGGATGAGTCCCCGGAGAACCGGCTAATAAATGCTCCTTGTGGGTGGAGAAACCTCGCCACAATACTTGTAACAACAAGAAAGGAGTACAAGGAAAGCAAGAAGCAAATACAAACAACAATATGAATGCAACACTCGCTTGCCTTCTCTGTCGACCGGAGGCGATGAAGCAGCAACTTCACAACCCAACTGCAGCAGCTGATCGATGACTGGAAGCTCACGCGAAGCTTCGGAAGCGAGCTCAATAAATCTCAGAACCTCAGAGCACAGGAGCAGAAGTTTCAATCCAAGAAAGAAGAAGAAGCAGCAAATGTAGAAGCTCTCAGCCTCCTTTTATACCTGCGGAGAAAGAAGCACAGAAGAAATCTAGCCGTTGCGTCGCAATGGCTAGTGCCCTGATCGGTCTGTGGACCGATCAGAAACCCCGATCGGTCCACGGACCGATCAGGAAACCTCTGATCGGTCCGGGACCGATCAGGCTGATCGGTCCCGGACCGATCAGCCCTCTGCGCCCGCGCCTGTTCGCTTCGATCGACTCGATCGGTCACCGGATCGATCGGTTATCACACAGATGCTATCGATGTGTTCGATCGGTCACCGCACCGATCGAATATTCATGATCATTGGATCGATCACCAGATCGATCCAGCTCATGGTTTTCGCCCAAACCAAGTCCAAACCAACATCCGGTCAATCTTGACCTGTTGGTACATTGCGCCTAGCATCCAGTCACTCCCTTGACCTGCTAGGACTCCCCGCTAAGTGTCAGGTCAATCCCTTTGACCCACTTAGACTTTTCTCTCCGTACCAAGTATCCGGTCAATCCTATGACCTACTTGGACTTCCCATCACCAGATGTCCGATCACCCTTGATCCATCTGGATTTTCCCTTGCCCGGCTTCACTCACCAGGACTTTCACCTAGCTTCACTCACTAGGGTTTTCACCTGGCTTCACTCACCAGGATTTCCCAACTGCCTGGCTTCACTCACCAGGACTTTTCCAACTGCCTGGCTTCACTCACCAGGACTTTCTAACTGCCTGGCTTCACTCACCAGGACTTTCTAACTGCCTGGCTTCACTCACCAGGACTTTTCCACATCCGGTCCAGAGAACGAGCTACCGAACCCTCTCTGACCACAGTCCGGAGAACGAGCTACCGAGCCCTCTCCGACTTCCCATGTGCCAAGCTTCCATACTTGGACTTTTCCCGTGCCAAGCTCCCTGCTTGGACTTTTCCCATGCCAAGCTCCCTGCTTGGACTTTTCCCGTGCCAAGCTCCCTGCTTGGACTTTTCCGAGTCAGGTCAACTCACCTCGGGTCAACCAGGTCAACCTTGACCACAGGTTGCACCCACAATCTCCCAAGCTTGTATCCTTGTCAAACATCAAGATACAACCATTGTCAAACATAACTCGTCAAACATCAAAACACAACTCGAGTCCAGTCAACTCAAGTCTAGTCAACCAGGTCAACCTTGACCTAAAGTTGCACCAACAATCTCCCCCTTTTTGATGTTTGACAAAACCCATTGACAAAACCCATAATCAAACCCATAGTCAAGTTAGGTTAACTTGATAACCTAACTTAGGTTTTCCAATGTTCTTCCCTGAACATTCTCTAGACATTCTCCATTCTCCTTTCTACTCTCCCCCTTTTTGACACACATCAAAAAGAGTGAATCAAGGTCAAGGGTTTCTTCCTAATAAAAGTCCCATACCTTTCATTGAAACTCTTAATTTCCCCCTTGACACTAGAGTTAACAATTAACTTAGTGATAATCCCATATCACTCATCCTCAAAAATTTCGACGAGTAAAAACTCCCCCTAAAAATCAACTCCTCCTTGACTAATAGGTAAAACTCTCCCTGAAGGTCAACTCCCCCTTGACCATTGTACCAACAATGTCTTGGAGAGTTTCAAACCTTTAGAAACCTAAAACACCACTTCCCGAGCTGCAATTTCAGACAAACAGTCGAAATTCAGCAGATTGGCACGCCCTGATCGATCACCAGACCGATCAAGGATTCCCTGGATCGGTCACGGTGACCGATCCAGGCAACTCTGGACCGATCAGAATCCCCTCTGATCGGTCCACAATTCTGATTTCTGATTTCTGATTTCTTCTCCCGAAATTCAGAAACCTCTAGAAAATTACAGAAAATTCCAAAAATTGTGAAATTTTGAGGATACATTCCTCATAACATATACTATCAAGGAAAAATAGTTTTCTATGAAAATAACTTCCATTTTCAAATCTTGATACAAAGTTCAAAAACTTTGAAATAGTTCAAGTTTACCTCAACTTTGTATCAATTTGCTAAATGATGAATGCTATCACTAGAAAAGCTTCATCAAGGTTTTTCAAATCAATTTTGAAATGATTTTAAACCCTTTAATTTGGGACCACAATCTTTGGGCTATATGTACATGACTTGTACATAAGCTTTCCCTATGATCCCCAATTTTGAATTAGGTTCATCTAGGTACAAGAGCTATGCACCTTGATCCTAACTCATCATCCTAATATCTCACACACATCTAAGGTGTATCAAACACATCCAAGTCAATTTTGATGTGAGATATGAGTTTAGGTTATCTTAGGCTAAGTTTTCATGCATTTTCTAAAACAACAACTTGATCTCCATATCAAATTGTGTTGTTTATCCTTAGATCAATTTCATTGATTATAAATGCAAGAAATGATGACATGGTATAAAATGATATCATAAATGAAAACATGTGCCAATGTCATGATGTCATGGCATAAAGTATGAAACCTAAATAAAGCATGACATATAACTAACCTAAGCATTATCATGACATTTCAAATGATCATAAAATAAATATGATGTCATGACATGGCATATGACAAACAATATATGGAAAATAGCACATAAAGGTATAGAAAATACCTAATTCTAGCCTTAGTTGCCATTTTTGATAGTTTTGATCATTTCGCCATAGGTTCTATATTCCTAAGTGTAATAGACCTAAAATCACATACCAAGGATGTTTAGATCACTATGTGCCAATTAAATTGACCTAAGAGAACTCCTCAAATGTGATTGGCACATCCTAATCACCTTAGGAATAATTTTCAATTTCATTTTCAAGGCTTGATTGCACCTTGAAAATTCCTAAAGTGCCACCTTTTGCCATGATTAGGTTAACTACCTATTCAAGTAAGGTTGGCACACCCTAACTCATCTAGCGTGATGAAATCACGCTCCTAGGAACCCAATACCTATTGGAGCTCATTGGGTTCACTAAGTATTCACTAGGGATGACTTCCCTAGCAACCCTTCTAATGACCCTCCTAGGCTTTGAAGCCTTGGTCATTTGGGACTCATCAAGATCCACTCTAGGGGTGACTCCCCTTGTGACCTTGGTGATGGTCTTTCTAGCCCTAGGTCTTGTTCCATAATCGAATGGAACATTGTGATAAGTGGGCTTGACCACTTGGGACTTAGGTTTGTGACCCAAACCTTTCTTGTCCTTGGGCTTTGAAATTTGACCCTTAGACCCTAGAGTTGGCTTCTCTAAATTTTTTAGGGCCTTTTCTAGAGTGTCAAGTCTTGACCTCAAGACTTGATTTTCTTTCTCTAAAACCTCAAATTTTAATTTATCATTCTTTCTTGAGGTGTTCCTAGGCATATGTCTAGTTTTCTTGGGGTTTCTACCTAGGTTCTCCTTAGCCTTAGATGAGTTAATCCTAGGGTTGACATTTCTAGTATTATCCTTATCTAAGCTAACATGTTTAGCACCTAAGCACACATATGGTTTTCTATTGTTAACATGCTCATCATTATTTGCAATAGCAATAAAACTACTAGCATGTTTCTTATTTGAATTGCAATAATGTGCCTTAAAAGGTACCTTAGGGTTTGCCTTAGCTCCCCCTATCGATGTGCATCCCTTGTCCTTGTGAGGTTGCCTCCCCCTTGGACATTGACTCCGATAATGTCCCCTTCGCTTGCATTGGAAGCATACCACGTGCCCCTTGCCTTTGCGTGTCGGGACTCCGGCTCCCTTGACCTTTGGTGCTGGTGGAGTCTTCCTAACCCTCCTTGGACACTTACTCTTGTAGTGCCCAAATTCCCTACACTCAAAGCATATTATATGTAACTTATTTGAAATTACGATGCTTGAGTTACCTAGGGTTGAGGATGGATGAAGGCTCTCTTCCTCATCCCTTCCGGAGGTAGATGCTTCTTCTTGCTCCGATCTTGAAGAAGAGACCTCCTCCTCTTCTTCCTTAGACGTTGAGTGACTCTCAACTTCTAATTCGCTCCCTCCATGATGTGAGCTACTTGGCTCACTTGACTCCTCTTCATGGCTTGAAATGGAGCTCTCCTCATGAAACTTGGCCAAGTTATTCCACAACTCCTTGGCGTTGTTGTAACCACCTATTCTACACAAAATGTCATTAGGTAAAGAAAATTCAATGATTTTCGTTACCTCATCATTGATGGTTGATTGGTGGATTTGCTCCTTGGTCCACTCCTTCTTCTCTAGGGTTTCTCCTTTCTTGTCCATCGGAGACTTGAAACCTAATTGAACACAACTCCAATTTTCAAGGTTAGTCATAAGAAAATACCTCATTCTTACCTTCCAATACGCGAAGTCGCAGCACTCGTAGAATGGTGGAAACGTGATGTCTTCTCCGAGTCGATCCATTCTCTAGCTTGTGCTCCCCCGGGTGTTAATCCGACGAAGAGCAACCTCGCTCTGATACCACTTGTTGGGATCCTTGGTATGGAGGCTAGAGAGGGGGGTGTGAATAGCCGACCCCAAATCGTCGTTTCTTTCTACAAAACGTGTTAGCGCAGCTGAAAATAAACACAGAAACGAAAGGGAAAGAAGACAAACCTCAAACAAACCGATGTAACGAGGTTCGGAGATAAACTCCTACTCCTCGGCGTGTCCATAAGGTGGACGAAGTCTATCAATCCGTCGGTGGATGAGTCCCCGGAGAACCGGCTAATAAATGCTCCTTGTGGGTGGAGAAATCTCGCCACAATACTTGTAACAACAAGAAAGGAGTATAAGGAAAGCAAGAAGCAAATACAAACAACAATATGAATGCAACACTCGCTTGCCTTCTCTGTCGACCGGAGGCGATGAAGCAGCAACTTCACAACCCAACTGCAGCAGCTGATCGACGACTGGAAGCTCACGCAAAGCTTCGGAAGCGAGCTCAACAAAGCTCAGAACCTCAGAGCACAGGAGCAGAAGCATCAATCCAAGGAAGAAGAAGAAGCAGCAAATGTAGAAGCTCTTAGCCTCCTTTTATACCTGCGGAGAAAGAAGCACAGAAGAAATCTAGCCGTTGCGTCGCAATGGCTAGTGCCCTAATCGGTCTGTGGACCGATCAGGGAACCTCCTGATCGGTCCACAGACCGATCAGGGAACTTCCTGATCGATCTGGGGACCGATCAAGCTTTGTGTTGATCGGTCCCCAGACCGATCAGCCCCTCTTGCGCCTCGCTCCTGTTCGGCTTCTGATCGACTCCTGATCGGTCACCAGACCGATCAGATCGGTCACCAGACCGATCAGAATATTCGCGGTATCACTGGATCGATCACCAGATCGATCCAGCTCATGGTTTTCGCCCAAACCAAGTCCAAACCAACATCCGGTCAATCTTGACCTGTTGGTACATTGCGCCTAGCATCCAGTCACTCCCTTGACCTGCTAGGACTCCCCACTAAGTGTCAGGTCAATCCCTTTGACCCACTTAGACTTTTCTCTCCGTACCAAGTATCCGGTCAATCCTATGACCTACTTGGACTTCCCATCACCAGATGTCCGATCACCCTTGATCCATCTGGATTTTCCCTTGCCCGGCTTCACTCACCAGGACTTTCACCTAGCTTCACTCACTAGGGTTTTCACCTGGCTTCACTCACCAGGATTTCCAATCTGCCTGGCTTCACTCACCAGGACTTTTCCAACTGCCTGGCTTCACTCACCAGGACTTTCTAACTGCCTGGCTTCACTCACCAGGACTTTCCCGTCTGCCTGGCTTCACTCACCAGGACTTTTCCACATCCGGTCCAGAGAACGAGCTACCGAGCCCTCTCTGACCACAGTCCGAAGAATGAGCTACCGAGCCCTCTCCGACTTCCCATGTGCCAAGCTTCCATACTTGGACTTTTCCCGTGCCAAGCTCCCTGCTTGGACTTTTCCCATGCCAAGCTCCCTGCTTGGACTTTTCCCGTGCCAAGCTCCCTGCTTGGACTTTTCCGAGTCAGGTCAACTCACCTCGGGTCAACCAGGTCAACCTTGACCACAGGTTGCACCCACAATCTCCCAAGCTTGTATCCTTGTCAAACATCAAGATACAACCATTGTCAAACATAACTCGTCAAACATCAAAACACAACTCGAGTCCAGTCAACTCAAGTCTAGTCAACCAGGTCAACCTTGACCTAAGGTTGCACCAACAACTAAGACGTCTAAGAAGTCTAAGAAAGTCACTAACGAGGTCACTAGGAAGGTATCTAGGGAAGTTATCCCTAGTGAATACCTAGAGCATCCAAGGAGCACCAATAGGTTTTGGGTTCCTAGGAGCATTTTCTCTACCCCATAGATGGGTTAGAGAGTATCAACTCTAAGAAGAAGGGTAGTTAACCCAACTTTGAAGAAATTGACACTCAAGGAGCATTTTCAAGGTTATTATTAACTTTTGAAAATGAAATAAACTTATCATTTACTCGTTGAAAGAGTATAATGTGCCAAAATTTGAGAAGTATTGATCTTATTTTAAAAATGGCACATATTGGGAAATCATAAGAACTACCAAGTTGGGATTTTGGTATGTTCTTAGAAA
Source organism: Zingiber officinale (assembly GCF_018446385.1). Taxonomy (NCBI): domain Eukaryota; kingdom Viridiplantae; phylum Streptophyta; class Magnoliopsida; order Zingiberales; family Zingiberaceae; genus Zingiber; species Zingiber officinale. Next base: position 24,442,112 of record NC_056002.1, on the reverse strand, counting down.
ATTAAAGACAACTTAAGCCTTAATTTAAAGTGCTACTCTTGTGGAAAAATGAAATATGTCAACACCTGAGGAATATGCTTAATTTCAATTGGCATGAATTAATTCAAGAGATTAAAGAAATGCCAAGTTGGGTTTTGGCATTTGTGTTAGGAAATTGGGCAATCTTGGGTTTTAAGTTTTAGGATTAGCTATGTGCTTGAGGATACTTAGATAGATAATCTAGGTATACTTTATTTATGCTAAACCTTGCCATGATTGTTTGCCCATTATATGCCATGACATCATGTTTATTTTTGCATTCATATTTTATTATGAAAAACATAAAAATACCATGTCATGACATACATACATCATGTAGTCATAGGAAAGTTTCTTTTGAAAATTATTTCTTTTTGATATATGCCATAACATTATCATGAATTATGTTTACTTCTCTAAAATTAAGGATAAATGGAATTTGTCAACAGGTGATATCAACAAATGACATCCTAGGTGGATGTTCAATATCCATAAAATGCCTCGATAGATATGCATGATCCCTAGATTAGGGCAAAACTAAATTTTTACATCTCACAAAGACCCATAAGGTTACTTGTATGTGTTTTAGTGCATATTAGATACAAGTGAGATGTTAGGATGATGAACAAGACTCAAGATGTTGATTTAGGGCACTCTTTTGAGTTTTAAGTTCATCAAAACATATAGTTATGTGTTTTCCCATCGTTGGGAAAGCTAATGTACAAGTCATGTGCATTAAGCCCAAGGAACATGGTGGGATATTAGTTTTGAAAATCATTTTAAAATGCTTTTGGAAAACCTTGATGAAGACTATCTTTTGATAGTAATCATCATTAAATAGTTGAGCACAAACTAGAGAAAAACACTAAAGTTTTTGCAAGTTCTCTAGTTTGTGTCAATTTTTGAAAATATGAAGTATTTTCTTATAAAACTATTTTTCCATGATAATATATGCCCTAAATAGTGTCTACACAAATTTTCACAATTTTAGGATTTTTGTAGAATTTTCTAGGGGTTTCTGAAGTTGACTGAAATGAAATTTTAGCAACTATCAGAACTCCAATCGATCACCCGATCGATTGGAGTGCCTCAATCGATCAGGCGATCGATTGAGAAGGCAAATCTCACGATTAGAAGCTCACTGGATCGATCAGTGGATCGATCCAGACTGGCTGAATCGATCAGTGGATCGATTCAAGACAGTTCAATCGATTGAGACCCAACTCCAATCGATTGAAGATGCTGATTTTGGCTGGGAAAGCCTAATTTTAGCATTCCAAACCAAGTTTAGTCTAGGAAATCATTCCTAATCCCTCGAAATATATTTGTATACATAAAAAGGATATTTTCATGTTGAAAACAAGGATGGATTGGTTGAGAAGGACTAAATTGAAGTTTAGGTTGAGGTTTGTTTCAAAATTTTGAATATTTGAACCTCAAAACTTCTAAATTTGAGTTTCTTAAAGGTTTAGGGATTCCAAGTCATTGTTGGTGCAATGACAGAAGGTACGACCATGTCTTTAGGGGGAGGTACTCTTTAAAGGACATGAAAATTATTTTTCATACACATTGGAAGGTGGTTAACCTTTCTTTTAGAGAAAATGCTCAAGGTTGGGCATTGAAATTAATGGGGAGTGGATATCCTCATTGTTTAAGAGGTGTTTGCTCACGGATGAGCATTTGATACAAATGAAGAGTATGAGATCTTCATTTGGGTTATTCAAGTGGTTAATGCTCAAGGGTGAGCATTGATGATAATGAAGGGTATGGGATCTTCATTATCGTGTTGATCACAATGAGTGAAGTTGTGAACAACGATAAGAAACTCTTCAGGGGGAGAGTTTGCTTTTGATGTGTGCCCAAAGATGGGGCATGTTTGTGATGTGTGCCAATAGGGGGAGAATGCATGGTTAAGTTAGGCCTTCAGTACCTAAAGGGGGAGTTTGCCCTCTAGGAAAGGAGGAGAATGAAGGGAACCATCATTCATATATTGGCATGAAGGGAGTTAAGGCTATGGGAGTAGCCTAATTTCCTAACTTAACAAGAGGTATTGTCAAACATCAAAAAGGGGGAGATTGTTGGTGCAATATTCCCTAGGTCAAGGTTGACCTGGTTAACCAAGCCTGAGTCTTGGTTTGGGTTTCGATGTTTGACAATATATTGAGTTTAGATGATATGGACAATGCAGGTGCAATTGTTCATTTGGGGAGATTGTTGATACAATTCCCGTTTGGTCAAGGTTGACCAGTTGAGGTGAGAAGGAAAGTCAAGTAGGTCAAGGTTGATCGGATACTTGACTAGAAAGTCCAAGTGAGTGAAGACAGGCAGAAGAAAGTCCTAGTGAGTGAAGCTAGGCAGAAGGAAAGTCCTAGTGAGTGAAGCTAGGCAGAAGAAAATCCTAGTGAGTGAAGCTAGGTGAAAGTCCTGGTGAGTGAAGCTAGGCAGTTGGAAAGTTCTAGTGAGTGAAGCTAGGCAAATGGAAATCCTAGTGAGTGAAGCTAGGTGAAAGTCCTGGTGAGTGAAGCTAGGCAGAAGAAAATCCTAGTGAGTGAAGCTAGGTGAAAGTCCTGGTGAGTGAAGCTAGGCAGTTGGAAAGTCCTAGTGAGTGAAGCTAGGCAAATGGAAATCCTAGTGAGTGAAACTAGGTGAAAGTCCTGGTGAGTGAAGCCAGGCAAGGGAAATCCATATGGTTCAAGGTTGACCAGACATCTGGTAGAAGTCCAAGTAGGTCAAAGGGATTGACCGGATACTTGGCACGAGGAGAAAAGTCCAAGTGGGTCAAAGGGATTGACCGAACACTTGGTGAGGGAGTCCTAAGCAGGTCAAGGGTGATCGGGTGCTAGGCATGATGAACCAACAGGTCAAAGGTGACCTGATGTTGGTTTGGGAGGCTTGGGACTTGGTTTTGGGCAAAAACCATTAGCTGGATCGATCAGCCGATCGATTGGCTGGAGCCCAATCGATCGGCCGATCGATTGGGGTGTCCCCGTGAGAAGCTTTTGTCCAAATCGATCAGTGGATCGATTGGGAGGAAGTCGTGAGCACACAGTAGCCTTCTGGATCGATCAGTGGATTGATCCATAGGTCCCAATCGATCAGTAGATCGATTGGGAAGGTGTTGTGTGTCGCGACAAGCCTTGGATCGATCCACTGATCAATCCAGGCGAATTTTCATAGCACAGAGGCGCTCTGAATCGATCCGTGGATCGATCCAAAGCCTCCCCGATCGATTGGGAGCAATCCAATCGATTGGGATCCGACCGTTGGCGTCGTTTATAGTTACAGGCGTTCGATTCCTTTGGTAGAACTTTACGATTTCATCTCAGATCAACACAACATCTCCACAACTTCTCCAAAAAGTTCAGATCGCCAGTTCTTGAAGGTTCTTGGAAGTTTTCCAAGTCAAGAGGCAGATCTACAGCTAAGGAAGAAAGATAGGGTTAGGTGTTTCTATATTCATTGTAAGCTTTTGCTTGTATTTGTGTATCCTTTCCCTTTCTTCTTGTAGTGTGAACTTGTAGGGCTTCTCCGCCTTCGGTAGTTATCGAAAAGGAGTGTTTATTAGTGGAGGTGTGTGGGTGTGCATGGATCCTTGGACTAGTCACCTCTTGTGAGGTGGATACCAAGTAAAATCCTAAGTGTTAGCGTTGTATGTTTTTGTTTCTTGTATTTTCGCTGCACATCTTCGAAGAAACAAGCAACGTCAAGCATCAAGCACGCGCCGAGCTATTCCCCCCCCCCCCCCCCCCACCTCTAGCTACATTTTGGTCCCAACACCTTGGACATGTCAAGGGCATTTAATTGTGTGTGCATGATTGTAAAATTAAATATAGCAGGAGCTGTATTAGTTATTAAGATTTTACATTTTTTTTTGTTCGATCTAGAATATATGTACATTCCTTTATGGAATATAGGATCGATGTATGTAAAATTCTATATTTGTCGTGGATCGGATGCTTGCAAGGCGTGGTACTTATGGAGCACTAGAGGCGTAGCGGAATAAGAAGCAAGATTTATGCGACGACTCGACCCAATAGCGGTGGCTAAAGATGGCAGCAGCTAGGGTTGGAGTACACGGAGGACAGTGATGAAAATGTCATAATAGTTAGAAAATTAATTTCCATGTTTATTGCTTTTATTTACTATGATGTGTGTGTATGCATGTGTTATATGCTAGTATTAGGTTAAAATTCCTCACCTTAAATAACTAAGTGGGAGAGGGATTAGTTTATTAATCCCACGGTCTCCATTACTGGTTTGTAAGTGATGCAATAAGCTTGCGTGTTGGCTCTGAGTGCCTCCCTCCACAACGGATGAGTTTGTTTGCAGATCACTAGATCAAACTTCCTTAATGGATGGTTATAGGAAGTTATTTAGGATGTGTGTGATCTTCTCCAACTGAAGGGGCACAATTCTAATTAATGGACTTAGTATCAAGTAATGGTGTACACTTAGACACATTTAATAGTATCCTCCCCAACGGAGTCACTACTATCACTTGTGTGACCATAGTGAAACCAACTATTGATTTGTCATAAAACTAAATTGGCAAGATAATAAAATTAATAAACCCCTCTTACAAATGTTTGAATTTGTATACGTCCACACTAACGTGGCATACAAGATTCATGGTGTTTGAGGTAATTTTATTTGTCAAAAAGTTATATTGACAAGATAGTCAATGGGTAAAACTCTCCTCTTACAATTGTTGATTTTGTATTCGTCCACACTAACGTGGCATGCAAAACTCACGGTATTTTGAGGTGTTGGTAAATTTAAATAGTATTGTTTGAGGAATCAATATTATTTTAAATTTAGAGTCTTGACCAAATATTTGATCAAAGACAGACCAACTATTAATTTTATTTGTCATAGGTTGACAAGATAATAAAATTAATGGATAAAATCTCCTTTTAGAATTTGTATACGTCCACACTAACGTGGCATATAAAATTCACAGGGATTTTTGAGATGTTGGTCTTGACCAAATATTTTTGTGATTCTTAGGTTTTTCAAATGTTAGTCAATCCCCTAATTGTTATACTATAGAATAGACTTAGTAGTCTCAATTGTAATGATTGGAAAACTTGGACATTAAGGTAGACTGTCCTCTCAGAACTGAGAACAATAACGGTGTATTTTATTAGTTGTTGAAATATATTTAGTGGTGTTATCTATCGGTACCTGGTGTGTAGATACAAGAACCACTAATTATGTCTGTAATTCATTGTAGGGGTTCCAGAAAATCCGACAACTATATAAATCACCGTCCACATGGGCACTGCTGTAAAAGTAGCAGCTGTTGCAATGGGAGATGTTTATCCTTTGATAGGAATAAAACATGGATTTTAAGAAATTACTTTTAAGTACCAAGTTTAGAAAGAAATTTATTTCAGTTTCTAAACTATTTAAAGAATAAATATTGTGATAACAAAGTTGTTATCAAGAAAATAGGAAAGATATCTATTCTGGTACGTTGGATGGCAATTTATAAATCCAATAACTCCCACAATGCAATAAATGGTAATTAGTAACACATCTTCTAAACTTTAAGAGAAAGCAACCTTTGGAAATGAACTAATTATATCTTTGGCATCTAAGGCTAGGTTATATTAACTTGAGTATGATTCATTGGTAGCTGATGACCTTTTGGGTTCATTGGTAGTGGAAATCTTTCCAACCTGCGAGTCTTACTTGGAAGGAAAAATAATCAAGAAGCTTTTAGGTCAAAGGGGTATGGAGCCAAAGATATGTTGAAAATGGTTCATTCTGATTTGTGTGATCCTATGACTATTTAGATAAGAGGTAGTATCGAATATTTCGTCTATTTTATAGACAACTATTCAAATACATTTACTTGATGTGCCGCAAGACTAAGTGCTTTGATTAGTTCAAAGAGTACAAGGCTGATGCGGAGAAACATTAAAGTAAAATTATCAAGTCACTATGGTAAGATCGTAGTGGCAAGTATCTCTTGGGACAATTTAGGAGTCACTTATCAAAAGTAGGGATTCAATCCCAACTAACTGTACCTGGTACACCCCAACAGAATGGTGTAGTAGAAAGAAGGTATAGGACTCTTATGGAAATAATTAGATTGATGATGAGTTATTCAGAAAATTACCAATTTCGTTTTAAGGATATACTCTGAAAATGGAAGTGAACATAGTACCTTCCAAAGTCAGAACTCTCTACTCATATAGAATTGCTGAATAGGCATAAGCCTATTTTGAAACATATTCGGATTTGGGTAGTCCAGCACATATGCTGAAGAGAGACAATGATAAGTTGGATAGGAATTCACTTGTTTGTGGGTTATCCTAGAGAAACGAAAGTAGGTTTATAGTCTTAAAAATCAGAAGGTCATCAATGACTGATTTTTAGAAGAGGACTATATAATGAACCACAAGCTCATAAGTAAATTTGTTCTTAATAAAGGACACGTTTAATCTAGTACCAATTGTACAAGATGAAATATCACAAGAAACTGCAACACGTATCACAATTATAGACAGTGTCTCATCGTAGTGGGAGGGTTGTCAACCTAAAAGATTCATATTTTGGGAAAATCTTTGGACTTGTTCCCAAATGAACATAAGCCTAATCCCGGACATATGACAAAGCACTCCAAGATAAAGATGCAGCATCTTGGCAAAGAGCAATGAATACAAAATTAGAATATATGTATTCTAATAAAATCTGGAAGCTTGTAGAACCACCATATGGTGTAAAAGTCATTGGGTGTAAAAAGATCTACAATAGGAAAAGAAGGATAGACAGGAAGGTGTGAACTTCCAAAGCAAGGCTTGTTGAAAAGGGAAACTTTTTACCGGTAGCCATGTTTTACTCTATCCGGATTCTTTTATCTATTGCTGCTCATATGGACTATGAGATTTGGCAAATGGATGACAAGACAGTTTTCCTTAATGGAAGTCTTGAAGGAAACATCCATATAAAGCAACCAGAGGGATTCATTGCAAAGGGCAAAAGAGCATTTTGTTTGTAAGCTCAATCAGTCTATGGACTGAAGCAAGCTTCAAGGTCTTGGAACATCCAGTTATAATCCAGTCTTATGGATTTAGTTACCGGATAAGTCTTGTGTATATAAGAAGTGTGATGGAAACGTGGTGGTATTTCTTGTACTATACGTTGATTACATTTTTGATAGTTAGAAATAATATCAAGGTGTTATCGGAAGTTAGGGTATGGTTGTCCAAGCAATTCGTTATAAAGGACTTAGGAAAATGAGCACATATTCTTGGGAATAAGGTTCGCAAGAAAAGAATGTTGTGCTTATCCCAAGCTTTATATAACGAGCTCGTTTTAGCATGCAAGACTCCAAGAAAGGTTTTCTATCTTTTAAGCATGGAGTGTCTTTATCTAAAGAGATATCTCCGATGACATCAAAGGAGATTGAGGACATGTAGGCAGTTCTTTATGCTTCGGCAGTTGGACAGCTTAATGTATGCTATGCACGAGATCAGATATTTGTTTTACCTAGTGCATAGTTAAGCAGATATCAAAGTAACCCTGGACAAAGACATTGGACTGCAGTAAAGCATATATTGAAGTACCTTAGAGGCACTTGAGATTATATGCTAGTTTATAAGGCAGTTAATTTGGTCCCTGTGGGTTGCACGGATTTTGACTTCCAATCGAATAGGGACAATAGTAAGTTGACCTCGGGGTTTTGTGTTTACTTTAGGAGGTGAAGTCATAACTATGGAAGAGTGATAAGCAAAGGTGCTTTTTTCGACTCTACCATAAGAAGCTGAGTAAGTGGCAGCCTCTGAGGCAGTCATAGAAGTTGTATGACTCAGATACTTCAAGATAGACTTAGATATGATTTCTGGTTTGTCCAAAGATTATTACAATTTATTGTAATAATAATGGTGCAGTAGCAAACTCGAAGAAACCATAAGTCTATAAGGCAAGTAAACATAATAGAGCACAAGTACCACCCAATACGAGAAATCGTATAAACGAGAAGTTGTTGCCACCTAGATTGCATCAGGTGATCACCTATAGATCCTTTCACTAAGGTCCTTAAGGCAAGAGCTTTTGATGGGCATATTGAAGGGTTGGGAATCAGATGTATGGTAGCATTTATGGCAGCATAGTCTTTTAGTATAAGTGGGAGATTGTTGGAGTGTATACTAAAAGCCTAGCTTTTGTATATACATTTATAAGAATCACATTGGTCAAGTGTCTACATTTATATATACTAAATGTAGATGTTCAATTAATTTATATTGTAGATAACATGGTGTGTGGTGTCACACACAGAGGATCATGTTATCAGTACCTTAAAAATTATAAACAGTAGCTCACGACCAAGATGGAAAGGAACAAACCATTGGAAGGTCGTAGTATAATTAGGTATTAGTTTATCTTAACTATATAATTACACTAGTACACTTAGAGTGTATTGAGTAGGACCATTAGAGGTCGTTTCTTTTATACTGACTTTATAAAGGAACAAAGACCTCAGTTATTATGGAAGTGTGTGCTCTTAATCCTAATATAATAACAAGCACATATATTTGATATTTATTTCTTTAATTTATCAATGGGTAAGATTTAGTTCGATAAATCAATAAGCCCGATAAGTTGGTAAATGGTATCACTTATAGTGTGTGTTGTTGATTATAGAAGGAAACTGTGTCCTAGTAATCTAGGTTGATAATGTCCCAAGAGGAGCTCATAAGGATTGTCATGTTAAACTCTGCAGGTGGACTTAGTCCGACATGACAATAAGGTTGAGTGGTACTACTCTTGGACTAAGATATTAATTAAGTGAGTTATCAGTAACTCATTTAATTAGTGGGCATTCGACATCTTAAACATAGGGAGACTAACACACTCATAATAAGAAGGAGCCCAAAACGTAATTTGGGATTGGTGCGGTAGTTCAATAATAGTTCTTTAGTGGAATGAATTATTATTGATGAAATTAAGTTATGTGTTCGAGGCGAACACGGGATGCTTAATTTCATCGGGAGACCAAAACCGATTCCTCCTCTCGGTCCCTATCGTAGCCTCTTGTATATAAAGATTTATACCCACCACATACTCACCTTTTTACCCATCCTAATGGGGTCGGCCAAGCTAGCTTGGAACCCAAGCTAGGGTCGGCCAAGACCAAGTCGATGAGCCAAGATGGTGGCCGACCAAAACTTGGGGCCCAAGCTTAGGTGGCCGGCCACTAGAATATTAAAAAGGATTTCTTATTTAAATTATTTCTTATGTGGATATCATGTTTTTAAAAGAGAGTTTAAAAATTAAATCTTTCCTTTTAATGCTTTCTACAAAAGATTAAGAAAAGATTTGAAATCTTTCCTTATTTATAGATTGAAAGGAGATTTTATTTTTAAGAAAAACTTTCCTTTTTAACCATGATTATAATTTAAAATAAATATTCTCTTTTATTAGTTTTTACAAAAGATTAAGAAAAGATCTGATATCTTTCCTTATTTGTAGATTGAAAAGAGATATTAATTTTTAGAGATAACTTTCCTTTTTGGAAATTATCCACATGTTTAAAAGAAAGATTTTAATTTATAAAAATTTTTTTTTATTAACCAATCATGAAGGGATTAAAATTATTGGAGAAAATTTTTATAAATTTCCGGAAACAAATTAGGAAGTTTTAATTAAAACTCTCCTTGTTTTAGGAAAATAAGTGGTCGGGCTTTACAATTGTAAAAAGGATTTTAATTTTAATTAAATAAATTTTATTTTCCATGGCAAAAGAATTAAGGAAGTTATTTATTTAAATTTCCTTATTTGCCAAGACCAAGGATTATAAAAGAGGGGGTAGAGGTGCCTTCATGGCTAACGACTCTATTCTTTTCTTCCTCTCTTTTCCTCCTTGGTGTGGCCGACCCTAGGGTCTTCTCTTCTTCTTCTTTTCTCTTCCTCCTTTGTGGCCGGCAGCATCAACACAAGAGCTTTCCATGGTGGTCGGTTCTAGCTAGGAGAAGAAGGAGAGAAAAGAGGTTTTGTTTCTAACATCCCTTGGAGCTTGATGGTGGTGGTCGGACCTCTACTTCTCATGGAGAATTCTTGGTGGCCGAATCTAGCTTGGAGAAGAAGGAGCTTGGTGGTTTTCGTCTCGGAAGATCGTTGCCTACACAACGTCCGAGATTAGAAGAGGAATACGGTAGAAGATCAAGAGGTTATTTTTGCTTACAAAGAAAGATATAACTAGTAATTGTTTTTCGCATCATACTAGTTTTCTTTGTATAGTTATTTTTGGAAATATCAAACACAAGAGGCATATGATTCTAGAGTTTCCGAAATAGTTTTTTTTCGAGTTTGTGTTTTCTTCTTTTTCGAATTTGTGATTCGATTGTTCTTTTTGGTTAACCTAGAGTTATTTAAGGAAATAAATATTAGCTTTCCTTAAAAGGCTTTGCCTAGACGGTGGTGGTTGCTCCCATATCCAAGAAGGTCATGTGCCTCGCCATGCAGTCCTGGGAGCCAATTTTGTAAATTAATATTTATGGAATTAATAACTTAGGTAGATTTGAATCAATAGTGTTAAGTTCCGCTTGCGATTCAAATCTAAACTATTAAGAACAGATAAGTTAAATTTGGAATCAATGATATTTAGTTCCGTCTGTGATTCCTAATTTAATTTTTAAAGAACACAATAGGTTATTTAAGGAAAGGTTCGACACTTGTACAAAAAAATTTTGTACAGTGGAACCGGTACGATTTTCTTAGGACTTACCAACATGCCAAAGGGGGAGGGTTAGGTGGTTAAGTTAGCTAAACCAAAATTGAAAATAAAATCTAACTTAAAAACCTATAAATGCTTTCTTTTACTTGCATTTTTTCACTAACTTAACCAGGTTATCATTCCATCAAAAAGGGGAAGATTGTTGGTGCGGTTAGCACTAACGGTCTAACCCAAGTTTTGATGAATGACAAAATAAGTTAAGTTAGGTTTGTTGTTGATCTAACACTCTGACCGAGTGTGCAGGAGAAGTCCAGACAGGTAGATGGGCTGACCGGATGTCTGGCACAAAGCCAGTTAGGTCGACGGGTCGACCGGATAGCTGGCACGAAGTCCAAACGGGTCGACTTGCTGACCGGACGCTTGGCACGAAGTCCAGACGAGTCGAAGGGCTGCGAGCGCCCCGAGCATCCTATAAAAGGAGGTCAAGGCTGGAGCTTCCAATAACAACTCAGAATTCAAGATCTGCTCTCCTGTGCTCCCCGCGACGCTGCAAAAGCTCTCCGACGACACACTTTGCTTTTCAGTTCTTACTTTCTGTCAGTATTCTCTTTTCTAATAATTCCTGTACTCAATTCTTGTAATCACTTTCTGAATTATTAGTGAATTGCCCATCAAAAGCACCCTTGTGTGCGGGTCTTGGAGTAGGAGTCGCCACAAGCTTCGAACCAAGTAAAAAATTACTTGTGTTAGCCTTGTTTCTTTTCGCTTATATTTTCCGCTGCACTTAACTCTTTTCGAAAGTTTTTAATCGATATTCACCCCCCCTCTATCAAAATTCATGATCCAACAATAAATTTACTATTTGAGTGCATATTATATGTTTGAATAGTCTTAAACTCATTTACTGAATGTCTGTAACATAATTCATAGCATGAGAAAATTTGTAATTGGATCACAACTTATAATTATCTTTACATGTACAATTATGAACGTATTAGAATTTCCCTAGTCATCGAATTGGTGCATTCATACATCATCAATTCTGTAAGACTGACACAGATTATACTCCTCGATTTGTCCAAGCAGTTGTTTCTCACTAGCTGGAGGCATTAGAATGTTGAGAGTTAAACGTGGATGCTAGTTATGATAATAGTTCATTGGAATGGCTTACTATAAGACTTCATATGATTCTCTACATATATGGATATGTCTGTGAAATTCTTATTACAGCTCGAGTGCAAGTTTCCTTAGAGTTGAAGTATACAAGTCACTTTAGTCATGGAGGTTTATACTTTGATATCTTAAACAAGCATCTCCTTGGAGGTGTTGATCCGAGATGATTGGGTATAAGTTAAAGTGTCCAAAGGTCTTTGAATAGCCCATAGAGGATTCACCACTCCTTGCAAGGAGATGTATATCTTATAGCCACTCGCTAGGATTATTACTAAAAGTTTTTGGCCAAAATATCATATGTTAAGAGTATGTTGTTGGGGTTACAAGGTTGCAAACATAGACCTACATTGAAAACACATGGGAAAAATCATGGGTTTATAAGAAAAAAGATATCTTCATTGGCATGAAGCATTTTAGGTAGAGCCCAAGAGAAAAACCATGAGGATTTAGGCTCAAAGTGGACAATATCATACCATTATGGAGATATCTAAATTCTTTTTGATCCTACAATTGATATCAGAGCCTAGACTGCCAGAAGGTTTAACCGCCGACTGTACACAAGAGCTATGGTCTGATTGAGTCATGTGGGTACAATATTAACCTCAAACAAAGAAAGTGGGGACTCCTATGTTCGGATCAAGAGGACCAGACACCAGGCAGGAAGTCCTAGTTGCGTCTAGGTAAGGAAGCCCTAGTAGGTCGGGTGGACCGAGGGGCAGGAAGACCTGGTGGGTTGAGGATTGGACGTGGGAAGCCTGTGGTCCTTTGTTTGAGGGAGGGGATTGTTGGGGTTGCAAGGTTGCAAACATAGTCCTACATTGAAAATACATGGGAAAGATCATGGGTTTATAAGAGAAAAGATATCTCCATTGGCATGAGGCCTTTTTGGTAGAGCCCAAGAGCAAAATCATGAGGGCTTAGGCCCAAAGTGGACAATATCATACCATTGTGGAGATATCTAAATTCTTTTCGATCCTACATATGTAACTCTTGTACACATGAGTAATTTAAATCTGTAGAATGAGGAATTATTAATTGGACTAGATGTGACTTAGTCAGCCTAGTGGGTACAGACACATAGACCATGTCCTAAACCAAATGGGTATAAGACATGAAAGAAACGAGGCACGACTCACTGTAACTACCAAAGGGTTCATAATTAGTTCTGAGATCAATTATGATTTCTGGTTAATTGAGGATTATAATGTACTAGTAGGTATCACTTATGATCATTCCATAATTAAGTAGTTAATTATGTAGGGTTTAAATTAGACCTTCATTATCCAAAAGGGGAAGTTTACCCTTTGGAAAAGGGAGAGGATGAACGAAACCCTCATTTATGCTTTGGTATGAAGAAGAAGTTGAGGTTATGAGATTAGCCTAACTTAAACATATTGTCAAATATCAAAAAGGGAGAAATTATTGGTACAATTTTCCTAGGCTAAGGTTGACTAGATACTAGGCATGAGTGAGTCCCAATAGGTCATGGTTGACCGGATGTTAAGTTTGGGACCCTAGACTTGAATTTATCAAGTTAGGGTTGGTCAATTGATCAACCGATCGATTGAACCAGAGTCAAATCGATCAGTTGATCGATTGGGAGACCTTCACAAACAAAGATAGCTCAATCGATCAACCGATCAATTGAGACTATGCTAATCGATCAACCGATTGATTGGGGCTATGTCAATCGATCAACTGATAGATTGACGACCACTCACGCGAAGAGCACAGTGTGCTCCCTAATCGATCAGGCGATCGATTGGGATACTCCAATCGATCAGTCGATCAATTGGGGCTTATTTTCTCGTGAGATTGGGAGGCAGTTTGAATCAATCAATCAATCAATTCAGGGTTTATCTTCAAGAGTACAGAGGCACTCTGAATCGATTGGTTGATCGATCAAAGCCTCCCTAATCGATTGGTCAATCGATTATGATATGATAATTACGCAAGATGCAGGCTTTGGATGGCTGGGATAATGTGGATCTGATGTAGCAATTGATTGGGAGTAAGCCCAATCGATTTGGAGCCCTAGATCATGACAGGATAAAGATGTTGGCGAGGTTCAAATGCGCACAAGTTCTCCGGTTCTCTTCACCAAGCTCACGACTACTCATCACCGCTTCTTGAATCATCTTGGAGAAAAGTGCTATTGCACGTCCAAGGTCAAGGGGCATCTACAAGCTATACGAGTTCAAGCAAGAAGGAGGTTTTCTCTTGTATTCTTGTATTTATTTCTTGAGTTGAGTTGTATGCTTGTGTGAGTATTGTAAGAGGTTTCTCCACCTCCGGTTGTTCCGAGAAGGAGCTTTTTTCTTAGTGGAGAGTGTGCTCGGTGTGTGGATCCTTGGATTAGTCACCTCTTCTTGAGGTGGATACCAAGTAAATCTTTGTGTTAGCATTGAGAGCTTGCTTCGAGTCTATTTCGCTGCAAATCATCTTTATCGAAGCAACTGAACTAGCGTGACAAGCTATTGACCACTAGCTCCCGAGGTGTCCCAACAAGTGGTATCAGAGCGAGGTAGCTCTTCACTGGACTCATCGCCGGAAAGGAAAATGAGCTAGAGGAAGAAGAAGAAGTTGAAGCTCTAAAGTTAACAAAGTCAAAGACTTTATCAGAAGAGCTCAACTTCAAGATAGCTAGCGAGAAGGACGGCAGTCCGAGGGACGAGGTGCTGCGGAAGAGTACACCGGTGGACGAGAAGGAAGCGCCTGATGGTTCTGAGGGACGAAAGCCGGAGCGGAAGATTGCTCGGGGAGCAAGAGACGCAGCTAGTGAGAAGGACGGCACACGGTGCGTCCGAGGGACGAAGACTACGGATGAGTACGCCGGCGGACGAGAAGGAAACACACGGCGATTCCGAGGGACGAGAAGCCGGAGGGAAGCCCGCTCGAGAAGACCGAAAGTTGGGTTCGGGTGAGCCCTATTCCGGATAGCAGAGATCACCCAATCAAGTGGATCTAGAGCAGAGGACCCGGACGAAAGTCAACTGGAGTTGACTAAGCATCCGGGGCGCCCGGACCAACCCGGGGCGCCCGGACCAACCCGGGGCACCCTGAACCCCTCCAGGCGCCCGGAAGTGAGTTTTTACCGGATCGAATTTTGACTCGATTTGAATATTGGGGGATAAAATTTATCCCCCGTAGGGCGCCCGGAACCCTTCCAGGCGCCCCGACCAAGGCCATAAATATAGCCTTGGTCCAGAAGCTTATCATCAATACAGAACTCAAGCATTCTTTCTACACTTGTACGCTTTTCTGTAGTTTAGCTTCTGTTGTGCGCTTCATTGCTGTAAAAGGCTTCTCCGCCTGAAGGAGACACTAGTGCTACGCTTTCTTGGATTAACAACCTCCCCGGTTGTAACCAAGTAAATCTCGGTGTGCCTTTTACTTTTCTGATTTTATTTATTGCTTTTATTTTATGCAAGTGTCAGTTTAAGAGTTCAAGAAGGGTTGGTTTGTTTTTGAATTTGTAGGCTATCCAACCCCCCCCCTTCTAGCCGGCCGCAACAGTCCTACAAGTGGTATCAAAGCCAAGACGCTTCAGGAGGACTAACCACCGAACGAAGCAATGAGATGGCCAGATCTAACATCTACCGGCCAAAATTCGAGGGGGACTTTGCAAGCTAGAAGAAGCGTATGGAGGTATTTTTCGGTACTGATTTCGATTTATTATTAACAATGGAACTCGGTTTTGAAGCTCCCGAAGGCAAAGTAAAATATCAATGGACGAAGAAAGAACAGGCCGACTACATGACAAACAAGAAAGCATAATTCCATCTTCTAAGCGTACTTCTGCCACAAGAAGTCAACCGTGTCGGCACCTACAACTCGGCAAAGGAGCTTTGGGAGAAGTTCCTTGAACTACACGAAGGAACATCCGAAGCCAAACTTGCGAGATGGGACTTACTTCGCAACCAGCTCACCAACCTCCATCTTGAAGAAGGTGAAACAATTGCACATCTACACTCGAGGATACAGGAGCGCATCACCGGACTTTCGAATCTCGGAGAAGAGGTAAGTAACCGAGATTCACTCAGGTATGCTTTAAATTCCTTTCTAAGAAATTCAAAATGGGCATCACTAATAGATGCCTTTTATATTTCAAAAGACCTAGAAAAAATTTCCTTAGAAGAATTTTTCTCGACATTTGAAGTGCACGAATCAAGATGCGCAGGTTCGAAGGAGCCCAAGAACAACATCGCCCTCAAAGCATCGAGAGACGAACCTGAGTCGGAATCTTCTCTCGACGACGAGGAAATGGTAATGATGGTAAGATGATTTAAGAAGTTATACAATTCTAGAAAAAACTAATCATCCACAGGGTAGAAAGAAAAGAACAATCCGCTGCTACCATTGCGATGAAGAAGGGCACGTCAAGGACAACTGCCCCAAGCTAAAGAACAAGGATAAAGATAAAGGTAAAAAGTCTGTTCAAAAGCGCAAAGCCCTAAAAGTGACATGGGACGATACGTCGTCCGAATCGGAAGTCGAAGCATTCTCCGGACTCGCACTGATGGCGAGTCATCAAGACGACGACTGCGATTCAAATTCCTCCGAGATGAGCATCGAAAGCATCAATGAAGGGGAGCTTCGTCGGAAGAAAACAGTAGTTCAAGGGGAGACACGGACAATGAAATCAACAAGGTAAGTCAGGTACGTTCACTTCCTCCCGATAAACTTTTTAAATTTGTTAAATTAATAACTAAAGACTGCTGCAAGTTAGAAAAAGAAATTAAAATTTTAAAAGGAATATTAGCTAAATCTTGCCCGTTAGAAATGTTAGACAAATCAAAACTAGAAAATGAAAAATTGAAGTTAGAAATTCAAAATTTGAAAATTCAAGTAGAAAACTTAAAAAACCATACATGTCCATCTAAAACCAATTTTAGAAGATCTAATAATTTAAATTGGTACTTTAAATATCACCCTGGACAAATTAGGAACATTTCAAGAAAATATGTCCCTAAAAACTTTTTAATCAATCCAGTAGGTTGGAACCTTTATTGGGTTCCTAAATCTTGCCTAGTTTAAATATTAATAAAAATTAGCGCTTTTAGTGAGAAAATAAAACAATGAATTTCTCTATGGGGCTTCGTCTAAGGAAGTGGTTATTGCTCCAATAACAAAGAAGGTCTAGCGCCTCGCCACGACCTAGAAGCCAAAATATTGAAATAAATGTTTAATTAACTTTCTGTCGAAGCATTAAAATTAAAATTAATTAATGCTTTCAAAGTTTTTTTTTAAACATTTTTTTTCAAAATATTTTTATAATTAGAAAAATACTTTTACGTGAAATTGCCTAAGTCAAATTTTTACTTAGAAAAATTTTCAAAGTTTTAAAAATTTATTTTAAAAATATTTTTACTTAGAATTTTTTTAACTTAGAAAAATTCTCAAAAATCATTTTTTTTAAGTTAAAAACTTTTTCCTGAAACTAAAAATTTCTGCTTAAGTTACTTAGAAAAATTCTTAATTTTTTTAAAAAAAAACTTAGAACTTTTTGACTTAGAAATATTTTTTTTAAAAGTCTTTAACCCTTAGATTGTTTTTGGAACCCCATTTTTTTGTGATCAAAGGGGGAGAAGGATTAGTATAAGTCTAGGGGGAGGTAGACCAAAATAATTTAACTTGTTTTATTTTTTGCACTTAATTGCAAATTTAGTTAAATTTATTTTATGTCTATTTTTACCCTAACTTAACTTGGGTTGCTCACATCAAAAATGGGGAGATTGTTGGAACTCCAAGGTTGTTTTGGTGTGATCAACAAGTTAAGTTAGGTCCTGTTTGTTTCTGACCTTGTGTCTAAGTGTGCAAGAACTTAGGAGCACAGGTAACCGAGCGGAAGACGCAGCTAGCGAGAAGGACGACAGTCCGAGGGACGAGGTGCTGCAGAAGAGTACACCGGCGGACGAGAAGGAAGCGTGCGATGGTTCTGAGAGACGAAAGTCGGAGAGGAAGATTGCTCGGGGAGCAAGAGACGCAGCTAGCGAGAAGGACGGCACACGGTACGTCCGAGGGACGAAGACTGCAGATGACTACACCGGCGGACGAGAAGGAAACACGCGGCGATTCCGAGGGACGAGAAGTCGGAGGGAAGCCCGCTCGAGAAGATCGGAAGTTGGGTTCGGGTGAGCCCTATTCCGGATAGCAGAGATCACCCAATCAAGCAGATTCGGAGCAGAGGACCCGGACGAAAGTCAACTGGAGTTGACTAAGCATCCGGAGCGCCCGGACCAGCCCAGGGCGCCCGGAACCCTTCCGGGCACCAGGAAGTGAGTTTTTACCGGATCGAGCTTTGACTCGATCTGAATGTTGGGGGATAAAATTTACCCCCCCCCCCCCCCCATGGCGCCAGAACCCTTCTAGGCGCCCCGACCAAAGCCATAAATATAGCCTTGGTCCAGAAGCTTATCATCAATTCAGAACTCAAGCATTCTTTCTACACTTGTACGCTTTTCTGTAGTTTAGCTTCTGTTGTACGCTTCATTGCTGTAAAAGGCTTCTCCGCCTGAAGGAGACACTAGTGCTACGCTTTCTTGCATTTACAACCCACTACAACAAAAATGACTTTTCACAGCGCGCAAATTCGCTTTCCGCAGCGCGCATTGCATGCTGCACAATTGAAAGCTGTTGAAAGTTCTAGGTTATTGGCAGCGTGCCTTGCATGCCGCGAATATTATTATCCGCGACGCGCAATGCACGTCGTGGAAAATAATATCCGCAGCATGCGTTGCACGCCGCGGAAAGTGCCTTGCATGCCACAGATATTATTATCCACAGCACGCAATGCAAGCCGTGAAAAATAATATCCGCGACATGCATTGCACGCCGCAGAAAATAATATCTGCAGCATACATTGTGCACTGCGGTTAAAATACCATATAATTATCACAAATATTTATTTAAAATATATAATATAAATATAAAATTTAGACATTATCCCAATTTATACACCACTTAAAATAGAATAAAAATTATAAAATAAAATCAAAATGTGAATACATAATTTTTATTCGTCTAATAATCATTTTACAAAGCTCATCAATTTCTCTATACAACAATATAAATATTGACATGAACCAAAGAAAGACCCTAAGTCTATTGCCTAGTACCAAAGTTATATGGTTGGAACATCTGGATCTATAGTCGCCGTGATGCTTCCTTCTGCATATGGCGTAAATTTTTGTGCAGATGGTGCACAGTAGTATCATAGTTCAAAAACCCCATGAACTAGAATTCATGATTGTCGACCTGAATATACTTTTCAGCATAATTTGTTTTGTTTGTAGAGGGCACAATTGAAGTTAGCTGATGCAAGGGAATTACAACCTGCAAATTAACCATGATGAGAGTTTCAATTGGTAAACTTGATAAAATTAATAAAGCATATATGAGATGAGAAGGAAAATAAGAATACTTCAGATTAATCGTTAAATCACAGATAAGATTAAGTACATTAAATCATAAAAAATTATTAAAACATACTAATTTCTATTACAATCTATTGGTGTATAGAAAAAAAAAGAAACACAGGAGGAAAAAAAAAATCTATGCATGAGGTTGTGTAAAACAATTTGAGGACTCAATGAAGATCTTTATCCAAGTCAATGAAGCAAAAGACATGAGGAGGATGTTATCAGTGGGGACTCAACAAAATAAACTTGTTGAAAATCAAAAGTATGAGCATTAAACTGAAATGTTTTCAAGAAGAAAACAAAATAAGATGACAAAACAAAACAAATAGCATGGGCACAAGGTATATCAATTTAGTGAGAAACCTCTCATATAGTATTAAAAATGATTAAAAAAGGAGTATTGATTATTAAATTTTTAGCTCACTAATAAAAAAAAAAGAGCCTACAATAAATACCTTTAAAAGAACTACTTTTTTAGATTAACTCAAGTTAATGCAGTAGTATGTAGTTTCTCATGCAAACCAAACTTTTTTAACCCATATATATATATATATATATATATATAAAAGTCTTCTATTTTTTTCCCAACTATTTAGAGTCATATCTTATCCCTTCATTAGCTCTACGCAAAGCTATATATTGTATAGCTAGACAAGTTAATAGAGATGAAAGTGTGAAGGATAATGGGAGGAAACGTAACTCTAAATGATGTAATTAAAATGAATTAAGAGAATTGAATATTACTATGATTAAAGTTGCATAAGCTCAATGGATGGATAAACTCTATACAACCTACTTAAATATTTGAGACTATCAAGACTAATTGATGTTGGACATATACTTGAAAGTTTACGTTGTTATAAGCTAAATGGTGTTACATTGATGGAAATGGGAAAGCAATTCGTGTGCACAGTGGCAAAATTAGCAAATTTTGGTGAATTAATTTGAGCAAAAAGTAACCATGCAAGAAAAATAACATTATAATTATCTCAAGATGGACACGGGCATAATAAGTTATGTTTTACCAAAAAAAAAGGGAAATAAACAAAAAGCAATAGTTCACTTCACTGGGCCTTATTGAATAGTGTTTTTCTCTGGTGAATATGTTGCAGAAGGAGTTAAAGGAATGTATGGTTAAAAAGCTGAGAATAAGATAAGATTACAAAACACAATGCATTACAAAGAATTTAGCATAGCTGCATACAATTCTATATAATAACCTAAATTGCAGCCAATGTACTATCCCAACACCAGTTTAAGATAACTGGTCATTCCATTAAACAACAACAAATTAATGGTTTCAACTGTTTCGGATTGGCTATATAGATCTTGTTCCACCATTAAACAGTAAATAAGAATATATAAGGTATCACTTTTGGTAATATCTAAACTTTTTAAATTACCTTTGTTGGGTTCGTCGGGCCGCGAAAACCGCTTTTTCGCGTCGCGGAAACCCCGAGTCACCCAAAGCCGTAGATCCGTGCAAAGATTCGTAAACAAAACTTTTTCGAAAAACTTTTTCTTGTACGAGTTTGTAAAACTTTAGATCTACACTAGATGAAAGTTATACCTTCGAAGCGAAGCCCTTCGCTTATCCCGCTCGTCCAAGGGGTTGCCGGATCTCTAGACCGTCAAGCGCCGGTCCTCTAGAAGTATCCACACGGACACGTAGGTGGAGAAAACCTCACACAAAGGTGTGCTAGCACCTTGGTGAGATTCGGCCAAGCAAGGAGGAGAGGGAGAGGGAGAGCTTGAGAGGAAGAAGGAGGAAGAGTCACCACCCTTGAATCAAAAATGAATTCACACCAAGAAACAAAGTGGCCGGCCACTTCTCAAAAACTCACAAAATTAATTGCATTAATTGCAATTAATATGAAACCATTAAGAGAGTGGCTTTGTAACTTCCATGAGGTGGCACCCATGATGATGTGGAACATCATTATTGGTCCACCTAATGCCAACTCACCAATGAGGTGGCAAAAGGTCAAGTCAAAATTGACCTTTGGTCTTCCTTCTCTAGTCAAGTCAAACTTGACTCAATCTCTACCATGGTTGATCTAATCCAACCATTTGATTCAAGCCAATTTAATATAATGAATCTAATTCATTAAATTAAATTGATTTAATAAGTCATAATCTAAATTAGACTCATTAAATACATGAATCAACTTGAGTCGAACTCAAGTTAGCCCAATTAGGATTACTCTTAATCCAATTTGATTTATCAAATAAATCTAATCCTCTTGGTTCATCATATGAACCTAATCTCCATCTATTTGTCCTAAGTGTGTGACCCTATAGGTTCTTGTAACGTTGGCAATGCCCTAAACCCATTTAGGAGCATAAGTAATGAGCGGTATCTAGCAACACATCATTACTACCCAAGTTACAAGAATGTCGAGATCCGACATCACCTTGTGACTACCAACTGTGACTCCTCACAAAATAATGACAAGTGTCCTTCTATCCTAGACATCTAGATTGATCAATATGAGGCATAGACCGTGTCATCCTCTAATCAATCTAAATCTTGAACTCCAAGTAGACTCACTCGATCAAATGAGCTCAACATCTAATGTTGACTCATTTGGGCATGGTCATGCACTTAGTGGTCTCACTCTATCAAGAATACCGATGTCGCTCCCGTCATATGGGAGGGATAGATCTCATCTACATCACTCACATCCCTCTACATAATTCGTTATATACCCAGTAATCGCCTTTATAGTCCACCCAGTTACGGGTGACGTTTGACGAAACCAAAGCACATAACTCCTTATGTAGGGATCCATGGTGACTTCAGGTCTAAGGACTAATAGTCATACTAATAGCCACATGAGAAAGTATATGACACTCATATAACGATCCATGATACTTTCTCATAGCGGGTCATTCAGTATACATTCTCTAATGCATACCCATGTGTCAGCTTGATATCTCTATATCCATGACTTGTGAGATCAAGTCATCGAGCTGACCTACATGCTAGTCTTATTGTATTAACATTGTCCCTGAATGCTAATACTCGACTAGGAATGATTTAGAGTAGTGTTCCCTATATCATCTCACTATCGATTCAACTAATCGATTGATATAGGTATGAACCTTCTAATCAAGGACGCTATTATACTTAGTCTATTTGGCACTAATATAAATAAGTATAATAACCAAACAAATGCCTTTATTAATATAAAAGAATATGATATACATGAGTCCATACAATCATCAAATGATTGGCTCTAGGGCTCTAACTAACAATCTCCCACCAGCACTAGTGCCAATCAGTATAGGCTCTAAGGACTAAAGACCTAGTGTGACTATCATGCTTCCTCTGTGCCAAAGCCTTGGTCAAGGGATCTGCAATGTTAGCCTCTGTAGGTACTCTGCAAATCTTCACATCTCCTCTATCGATAATCTCTCGAATGAGATGGAAGCGCCGTAGTATATGCTTGGTCCGCTGGTGTTCGCCTGTGCTATAGCTCCATTGTTGTCACAATAGAGCTCAACTGGTCGCGATGTTAGGAACCACCCCAAGTTCGATGATGAACTTGCGGATCCAAACGCCTCCTTTGTTGCCTCCGATGCAACAATATACTCGGCCTCTGTCGTATAATCAGCGCTTCGAACTCTTCCAGGTGACAGCACCACCATTAATGCAAAATACGAACCCGACTGCGATCGGTAATCATCCCGATCGGTCTGAAAGCCGGCATCACCGTAACCCTTTACGCTTAGCTCATCATTGCCTCCATATATCAAGAAATATTCTTTAGTCCTTCGTAAGTACTTAAGAATATTCTTGACCGCTATCCATGACTTTCACCGGATCGGACTAGTATCTGCGTCATGCTCAAAGCATACGAGACATCAGGTCGAGTACATAGCATGGCGTACATGATCGATCCTATGGGTGAGGCATAAGGGATCTGATCCATGCGGTCTCTCTCTCTCTAGAAGAGGGACTTTGAGTCTCGAAAGACTCACGCCATGTGACATCGGTAGAAACCCTTTGGAGTTCTGCATGGTAAACCAAGGAGTACCTTGTCAATGTATGTACTCGACTTAGGCCAAGCAATCTCTTAGATCTATGTCTATAGATCTGTATCCCTAAAATGCGGATGCCTCACCTAAGTCCTTCATTGAGAAGCAACTCCCTAGCCAGGACAGATCAAGCATAGGGATGTCCTTCCCAATGAGTAGTATGTCATCCACATACAATATGAGGAAGACAACTATGTCCCCTACAACCTTCTTGTAGACACAAGGCTCATCTTCGTTCTTGATGAAACCAAACTGTTTGATCGCATCATCGAATCGAAGATTCCAGCTCCGAGAATGGCCTCTAGTCCATAGCCATTTCTCGGAATCTGGTCTACATCACAGCTTCCTGATACATCCTCGAGTAGGTTTCCATTCAGAAACGCGGTTTTGACATCCATCTGTCATATCTCATAGTCATGGTAGGTCGCAATAGCAAGCATGATCCGAATGGACTTAAACATCGCTACTGGAGAAAAGGTTTCATCATAGTCAATACCATGAATCTGCTTGAAACCTTTAGCTACCAAGCGACCCTTATAGATAGGTCCATCCATGTCAGTCTTTCTCTTAAAGACCCACTTACACCCAATGGGTTTTACCCCTTCAGGTGGATCAACCAAAGTCCATACTTGGTTGGTGTACATGGATTCCATTTCGGATCTCATGGCTTCTAGCCATTTCTCGGAATCTGGTCTCATCACAGCTTCCTGATAGGTGGTAGGCTCATCCTCTATGAGCACAATGTCGTCATGGTCAGACAAGAGAAATGAGTATCTCTCAGGCTGACGACGTACCCTATCAGACCTGCGAAGAGGTATGTCTACTTGAACCGGTTGTTGTTCCTCAACTCCTTGTGGAACAACATCATCCACAACACTTTGTGGTTCCAGTTCAATTTCCATCGAGGCATTAGTGCTATTGTTCGCATCTTGAACTTCTTCAAGATCGAACGCGCTCCCACTAGTCTTTCTAGAAACAAAGTCCCTTTCTACCTTTGCCACAACTACCTTGTGCTGACTGGGAATGTAGAAATAATATCCCTTAGTTTCCTTGGGATATCCGATGAAATAGCACTTGTCGGATTTGGGTCCTAATTTGTCTAAGACTTGACGTCGTACGTAAGCCTCACAACCCCAAATCCTCATGAAAGACACCTGGGCATCTCTCCCAGTCCATATCCTATATGGTGTCTTTATCACGGCCTTTGATGGAACTCGGTTGAGTATGAAAGCTGCCGTGTCTAGAGCATATCCCCATAGATATGTCGGAAGATTTGTGTGACTCATCATAGATCGTACCATATCTAATAAGGTACGATTCCTCCTTTCGGATACACCATTCCACTGTGGTGTTCCAGGAGGAGTGAGTTGAGATAAAATCTCACACTCAGCTAAGTAGTCACGGAACTCATGGCTTAAGTATTCACCACCTCGATCTGATCGAAGTATTTTAATACTCTTGCCAAGCTGGTTCTGTACTTCATTCTTGAATTCTTTGAACTTTTCAAAGGATTCGGACTTATGTGTCATCAAGTACACATATCCATATCTACTGAAGTCATCAGTAAATGTGATGAAGTATCTATAACTGCCTCTAGCAGCGACATTGAAAGGGCCACATACATCACTATGTATGAGTCCTAACAAATCAGTTGCTCTCTCGCTATGCCCACTAAAGGGGGTCTTGGTCATCTTGCCTCGTAGGCATGACTCGCATATCTCATATGATTCTAAATCAAATGAGTCCAGCATGTTGGAGTGTATACTGAAAGCCTAATCTGTGTAAACATTCATTATGAATAAAGAATCACATTTGGTCTAATTATCTACATTTGTTTGTAGTTGTTCATTTAATTTATATTGTAGATAACATAGTATGTGGTGTCACATACAGAAGATGATGTTATCAGTACCTTATAAATTATAAACAGTAGCTCACGACCAGAATGGAAAGGAACAAACCATTAGAAGGTCGTAGTGTAATTAGGTATTAGTTTATCTTGACTATATAATTACACTAGTACACTCAGAGTGTATTGAGTAGGACCATTTGAGGTCGTTCCTTTTATACTGACTTTATAAAGGAACAAAGACCTCAGTTATTATGGAAGTGTGTGCTCTTAATCCTAATATAATAACAAGCACATATGTTTGATATTTATTTCTTTAATTTATCAATGGGTGAGATTTAGTTCGATGAATCAATAAACCCGATAAATTGGGAAATGGTATCACTCATAGTGTGTGTTGTTGATTATAGAAGGAAACTGTGTCCTAGTGATACTAGGTTGATAATGTCCTCAAGAGGAGCTCATAAAGATTGTCATGTTAAACCCCGGTGGACTTAGTCCGACATGATAATAAAGTTGAGTGGTACTACTCTTGGACTTAGATATTAATTAAATGAGTTGTCAATAACTCACTTAATTAGTGGACATTCGATATCTTAAACACAGGGAGACTAACACACTCATAATAAGAAGGAGCCCAAAAATGTAATTTGGGATTGGTGCGGTAGTTCAATGATAGTTCTCTAGTGGAATGAATTATCATTGATAAAATTAAGTTGTGTGTTCGGGGCGAACATGGGATGCTTAATTTTATCGGGAGACCAAAACCAATTCCTCCTCTCGGTCCCTATCGTAGCCTCTTATTTATAGAGTACTATACCCACATATACCCACCTTCTATACCCACCTAAAGGGGGCCGGCCAAGCTAGCTTGGGAACCAAGCTAGGGCCGGCCTAAGCTTGGGTTTAAGGTGGCCGGCCCTAGCTTGAACCCAAGCTAGTAGGGTCGGCCATAATTAATTAAAAAGAAAATTAAATTTTAATGTTTATTATTATGTGGAAGATTTAATTTGAAAGAGAATTAAAATTAAAATATCTCTCTTGTAAAAGATTTACAAAAGATTAAAGAAAGAGATTAGATCTCTTTCCTTATTTGTAGATTGGAGAGATGTTTTATTTTCTCTTTAAAATTATTCACATGTTAATAAAATTAAAATTATAGATATTTCCTTTTATTAACCATGAAGAGATTTTAAAGAAATTTTATTTTTTAAAATTTCCGGAAACAAATAAGGAAAGTTTTAATTGTTGATTGAAACTTGTCCAATTTGCTTCCTATTGATTTGGCCAGCCATCATTGTTTAATTGGGGAAATATTATTTTATTTTCCTCAATTAAATCATGTCAAGGAAATTAAGGAAAATTTATTGTAATTAAATTTCCTAATTTACCTAAGCCAAGGAATATAAAAGAAGGGGTGAGGGTGCCTTCACAAGACACAACATCAATTATTCCTCTCCCTCTTTTGTTCCTTGGTGTGGCCGGCCATCATCTCCTTCTCTTCCTCTTGTGGTGGCCGAACCTCTCCCTCTCCCTTGGAGTTCTTTGTGGTGGCCGGATACTACTCAGAGAAGAAGAAGAAGGAGGAGAGAAAGCTAGCATCTCTTGGAGCTTGGTTAGTATTTTGGTTTTTCTCCTTGGTAAAGCTTTTCTTTTGTGGCCGAACCTTGCTTGGAGGAGAAGAAGGTGGTTGGTGGTTTCTCATCTTGGAAGATCGTTGCCCACACAACGTCCGAGGTTAGAAGAGGAATACGGTAGAAGATCAAGAGGTTTTTTCTACAAGGTATAACTAGTAATTTCTATTTCCGCATCATGCTAGTTATTTATGGAAATAATACCAAATACAAGAGGCTTACGTTCTAGTATTTCGAATATGTTTTTTCGAAGTTGTGTTCTTTTGTTTCTTTCTTTTCCTTGTGATTTGATTGTTCTCTTTGGTTAACCTAAAGTTATTTTAGGAAATTAAATATTAGCTTTCTATTAAAGGTTTTGTCTAGTCGGTGGTGGTTGCTCCCATATCCAAGAAGGCCATGTGCCTCGCCACGTCAGTACTGGGAACCTTTTATGGAAATTAATATTTAATGGAATTAATAACTTAAGGAGACTTGGGTCGAACGTGTTAAGTTCCGCAGGAGATCCAAGTCAAAACCTAAAAGAACAAATAGATTAAGTTTTGGATCAAACGTGTTAAGTTCCGCAGGCGATCCAAAATTTAATTTAAAAGAACACATGGTAGCTAGGAAAAGGTTCAGACCTTTGTACAAAATTTTTGTACAGTGGAACCTATAGGTTTTCCAAGTAGCAACCAACAATTGGTATCAGAGCTAGGGTTTTGCCTCTGTGTATTTGGTATTTAGTTTAATTATGCACATGTCATACATAATTTAGGCAGGATAATAGTAGGATGTGCTAACTTTGTGGATGCAGGATCCAACTATTATGGCTTTTAGTTAATTATGTGTGTGATTGGACCCTTGGACATGTCAAGGGCAATTTATATGTGTGTGCATGATTGTATTAAAATACAGCAGGAGCTGTATTTAGTTTTATTAGGATTTTATTTTTGATCTAGATACATGTACATTCCTTTTATGGAATATAGGATCAAAAATGTAAAATTCTATTTATGTCGCGGATCGAATCTTGCAAAGCGTGGAACCTTCTAAGGACCAGAGGCGCAACGGAACTAGGAGCAAGATGGATGCGACAGCTAGACCCTAGGCGGTGGCCAAATATGGCAGCAGCTTGGGATGACAACACACGGAGGACAATTTAGAGATAAAAGCCATAATAGTTGAAAATTAAATTTTCTATTTATTGCTTTTATATTGTGCTGTGTGTGCATGTTAGTTTACAAGTCTAGTAGACTAACATAGTTAAAATTCCTCATTTATAAATAACTAAGTGGGAGAGGGATTTTTAAATAAATCCCATGGTCTCCATTACTGGTTTGTAAGTGATGCAAACAAGCTTGCGCGTTGGCTCTGAGTGCCTTCCTCCATAACGGATGAGCTTGTTTGTGGATCACTAGAATAGACTTTCATTTTTGGATGACTATAGGAAATTAATTAAGAGCGTGTGATCTTCCCCAACGGAAGGGGCATAATCTTATTAATGGACTTAGTGTCAAGTAATGGTATACACTTAGACACATCTAATAGTATCCTCCCCAACGGAGTCACTATTATTATTTGTGTGACCAAATAATACCAACTATTAATTTTATTTGTCAAAAGTTAGGTTGACAAGATAATAAAATTAATGGGTTAAAACCCTCCTTTTACAAATGTTGAATTTGTATACGTCCACACTAACGTGGCATACAAAATTCACGGTGTGATGAGGTGTTGGTTAATTTAAAATAGTATTGTTTGAGGAATCAATATTATTCTAAATTTAGAGTTCTGACCAAAAGTTATTTGTGATTCTTAGGATGACTTTCAACCCATGTCCATCATACTTAAAGAGAATATACTGGACCAAACTACATAGATTGGAAAAGGAACCTGGACATTGTTCTGACTGCTGAAAGCTATAAATTTGTACTGACTGAACCTTGTCCTGATGCACCCACTGGTGAATCTACCCAAGAGGAGATTGAATATCATAAGAGATGGGTAAAGGCAGATGAGATGGCGCGGTGTTACATTTTGGCTTCAATGTCAAATGTATTGCAACATCAGCATCAAGATTTACCAACAGCCTATGATATTATGAACAATCTCAAGGAACTCTTTGGTCATCAGGATAGGGCTTCTAGGCAAGAAGCCATGAGAAAGATAATGACAGCCACCATGCAAGAGGGTACTCCTGTAAGGGATCATATCCTAAAGATGATGGCTTATCTGAACGAGATACAGATCCTTGGAGGAGAAATTGATGGGGAAACCCAGATCGATATGATCCTCCAAACGCTACCTAGAAGTTTTGAGCAGTTTCGCCTGAACTATAATATGAATAAGAGGGTTTATTCATTAGCGGAACTACTGACAGAACTTCAAGCAGCAGAAGGATTATTTCGTCACAATGCTCAAATTCACTATGTTGAAAATGGTTCTACTTCTAAACCGAAAGGAAAGAAGAAGAAGAAACAAGCTGGTTCAGCAAAGAAAGTGAATAAATCTCAGAGTACGGGATTTAAAGCTGGAATGAAGAAGTCGAAGGGCAAGTGCTTCATCTGCAAGCAGGCAGGACATTGGAAGGCGGACTGTCCTCGTAGGAACCAAAACAAAGATATATCTCATACTCTAGTTGTTGAAACATGTTTAGCGGTGTTATCTACCAGCACCTGGTGTGTAGATACGGGAGCCACTGATCATGTCTGCAATTCCTTGCAGGGGTTCCAGGAAACCCGACGACTATCTGAAGGAGAAATTACCGTCTACATGGGCAATGCTACTAAGGTGGCAGCTGTTGCAGTGGGAGACGTCTACTTATCTTTTAGTAGAAATAGGAATTTGGTTTTAAGAAATTGTCTTTATGTACCCAGTTTTAGAAAGAATTTAATTTCAGTTTCTAAACTGTTTTTAGATGGATATTCAGTTTCTTTTAGTAACGATGTAGTTATTAAAAGAAATAAAGTGATTATCTGTTCTGGTGCATTAGTTGGCAATTTGTATATTTTAAATCCAATTTCTTCCACAAAGCAAAACATGGAAATTTATAACTCATCTTCTAATTCTAATAAGAGAAAAGAACCTTCAGAAATGAACCAAGCATATCTTTGGCATCTAAGACTTGGTCATGTTAATTTAAGTAGGATTCAGAGGCTAATAGCCGATGGACTTTTGAGTTCATTAGAGTTGGAAAATTTTCCAACTTGTGAATCTTGCTTAGAAGGTAAAATGACCAAGAGGCCGTTCAAGGCCAAGGGGTATAGAGCCAAAGAAGTGTTAGAGTTGGTTCACTCTGATTTGTGTGGTCCTATGTCTGTCCAGGCAAGAGGAGGTTTTGAATATTTTGTCTCTTTCATAGACGATTATTCAAGATATGGATACATTTACCTAATGCGCCGCAAGTCCGAGTGCTTTGACAAGTTCAAAGAATACAAGGCTGATGTGGAGAAACGATTAGGTAAAAGTATCAAGACACTACGATCTGATCGTGGTGGCGAATACCTCTTAGGAGAGTTTAGGAATTACTTATCAGAGGCTGGGATTCAATCCCAATTGTCTGCACCTGGAACACCCCAACAGAATGGTGTAGCATAACGAAGGAATAGGACTCTTATGGAGATGGTTAGATCGATGATGAGTTATTCAGAATTACCAAATTTGTTTTGGGGATATGCTCAGGAAATAGCAGTTATGTTCTGAACTTAGTACCTTCTAAATCAGTTTCTTCTACTCCCATAGAATTGTGGAATGGGCGAAAACCCAGTCTAAGACATATTCGGATTTGGGGTAGTCACATGTCTGAAACCAGATGCTGATAAGTTAGAATCTCGTACATAAGTTCGCGTGTTTGTAGGATATCCCAAAGGAACGAAGGTGGTTTATTTTATAGTCCTAAAGACCGAAGGTCATTGTTAGCACCAATGCCCGCTTTTAGAAGAAGACTATATAATGGATCACAAGCCCGAGTAAAGTTGTTTTAGAAGAACTTAGAGAGGGCATGTCTACTTCAGTACCAACAAGACAAGATGAAGTACCACAAGAGACCGCAACACGTGTCACACATGATACACAACCACGGATGCCTCGTCGTAGTGGGAGGGTTGTGAGGCACTGAAAGATTCATGTTTTGGGAGAGTCTTGGACTTGATCCGGGTAAACATGCCTGATCCCAGGTCATATGACGAAGCACTCCAAGATATAGATGCGATCTTGGCAAAAGGCAATGAATTCAAATAGAGTCCATGTACTCTAATAAGGTTTGGGAGCTTGTAGAACCACCGATGGTGTAAAAGCCGTTGGATGCAAGTGGATCTACAAAAGGAAAAGAGGGATGGAAGGTAGAAACCTTCAAAGCTAGGCTTGTTGCAAAGGGTACACTCAAAAGAGGGAATCGATTATGAGGAGACCTTTTCACCGTAGCCATGCTTAAGTCTATCCGGATACTCTTATCCATTCGCTCATATGGATTATGAGATTTGGCAAATGGATGTCAAGACGACTTTCCTTAATGGAAGTCTTGAAGAGAACATCCATATGAAGCAACCAAAAGGGTTCATTGAAAAGGCAAAGAGCATCTAGTGTGCAAGCTCAATCGGTCCATTTATGGATGAAGCAAGCTTCAACATCCGGTTTAATGAAGTAATCCAGTCATATGGATTTATTCAAAGTCCGGATGAGTCTTGTGTATATAAGAAGTGTAACGGAAACGTGGTGGTATTTCTTGTACTATACGTAGATGATATTTTGTTAATTGGCAACAATGTCAAGGTATTATCAGACGTAAGGGTATGGTTGTCCAAACAATTTGATATGAAGGACTTAGGAGAATGTGCACACATTCTTGGGATCAAAGTTATAAGGGATCGTAAGAAAAGAATGTTGTGTCTATCCCAAGCTTCATATATAGATACAATCCTTGCTCGTTTTAGCATGCAGGATTCCAAGAAAGGTTTCTTACCTTTTAGACATGGAGTAGCTCTATCTAAAGAGATGTCTCCAAAGACATCAAAAGAGATAGAGGACATGAAAGCAGTTCCTTATGCTTCGGCTGTAGGAAGCCTAATGTATGCAATGCTATATACAAGACCTGATATCTGTTTTGCCGTAGGCATGGTCAGCAGATATCAGAGTAACCCTGGACAAGGACATTGGACTGCGGTAAAGCATATATTAAAGTACCTGAGAAGGACTAGGGATTATATGCTAGTTTACCAAGCAGATGATTTGCTCCCTGTGGGTTACACGGATTCAGATTTTCAATCAGATAGGGACAATAGTAAGTCTACATCAGGCTATGTGTTTACTTTAGGAGGTGGAGCCATTTCATGGAGGAGTGTTAAGCAGAAATGCGTTTCGGACTCAACCATGGAAGCTGAGTATGTAGCAGCCTCTGAGGCAGCTAAAGAAGCAGTATGGCTCAGGAACTTTCTAATGGACTTAGATGTGATTCCTGGTTTGCCCAAGATCATCACAATTTATTGTGATAATAGCGGTGCAGTTGCAAACTCGAAGGAACCACGAGCTCATAAGGCGAGTAAACATATAGAGCGCAAGTACCACCTGATACGAGATATCATGAAGCGAGGAGAAGTTGTCATCGCCAAGATTGCATCAGCGGATAACCTGGCAGATCCTTTCACTAAGGCCCTTCCGGCGAAAGCTTTCGATCGGCATGTGGAGGGAATGGGAATCAGATGTATGGTAGAAGATATGACAGCTTAGTCATTAGTATAAGTGGGAGATTGTTGGAGTGTATACTGAAAGCCTAAGCTTTGTAAACATTCATTATGAATAAAGAATCACATTTGGTCTAATTATCTACATTTGTTTGTAGTTGTTCATTTAATTTATATTGTAGATAACATAGTATGTGGTGTCACATACAGAAGATGATGTTATCAGTACCTTATAAATTATAAACAGTAGCTCACGACCAAAATGGAAAGGAACAAACCATTAGAAGGTCGTAGTGTAATTAGGTATTAGTTTATCTTGACTATATAATTACACTAGTACACTCAGAGTGTATTGAGTAGGACCATTTGAGGTCGTTTCTTTTATACTGACTTTATAAAGGAACAAAGACCTCGATTATTATGGAAGTGTGTGCTCTTAATCCTAATATAATAACAAGCACATATATTTGATATTTATTTCTTTAATTTATCAATGGGTGAGATTTAGTTCGATGAATCAATAAACCCGATAAATTGGGAAATGGTATCACTCATAGTGTGTGTTGTTGATTATAGAAGGAAACCGTGTCCTAGTGATACTAGGTTGATAATGTCCTCAAGAGGAGCTCATAAAGATTGTCATGTTAAACCCTGCAGTGGACTTAGTCCGACATGATAATAAGGTTGAGTGGTACTACTCTTGGACTTAGATATTAATTAAATGAGTTGTCGATAACTCACTTAATTAGTGGACATTCGATATCTTAAACACAGGAGACTAACACACTCATAATAAGAAGGAGCCCAAAATGTAATTTGGGATTGGTGCGGTAGTTCAATGATAGTTCTCTAGTGGAATGAATTATCATTGATAAAATTAAGTTGTGTGTTCGGGCGAACATGGGATGCTTAATTTTATCGGAGACCAAAACCAATTCCTCCTCTCGGTCCCTATCGTAGCCTCTTATTTATAGAGTACTATACCCACATATACCCACCTTCTATACCCACCTAAAGGGGCGGCCAAGCTAGCTTGGGAACCAAGCTAGGGCCGGCCTAAGCTTTAAGGTGGCGGCCCTAGCTGAACCCAAGCTAGTAGGGCCGCCATAATTAATTAAAAGAAAATTTAATTTTAATGTTTATTATTATGTGGAAGATTTAATTTGAAAGAGAATTAAAATTAAAATATCTCTCTTGTAAAAGATTTACAAAAGATTAAAGAAAGAGATTAGATCTCTTTCCTTATTTGTAGATTGGAGAGATGTTTAATTTTCTCTTTAAAATTATTCACATGTTAATAAAATTAAAATTATAGATATTTCCTTTTATTAACCATGAAGAGATTTTAAAGAAATTTTATTTTTTAAAATTTCCGGAAACAAATAAGGAAAGTTTTAATTGTTGATTGAAACTTGTCCAATTTGCTTCCTATTGATTTGGCCGGCCATCATTGTTTAATTGGGGAAATATTATTTTATTTTTCTCAATTAAATCATGTCAAGGAAATTAAGGAAAATTTATTGTAATTAAATTTCCTAATTTACCTAAGCCAAGGAATATAAAAGAAGGGGTGAGGGTGCCTTCACAAGACACAACATCTATTATTCCTCTCCTTCTTTTGTTCCTTGGTGTGGCCGGCCATCATCTCCTTCTCTTCCTCTTGTGGTGGCCGAACCTCTCCCTCTCCCTTGGAGTTCTTGTGGTGGCCGGATACTACTCGGAGAAGAAGAAGAAGAAGGAGAGAAAGCTAGCATCTCTTGGAGCTTGGTTAGTATTTTGGTTTTTCTCCTTGGTAAAGCTTTTCTTTTGTGGCCGAACCTTGCTTGGAGGAGAAGAAGGTGGTTGGTGGTTTCTCATCTTGGAAGATCGTTGCCCACACAACGTCCGAGGTTAGAAGAGGAATACGGTAGAAGATCAAGAGGTTTTTTTCTACAAGGTATAACTAGTAATTTCTATTTCAGCATCATGCTAGTTATTTATGGAAATAATACCAAATACAAGAGGCTTACGTTCTAGTATTTCGAATATGTTTTTTCGAAGTTGTGTTCTTTTGTTTCTTTCTTTTCCTTGTGATTTGATTGTTCTCTTTGGTTAACCTAAAGTTATTTTAGGAAATTAAATATTAGCTTTCTATTAAAGGTTTTGTCTAGTCGGTGGTGGTTGCTCCCATATCCAAGAAGGTCATGTGCCTCGCCACGTCAGTACTGGGAACCTTTTATGGAAATTAATATTTAATGGAATTAATAACTTAAGGAGACTTGGGTCGAACGTGTTAAGTTCCGCAGGAGATCCAAGTCAAAACCTAAAAGAACAAATAGATTAAGTTTTGGATCAAACGTGTTAAGTTCCGCAGGCGATCCAAAATTTAATTTAAAAGAACACATGGTAGCTAGGAAAAGGTTCAGACCTTTGTACAAAATTTTTGTACAGTGGAACCTATAGGTTTTCCGAGTAGCAACCAACACAGCAAACCATCCATATGGAGCTGGGATAAGCGCTTGTCATTTATATGACCTAAGCGACAGTGCCAGAGGTATGTTTGGTTCATGTCATTTGACTTGAACCTCTTGGTACTAATGTTATAGATAGGGTTCTCAAGGTCTAGAATATAGAGTCCGTTTATTAGTGGTGCACTACAATAGAACATATCTTTTAAATAAACAGAACAACATTTGTCTTTTATTATAAAAGAGTATCCTTTCTTGTCTAAACAAGAAACTGAAACTATGTTCTTAGTAAGAGCAGGCACATAACAACAATCATCTAAATCTAGTACAAGCCCAGAGGGCAGAGATAGCTGATAAGTTCCTACAGCAACAGCAGCAACCCGTGCTCCATTGCCTACTCGTAGGTCCACCTCACCCTTTGTCAATGCCCTGCTATTTCTCAGCGCCTGCACATCAGTACAAATGTGAGAAGCACATCCAGTATCTAATACCCATGATGTAGAAATAGATAGATTGACTTCTATAACATATATACCTGAAGTGGAAGTCTCACTTCGCTTCTTCTTAAGATCCTCCAAGTATACCTTGCAGTTCCTCTTCCAGTGCCCGGTCTGACCGCAGTGGAAGCAGGTAGCATCCTTGGCGACCCCTCCTTTAGGCTTCAGTGCCTTGCCTTTGCCCTTGGCTTGGGACTTTCCCTTGCCTTTGGGCTTGCCCTTGCCCTTGTGTTTCTGGACCATCAGAACAGAGTGGGGCTTAACCTTCTTAAGGTTAATCTCAGCAGTTCGTAACATGCTAAGTAGCTCTTGTCAATCTCGTTCATGTTATAGTTGAGAACGAATTGACTATAGCTATCCGGCAAGGACTGCAAGATCAAGTCAGTGGCCAGCTCTTGGCCAAGTGGGAACCCCAGTCTTTGTAGGTTCTCTATGTACCCAATCATCTTGAGTACATAAGGACCTACAGGAGCCCCGTCTGACATCTTGCACTGAAACAGTGCCTTCGAGATCTCAAATCTCTCATGCCTCGCTTGTCCCTGATATAGTTGGCGAAGATGCTCAACCATATCGAAAGCGCCCATCAACTCATGTTGCTTCTGAAGCTCTGAGTTCATGGTCGCGAGCATTAGACAGGACACATCTAATGCGTCGTCTTGATGCTTCTTGTAAGCATCTTTGTCGGCTCGCGGGGCATTGGCAGGAGGAGCCTCCAGAATGGGCTGCTCCAGAACGTACAGCTTACGCTCCTGGGTGAGAACTATTCTCAAGTTCCTGTACCAGTCCAGGAAATTCGCTCCGTTGAGCTTGTCCTTCTCAAGGACAGATCGCAGTGAGAAGGAATTTGTGTTCGACGTCATGGTTATCTACAACAGAAAATTTGTAGAAATAAATATCATATTCTTTAAAACATTTAATTAGGCCTTTAATTAAATGATGCTCCCACTGAATACTATAATTCTTGTGGGACAAGATCCACATCATACTAACCCTTGAGTTAGCTTTGGCTAATACGCCCAAGGCTTAGTATGATCGGTAGGTAACGATTACCAATTACATCTCTATGCAACTCTTGTTTATAGAATAAAATCCTCATTTATATTAAAACTCGAGTTAGCTTTGGCTAATACGCCCGAGAGTTAATATAGATGTGATTTTCACCTATCTTTCCAACTATTGGAAGAATGCCTATAGTTGACTCGATCCAACCGAGTAACTATGAATACTCAATCTAATTGAGTTTGTATTCACCCATGCGTTGATAGGCGGGACCAAGATTGTCCCTCCGTACCCTACCAAGATAATATGTATTGCTCTGCTTTGGCAGATTCAACAATACATGTGATCGAGGTAGTGATAGGTATCACGGCACGGTTAGGCATTTTAGAGTTGGTTCGATCTAGATCTAATCTAATCGAGAAGGATGCATCTTGTGCACGACTTAGATCTAATCTAATCGCAAGGGTGCATCATGTGCACGACTTAGATCTAATCTAATCGTTAAGGCACTAATTAATTAATTAATTATTAAACATGCATCAAATACATAACAATTAATTAATTAATCTATTTGTGATTTAGTCATGGCCCTACTACGATCTTCTCAAGCCAATGAGAAGATCGAATGGTCAACCTAGGGTCAACAGCTTCTCCAAGCTCCTCCCTTTGACCACCTTGTGTTGCTCGTGCCCGCCTCGGAACTCCGTCTCGTGTGGACCCTCCACCGCTCCAATTTGTACATTACAATTTGAAACTCGAGTTACATTCGAGTCTAAATCTAATTTACAACCAGAATATAAGAGAGAGGCACGACTCGCAGGTCGCGAAAATAAAATAAAATTACAAGCACGCACATCATATAACGGCACGCAGGCCGTATTATGAATTACAACACATTGTCCAATCAAATTGGGTCTTTGGGCCATGACTATCACAAATTTAATATATAATCCAAAATTATATATTTTCATAATTTTCTATAATTTTTAAAATTAATTTTTAAAATTTTTACGAGTAAAATCTCCCGGCGGTCCCGTTTAGCGGTTTCGGGCGCAATCGCAGAACGGATCCCCTTGCGGGGCTCAGGGGAAGCGCCCCTACCCGCGATCTAACCATCGCGAGGGTTCCTTTGCGATCCTTCATCCCCTAAACCCGCTGTCCCAAAACGATTTGGGCCGAGACATTGCCGTTTCGGAAAAATCTTCCCGGCGGGTTCGTTTTTAGCGATTTCGGGTGCAATCGCGGAGCAAATCCCCTTGCGGGGTTAGGGGCAGTACCCCTACCCACGATCTAACCATCGTGAGTTGCTCCTTTGCGATCTAATGGCACCCAACCCCGCTGTCCCAAACGAATTTGGGGCAAAACGAAGCCGTTTACAAGAAAACTTTCCGGTAGCCGAAGCCTACAAGTGCCGAGACACTTGTGCTTCGCTTCTACGGAAAAATTACTCATAAAAACTCTAAAAACTCAATTTTTACAGAAAATTACAGAAGGTATATTTTTCATAAAAATACAAATGAACTCGTACAAGTCTTTGTCGGGCCGCGAAAACCGCTTTTTCGCGTCGCGGAAACCCCGAGTCACCCAAAGCCGTAGATCCGTGCAAAGATTCGTAAACAAAACTTTTTCGAAAAACTTTTTCTTGTACGAGTTTGTAAAACTTTAGATCTACACTAGATGAAAGTTATACCTTCGAAGCGAAGCCCTTCGCTTATCCCGCTCGTCCAAGGGGTTGTCGGATCTCTAGACCGTCAAGCGCCGGTCCTCTAGAAGTATCCACACGGACACGTAGGTGGAGAAAACCTCACACAAAGGTGTGCTAGCACCTTGGTGAGATTCGGCCAAGCAAGGAGGAGAGGGAGAGGGAGAGCTTGAGAGGAAGAAGGAGGAAGAGTCACCACCCTTGAATCAAAAATGAATTCACACCAAGAAACAAAGTGGTCGGCCACTTCTCAAAAACTCACAAAATTAATTGCATTAATTGCAATTAATATGAAACTATTAAGAGAGTAGCTTTGTAACTTCCATGAGGTGGCACCCATGATGATGTGGAACATCATTATTGGTCCACCTAATGCCAACTCACCAATGAGGTGGCAAAAGGTCAAGTCAAAATTGACCTTTGGTCTTCCTTCTCTAGTCAAGTCAAACTTGACTCAATCTCTACCATGGTTGATCTAATCCAACCATTTGATTCAAGCCAATTTAATATAATGAATCTAATTCATTAAATTAAATTGATTTAATAAGTCATAATCTAAATTAGACTCATTAAATACATGAATCAACTTGAGTCGAACTCAAGTTAGCCCAATTAGGATTACTCTTAATCCAATTTGATTTATCAAATAAATCTAATCCTCTTGGTTCATCATATGAACCTAATCTCCATCTATTTGTCCTAAGTGTGTGACCCTATAGGTTCTTGTAACGTTGGCAATGCCCTAAACCCATTTAGGAGCATAAGTAATGAGCGGTATCTAGCAACACATCATTACTACCCAAGTTACAAGAATGTCGAGATCCGACATCACCTTGTGACTACCAATTGTGACTCCTCACAAAATAATGACAAGTGTCATTCTATCCTAGACATCTAGATTGATCAATATGAGGCATAGACCGTGTCATCCTCTAATCAATCTAAATCTTGAACTCCAAGTAGACTCACTCGATCAAATGAGCTCAACATCTAATGTTGACTCATTTGGGCATGGCCATGCACTTAGTGGTCTCACTCTATCAAGAATACCGATGTCGCTCCCGTCATATGGGAGGGATAGATCCCATCTACATCACTCACATCCCTCTACATAATTCGTTATATACCCAGTAATCGCCTTTATAGTCCACCCAGTTACGGGTGACGTTTGACGAAACCAAAGCACATAACTCCTTATGTAGGGATCCATGGTGACTTCAGGTCTAAGGACTAATAGTCATACTAATAGCCACATGAGAAAGTATATGACACTCATATAATGATCCATGATACTTTCTCATGGCGGGTCATTCAGTATACATTCTCTAATGCATACCCATGTGTCAGCTTGATATCTCTATATCCATGACTTGTGAGATCAAGTCATCGAGCTGACCTACATGCTAGTCTTATTGTATTAACATTGTCCCTGAATGCTAATACTCGACTATGAATGATTTAGAGTAGTGTTTCCTATATCATCTCACTATCGATTCAACTAATCGATTGATATAGGTATGAACCTTCTACTCAAAGACGCTATTATACTTAGTCTATTTGGCACTAATATAAATAAGTATAATAACCAAACAAATACCTTTATTAATATAAAAGAATATGATATACATGAGTCCATACAATCATCAAATGATTGGCTCTAGGGCTCTAACTAACAACCTTTTTGATTAA
Source organism: Zingiber officinale (assembly GCF_018446385.1). Lineage (NCBI taxonomy): Eukaryota > Viridiplantae > Streptophyta > Magnoliopsida > Zingiberales > Zingiberaceae > Zingiber > Zingiber officinale. Next base: position 24,402,301 of record NC_056002.1, on the reverse strand, counting down.
TAAAAGTTCTTTAGTCTTCCATTCTCTATTTTACCTTGAACTCTAATATGTTTACCTTGAACTCCATTCTCCCTTTTCCAGAATTTGATTAGGATTGCCAACTTTTAGTTACCTGTAAATTTCAGAAATGAGTGAATGAAAAAGGTTCTTAACTAGCTTTCATATCCATTGAAAAAGAATTTCACAAGTAATTTTCTTTATGAATTTTTTCAACTCTATGTTTCTAGAAATTTTACTCTGAAATATGTAATTGCAAAAAAGTTATGCATCCTAAAGAAAAGCTAGCCAAAGATTTGGCTCTGCTAGCTAATAGAGCACAGAGTTGTAAAATCTCCAGGTGTTTTAAGACGGTGAAAATAACCAAATCGAGCCAATACAACGAGAATCAAGACTAACCGAAGAAGACCTTGGTGACTGGTGGACAACCACATCTGCTTGACAACCCTACGCCGACCAACAGATCCAAACCTTGTATGGATCCCGACGAATGATTCACCTTGTGGCGCTCTGGCACTCCACCACTAGCTCCGTCGCTGCCATTATAGTCCCACACCATAGAGACGAGGGTGGCACGGTTGAGTAGGTAGAGAGTGAAGAGGAAGATTGCCTTCAGCCCTTCCTTGATTGACCGGATCGGCATGACCCTGGGGCCGCAGAAGAGATCCAGGAGGGCAGCGATGAGCGGAGCGAGGAAGGCGGAGCGCAAGGCGTAGCGCGGAGGCAAAGAGGGAGGCAGAGCACTGAAGGTTTCGGCAGAGAGAAGGGGTTTCGGCAAAGAGGAAGGGTTTCGCGGCGAAGAGGGTGTTTAAGGTTTACAGCGGAAAACTTTCGGTGAAGAGGGAGTCGCGGGATGCATTTGCGGCAGAAAGAAGTTTGGTTCTAGGGATTTGATGGAAAGAATGGTAGGATTCACAAGGTATTAACAACGTGCTCCATGTGTGTCAATAATATTTAACTAATATTTTAAGTATAATAATATTAACAGCGTGTTCTGCACACCGTTAATATTAAATTTTAACAGCATATTTTGTACGTCGTAGAAAAGTTTATTGACAACATATTTTTTTTATACGTCATTATTTGTATAAACATTATATTATTCGCAGCGCACATAATTGGGTGCGCCGTAAAAACTATTATTAACGGCGCACCCTAATCGCGCGCCGTTGATGATGCGTTGCGGAAAGTCATATTTGTTGTAGTGACCTCCCCAATTGTAACCAAGTAAATCTCGGTGTGCCTTTTACTTTTCTGATTTTATTTATTTCTTTTATTTTATGCAAGTGTCAGTTTAAGAGTTCGAGAAGGGTTGGTTTGTTTTTGAATTTGCAAGCTATCCAACCCCCCTTCTAGCCGGCTGTAACGGTCCTACAGTGATAAGCTGAAGAAGGCCAGTGGCAATTTTGGGCCGCTTTGGTAAGTCAGAGAGGGAGACTCCGGTGGCATGGTGACCTCTGGAGTAGGGTTTTCATTGAGAGATGTAGGGATTTCAGCAGGGATCTCCTTATGAACATGAACATTATGGATAACCATCTCTTCAATGGCTTGAATGGACTTTGTATCATCATCCTTAGCCATAGCAACCTTTTCCTCAACAAGCACTGGTAGTGTAGGTAAAGGCTCCTCCTCTACTGGTGGAGTAGGCTCTTTGACTACCTGTTTCAGAGGCTCCTTCGTAGCTTCCTCTGGCTTCTTCTCCTTAGCCTCAGATGCAGTCTCCTCGACCACATAGTCGGCGAGCTTCTTAGGCCCATTGATGGCTTTGTTTAACTTTGCGAAAGTGTTTGCAAGGCCATCATTATCTGATAGATAACCAAATCCTTAAACCTCATTTATGTCATGTCCTCTAGGAGGAATAATTTTCTCTCTGTCTTGGACGGAAGGAAAATAATACTCATCATCAATCACGGTTAAGCTTGCATTAACACTTTCATCATCTTCTAAAACGACCAAGTCAATATCCTCCATAATCTCTATGCCAAAGAATGCATATTGTGAGGCATTAAATAGAGACCCCTTTCAAATTTGGATTCTTCAGTGTCAAATTACTTCTCTAAGTCATCTTCGAATCCGTCCAAGTTGTCTCAAGTGTCGAAGCTATCATCCTCCATGGAGAAACATAATCATCCTTGGAAAAAATTTAAGTGTACCCAAAAGGAAGAAAGTGATATTTCATTTTCTCCCAATTCTCGATCTTGATTTTTTCCAATTTTTCTTGTGAGCGTTACAAGTGCTCCCACCACACTGATGCTTAATGCTTGAGTATGATGGAAATCATCTTCATATTTATCCAATTCAAAACTTGCTGATAGTCGAATATGTTCACTTTATTAATTCAATCAACAAATTCTTTGTTTGTGACGTACTAAAAAATTCAAATAGATCAACTCAAAATCCGAGGTATCCATGTCGATCCTTTCAACCACGCACCTCATGATCTTCAAGATCTTGTGCCCTCGCTGCTTTGCCTCTGTAAATCCTCAATCTTGTCCTACGTGATATTATCATAGTGCAAGGCTTCCTCGGTCGGAACCTACTAACTCTGAAACAACTGATGTTAGGTGAGATAGCGAATACCCTGTGGGATGACAAAAAGAAGGGTTTGAGGAGAAGACAAGAAGAGAAAATCACTGTCCTCTAAATTTTTCCAAAAAAAGGAACTATTATTTAATAACCAAGGATAATTTCTCAAATAGCTAAACAGACACTTATATAGACTCTAACCCTAAGATACAAAGAGAAAATAAATCCTAACTTATAAACCCCAATTTTTAACTTGTAAAGAAAGAAAATAAATCCTAATAAAAGGAATTTTTTTTTAATAGTCTCACAGTCCTAAAAATTCTAAATAGTCTTAAAATCTAAAAATAGAAAAAATAGAAATTACTAAAAATACCCTAAAGACAAAAAAAAAACTCCGCCCATGATGACCGGTCATGGCCGGTCCCAAGCCCGGATAAAGGAGGAGGGTTGCATTAGGTTGCCAGCCAGCGTCAAACTGTGTGTAACGACCCGCCTTCTACTAACTAGGCTGTGAGGCTGATCGTCACATTATGTTGTGTTAAACTATTCCCTGACCACCATTAGATCTAGGTGCGGAAGCTGTACTAACTGAAATTTTGCTAAACTACTAACATTTCTTGGTTCTATACATGCTAAGGGGTGTAAACTAACTATTCATAACATGTTTTACCTTCCCCATGGTCAAGGAGCTGAACTTAAACATGTTCCCGCTGTTATCAGACCTCCCAATCGATCCACCGATCGATTGGAAGATTCGGATCAATCCAGTGATCGATTCAGCCGACTACTGTATGTGAGACATAGGTTGGATCGATCCAGTGATCGATCCAGCACGCTACTGTGCTCGGGACGATATTCTGGATCGATCGGCTGATCGATCCAGATTGGCCAATCGATCCAGTGATCGATCCCAGAGCCTTCTGTTCGCGACAGAAATTGCCAAACCAATTAAAAATAAACCAAACCCCACTTAAATCTTCTATTTATATTAAGTGGGTAACTCGGCCCAACTTAAATATAAATATAATTGACTCCCCTTTCTTTCAGCACGGCCCTGCTGGGTTCAACTAGCTACTTAAGTGGTCTAAAGGCTTAGCGGACCCGAGAGGTCCCGGGTTCGATTCTCGCTTAAGCTATTTTGCTTTTCTAATTATTTTTGCTACTTCCGCTACTCTAAAAATTCCAGAAAAACATCTAAAAATTCCAGAATAATTATAGAATATTTCTAATATAGTTTTGAGAATTTTCGGGCGTTACAATCCCCCATACCTTATAAAAAGTTCGTCCTCGAACTTAGAATAATTCTGGGTACTTCTGTCTCATGCTGGCTTCTGTCTCCCAAGTTGCCTCTTCTGCTGTGTGACTGTGCCAAATGACTTTGACTAATGGTACTTCCTTGTTCCGTAATTTCTTAACTGCTCGGTCTATTATCTGAATAGGCCGACTGTCATAGCTGAGGTCTTCGCGGATCTGTACCGACTGGGGCATCTGGGATATGCTTCTTCAGCATAGAGACATGAAATACATTGTGGACAGCTGACATTTCCTGGGGTAGCTCTAGCTCATATGCTACCTTGCCCACTCTTCTGCTGATAAGGTATGGTCCCACATATCTGGGACTTAGCTTGCCCTTCTTCCCAAAACGCATTACTCCCTTCATGGGAGCTACTCTGAGGAACACTGAATCCCCAACTGAAAACTCTAAAGGTCTGCGCCGTGTATCAGCATAGCTTTTCTGGCGGCTCTGAGCTGTCTCTATCCTCTGGCGGATCTGCTATATAGCTGTTGTGGTATCTGCTACTAGATCTGTCTGAAGTTCTAGTTCTTTCTGTTCACCACTCTCATACCAGCAGATTGGAGATCTACACCTCCGCCCATAGAGAGCCTCGTAAGGTGTCATACCGATAGTGGCCTGATAGCTGTTGTTGTATGCAAATTCTGCTAGACTCAGATATTTGCACCAACTTCCTTTGAAATCTAGGGCACATGCTTGGAGCATATCTTCGAGTACCTGATTTACTCGCTCCGTCTGTCCATCTGTCTGAGGATGGAAGGCTGTGCTGAACTTTAGTTTCGTGCCCAAAGCTGACTGTACACACTCCCAGAAGTGTGATGTGAACCTACTGTCTCTGTCTGAAATAATGGTTCGTGGGACTCCATGTAATCTAACGATCTCCTTGAGATATAACTGAGCTAGCTGTTCTATGGAGTAGGATATCCTGATAGCTAAGAAGTGGGCTGATTTAGTCAACCTGTCGACTATTACCCAGATGGTATCAAAACCATTCGTGGTTCTAGGTAATCCCACTATGAAATCCATAGAAATGTCTTCCCACTTCCATTCTGGTATTTGTATGGGCTGCAAAACTCCCCCTGGTCTCTAATGTTCTGCCTTAACCCTCTGACAGGTTAGGCAGGTGTTGACATATCGAGCGACGTCTCTCTTCATCCCAGGCCACCAAAAACGTTTCTTCAAGTCCTGATACATTTTGGTGGAGCCAGGATGCATCGCATAGGGAGTCTTGTGAGCCTCATCTAGGATTTTCCTCTGTAGTTCCTCCTGATCCGGAACACATAGCCGGTCACCGAAATACAACACCCCGCTATCTGATATTCTGAACTCTCCACCTTCTGATTCTGCTAAACCTTGCTTGATCCTCTGAATTTCAGGATCCTGCTCCTGAGCTGTCTGGATGTCACCAAGCAAGGTAGACTCTAATGTCATAGTAGAGAGCTGTCCGACTATGAGATCGAGACCAAAATCTGAGATCTCCTTCTGTAGGGGCGGTGACATAGCTGCTAGAGATAATAGGGTAGCGCTGGACTTTCTGCTGAGGGCGTCTGCTACCCTATTCGCTTTTCCTGGATGGTAGAGGATATCTATATCGTAGTCTTTGACCATTCTAGCCATCTGCGCTGTCGCATATTCAGATCCTTCTGAGTGAAGAAATACTTCAGACTCTGATGATCTGTATACACCCTGCACGGAGCTCCATACAAGTAATGTCTCCAAATCTTGAGAGCGAACACTACTGCTGCAAGCTCAAGGTCATGAGTAGGATAGTTCTTCTCATAATCCTTGAGTTGTCTGGAGGCATAGGCGATCACCTTGCCATCTTGCATCAGCACTGCTCCTAGTCCCAACTTCGAGGCATCACTATATATGTCAAAGCTATCTGCATTTTCTGGTAGATTCAGAATAGGTGCACTGGTCAATCTTCTTTTCAGCTCGCTGAAACTGTTCTCACAGTCCTCTGTCCACTGAACTTTTCTGTTCTTTCTGGTAAGAGCTGTCAGTGGGGAGGCTATCCTGGAGAAGTCCTCTACGAATTTCCTGTAGTAACCTGCTAATCCCAGAAAGCTTCTGATCTCGCTGGCATTCTTGGGTCTTTTCCAGTTGCTCACAGCTTCTATCTTACTAGGATCTACCATGATATCATCCTTCGAGATGATGTGACCCAGGAAGGACACCTGATCTAACCAAAATTCATATTTTGTGAACTTGACGTATAGCTGATTCTGCTGAAGGGTCTGCAATACTGTCCTCAGGTGCTCTGCGTGTTCTTCCTGAGTTCTGGAATAGATAAGGATGTCGTCGATGAACACAATAACAAACTTATCTAAATATTCCCTGAATACTCTGTTCATGAGGTCCATGAAAGTAGCTGGAGCATTTGTCACGCCGAAGGGCATGACTACGAACTCGTAGTGTCCGTATCTAGTCCTGAATGTTGTCTTGGGTATATCCCCTTCTTTAACTTTCACCTGATGATAACCTGATCTGAGGTCTATCTTCGAGAACACTGCTGCTCCCTTTAGCTGATGGAATAGGTCGTCTATTCTGGGAAGAGGATACCTGTTCTTGATTGTGACTTGGTTCAGTGCCCGGTAGTCTATACACAAGCGCATGCTCCCGTCTTTCTTCTTCACGAACAATACAGATGCTCCCCATGGTGAGTGACTAGGACGGATGAAGCCCTTGTCAAGCAGCTCCTGTAATTGCTCATGAAGTTTTTTTAGTTCTGCTGGAGCCATGCGATAAGGCGCTTTAGAAATCGGATTGGTACCGGGAATGAGCTCTATCTCAAATTCAATCTCCCTGTCTGGTGCTAATCCTGGTAACTCTTCAGGGAAGACTGCTGGGTAGTCACATACGACTCGGACCTCTGCTAGCTGTTGGTCCTTGTCCTGACTGGTACTGACTACGTGTGCTAAGAACCCCGTACATCCTGAATCCATCATCCTCTGTGCCTTCATAGCTGAGAGAAACTTCTTGGCTTTTCTCCTGGGTCCTCCGACGAATTCGAACTGTGCTTCTGCTTCAGGTTGGAATATGACTTTCTGTTTACGGCACTCGATGGAGGCGCCGTATTTGATCAAGAAGTCCATCCCGAAGATGACATCGTAGTCGGTCATATTAAGCACTATCAGGTCGCAAAAGAGCTCTCTGTCTGCTATAATGACCGGCACTGCTCTGAGCCAGTGCGTAGATGCCATGATTTCTCCCGAAGGTAATGTCGTCAGAAACTGACTACTGAGTACCTCTGGAGGTATTGCTAACTTGTTTGTGAATGCCCTGGCTATATAACAATGGGTTGCCCCAATATCGAATAAGACAGTTTCTATTTGCTGAAAAATACTAATCTGACCTGTAACAACTGTCGAGGCATTTGCTACGTCCTCTCTGGTGAGTGAGTAGATACTCGCATTCGTCGTAGCTGGAGGGGCTTCTAATCTGCCCTGGCTGATATGTGGACCATCTAAAGCGGCCTGCATCTGATGCAACTGTGCTGGCTTGGCTTCATACTGGATCGGCTGTGGTGGAGGAAAGCTAGCCTTGTTCGGACACTGCTTGGCCATGTGCCCTTCCTGTCCACATTCAAAGCATCCTCGTGTGCCCTTACGACAAACTCCAGGGTGGAATTTCCCACAAGTAGCACATCTTGGATAACTGGGCTGCTTGCTAGCTGGTCCTCCTTTTGGGTAGCTCCCTGGTTTGCGCTTGTTGCTGGAGTTCCCTTTCCAGTTAGAGCCATGAGAGCTGTGGCCCTGCTGTTTCTGAGTACCTGAGCCTCCTTGACCTTTGGCTTCTGAGAGGACTTGCTTCTGCTGCTTAATACCGTTCTGGTAGTGCTCGGTGGTCAGAGCACTGCTAACTAGTTCTTCAGTGGTTTGCGGCCTGTGAACGCCGCCAGCCACGTTCACTGCTATTCCCGGCCTCATCATCTTGAGCATCAACCGGACTCGTTCTTTTTCTGTATTGACTAGTTCAGGGCATAGAGAAGCCAATCTGTTGAATTTCTTCACGGCTTCCTCCACTGAAAGGTTGCCCTGGCGAAACTCAGTGAACTCGTCGTAGTGGCGGTTTGTGACCCGCATGTGAAAGAACTCCTCGAAGAATTTTTTCTCGAAGTCAGCCCATGTCATCTGATTGACTGGGCGCTTCACTCTAATTCTCTCCCACCACATGCGTGCATCTCCTGTCAAACAGAAGGAGGCGCACTTCACCTTCTCATGTTCTGGCCAGTCCAGAAGTTCCATCGTACTCTCCAGTGTTTTGAACCAGGTTTGAGCATCCCATGGTTCACTGGTGCCTGAGAAGTTCTCTGGCTTGACTCTCTGCCACTGGATCAGATAGACTTCCCTCTGTGTTCCTGCTGCTGGGGGCTACTGGTACTGTAGGCTGGACTGGTGGAACCTCTAAGATTACTGGTGTCGCTAAGTTTGGTTCCGGGGTGACTGTAGGAGTATTCTGCTGATTAGCCTTTAAGGTGACTATTTCCTGTTGATGTTCGGCTAGCTGCTGCTGTAACTGAGCCACTAATGTTGTAAGGTCTGGAGGAGGCACTGAACTGCCAGCCTTATGCTGGGGCTCAGTAGCTGGTGCCCTTCTAGCTGGGCGTCCTCGTGTCATTTCTAAAGGAACAAAGGACATACATAACTAATACAATCATAATGGAGTAACTATTGTCATCATGATTGTAGAATTTGTACTATCATGTTTAACTAGCTACTATAAGCATGTTAAAGCTATCATATATAAGCATGCTATAATTATCCATAAACATGAAAGCAAGACATAATTAAAGTAGAGATATTCTTACTTGGAAGCTGTAGGTACAATGCTGATGTGTGTGTAGGAAGTATGGAACACTGCTCTGATACCACTCTGTAACGATCCGCCTTCTACTAACTAGGCTGTGAGGCTGATCGTCACATTATGTTGTGCTAAACTATTCCCTGACCACCATTAGATCTAGGTGCGGAAGCTGTACTAACTGAAATTTTGCTAAACTACTAACATTTATTGGTTCTATACATGCTAAGGGGTGTAAACTAACTATTCATAACATGTTTTACCTTCCCCATGGTCAAGGAACTGAACTTAAACATGTTCCCGCTGTTATCAGACCTCCCAATCGATCCACCGATCGATTGGAAGATTCGGATCGATCCAGTGATCGATTCAGCCGACTACTGTATGTGGGACATAGGTTGGATCGATCCAGTGATCGATCCAGCACGCTACTATGCTCGGGACGATATTCTAGATCGATCGGCTGATCGATCCAGATTGGCCAATCGATCCAGTGATCGATCCCAGAGCCTTCTGTTCGCGACAGAAATTGCCGAACCAATTAAAAATAAACCAAACCCCACTTAAATCTTCTATTTATATTAAGTGGGTAACTCGGCCCAACTTAAATATAAATATAATTGACTCCCCTTTCTTTCAGCACGACCCTACTTAAGTAGTCTAAAGGCTTAGCGGACCCGAGAGGTCCCGGGTTCGATTCCCGCTTAAGCTATTTTGCTTTTCTAATTATTTTTACTACTTCCGCTACTCTAAAAATTCCGTAAAAACATCTAAAAATTCCAGAATAATTATAGAATATTTCTAATATAGTTTTGAGAATTTTCGGGCGTTACACTATGGCAAATATTTCATGAATGAATCCATTAAACTATTGTGCTAATGCTAGGTTGTTCCCTGGAAGGAACATGTTGCAGGGTCCGACTGTAATGTCTCGGCAAGGACTGCTACATCTCCAGAACTCAGGTGTAGTGATAAATATGCAAGAGTTCGCGTTACAGGGTCCGACTGTAACGTCTCAGCAAGGACCGCTACATCTCCATGAGAACTTGGGTGTAGTGTTAAATAGGCAAGAGTTCTCAAACCATAGGTTAGATAAGAACAAATATGATAGGAAAACTAATAATCTAAGATTTGGAACATGGAACATAGGAACTCTCACTGGTAAATCAATGGAGGTAGTAGATATGATGATTAGGAGAAAAATTAATATTTTGTGTGTACAAGAGACAAAATGGACAGATGAGAAGGCAAAGATGATAGAGAACTCGGGTTTTAAGTTATGGTACACTGGAAAGAGTAAAACAAGAAATGGAGTGGGTATTATTGTAGATAGTTTATTAAAGGATGAAGTTGTAGGAGTAGTTAGAAAAGGGGATAGAATTATAGCCCTTAAGATAATAGTGGCGAAAGAAACTATGAACATAATTAGCGTATATGCACCACAAGTAGGATTAGATGAAGCTACCAAATTAAGGTTTTGGGAGGACTTAGATGAAATATTACAAAATATTTAATGAAAGGATTTTAATAGGAGGTGATCTAAATGGGCATGTCGGAGTGAAAAATGAGGAATATGAGAGAGTACATGGGAGTTATGGGTTTAGAACAAGGAATGAGGAAGGGAAAACTATATTAGATTTTGCGATAGCATATGACCTTATATTAGCTAATACGTTTTTTAAGAAAAGAGAAGAACACTTAGTCACATTCAAAAGTGGGAATAATAAATCGCAAATTGACTTTCTTATGGTTAGGAAGAAGGATAGAAAGATTTGTAAATATTGCAAAGTCATCCCTGGAGAAAGCTTAACTACCCAACATAGAGTAGTAGTGTTGGATATACGCCTTAAACATAGTATCAATAGAAAGAAAATATATACAATTCCTAGAATTAAGTGGTGGAAGTTAAAGGATGGGAAACAACATATATTTAAGAAGAAGATAGAAGTACAAGCATTAGGTGAAATAGACGATGACTCTAATACAACATGGGATAAGATGGTATCAAAGTTAAAAATAGTAGCTAAGAGTGTCCTCGGTGAGTCAAAGGGGCATGCACCGCTAAGTAAAGAATCTTGGTGGTGGAATGAGAAAGTACAAGAGAAAGTGAAGGAAAAACGAATAGCTTATAAGGAATTATATATTTTTAAAAATGAGGAAAACTTAAAAAAAATATACAATAGCCAAGAAAGAAGCTAAGAAAGTGGTAAGTGAAGCAAAAAATGAAACTTTTGAACGGTTATATCAAAAATTGGATACAAAAGAAGGGGAAAGAGACATTTATAGAATAGCTAAAGTGAGAGAAAGAAAAACAAGAGATCTTAGCCAAATAAAATGTATTAAAGATGAATGTAATAGGGTATTAGTAAGCGATGGAGAAATAAAAGAGCGGTGGAAGAGATATTTTCATGAACTTTTTAATGAAGGTTTAGGAGACCAACTTAACTTGGGTAATTTAATTAGGTCAAATGAGCATCGAAATTTTAATTTTTATCGTAGAATTCAAACTTCAGAACTAAAACAAACTTTAAATGAGATGCACAATGGAAAAGCCGTTGGACCAGATGATATTCCAATAGAGGTATGGAAGTGCTTAGGGAAACAAGGTATCGAATGACTTACAAAATTATTTAACATGATATTGAAAACGAAAAAAATGTCTGATCAATGGAAGATAAGTACTCTAGTTCCCTTATATAAGAATAAGGGAGACGTACAAAATTGTGCAAACTATAGGGGTATTAAACTAATGAGTCATACTATGGAACTTTGGGAAAAAGTAATAGAAAAAAGATTAAGGAAGGAGACCACAGTGACAGAAAATCAATTTGGGTTTATGCCTGGAAGGTCGACAATAGAAGCTATACATCTTCTTAGACAATTAATTGAAAAATATCGGGAGCAAAAATAAGATCTACACATGATATTCATTGACTTAGAAAAAGCGTATGATAGAGTCCCAAGAGAAATTATATGGCGAATTTTAGAAAAGAGAGGTGTTAGCGTAACATATATTGACCTAATTAAGGATATGTATGAGGATGCAACTGTTGGTTGCTACTCGGAAAACCTAGAGGTTCCACTGTACAAAAATTTTGTACAAAGGTCTGAACCTTTTCCTAGCTACCATGTGTTCTTTTAAATTAAATTTTGGATCGCCTGCGGAACTTAACACGTTTGATCCAAAACTTAATCTATTCGTTCTTTTAGGTTTAGACTTGGGTCTCCTGCGGAACTTAACACGTTCGACCCAAATCGTCTTAAGTTATTAATTCCATTAAATATTAGTTTCCATAATTGGTTCCCAGTACTGACGTGGCGAGGCACATGGCCTTCTTGGATATGGGAGCAACCACCACCGACTAGACAAAACCTTTTATAGAAAGCTAATATTTAATTTCCTAAAATAACTTTAGGTTAACCAAAGAGAACAATCAAATCACAAGGAAAAGAAAAAAAAAGAACACAGCATCGAAAAACATATTCGAAATTCTAGAACGTAAGCCTCTTGTATTTGGTATTATTTCCATAAATAACTAGCATGATGTGGAAAGAAAAATTACTAGTTATACCTTGTAGAAAAACCTCTTGATCTTCTACCGTATTCCTCTTCTAACCTCGAACGTTGTGTGGGCAACGATCTTCCGAGATGAGAAACCACCAACCACTTCTTCTCCTCCAAGCAAGGTTCGGCCACAAAGGAAAAACTTCACCAAGGAGGAAAACCAAAATACTAACCAAGCTCCAAGAGATGCTAACTTTCTCTCCTTCTTCTTCTTCATCTCCGAGTAGTATCCGGCCACCACAAGAGCTCCAATGGAAGAGAAGGGTTCGGCCACCACAAGAGGAAGAGAGGGAGAGGATGGTCGGCCACACCAAGGAACAAAAGAGGGAGAGGAATAATAGATGTTGTATCTCATGAAGGCACCCTCACCCCTTCTTTTATATTCCTTGGCCTAGGCAAATTAGGAAATTTAATTACAATAAAATTTCCTCAATTTCCTTGACATGATTTTATTGAGAAAAATAAAATAAAATTTCCCAAATTAAAACCAATGGCCGGCCACATCAACGAAGGAAAAAATTAGACAAGTTTTAATCAACAATTAAAACTTCCTAATTTGTTTCCGGAAATTTTAAAAAATAAAATTTCTCTTTAAAATCTCTTCATGGTTGATAAAAGGAAATTTCTATAATTTTAATTTTATCAACATGTGAATAATTTTTAAAGAGAAAATAAAACATCTCTTCAATCTACAAATAAGGAAAGAGATCTAATCTCTTTCTTTAATCTTTTGTAGATCTTTTACAAGAGAGATATTTTAATTTTAATTCTCTTTAAATTATATCTTCCACATAATAATAAAAATTAAAATTAAATTTCTTTTTTAATTTAATTTGGCCGGCCCTACTAGCTTGGGTTCAAGCTAGGGTCGGCCACCCAATTTTATACCTAGGCCAGCCCTAGCTTGTTTCCAAGCTAGCTTGGCCGGCCCCTATTGGGTGGGAATAGAAGGTGGGTATAGGTGGGTATAGAACTCTACAAATAAGAGGCTACGATAGGGACCGAGAGGAGAAATTGGTTTTGGTCTCCCGATAAAATTAAGCATCCCGTGTTTGCCCCGAACACACAACTTAATTTTATCAATGATAATTCATTCCACTAGAGAACTATCATTGAACTACCGCACCAATCCCAAATTACATTTTTGGGCTCCTTCTTATTATGAGTGTGTTAGTCTCCCTGTGTTTAAGATATCGAATGTCCACTAATTAAGTGAGTTACTAACAACTCATTTAATTAATATCTTAGTCCAAGAGTAGTACCACTCAACCTTATAGTCATGTCGGACTAAGTCCACCTGCAGGGTTTAACATGACAATCCTTATGAGCTCCTCTTGGGGGCATTCTCAACCTAGTATCTCTAGGACACAGTTTCCTTCTATAATCAACAACACACACTATAAGTGATATCATTTCCTAACTTATCGGGCTTATTGATTCATCGAACTAAATCTCACCCATTGATAAATTAAAGAAATAAATATCAAATATATGTGCTTGTTATTATATTAGGATTAAGAGCACACACTTCCATAATAACCGAGGTCTTTGTTTCTTTATAAAATCAGTATAAAAGAAACGACCTCAAATGGTCCTACTCAATACACTCTAAGTGTACTAGTGTAATTATACAGTCAAGATAAACTGATACCTAATTACACTACGACCTTCTAATGGTTTGTTCCTTTCAATTTTGGTCGTGAGCTACTGTTTATAATTTATAAGGTACTGACTTCTGCATATGACACCACATGCTATGTTATCTACAATATAAATTAATTGAACATCTACAAACAAATGTAGATAATTTGACCAAATGTGATTCTTTATTCAAGACAAATGTTTACAAAAGCTTAGGCTTTTAGTATACACTCCAACAGCAACGACCAGAGTAAAGACTTCAGGCGGAGTAACTGAAGCATTTCCAATAAAGATAGGGTTACATCAAGGCTCAACTCTAAGTCCCTATCTTTTTACACTAATTATGGACGAACTCACTACGCACATTCAAGACACAGTACCATGGTGCATGTTATTTGCAGATGATATTATTTTGGTAGATGAGACACGTGAAGGAGTAAATGCTAAGCTAGAATCGTGGAGGGAAACACTAGAAGGGAAAGGTTTTAAGCTTAGTAGATTAAAGATAGAATATATGGAATTTAAGTTTAACAATATTAGAAGTAATGAAATAATTGTTAAGATAGGAGAGGACGAGTTGCCTGGAACCGAACGATTTAAATATTTAGGATCATTTTTACAAAATGATGGAGGGATTGAGAGAGATGTCTTACATAGAATACAAGCAGGATGGGTGAAATGGAGGGGAGCGTCGAGTGTTTTATGTGACCGTAAAGTACCTCTTAAACTTAAAGGTAAGTTCTATAAAATCGCAGTTAGACCTGCTATGTTATATGGAGCTGAATGTTGGGTTATGACTCAAGCACACGAGCAGAAGATGAGAGTTGCAGAGATGAGGATGTTAAGGTGGATGTGTGGACATACGAAGATGGACAAAATAAGAAATGAGACCATTAGAGAGAAAGTCGGAGTTGCATCTATTGAGGGAAAACTCCGAGAGACACGTTTAAGATGGTACGGACATGTACTTAGACGACTAATAAATGTTCCAGTTAGGCGATGTGAAACTATGATAAATATGCATATCAAACGAGGAAGAGGAAGACCAAAAAAGACTTAGTTAGCAACAATAAAATAAGATAAAATTTATTTAAATATAAATGATGATATAATAGGAGATAGAGCTCAATGGTGTAAAAGGATTCATACAGCCGACCCCACCTAGTGGGAAAAGGCTTGGTTGTTGTTGTTGTTGTACCCTAAAGACAAAAAACTCAAAAATTATTAAAAAAAATAAAAATGAACAGAAATATAAATAAAATTATTCAAATCCTCCTCCTACATCAATGTTGAAGGTTGTCTCTTCTCTAAAATAAAATATATTACTGAGGAGCTTTTCCAATGAGTTAAAATAGATGGTGCACATCATATCTCTACATTAAATATTACTAAAAAAATTTATCTAAAACTTCATCCTCTCTTGCTATGTTTGATCCTCATATTTATCGAAATATTATTGAAGCCTTACAATATGTCATTATCACATGGTCAAATATTTCCTTTACCATAAATCGTACTTGTCAGTTTATGCCACTAAACAAAATTGAGAAGGTGCGAAATGAATTTTTCCTATCTCAAAGGTACTATTTTATTTAATCTTTTTCTGTAACATTAATCATCTTGAGAATTATATGAGATCTCATCTGAAAGCTGAGAAGACGGAATGGTGGGAATGATGTGGCTGGAATGTTCACCAAGTCACCATGTCCTAAAGGGGGAGGGTATGATAAGGTATCTTTTTTGTTGACCAAGTCATTAGAAGGTGTCCAGTCAACGCTACTTGTAAACAACGACTAAATTTCCCTTGTCCCTGGCACCCCAAAACTCGAGGCAGACCTAAAAATATATAAGGAGTCCAACAAATAGTGGAATAATGAAATGTGCATAGAATAAGAATGAAAATAGTACCCTGACTCAGGAGACGTCCTCTGATGGATCGGTGAGCTAGTCGTGACACTGACAGAGTCGTCGTGACTTAGAAAAGTAGATGAATGTGAGTCGAATGAGGAGCTGAATCTGACTGCCCAAAGTCGAATGTGGCCTGGATTCGAAAGATGGCCCACGGACCAAAACATGACAATGGCGCGTAGGTCGAGATATAACGTCAACACGCAAGTCGAGATATGGCATCGGCGCGCAGTGCGGGATATCATATCAACGCGTAGGCCGGGATATAACATCAACACGTAGACAGTATATGTCATCGGCACACAGGCCATGATATGACAATGATACGGAGCTAGATAATAACAACGACGCGTAAGCCAAAACACAACAATGGCATAGAGTTAAAACAAGGATGAAATCGACACATGGACTACCGACTGCTGGCATGTAGCAGCTGTTGGCGAGGGGGGCTGTGATAGGAGAAGTGGTTCCGGCGAAGTCGGCGGCGAGGGTGTAGGTCCAAGTTATCGATGTCAGAGGAGGAGGCGGTGCCTCCTTGGCTGGCATCGGTGTTGTTCGGTAGAGGGGAAGGCAGTGCGCGTGATATGAAAGGGGAGAGGATGGTGCGATTGTTGGCCAGCGAGGCTACAACGACCGCTGAAGCAGCAACGACGTATGGCACCTGGGCTGTCGTGCATCTCAAGTGTGGAAAGAGGAGGCTGACGGTGTGGAGAGGGAGAAGGGGGATGACGATTGGTTGCTAGATGTGATGGCAGCCGCTGGGGTGAGAGGAAGAGGGGGCTGCTGGTGCGTGGTGACATGCATGAGAGGAGGCGATAGCGCGGTCGTCGGGAGAAGCGAAAAAAAGAGGCAGCAGTGTCCTCATGTGAGGCAGTGGAGAAGACACGAAAAACCCCTATTTCTATCATCCATGCCAGAGACCAAGAAGGAGGATGCACAATGAACTGACAAAAATACCCCTCCTCTCCTTAATTCCTCTTGGGACCCTAAGATATATCCACATCAACATGCTTATAATGATCAAGATTTGACAAGCTCTCCTAAAACAGACGCTCTACTAGTAGATATATAATATTTCTTGGTTGAAATTTTATTTCATAGAATTAAAAAAAAAACAACCTACAATATCTCATTTAAGCATTAAGGTTGAATATAAAATTATAGCCAAGGCAACATGTAAAATTATTTGACTTCAATCTTTTTATTCTAAACTACATCCACCCATAAATAATGCACCTAAAATTTGATACAAAAATATTGGAGCAATGTATCTTATAGCAAATTTAATTTTTCTTACTAGTACAAAACAAGTGAAAATTGAGAGAATTATTCAATATGATTCTACCAAAACATAAGAAAGAATTATCCAATATAGCTTCTCAAATCAAATTAGGTTTTAGAATAAATCATTAGAATAAGTAAATTTTAATTTATTAATTAGAATTCTATTATTATTGTTGATTAGGTAATGTAAGAATGTATTCCTTTATATCTTTTTTGCTACTATACTCTCCAATTACGCACTCTATTATATTATATTTCATGTGACTATCATAACAAGGTAACTATGTAAGACAGTACAACGTTGAAGAGGAAGAACAATTAAAGTAGTACAATTCTGTTATCTCCTCTATTATTGAGTAGCCGTGGATCATACATCGAGCAATCTCTTTGCGCGGTCAGGTGATAACTGGGTATACGGCTTCCTTGATGATTCCACAAATTCCTCCATCCACACCTCTAGCCATCTTTATATACCCATTGTCCCCCCATCCTGATCCATACGAGTTCTTCAAGAGCCAGTAGTCGGTGTCATTCTGATCAGTGCCGTAGCCCACCACCGTCATGCTATGATTGACTTCATCATCATCTCCGCAACCAATGTCAGTGGCGACACCAGCACCATACAAATGGAAGAATTTTTTATGGTCAAGTATCGAGACAGAGACCGTGACCGGTTGCCTGGCCACAGCCTCCAAAAGTTCCTTCTCATCTTCAGCCCACTCATATTTGCTTATAGTAACGCCACCAGCTTGAGTCTGAAAAGTAGCAGAATTTAGACTGAAATTGCAGGCTCCAGGAACTCCCTTGTACGGGTAGTTGTGTTCAGTTGTCAGACTGCCGTTGTCGATCACAAAGTCAAAAGCCTTTGTTACATAGCCGCAGTCGCATGACGACCTACACTCTTTTTGCGGCGGCACACAGTCTACGAGCTCTTGCTCTGACATCGATACTAATTTACCTGTCTTAATCTGAATGATGCCTTCTATTGCTGCTACGGCAGCGAACGCCCAACAAGAACCTGTTTAATTATTTGCAAGCAATCGACTGCAAACAATGAGCAATGCATGAAAGTAATCGAATTAAGGATATATATATATAGTTGCGTAAATGCTCACCGCAATTTCCTTGAGACTTGACATCAGTGACTGCGCCCTTGTCCCTCCAGTTAATGCTATAAGGTTGAGGTGTACTGCGGTTACCAGGCAAGGACGGCCGGTATAGACGACCACCACGTCGATAGTACGAGAGCCCCCGGTTGGTGTAAGTCTTGGTGAATTCCTCGTGGGTTAAATCGGCGAACTTGTTAGCTTTCAGTGTGAACTTGTGGTTCTTGTGACGATTTTGGTTGAAGGAGTCGATTAACTTGACGTTTTCTGCGTAGATCTTGTGACGCTTTTCTTTCACTGTTTCATTAGGGTACGTACGGTGATACATCCTCATCCACGACTCGTGACTCGGACTTAACGCACTGTAATATATGCCGTGACTTGCCATTGCAACCGAAGCCACGCGCAAAACAAGGAGCGTTACGCCGAAGAATTGGTGGAGAGTGCAGTGGAAAGCCATGCGCACTCTCGCACTCTCTCTCTCTCTCTCTCTCTCTCTCTCTCCCACGCACTGGTGGAGGCTGAGTGAGAGCCAAAGACCAGCAAGAGGCATATTTATAGTCATATTTGCCGTTCTACTTTCT
The DNA here is from genome assembly GCF_018446385.1 of Zingiber officinale. Taxonomy (NCBI): domain Eukaryota; kingdom Viridiplantae; phylum Streptophyta; class Magnoliopsida; order Zingiberales; family Zingiberaceae; genus Zingiber; species Zingiber officinale. Next base: position 24,383,593 of record NC_056002.1, on the reverse strand, counting down.
CACCACCGCCGTGCCGTGCACTAGACTCCTAAGTACTGGTGGTGGCAAAGACACAAGACTTGGTGGTTCCAGAAGATGTGGAGATGATGAACCATTGAAGGTGAAACATGCAAGAGTTCCGTAGGAGGTCTACGTCGCGTTTAGTATGTAGTGGAAACAACACCAGTGAAGATGGTTGACTGAAGTCTTCTGACAGTCCAAAGACGTCAGGATTACTTAGACCGTGTCCACTTAGAAAGATAAAACAGAAGAAAACGGTGGTCAACTTATTTTGAATGGAGGTTTGGAGGGTTAGTTGGGTTTCAAGGAGTAAATACTACTGCGGACCAAAAGAGGCTCCGGAGAGGATTGGGTTACAACTTTATATTGCCATGGACAAATATATATTCCGTGTGTCAAATAAATAGTTAGGGTATTTGAAGGTTTATTTTTGATAGTCCAAAGTGATGCGGGAGTATTACAAGTTGCCAGGGTATAAAGAAGCTTAATCGACATGCTTAGCTTGGATAAAAGTTAAGGGGGTCAACGAGACACTCTCTTCCCATTGAGCCGACTCGTCAATTATTCTAGTTGAGTTGAGCCAACCTATCAGTCAGTCTGGCCAGGTTGACTCACCAGTCGAGCCGACGCTTGTCCATTTAATATTCTCAAGCCCTATGACTCAGCTATCATACGACCAACATCACGTGAGACAACATGTCGGTTGTCAGAACACTTAGATCAGCATAGTTGACATAACGTGATCTTACAAGATCTCCTACAGTATCAGAAATGGATGACAAGTCTGATATCTAAGACGTAACATATTTTTAATTACAGATGTAATATTATGTTAGAAGTATTTATTATAAAAGATCACTACATAGGCCAAGTTTTGGTCTCTCATTGCTACAAGTACATATATTTCATTACTTAATTACTGTCCATCTTCTTCACATTTTAATATCTACGGAGATCTAATTTGAGCATCAAAGTGAAAGGATTGAGCAGCCCGATCTCCATTCTAACCTCGTTCTTAGTTCTTTTACTCCTCGCAGGCTCATCAGACGATGAGGAAACATCTCACCTTTTATTCAGAGACTCCGTTATCTGATCGATATCGAAGATAGCCCATTGACCACGCTCTCCTTCCTCATAGTCATGACGACTTAGTCCACATTACAACTAAGTCACCGGTATTCCAAACATCACCAATTTCAAATGGGATCACATATCTTTAATTTTTGAAGGCACAAGTTATTTTTAAAATAGGGCACAAGTAGTATAATCAATAATGAATTTGCTTGAGATCAAATTATTCATAAAAATCAAATTTAATTTGTAGGCATAGAAAATCTTAAAACGTTCTATTTAAGGTCTCATACTGATCAAAGTAAATAATTTTAACAATGCAAGATGATTATTGAATTAGTTTGTGCCTTAAAAGATATCATATAATAAGCATAGATTATTTAAAATTTGATTATTATTAAAATTTAGACATTTTAATTAGAACTTGCGTACTGAGCCCTCCTGATCTTTTAAAATGCTTATTTTGATAAAAAAAAACAACAACAAATTGAAAAATGATTTAGAGTAATTTTTAAGGTGTGATCTGATTTTGCTAATTGGTTTTGTACCTATAAAATCTAAAATTTTGACCAAGCCTTCAATCATATGACTGTAAAATTAAGGGGGCGTTTGGTTTAGGGTAATAGGAGTGGGGAATGAGAATGGGAATCATTGATTCCCATTGTTAATGTTTGGATTATAGGAATAGGAATACAAATAAGGGAATGAATCCTTGAAATTGGGTAATGACTCATTCCCATGTACCTCCCCTTCAATGAGCCATTACCCTATTTTCATCAATCAAAATATTCCCTTATTCCAAAAATACCCTTGACTTAAAACTAAAATTTTTTCCATTAATATCAAATATCAAAATATATATATTTATTTTTTCTTTCATATCACTTATCTCTCCTTATTCTCTCTCATTATATTTTCTCTCTCATCATAGTTTCTCTCTCATCATTTTATCATACACTTTCTCTCTCCTTAATCTCTCCTATCACACTCTTTTTCCTCTTTTTTTCTCATTACACTTTCTCTCTCCTCAATCTCTTCCATCGCACTCTCTTCCTTCTTTTGTTCCTCATCACACTTTCTCTCTCATCACACTTTCTCTCTCCTCAATCTCTCCCATCACACTCTCTTTTCTCTTTTTTCTCATCACACTTTCTCTCTCATCATACTTTCTCTCTCCTCAATCTCTCTTATCACACTTCCTCCTTTTTCTCTCATCACACTTTCTCTCTCATCACACTTTCTCTCTCATCATACTTTATCTCTCCTCAATCTCTCTTATCACACTTCCTCCTTCTTTCTCTCTCATCATACTTTATCTCTCCTCAATCTCTCTTATCACACTTCCTCCTTTTTTCCTCAACACACTTTCTCTCTCATCATACTTTCTCTCTCCTCAATCTCTCCCATCATATTCACTGTTCTCTTTTTCTCTCACCATACTTTCTCTCTCCTCAATCTCTCTCATCACACTCTCTCTCATTTTTCTCACTATATTTTCTCTCTCTTCATCCTCTCCTATCATACTTTCTCTCACATCATACTTTCTCTCATCATGCTCTCTCCAATCACACTGTCTTTTTTCATTTTCTCTCATCACAGTTTCTCTCTCTTCATTCTTTCTTATCACACTTTCTCTCTCATAATACTTTCTCTCTCATCATTCTCTTTCATCATATTTTTCTCTCACATTTATCTTTCTCACACATCTAATTTTTCTCTTATTTTCCTTTAAGGGTAAAAAAGGAAACTTTGATTTATTCCGATAGAAGATATACAGCTAACCAAACATTGCTTTTAAGAGTGATATCCATGTTCATACCCATTCCCATTCCACAATACAATGATTCCCATTCCGATTCCTATTCCTAGGAAAGAACCAAACACCCCATAATACTTTTACTTTGTTAAAAAAGTTCATTCAGCTAAAAAATTCAATCATAAGATATATTTATAAATCAGTTACGCCCGTTCGGTGACAATGTTCAAGGGGTATGGTGCTTTATGTAAAATTTGGGACGAGAAAACTTGATAAATCTGAAAACGGTTATGAGAAATAAACCGTCTAAAATCTTATATAGATCGATTAAGGTGACGTTCGGTTCTCTCTTAGAAATCGGAATGAGAATGAGTATTATAGTATTGTGGAATAGGAATGGGTATGAACTTGGATATCATTCTTAAAATTAATATTTGGTTAGTTGAATATTTTCAATTGGAATGAATCTAAATTTTTTTTTTACCCTTAGAGGATAATAAGAGAAAAAATTAGATAGAAGAGAAAGTTGAATGTGAGAGAAACATATGATGAGAGAGAATGTGTGATGAGAAAAAATGAAGAGTGGGAAAATATGATGAGAGAAAATGAGGAGAGAGAGCATAATAGGAGAGATTGAGAAGAGAAAAAGTATGATGAGAGAGAAAGTGTGCTGAGAGAGAAAGAGTGATGGGAAAGAAATGAAGAGAGAGAAAGTGTGATGAGAGAAAATGAGAGATTGAGGAGAGGGAGTATGATGAGAAAACATGATGAAAGAGAAAGTGTGATGGGAAAATGAAGAGAGAGAAAGTGTGATAAAAGAAAATGAGGAGAGAGAGTGTGATGGAAGAGAATAAAGAGAGAGAAACTGTGATGAGAGAAAATGCAGAGAGAGTATTGTAAGAGAGATTGATGAGAGAGAAAGTATGATGAAAAATGAGAAGTGAATGAAGAGAGAGAAAATGATGAGAGAGAGTGTGTGATGAGAGAGAATACAGAGAGAAAATGGTAGAGAATGAGTGATGAGAGAGAATGAGGAGAGAGAAATTATATTGAGAGAGAAAGTGTGAAGATAGAATGAGGAGAGAGAAAGTATCATGAGAGAGAACAAGGAGAGAGAGTGGAATGAAAGAAAAATTGAACAAATATACTAAGGGTATTTTTGTTCAAAAATTAATTCTCATTCCCATTCCATCAAAACCCAAGGGAGGGGGTGAGTTTCATCCATACCCAAGTTTTTGGATTTCATTTCAAAATTTTGATTCCATTCTCATCAATCAAACATAAGGTTTGAGAATAAATCCATTCCCTCATTCCCAAACTTCTAAACCAAATGCCATGTAAGAATTTTAAATCTTAAATTGAAAAGGTCAAAAATTAAATTGTCCTAAATACTATAAATAGATATTTTTAATAAATATATATATAATTTAATATATCTTCTCAAACTCACGATACTATAACTAGAAATATTAATCAGAGTTTGTCAGACAAAAAATAGAAGCGCAAAGCAGAATGAGCCTTGGTTAACATATCAACTATCTGCAGTAAGAAAGGAACAAAAGGCAACATGATAGTACCAAGCTATAGATTATGACGAGTAAAATGACAATTAATCTCAATATGTTTGGTTCTCTCATGAAAAATTATATTGCGCATAATCTGATTATCATAATGAAGAGGAGTAGGTTGCCGAAGAAAAATTCTTATATCTGCAAGTAACTAATATAGCCAAACAATCTCGCAAGTGGTAATAGTTCACTAAAAAAAGTAGCTAATAGCGACATAATTTAAGACGACCATTAAAATTCCATCGCTATATGGCAACAGACATGTTAATTCTCTTCACAATTAGCAACAGACTAAAACTATCCATCACTACTCCATGTATGTTTAGCCGTCAGAGCGCTAAACTCTAATTTTTGGCGTCGTGTTAACGATGGATGGATGACTGTTGCTAATAGCGACAGATTATTTAATCCCTCACTATCCTTTTTATGTAGCCCAGACATCTACCTTTTTTGGAGTGTAAACCGTAGCGACGGATAATTAAATAATTCATTGCTAATAGCGATAAATAATTAAATAATCCATCACTATCAACAACATATTATCAAATAATCTATTGCTATTAGCGATAGTTAAATAAATAATCTGTCACTACTAGTGACGGATTATTTAATAATCCATTGCTAGTCCTTGCATTTTGTCGACAGGAAAATTGATTTGCGACGGATTTTTTTCGTCACTATATTTAGGATATTGGGGATCCTACATTCGATCTCTTCCTTATGTGAATAGTGCTTGCTTGCTCCGGCGATTTCCTTCCTGCTTCAGCAATCGACTTCTCCTTCTCCAGCTTCTCCTCCTCCGATGTTCAGGTACTCTCTTCTCCTCCTCCTTCTTCTCTGCCTCCAGCCCGCTATGGCCGAGCAATGCAGCGGCCGCGGCTAACAGTGCTAGCTAGAGTCGCGGTGAGTGTTGCCCGACGGTGATCAGCAGTGCCCGGTAATGGCCAATAGTGTCGCGGCCACGGCGAGCATTGCCCGGCTGCGGCCGGCAATGTCAAGCTGCAGTCGGTAGTGCCAGGCTATGGTCGGCACAGCTCGGCCGTCATCGGCACTACTCGATCACCGCCAGCACTACTCAGCCACCGCCGGCACTGCTCAACCTCGTCTAACATTGATCAGGAAAGAATATAATTATGCTTGCATAGTTTGAAAATATAATTATCATATTTAGAGTATTAATAATATTTATCCATATTGATATTAATTGTATGATTAACCATATTGATATTACTTGTATGATTAACTATATTGATATTACTTGCATGATTAAGATTTCACATGTCCTAACGTAATTCACAAAGGCTTACATATAATTCCGGTGTTTGCGTAAAAGGATCCATAAATAACAATGATACTCAATTTGATTATTATGGTAGACTTGAGGAAATCATCGATATTGAGTATCTAGCTTTACCTTTAAAAACGTGTGTATTATTCATACGTTCATGGTATGATCTAACTCCAAGAATAGATACTAAAATACACTGTTTCTATAATTTAATTGAGATTAACACAAACAAAAGATTCAATAAGTTTGAGTCTTTCATCTTTGCGGTACAAGCTAGTGAGGCTTAAGTACCCAACACAGAGAAAAAGAACTAGTGAGCAATGTGTCAGATAAAGTCTCGGTCAACCATAGAAATTCTGAACATCATAACTATCTAAAACCATGATGCATATCAAAATGAACAAGTTGAAATATACTAAGTTGATTCAAAAATAGAATCCATATTATAATTACTTGGAGATGTTAATGTCACTTACAAGAAAATAGATAATAGAGAGATGTTTAGTAGTGAGGAAGTTGATGTACCAATGGAGTCTAACGATGATAACTTATAAAATATTAATTTAGTTTATTCAGAATGACATCATGTGATTAAAAATAATTAACAATGTTATAATATATTGTATGGATTTTTTTTTTTATTTTTTCATCTCCCTAGTTAGAAGATAATATTATATAAAATGTGTATATCTTATAATGTGATTTTGTATATATAGTCATGTAGCCAGCATAGAGATCACGTGGTGACCAAACTATTTTGCGAGTTGGTGACTGGTAAGTAATTATATATTTAGTAATTATTTCAGTACTTTATCTTCTTTTTAATTATCACACATATTTAATACATGGTATTTTTTCATGTAGTTTTGTCCTAGATGGTCACCAAGTATCATCATATATATCAAAAAAGTTTAAAGAATGATTGTTAGAAACATATTTAAAGTTAATATGATATTAATTGTCAAAATATATTATTGTAGAAAAGATATGTTTGGGAGGAGAAACAAGAGGAAATGTTCAAAAAAATTTAGAATAACTACTGCTCTAAATTGTACAGGGATATATTGTACAAGTGGAGGCAGAAGAGCACCAGGACATCAAAGGTCCCTGATGCAGTTTGGCAGTCTTGGAGAGCCATTTGGGATGCCCAACATTGGTAGGACAATTCAGTGATTGCACGCAGCAATCGTAATTCAGAGCCTGCTAAGCCGAGCACCGAATCCACAAAGCATACTGTTGGATTCCGTTTGATTGTGGAGCATGCCTCTAACTTGGTATGTTTAAAATTAAGTTATACAAATATTTTTACATATGTTTTGTTATTAGTTTTAATGTATTTGTATTTTCTGTACATAAGCTGCTGAATTACAGAGACCTCCCACTTATTCGGAGATATTTAACAAAACTTATAAAAAGAAAGATTGGTCATTTGTCGATCGGCATTTCTCAACAATTAACATAAAAATATTAAATTTTGTGAATATATTTGTAGACTTTATCTAGAGGTTAATAAAATCATTATTCTGGCACAAGAAGTAATGCCCACTACAGTTGCTGAGGCATCTCATCTTGGAGTAGAGGGAAAGGGATCATAGCATCTTTCCACCGATGCAGTTAATGACATTTATTATGATGTCGTCGGTGGAAGGAAGACGACATCCATCTACGGACTTGGCTCTCAGACCAAAGTTATGTATGGGTAGATGAGGACTCCAGGGATCAAGGGTCGTCATACTTCCTCATCTAGTGAGGTATGAGAATTACAGGAGGAAAATGAGGACCTGTGGACTCGACTATCGTCAATGGAGGAGACGATGGCTGGGAGGGATGCAAAGATACGAGAGATGTGACAGTGACATGCTCAGACTAAGACGATAGTTTATCATATGCAAGCATTTGTAGTGATATTGTCTCCGGATTCACATATATATTGCCCGCATCATTTAGAGTCCCAAGATACACAGGATCCCGAACATTCCCTTGTAGAGTTGACTATTTTAAAGTATATATCATTTATCTTAACTTTTAATTTCAGTTAAAAATAATATTATTTTTTTATAATTATATACATCTCTGATTATATTATACATTTCCATGATCATTTTAGATTTGGCATATTTTTATCCTATGGATGCAGGTATGTATTTTCAAAGAATGTCCACTAGCTACTACTTATCAGTTTAAGATAAATAGTTATATCTTTTGTAGTTTAACATCACATTTTCTATTTACAACTAATCTCAATGAAATTTCATGCGAGACATAGAGATGATTTTGTTTTTTATTTTGATTATGTATTATATTGGATTACTTTGTCTTGTTCCTTATTTTGATTAGAGTAATGATATGCATAGGAAAAAATCTCAAGAAAATGCTCAGGGATAGACACATAAATTCATGACCCACCATTTCATTTTTTGTGAGCTCCATTTTGTGTGTCTATCCTTGAATATTTCCTTGAGATTCTTTCCCTGTGCATATCATTTTTCTTTTAATTAGGATAATAAAATTTATCTTATATTAGATTTGGACATGTGTTTGAATTTATTATTATGTATATATTGTTCATTTTAGTTCAACTAGATTGTTGTGTTATTTATGATGTGTTTTGCATTTGTTATGTGTTGTGAGTTTATTATGTTATAATTGTTGATGTGTAGTAAGTTTGTTGTGAGTTTTGTTATTATGTATTATGAGTATATTGTGAAAACCATCGCTTATGATGGTTGAAGCGATTTAGATTTATATATAAACAGGGAAAATAGGAAAAATGAAAAGGACATGTCTAACTGTAGCATAGTTTAGTGACGGAAATTAATTTTTCATCACTGATTGTGACAAATATTTGAAATATTTGTCACCAACAGCAACGGAATATTTCAAATATCTGTCGCAATCAATGACGGAAAATTAAATTTTCGTCGCCATTAGCAATGTAATGGATATTTGAAATATCTGTCGCAAATGGTTGAGCATTGATACACTTTTTGATACTTTTTGATACTGCTAATTAGCGATTAGCGATGAATATTTCATATATCAGTTACAATTAATGATGAAAAGTTAAAATTCTATCGCTATTAGAGAAGGATATTTGAAATATCCATCTCTAATAGCAACAGATATTTGAAAAATTCGTCTCTAATAGAAACGGATATTTGAAATATCCATCTCTAATAGAAACATGTGAAATATTCATTGCTAATGGTTGAACATTACTGCATATTAGCAATTAATGACAGATATTTCAGATATCCGTCACTACTTGAGATGAAATTTTAAATACCTGTCACTAATACTTTAACAAAAAATTTACTTTGTTTGGCTAGTAATGACGGAAATTAAAATATCTATCGCTATATATAGCGATGGATATATATAAATATTTGTCGATATATATAGCGACAAATATTTAATATCCATATTACAGTAACAACGACTGATATCTATGCCACGGTGTGCAGTCCATTGCTATTTCATCGCAATATGTATTTAGTGGCAGAATAGCGATGGATATATTCTATCGCTATTTGGTATATTTTTTAGTTATGGTCATGACACAATACTCAACTTATGTGGAAGATCTGAAAATAATATCTTGCTTCTTACTCTTCCAAGAGATAAGAAAATCTTCAAGAAAAATATAGAAATCGATGGTCGACTTATGATCCATAGGGTCATCTGCCCAATCAGCATCAGTATACACATAGCTCTAACGAGAAAGTAGAAGAGAATAAAAGACTCTGAAACTGAGTTCCCCAAAGATACCGGAGAATGAGAAAAACAGCAGCCTAATGAACTATGGTTGGTGCAGTGACAAACTGACTAACTGTTGGTGCAATATTCCCTAGGTCAATGTTGACTTGGTTGACTGAGCTTGAATTGGTTCAAGCTCGAGTCTTGATGTTTGGGTTTCGATGTTTGACAATATATGGAGACAAGACATGGAGATTGTAGGTGCAATTGTTCATGTGGTGAGATTGTGAAAGAGAGTCAAGTATGTCAAGGTTGACTGGATACTTGACTGGAAAATCCTGGTGAGTGAAGCCAGGTAAAAGTCCTAATTGGGAGGTTAGGCAGAAGGAAAATCCTAGTGAGTGAAGCTAGGTGAAAGTCCCGGTGAGTGAAACCAGGCAGAAGGAAAGACCTAGTAAGTGAAGCTAGACAGAAGGAAAATCCTTGTGAGTGAAGCCAGGTGAAAGACCTAGAGAGTGAAGCTAGGCAGTATGGAAAGTCCTGGAGAGTGAAGCCAGGCAAATAAGAAGTCCTAGTGAGTGAAGCTAGGCAGAAAGAAAATCCTAGTGAGTGAAGCTAGGTGAAAGTCCTGGTGAGTGAAGCCAGGCACAGAAAATCCAGATGGATCAAGTTTGATCAGACATCTGGTGTTGGGAAGTCCAAGTAGGTCAAAGGGATTGACCGGATACTTGGCACGGGAAATTAAGGTCGATCAAGGTTGATCGGACACCTGGTGGAGAAAAGTCCAAGTGGGTCAAAGGGATTGACCGGACACTTGGTAAAGGAGTCTTAGCAGGTCAAGGGTGACCGGATGCTAGGCATGATGGACCAACAAGAAATGGATGACTGAATGTTGGTCTAGGGGACTTTGGACTTGTTTTTGGGCAAAAACAAGAGCTGGATCGATCAGCCGATCGATTGGGAGAGTCCCCGCGACAAGCCTTCTCCCAATCGATCGGTGGATCGATTGGGGAGAAGTGTCGCGCGAATAGAAAGCCTCCCAATCGATCAGTCGATCGATTGGGAGCCTTCGATCGATTGGGAGGTGCAATTCTGTGCAATAAGCCCTGGATCGATCGGTAAATCGATCTAGGCGTTTCCCGAGAGCACAGAGGCACTTTGGATCAATCGACCGATCGATCCAAAGCCTCCCCGATCGATTGGGAGCAATCCAATCGATCGGGATCCGACCGTTGGCGCAAGATTTAGCCGTTGGCGTGCGATTCCTTCAGCAGTTCTTCGATTCCACCACACATGTGATCACAGCAGCTTCTCTACAGCGTTTTTCCACTCTCACCGCCAGTACTTAAAGCATCTTGGAGAGACATCCAAGTCAAGAGGCGTGACTACAACAAGAAGAAGAAGCTAGGGTTAGGGTTTTCATTGCATATCTTGTAAGATATTTCTTGTATTTGTCTTCCCTTGCTTTCTTGTTGTATTGAGAGTATTGTAGGGCTTCTCTGCCTTCGGTAGTTACCGAGAATGAGTGTTTTCATAGTGGAGGGTGTGTGAGTGTGTGGATCCTTGGATTAGTCACCTCTTCTTGAGATGGATACCAAGTAAATCCTTAGTGTTAGGATTGAGTGTTGTTTCTTTGTATATTCCGCTGCATATCTTTGAAGAAACAAGCAACGACGAGCACGAGATCGCGCCGAGCTATTCACCCCCCCTCTAGCTACATAATCGGTCCCAACAAGTGGTATCAGAGCAAGGCCGCTCTTCACCGAAATCATCACCGGAAGGGGCAAAGAGCTAGAGGGTGAAGAAGTTGGAACAAAATTCTTCAAGTCGAAGATTTCTTCAAGCTCAACTTCAACATGGAATTCCAAGACGGACTTGGATTCAACACAAGGGTGCCTCCACCATATGTATCTATAAGCTTCGATTCTTGGAGATCAAGAATCAAAAATTTCTTGATGATGGAGATAGAGCAATGGTTTGCTCTAATGGAAGGCTTCGAGGCTCCAAGAAATTCAAAGGGCAAAATCCTCAAGAAGAGCAAATGGAGCCAAGAACAAATTCAAAGGTGTGAGGCGAATAACAAGGTAACCAAATTATTGGTTAATTTATTGCCAAGTACCATTCTTTGCAAAATTGGAGAATTTGAAGATACAAAGGAATTGTGGAGCAAGTTGGCCAAACTTCATGAAGAACCCTCCATTGTACCAAATCAAGATAAATCCAAAGAGGGCGACTCATTGGAGCAAGACCAAGAGAAAGAGGACTCAGAAGTTGAGAGATGCTCAACTTCCGAAGAAGAAGAAGTCCAAGAAGCCTCATCTTCAAAGGAATGCAACGAAAATGACAAAGAGGGTGCATACTCTTTGTTTCTTGTAGAAGATGAAGATAAAGAAGCCTCCACCTCTAGGATTGAGGGGGAGCAATTTTCGATGACACCGGATCAAGAAGAAAGAGAAGTCTCCACATCCGGGTCAAGAGAAGAAGAGGATGAAGAAGCTCCACCTCCACAAGTCGTCGAATCTATTGGAGAAGCATCGTTATCGGATCAAGAGGAAGCCTCTACCTCCGGATCAAAAGGAGAAGATGTCATCCCTACACATGAAGGTATAAATGTTTCAAATAAAAATAAAAAAACATATCATATGTTTTGAGTGTAGGGAGCATGGGCATTATAAGAGCAAATGCCCTAAATTGGCCAAGAAAAAGAGTCAACTGGCACCAAAGGGTAAGAAGAAGCCCAAAGAGACCGCTCCCTCAACAAAGAAGAGCAAGGAGCACATTGTGTGCTTTTTGTGCAACCAAAAGGGACATTATAGAAGTCAATGTCCCAAGGGGAAGAAAGCGGTCAAGGCTCAAGAAGGAAGCACAAGTCAAGGGGGAGCCTCCAAGGTAAAACGAAAGGTATCATTTATTGAGCCTACCCCTTTAAATAATGGTAAAAAGCATGCTAGTTCTAATTTATATCATTTTAATGCTATTTACCATAAACATAGGAAGCATGATAGCATTAAGGGAAATCATATGACTCTTCATGCTAAAACTACCACACCCAGGGTTAGGAAAGTAGATAAGAATTTAGACAATAACTCTAAGGATTTTAGTTATAAGCCTAGAAATAGAAATGCTCATGGACTTAATGATAAATCAAAAACTAAGTATTTATGGAAAGAAAATCAAGTCTTGAGGTCAAGACTTGATAAAATGGAAAGGACCCTAAAAAGGATGGAAGATATCCTAAAAGGGTAAAATGAGCAAAACCTAGGTTTATGACAACAAAAGTCATCCAATTGCCATAGAGGTTTGGGATACAAACTTAAGGCTAAGAAGGATGTAATTTCTTACCATAGGATTTCATATAGCTATGGAACCGAGTCTAGGTCTAAGGGTCAAGTCAAAAGTACAAGAGAAGTTATCCCTAGGAGTATTTTTGCAACTAAGGTGACTAAGACTTTTAAGAAGTCTAACAAAGTCACTAAAAAGGTCACAAGGGAAGAAATCCCTAGAGTTGACCTAGAAAAGGTGACCAAGGCTTCTAAGAAGCCAAACAAAGTCACTAGGAAGGTATCTAAGGAGGTTATCCCTAGCGAGTACCTAGAGCATCTAAGGAGCACCAATAGGTTTTGGGTTCCTAGGAGCATTTTCTCTATCCCATAGATGGGTTAGAGAGTGTCAACTCAAATTGAAATGGTAGTTAACCTAATCATGATGAAGTTGACACTCAAGGAGCATTTTCAAGGTTATTATTAACCTTTTAAAATGAAAAGGATCATCATTTACTCTTAATTGGAGTAATATGTGCTATGAGTTGAGAAGTTTTGATGTATTTTCAATGACACGACAAAATATGAGTAAAAGAAATGTCAATTTGGGATTTTGACATTTTCTTAGAAAGTTAAGGGCAATTTAGGCCTTATTTTTAAATGGTTACTCTTGTAAGAGTAAAATGTGCCAAACCTTGAGGAATTGTGTTTCTAAATTAAATTGGCACAATTGGGATAATAATAAGAACTACCAAGTTGATATTTTGGTAGTTTCTTAAGGGATTAAAGGCAATCTATGCCTTAACTCAAATGGTTACTCTTGGAAGAGTAGATTGTGCCAAAATTTGAGGAATATAGTTAATTTCAATTGGCACAACAAATTAAGAGTAAAAGAAATGTCAAGTTGGGAGTTTGGAATTTTATGAGGGACTTAAGGGCAATCTAAGACTTAAATTTTAAGTTAGCGAAGGTTTTAGGATACTTAGATAGGTAATCTAGGTATTTTATTTATGCTAAAACTTGTCATGATTGTTTGCCTTTTATATGCCATGACATCATATTTATTTGCTTTGGCATTCATACCTTATTATGAAAAATACAAAAATATCATGCAATGTCATACATACATCATATAGTCATAGGAAATTTTCTTTTGAAAATTATTTTTCTTTGATGTATGCCATAACATTATCATGCATTAGTTTATTCCTTGCAATTAAGAACTAATGGCATTTATTAACAAGTAACATCCTTTGTGGATGTTCATAACCTCAAAATGCCTAGGTAGATATATATGATCCCTAGATTAGGGCAAAACCAAGACTTACATCTCACAAAGAACTATAAGGTGGCTTGTATGTGTTTGTGTACACATTAGATGCAAGTGAGATGTTAGGATGATGAACAAAACTCAAGATGTGATTTAGTACATTCTTTTGAGCTTTAGGTTCATCAAAACACATAGTTATGTGTTTTCCAATCATTGGGAAAGCTAATGTACAAGTCATGTGCATTGAGCCTAAGGAACATGGTTGGATATTGGTTTTGAAAATCATTTTAAAATGCTTTTGGAAAACCTTGGTGAAGACTATCTTTTGATAGTAATCATCATTGAATAGTTTTGTAAAATACCGAACTAGATAATAATTAAATAATAAAATTAATGAGTGAATAATCTTATGGGAAATTTCAGGAATTTTTAGAAATTTTTTGGGAATTAATTGGAGCTCGTTTGATAAATTTAAGGGGATAAATTTATAGGCTTGGTAAAAAGTCGTTTAGATATCCCAATTAAATTAGGAGTTTGATTGATTAAATTAATCTAAAGTTAGTTAATTTAAGTATAGGTATAAAAATATAACCTAGGTTTGCTTTTCCCTTATCACGCCAATTTACTTTCCTCCCCAACCCTCTCTCGGTGCCGCCGAACCTACCTCCCTCTCGCGCTCGCACGCGCAGGCGGCACTGTGTGTCGTGCCCGACGCCGCTTCTTCCTCCTTTGTTGGTCTTCTGCTCCCTCTCATCTCCTCCGTGAGCACCCTTCACCCTAACCATCGTCATCGGCGTCGAGAGCCACCAGCCGAATGCCACCCGACGATGCCCTAGGACGCAGTCGTCGTTGATCTTTGGGCTACCCCTCCACCCTTCGATCGATCGAGCAGTGCCCTAGCCTGTTTACGCGAGCGAGGATTGGTGATGCTACAACCACCGCCGGCACTCAAGATCCTTCACACCTGTGGACGCCACCTCTTCTCCCTTCGGCCACCAGCAAGATGTCTTCTCCTTAGACGATGTTCCTAATCAGAGGTAGTTTGAGGTGTCAGCTGCTCGTGCCCTAATCACACTCTCCCGAGCCCCTTTCTTCCTCTCACGAGCACCACCATTGCTGCCCTACCGCCGGCTGCCACTAGCCGATAGCCAATAGCCGACATCATGTGCTCAACCAGCATCACGTGTCACCCCTGTTGATGATGAGCCAGGCTATCCTTCTTCATCTTCCCCATTGCTCAAGTGCCGACGCTAACTCCGTCAGTCTCGGTGCTGCTACTTACTGTAGTCACAAGACTTGTCCCCATCGACAAAAGGGTATGATCTGATCTGTAGTATACAACCTTGTTGAAGTCCAGCCGACAAGCATTGATTTGGAGTGCTCGATTGGGAAGACAACAACTCTGCTTTGCTCCAATCATGGAATTCCGGCAGCAACAGTTTCAGCCGAGGGTCATCAGAGATGTCCTCGAGGTTGGGTAAGTCATGGAGGTAATGTCGAATATGAACTAGATTCGATTCTAATTATGGAACAGTTAGGTGTTCTAATTCTATTTAAATGTGATCTGTCGCTTAGATGGGTACGAAGAGATACATCATATTAGGTTGGAGATTCTATAGATTGTTGTTACTTGGTTAATTAGGGGTTAGCGGATTTAGAATGATTTATGATGAGTTTTCATTAGTAAGCAATTGGTAATGAATTAAGTGATTTATGATGTTAGGTCCAGTTATATATGAATTACTAGATATCAATTTGGATTGGAAGATGAAACAATCGGTTGATTGAGGATTATTTGATTATCATTAATTAGGGTTGATCAATGATCGATTCGTTTAGGGTTTTTCTCTGTTAGTTTAGGTCTTGAAGCTTGGCTAATGGTTGTAGACGTGATTAGTTAAACTATACACCACGTGATTTATAGGATGTTGATTCGGGACGAACGCCTCGACGTGAGACTGCTTGACACGATCTACGTATAAAGGCGGGTATTTCTTGCTTTATCTCTTTAGTCCTTTGAACTTGGTGCATGAGCTATTTTTGGATAAGAATTGCTTTACCTTGACTCCACTCGTAATGTTTCCTATGCTTGATACTTCCAATCAAAACCTTTGAGTTACTCGTTTTTATATCCATACAGTCTCTTGTTGTTGTCCATGATCAGTAGCAGATACTAGATACCATGTTTGTATGTTTTGACTGTTTCTTATTTATGTACGATATTGAGCATGCTAGCTTCATGTAGCATACCTGCTTCTGCTTATATATATATATATATATATGATGACTGTTGCATTGTTCGCATCATGTCATTGCATGCATGCTGCATCCTCGACCACTCGAGAGAGTGGTAGCTGGAGTTGATGCCGCTTGTCCTGTCGTGCCGCACTCGGTCATTCGTGTGAGTGGTAGCTGGAGTACGAGCAGCAGGGACCCCGTCGCAGATGTAGCTAGTTAGCTACTATGCAACTGTCCCCTCGGCCACTCGTGTGAGTGGTAGCTGGAGTGGTGTACAGTCTGTCACTGACCCGGCCTCTCGACCATACAGAGGTCATGGTGCAGAGAGGTGGGCGGGAGTGACCATCCGTGCATACGCTGTTGTTATTATATTTGTTTTGGCTGTTGCTGTCTATATTGTTGGAACCCCAAGGTTGTTTTGGTGTGATCAACAAGTTAAGTTAGGTCCTGTTTGTTTCTAACCTTGTGTCTAAGTGTGCAGGAGCTTAGGAGCACAGGTACTCGAGCGGAAGACGCAGCTAGCGAGAAGGACGGCACGCGGTGCGTCCGAGGGACGAGGCGTTGCGGAAGAGTACACCGGCGGACGAGAAGGAAGTGCGCGCGATGGTTCCGAGGTACGAAAGTCGAAGCGGAAGATTGCTCGGGGAGCAAGAGACGCAGCTAGCGCGAAGGTCGGCACGGGGTGCGATCGAGGGACGAAGTCTGCGGATGAGTACGCTGGTGGACGAGAAGGGACACGCGGCAATTCCGAGGGACGAGAAGCCGGAGGGAAGCACGCTCGAGAAGACCGGAAGATGGGTTCGGGTGAGCCCTATTCCGGATGTCAGAGATCACCCAATCAAGCGGATCCGGAGCGGAAGAACCGGACCGAGGCGGGACTGAACCAGAGAAGCGGTCCCAGATAAAAAAGTCAACTGTGTTGACTTTCGGGGTCCGGGGCGCCCGGACCCCTCCGGGGCGCCCGGAACAGTAATTTTGACCAGATCGAGAATTATCTCGATCCGAACGTTGGGGGATAAATTTTATCCCCCCCAGGGCGCCCGGAACCCTTCCAGGCGCCCCGACCAAGGCTATAAATATAGCCTTGGTCCAGAAGCTTTCAATCAGTTCAGAAATTGTAAACAACACTTGTGTGCTTCCACTGTTTTGATTAGCTTCCTTCTTTTTGTGCCTACACTGCTGTAAACGAGGCTTCTCCGCCTGAAGGAGTTCTTAGTGCAATCATCTTCCTTGGATTAACAACCTCCCCGGTTGTAACCAAGTCAAATCCGGTGCCTTGTTTTTATGCTTTACTTTTTGATTAATCTATTTTTCAAGTGTTAGCTTAATTGTTCGAGAAAGGGTTGTGTTTAATTCAGGGCTATTCAACCCCCCCTTCTAGCCGGCCCAACGGTCCTACAAGTGGTATCAGAGCCGAGGCGCTTCAGGAGGACTAACCGCCGAACGAAGCAACGAAATGGCCGGACCAAGCATCCACCCGCCGAAATACGAAGGGGATTTCACCACATGGAAAAAACTGATGCAGGTATTTCTTAAAACCGATATTGAACTATTTTTAACGATGAAATTTGGCTTTGAAGCTCCAGAGGACAAGGAAATAGATAAATGGACAAAAAAGGAGCAGGCTGACTTCGTGGCGAACGGCAAAGCAGAGTACCATCTGCTAAGCGTACTTCCGCCTCAAGAAGTCAACAGGATCGGTAAATACAACTCGGCAAAGGAACTTTGGGAAAAGTTCCTCGAGCTGCACGAAGGGACGTCCGAAGCCAAGCTCGCCAGAAGAGATCTGCTTCGGAATCAGCTCACAAACCTGCGACTTGGGGAAGACGAGACAGTCGCACATCTGCACTCCAGAATTAAAGAAATAATCACCGGACTCACGAATCTCGGAGAAGAGGTAAGTAACCGAGATTCGCTCAGGTACGCGTTAAATTCATTTCCAAGAAATTCAAAATGGACATCACTAGTAGATGCCTTTTACATTTCTAAGGACTTAGAAAAAATTTCATTAGAAGAATTTTTTTCAACATTTGAAGTCCATGAGTCAAGATGTGCAGGAATGAAGGAGCCCAAGAACAACGTCGCCCTCAAAGCTTCGAGAGACGAACCTGAGTCGGAATCCTCTCTCGACGACGAGGAAATGGTAATGATGGTAAGAAGATTCAAGAAACTTTGTAAATCTAGATCTGCTAACCATCCGCAGGGGAAGAAGAAAAGGATGATCCGCTGCTACCACTGCGACGAAGAAGGGCACGTCAAGGACAACTGCCCCAAGCTGAAGAACAAAGACAAGGAGAAGGGAAAGAAGCCTATCCAGAAGCGAAAGGCCCTGAAAGCGACGTGGGACGATACGTCGTCCGAATCCGAAGTCGAAGCATTCTCCGGACTCGCACTAATGGCGAGCCATCAAAACGACGACTGCGATTCAAGCTCTTCCAAATGAGCATCGAGAGCATCGATGAAGGGGAGACACGTCGGAAGAAAGCGGCAGCTAGAAGCGGACAACGAGATCGACAAGGTAAGTCAGGTACGATCTCTTCCTCCCGATAAAATGTTTAAGTTCGTTAAACTTTTAACAAAAGACTGCTGCAACTTAGAAAGTGAAAATAAAAATTTAAAAGTAATTCTAGCTAAGTCTTGTCTCTTAGAAGAATTAGATAAATTAAAATTGAAAAATGAAAAATTGGAATTAGAAAATCAAATTTTGAAAATTCAAATAGATAACTTACAGAACTATGCATGTTCATCTAAAACCAATTTTAGAAGATTTAATAATTTAAATTGGTACTTTAAATATCACCCAGGACAAATCAGGAACATCTCAAGAAAACATGTCCCTAAAAACCTTTTAGTTAATCCAGTAGGTTGGAACCTGTATTGGGTTCCTAAATCATGCTTAAATTAATTTTAAAATTAAAATTAGCGCTTTAAGTGAGAGAATTAAACAAATAATTTCTTTATGAGGCTTTGTCTAAGGAAGTGGTTGTTGCTCCAATAACCAAGAAGGCCTAGTGCCTCGCCACGACCTGGAAGCCAAAATATTGAAATAAATGTTTAATTAACTTACTAATGAAGCATTAATACAAGAATTAATTAATGCTTGAAAAGGTTATTCAAAACATTTTATTTCAAATTAGAAATTTACTTAGAATTTTTTTTATATTCTCAAAAATCATTTTTGTAAGTTAAGAATCTTTCTAAACAAGAAATCTCAGCTTAAATGACTTAGAAAAATTTTCTAAATTTCTTAAAAACTTAGAAATTTTTTTACTTTTTCTAAGTATTTAACCCTTAGATTGTTTTTCTTGGAACCCCATTTTTTGTGATCAAAGGGGGAGAAGGGAAAGTATAAGTCTAGGGGGAGGTAGATAGATTTAATTTGATTTTTATCTTTTCTCTATCTTTTTGCACTTAAATTAAAAATTAAGTTAATTTACTTAATGTTATTTAATGTCTATTTTTAGCCCTAGCTTAACTTGGGTTGATCACACCAAAAAGGGGGAGATTGTTGGAACCCCAAGGTTGTTTTGGTGTGATCAACAAGTTAAGTTAGGTCCTGTTTGTTTCTAACCTTGTGTCTAAGTGTGCAGGAGCTTAGGAGCACAGGTACTCGAGCGGAAGACGCAGCTAGCGAGAAGGACGGCACGCGGTGCGTCCGAGGGACGAGGCGCTGCGGAAGAGTACACCGGCGGACGAGAAGGAAGTGCGCGCGATGGTTCCGAGGTACGAAAGCCGGAGCGGAAGATTGCTCGGGGAGCAAGAGACGCAGCTAGCGCGAAGGTCGGCACGGGGTGCGATCGAGGGACGAAGTCTGCGGATGAGTACGCTGGTGGACGAGAAGGGACACGCGGCAATTCCGAGGGACGAGAAGCCGGAGGGAAGCACGCTCGAGAAGACCGGAAGATGGGTTCGGGTGAGCCCTATTCCGGATGTCAGAGATCACCCAATCAAGCGGATCCGGAGCGGAAGAACCGGACCGAGGCGGGACTGAACCAGAGAAGCGGTCCCGGATAAAAAAGTCAACTGTGTTGACTTTCGGGGTCCGGGGCGCCCGGAACTGACCGGGGCGCCCGGAACAGTAATTTTGACCAGATCGAGAATTATCTCGATCCGAACGTTGGGGGATAAATTTTATCCCCCCCAGGGCGCCCGGAACCCTTCCAGGCGCCCCGACCAAGGCTATAAATATAGCCTTGGCCCAGAAGCTTTCAATCAGTTCAGAAATTGTAAACAACACTTGTGTGCTTCCACTATTTTGATTAGCTTCCTTCTTTTTGTGCCTACACTGCTGTAAACGAGGCTTCTCCGCCTGAAGGAGTTCTTAGTGCAATCATCTTCCTTGGATTAACAACCTCCCCGGTTGTAACCAAGTCAAATCCGGTGCCTTGTTTTAATGCTTTATTTTTTGCTTAATCTATTTTTCAAGTGTTAGCTTAATTGTTCGAGAAAGGGTTGTTTTTAATTCAGGGCTATTCAACCCCCCTTCTAGCCGGCCCAACGGTCCTACATATATATGCTGTTATTACTTACTGCTGTTGTTCACGTATGCTGATATGCTTACTTGTGTTGAGATATATTCTCATTGTAGATGTTTAGATACTGGTTTATTCATTGGAAATTTGTATATACCTTGTTTATTACCTCTGTAATTATGAGCAGTATGATAGCAGATTAGTATCGGTTCTGACTTACTATATCTAGCCTAGGATATGGTTTCAGGTATGAGCGTTTATTTTGGTTCTATTATAGTATCTGCTATTTCTTTTATGAGACTGTATACGTTTGGCACTTTCTATCTGTATGTTATGTTCATGCACTATCTCTTTCCTTACCCGCTGAGTTCCAACACTCACCATCCCGTAAAATGATTTTCTTTCGCCAGGTAACAGGTAGATGAGTCATAGATGCTTGGAGAGTCTCGGCTGCCGGTCCCACGTCACACTCGAGGATAGTTCTTTTTCTGGTTTTAGTTTCCAACGCTATTTATGTTTTGGTTTTGTGAACTTGGTATTGTATGCTTCGATATAGTTTATGGAGTTTAGTCTGTTGATTGCAGGTAATTTAGTTAGTGTCTTTGTCGGTCACACATTCGTTTTCCTTTTGTGATTTTCGCTGTGTTTACATCCAGTCGTGCGGGTTGAGTATTTATTGTTCTGTCTTCTGCTGTGTCTGTTTCTATGTTGTTCCAGCCATGTAGGCTGATGGTTATGGATGATGTTGGTATGTCAGTTATTATTTTTATTCAGCCGTATAGGCTTATTAAACTGCGTGGTTGTGATAGTTATATTTCTATTGTATACATATTCCAGCCGAGTGTGGCTGATGTATATTTTGTATGTAGTAATGTTTCATATTGTCCGTCGTACAGGGGAGGTGCTGTCGAAATTTCTTCGGACAGGGACTCCTCTGGGGCGTGACAAGTTTAGCACAAACTTAAAGAAAACACTAAATTATTTACAAGTTTTCAAGTTTGTGTCAATCTTTGAAAATATGAAGTATTTTCTTAGAAAACTATTTTTCCATAATACTATATGCCCTAAATAATGTCTACAACGATTTTTATGATTTTTGGAATTTTGTAGATTTTTCTAGGGGTTTCTGAAATTGACTGAAATAGAATTTCAGCTTTTTCAGAGTTTCAATCGATCACCCGATTGATTGAAGGGTCTCAATCGATCGTGCGATCGATTGAGAGCAAGCTCCTCGCGAACAGAAGCTTCCTGGATCGATCCACTGATTGATCCAGCCCTCCTGAATCGATCAGTGGATCGATTCAAGCAGGTTCAATCGATTGGGACCTAACTCCAATCGATTGGGAATGCTGATTTTGACTGGTAAAGCCTGATTTCAGCATTTTGGACCATCTTTAGGCTAGGTAACCATTCCTAACCTCTCAAAACATATTTATACACATTTAAGGGGAGTTTTCATGTTGAGAACAAGGATGGATTGATTAATGAAGACTAAGTCGAAGTTTAGGTTGAGGTTTGGTTTCATTATTGAATTTATGAACCTCAAAACTTCTAATTTTGGGTTTCCTAAAGGTTTAGGGATTCCAAGTCATTGTTGGTGCAATGACAGAAGTTTCGTGCATGTCTTTAGGGGAAGTTACTCTTTAAGGACATGAAATTTATTTTTCATACACCTTGGAAGGTGGTTAACCTTTTTTAGTAAAAATGCTCAAGGTTGGGCATTTGATTGTAATGGAGAGTGGATATCTTCATTATTCATGTGGTGTATGCTCAAGGATGAGCATTAAGAATGACAATGAAGGGTATGGGGCCTTCATTTGAAGCATTTAGAATAATGAAGGGTATGGGACCTTCGTTATTGTGTTGTGAACAATGAGTGAAGTTGTCAACAACGTTGGGTAACTCTTCAAGGGGAGAGTTTTTGATGTGTGTCAATAGGGGGAGAATGTGTGGTTAAGTTAGGCCTTCATTACCTAAAGAGGGAGTTTGCCGTCTAGAAAAAGAGGAGAATGAAGGAAACCATCATTCTCATATTGGCATGAAAGAAGTTGAGGCTATGAGATTAGCTTAACGTACAAGTGGTATTGTCAAATATCAAAAATGGGGAGATTGTTGATGCAATATTCCCTAGGTCAAGGTTGACTTGATTGACTGAGGTTAAATTGGTTCAAACTCGAGTCTTGATGTTTGGGTTTCGATGTTTGACAATATATGGAGACAAGATATGGAGATTGCAGGGGCAATTGTTCATGTGGTGAGATTGTGAAGGAGAGTCAAGTAGGTCAAGATTGACTAGATACTTGACTAAAAAATCCTGGTGAGTGAAGCCAGGTGAAAGTCCTAACTGGGAGGTTAGGCAGAAGAAAAATCCTAGTGAGTGAACCTAGGTGAAAGTCCCGGTGAGTGAAGCCAGGTAGAAGGAAAGACCTAGTGAGTGAAGCTAGGCAAAAGGAAAATCCTTGTGAGTGAAGCCAGGTGAAAGACCTAGTGAGTGAAGCTAGGCAGTATGGAAAGTCCTGGTGAGTGAAGCCAGACAAATAAGAAGTCTAGTAAGTGAAGCTAGGCAAAAGGAAAATCCTAGTGAGTGAAGCTAGGTGAAAGTCCTGGTGAGTGAAGCCAGGCACAAGAAATCCAGATGGATCAAGTTTGATCAGACATCTGGTGTTGGGAAGTCCAAGTAGGTCAAAGGGATTGACCGGATACTTGGCATGGGAAATCCATGTGGATCAAGGTTGATCGGGCACCTGGTGGATAAAAGTCCAAGTGAGTCAAAGGGATTGACCGGACACTTGGTAAAGGAGTCTTAGCAAGTCAAGGGTGACCGGATGCTAGGCATGATGGACCAACAAGTCATGGATGACCGAATATTGGTCTAGGGGACTTTGGACTTGTTTTTGGGCAAAAACAAGAGCTGGATCGATCAGCCGATCGATTGGGTCATGCCCAATCGATCGGCCTATCGATTGGGAGAGTCCCCGCGACAAGCCTTCTCCCAATCGATCGGTGGATCGATTGGGGAGAAGTGTCGCGCGAACAGAAAGCCTCCCAATCGATCAGCCGATCGATTGGGAGCCTCCGATCGATCGGGCGATCGATTGGGAGGTGTGATTCTGCGCAATAAGCCCTGGATCGATCGGTGAATCGATCCAGGCGTTTCCCGAGAGCATAGAGGTGCTCTGGATCGATCGATCGATCGATCCAAAGCCTCCCTGATCGATTGGGAGCAATCCAATCGATCGGGATCCGACCGTTGGCGTAGGATTTAGCCGTTGGCGTGCGATTCCTTCGGCAGTTCTTCGATTCCACCACACAGGTGATCACAGCAGCTTCTCTACAGCGTTTTTCCACTCTCACCGCCAGTTCTTAAAGCATCTTGGAGAGACATCCAAGTCAAGAGGCGTGACTACAACAAGAAGAAGAAGCTAGGGTTAGGGCTTTCATTACATATCTTGTAAGATATTTCTTGTATTTGTCTTCCCTTGCTTTCTTGTTGTATTGAGAGTATTGTAGGGCTTCTCCACCTTCGGTAGTTACCGAGAAGGAGTGTTTTCATAGTGGAGGGTGTGTGAATGTGTGGATCCTTGGATTAGTCACCTCTTATTGAGGTGGATACCAAGTAAATCCTTAGTGTTAGCGTTGAGTGTTGTTTCTTTGTATATTCCGCTGCATATCTTTGAAGAAACAAGCAGCGACGAGCACGAGATCGCGCCGAGCTATTCACACCCCCCCTCTAGCTACATAATCGGTCCCAACACTAACCACATGTACAACATGCGTAATATCAAGACGAGTCACAGTGAGATAAACCAAGCTTCTCACAATTGTACGGTAGAAGTTAGGATCTAACAATGGAGAACCATCTAATGGAGTGTACCGAACATTAATCTCAAGGGGAGTATCAACTACTCTATTACCAGTGAGACATGTACGCTCAAATAGATCAACTATGTACTTTGACTGAGACAAGAGATAGCTTTTTGGCGAAGAGGAAATCTCGATCCTCAGAAAATAGCGTAGTAAACCTAAGTCTTTCATATCAAAACAATGAGCTAATTCAAACTTCAAAAACTTAATTCATCAAAATCATCACCAGTAATTATCATGTCATCCACATATAAAGACAAAAGTATATACTTGACAAATAAAGACGAATCATGATTACTGGAATGAAAGCTAAGCGAGGTAATTACTGTAGAGAACTTCGCAAACCAAGCACATGGTGTTTGTTTGAGTCTATAGAGAGTTTTACGAAGCCTGCAAACTTCACCAAGTCGGTGAACAACTTCAGGAGGAGGCACCATATACACTTCTTTTTAAAGATCACTATTCAAGAAGGCATTCTTGATATTCATCTGAAATATTTTCCATTGACAAACAGAGACAACAATAATTAACATATGAATAGTGGTCATTTTAATAACAGGGCTAAAAGTTTCCTCATAATTTATACCATACTTCTAAGAGTAACCTTTAGCAACAAGATGAGTTTTGTACCATTCGACATAACCATTAGATTTAATTTTGATCTTATAGATCCAACGAAAACCAATGACACGTTTTCCTGGTGGCAGAGGTACCAAATACCAAGTATGAGTATGATGTAGAGCAATTAATTTCTCGTCCATAGCATTTTACCAAAGAAGATTACCAAAAACTTCTCTATAGGATAAAGTCTCAGAAAGATGATGAACAAAGGCAACAAAAGAAGCAAAGGAATTAGAATAACAAGAATAAAGAAAATTCGGGTAGTTTAGTAGACTTATGAGAATGTGTAGATCGATGAGTAGGATTGTCCACAATCCTCACAAGGTGATGGAACAGTCGCAGGAGAGGGAGAGGGAGGAGATGTCTCGAGAATACTAAATTCAATGAAGCTGTCATGTGGAAGAGTAGTCATGGGGGAGGCTTTGTTAGTGTTGGTACTGAAGGGATCAATGCGAATAAGATCTGCATGAGTCATGTCATATGGTAGAAGAGGTACGAAGAAAAAGGAAATATGCTCAAGAAATATAACATGATGAAAGACATATAATTTTTTACTGACGGGATCAAAACAATAATATCCTTTTTGACCAACATCATAACTAAGGAAGACACACAAAGCAGACCTAGAAGACAAGTTATCATGCTCGATGTGTGGTTGGAGAACAAAATAGGTACAACCAAAAAACACGTAAAGAGGAATAATCATGAGCATGACCATATAGTTTTTGAAAAGGAAACAAACCTGAATTGTGAGACATCGAAATCATATTAATTACATGAGTAGCAGTAAGAACTGCTTCTCCCCAAAAAAAACACTAAGAACATCCGCATACAATAAGAATGAGCGGGTTGTCTCAACAAAATGTTTATGTTTTCTCTCTGTAACCTCATTCTATTCAATTATTTCTCGACACAAGGTTTGATGTATAGTACATTCTAATGCAAGTAAATGAGGAAAAATATTGAAAATGTAATCACCCTTCAAATGACAATGAAAATACTTGACAACAGCCGAATGTTAGGTTTTTATAAGAGCTTTAAAGTCATTGAAGATGATAAGATAACCATATTTGTGTTTCATAAGATAAACTCAATCATAATGAGTGCAATCATCAATAAAAGAATATAATATCTTAATCCTCCTTTTGTAATAATAGGAGAAGGTCCTCACATATTAGAATGAATAAGATCAAAATGATTAGAAGAAAAAAAATAGACTTTATTGAAAGGTAATCCAAAAAAATATTATCAATTTACAACCACTACAAATAAAAATATCTGACTTTTTAAAGTTCCTAATACTCCAGACAAAATTAAAAAATGTAAACGGGACGCTGAAACATGACATAAACGAGTATACCTCAAATAAAAATCAAAAAAAGAATGACTCAGTCAAAAAGATGACAGATCAACACTAGAAGCTGCAACATCTGGTATTTGTTGCTTATCCAAAACATAGAGTCTCCTTTGCCTATGATCTGTCCTAATCACCTTTTGGGATCGCAAGTCCTGCACATAACAATTGGATACAAAAAAAAAAAATTGAGTATTCAGACTCAGACAATTGATAACATAAATAAGATTAAGTGTAAGACTAGGAATATAATAAATATCAGGAAGAGACAAGCAAGTTGTAATAATAGAACCAACACCTATTAATGACATTGGAGTACTATCAGTAGTCACAACTAATAAAGATGAATTAAAAGACAAGGAGATAGAAGATGACAAATCAGGTGACATATGATGAGAGGCTCCAGAATCTAAGATTCATAAAGAGGAAGATATACCTGATGTACTAGAGGTTGACAAACATATATAAGAAGAAGTAGACATGACAGAGGACTGTGAAACAAGAAACTGTTGAAACTGCTCAAGCATATACGAATCTAAAGAGGGACAACCACTGTATTAGTAGACTAAGGTATTCTATATGGCGACTGTTGTGGTTGATTACCAGATTTCCAAGAAGTATTTTGATGTAGCAATGGTGGTTGTTGAGGTTGTTGTTGCTGATATTGCTGCTGCGGTGGTCATTTCTACTACTGCGGTAGTTTACCTTTTTTCAACAATAATGGACACTAAGATTTTCAGTGCCCCTTTTTTTTACAATAAGTACACTCATCACTAGAAACTTTCGATGTCGACCTACTTCGATTATAAAGCAAAAGCCACTATGGTACTACAAAAATAGATAGCGTAGACAATACAATAGTTCTCTTATCAACCTGAGACTTAAGATGAATCTCTTTAGAGCAATTCATGTATCTTCAACTAATATTTTATTTTGCGAATCAACTTGTATCTTCAAATTAAAATAAAATATATATTTCCCCATTACAAATCTCCAAATATCCTAAGTTGAATATTAGTATTTTCT
Source organism: Zingiber officinale (assembly GCF_018446385.1). Taxonomy (NCBI): domain Eukaryota; kingdom Viridiplantae; phylum Streptophyta; class Magnoliopsida; order Zingiberales; family Zingiberaceae; genus Zingiber; species Zingiber officinale. The sequence goes on along the minus strand of NC_056002.1, from coordinate 24,356,109 downwards.
TATATTTTTAAACAGATTATTTTGATTAAGTGTCTGATAACAAAAAGCTGTTTTATATTTTCGAATTTATTAAAACGCGCTTCTAAAATGAAAGATTTTGATGATTATAACCTTACAAATATATAGCCAACTAGATTAATTAATATTGATGTTTTTATATATTAAAATTTATTTTAATAAAAATTCTAACTGCGAACTAACTATTCTGCAAAAGAGCTAACGCCAGAGGGGCAATTTTTTATTAATAAATAAATAATTATACAAGCACCTTTTAATAATTTTGAATTATAAATTAACGACATATTTTGATAAATTGCCTAAACTTAAAATATATATTGCGTTAGATTATTAGATATAGGGTTTAGGGTTAATTCAATACTAAAGAGCTCACAAGAACCCATCCAAGGGCTTTGCTAAAGTCCCTATATATGAATATTCCCTGAGAAAGGTTGTCTAAGCTGCATGGGGACTATTGTTCAAAGTTGCAATGTATAGCTTCGTTTCTGATTGCTTGTGATTGGAGCCTCCTCCATTCCATGACTTAGGATTCAATGGATATAATTGCCAGTGAAGCTTGCAAATAGGAATTAATTGAATGCCAAGTCTGGTTGCTTCTCACCCAAGGTCAAGATAGCCTTAATTACCCTGACCTGTACATGTACATGGCTTAAATGTTCAATTCTCATTCATGCACCAAGAGCATTTTCAATTCCTTTCAACTTGAGTATTCAGAAAAGACAGCTAATGATTGAATCTATTAGTTTTTTTCTTGCTTAGAACATCAGAGTAAGTTGTCTATAATCTCACGTTATCTCCTAATTAAAAAAAATAAGGGACTGTAACTTGAAGAAGACTGTCTGTTTCCTTGCTAAGTTTCAGCTAGATATCAATAACTTAACTAGACAGAGAAAACTTGGATTCGATAAATCTAGCAAATGATTGTAATCGTAGGTCAAATGTGTTGTCTAGAACACAAATAATTGTGATCCTACACTTTTGAAGATCTCCCAATGTGGGAGGGCCATTGAAGAGTTGTTTAAAGATAGACCTTGATGGGCCTCCGAAAGTCAGATAAGGCGATGTGAAGGTATAGATGAGTTTGGAAGCCTTGAGATCATAACTATAGTACTACACTGTGTGCAATGTAATTGACCAAGATGTTTTAGAAGCATCAAAGTGTTATTCAAAAACATCTTAACGATTCTCTATTATAGATTAGATGAGATGGTAGTTAAGGACCCAGATCATGGCTTCTTGACAGCCTTGGGTCACAATTGGAGGTATTTTTGAAAAAAAAAAAAAAACACCTCAATAATCTTATAGTGGTTGGATTGTATGAATTGAGGAAACTGAGAGAGCCTTTGTTCCCAAATTTTACATGAGAAACAACTTGGGAGCTCTTTATATGTTAGATTGGTCAGCAAGTGTAGGAAATGGGAATGTGGGTGCATGCTCACGTTTTCCATTATTTTTAATGGAAAAAGTCCATAATACTTCTAGGTTATTTCTCTTTATAAGGGGTGTGTTCAAGAATCATTCAATGACAGTGGAGAAAGAGACAATGAGAGAGAAAGAAGAATATTTGAGGCGGTGAAATTTGATTTGTGAAATTGCAAAGAGTTTTTTAATCTTGTGATCATTCTTCCAACAGTAAATCCCACCATCGTGAGATCGCTATAAGTATTTAATTATTTTGTACAATTAATAGATATAATTCCTTTATTGATATCATAGCATTAGAAATTATATCTTGTTATGGATTTTTATCGTTGATCATGCCGCAACAAATCACAAAGGTGACTTTCGGCTGGAAATCTCCATGCTCTTGTAGCCGACGGTTTGGTCGCTGCAAAGGAGGGCCGACGACTACATAAAAGCAGTAGGAGAGCAGCGACAGGGTCGCTAGTCAGCGATTGAATCGTCGTCAGTGATAGCACTGCTGTACGGCAATGCACTACGCCAAAATCACGACAGGGTCGCAATTTCTATTGGGGCAGGGCTCGGGCCGCGGGGATATGCCGGCAACGGTGTTATGTGGCGGGAGATGGCGTCTCGGCTGGCCGGCGATGCGCTGGTGGTTGGGACGGGTAGAAAAAAACAAGTGGCCTTGTCGAACCGAGAGCGATCGGAGTCAGGTGCCGGAAAGGACCAGCGACCTTCCCTATAGGCCGGCAAGAGGCTGACATGGCCGGTGACCGCATCTATCTTGGTTGTACGGTTGAAGCGATGTGGGTAGCGTGCGGCGGAGAAATCGCTGAAGCGAAGAAAACGGACGAACACGAAGACGATATTTGAGAAAAAGTTTGATTTTTTTTAAAAAAAAACAAACAACATTTTTTTTCTTTTGCATGCAATGGGTTTAAAAAAAAATATGCACAGTTGATATTTGCCCACGCATGCTTTAGCATTAATTTTGGTTGCATGTGATAATTAATTGAAAATTGAGTTCAATTAATTTATTATTTACCGTAAATAAATAAGATTAATTTGATCCAATTAAATCCATTTTAGATTAAATTATTAATTAGTTTAATAAAATCAGATTTATTCAAATCTGAATCAATTTAGGTTAATTCATTGGGCTTAGACCAAATATAATCAAATGACCAGATTTGTTCTATTGGATCAGATTTGATCAAACAGATTAGATTTGTTCTAATGGATTAGACTTAAACCAATGACATTAGTTTAATCAAACGGATCTGAGTTTGATCAATAAATCTGAAATTGAATGAAATGGACTTAGTTTGTAAAATAACAGAACATAGGTACAGTAGATCCCTGTCCAATTAGATCAGTTCTAATTGAGGACAATGGATTAAGCTTAGGATATGGATTCTCGATCGACCGATCAAATGGATCAGTCGACTTAGGCTCCTAAAAATCGAGAAGATTCATTTTTCTTTATTTATTATGGTTCTATGCCTGCATAAATTGAATTAAGTCGATTTTGTATTGATTAGTCGATTTTGTATTGACTTATTTAATTTTAATTTTTCAAATGGCACAGATGATTACCACATTGACTCGTCGCGAAGTGTGGCGGATCCAGCTCAGGGAGAAAATTCAGGAGATAGAGTATAACTCTGCTTATGGAGTCGACGAACACGTTGGACGGCTTGATGATCTATTTTGAAAACTTGAGTGAGAAGAGTTTCCAATCCTGGACAATTAAATGATCTGGGCTTTGATGCGTTCATTGGCAGAGAATCCTAAGATCATAGTAGACTATATATGGGGGTGTCATGAAGGGCACGTCACATATTCAGAATTGTGTGAGGAACTACTTCACCATATGGTTGAAGAGGATCCTGAAGAGTTCGAAGGGGACCTGAAAATGATCGAGGAAGATCCAGAAGAGGATCTGATTGTGGATCCGATGGAGAATCTTGAAATTGTCCCACATGTGATTATCTCAAATGAGTCCAGGTTAAAAGGGATTATATTGGTCACTGTACTAGTGTCTGTCCTAGTGGGAGTGCTAGTAGTCTATCTAGTTTATTAGAGTTCTGTTATTGTTATTATCGTTATGTATGAATAATATTAGTCCATTTTATTCATGTCAGTTAGTTATATGTTAATAATATGTAACATAATTTTATGTTAATGATATGTTCATTTATTTATGTTGTTTACTTGACATGATGCATGATTAGTTCATCTTTATTAAATGATTAGTTCATTTAATTAAAGAAATCATGATATATTAAATAATTAGTTTATTTAATTAAAGAAATCATGATATTATTAATGATTAGTTTATTAGTTGGGATGTATGTAATAGAATTGATCAATATTGATTTGATTGGTTATACGAATGATGAGTGAAAATGTAGTTATCACTTGATTTTGTAAACCAACTCAAATTAATATTGAGTCAATCATAAATTGCATACATATGAATTACACTGAATATTAAATAATATGTTTATTTATGATAGATTATGGCAACCAAAAACATTATAGTTGAACTCAACAAGGGTGAAAAACTTAATAGGGATAACTATAAGATCTGGAACCTCAGGATACAGTATATATTTAAGGAACAAGAAGTTCTGAATGCTGTAAATCAGGTTATAGTAGAACTTGTAGATGGTCCCACTACATAGCATAGACGAGATATTGATGCCTATAAGGCATAGAAGAAAAAGGACTCCACTGCAAAGGACATATTAATTAGTTCAATGGTAGACGACCTAACTTTTGAGTATGAGTCCTATCTTTCGGCTCATGCAGTTTGGGTAGCCCTTAAAAAAAATACAGTGGAGTAAGTCTAAGCAAGCTTCGACAGTTGACAATCAAGTTTGACAGCTATAAGAGACGTCCGACTGTGGCAATGGTTCAACACCTCAGGGAGATGTCGAACATGATTCAGGAGCTCAAAACTGCTGGTCATGAGTTGACCGATGAATAATAAGTTCAAGCAGTTATTCATTCCCTTCTAGATTCTTAGGAGACCATGAAGCAGACTCTAACTCACAGTGAAAGTATCAAGACTTTCATTGACATCTCACGCCATGTAGAATTGGAAGTGGAGAGAGTTGAATCCGTAAGGATTTTTGGACTAGCCTATGTGGTTGTCGGTTTTGTTGGATCATCTAGATCCATGAAAAAGAAATAGTTCAAGAAAGGAAAGGGAAAGAAGAAGAAAGCTGTTACTGTGGGACAGGGCTCTATCAAGAAGATAGGAAAGAAGACAGGAAAGAGACCTAAAAATAAGTTGACTTATTTTAACTGTGGCAAGAAGGGTCATTTCGCTCAAGAGTGCACTGAGCCGAAAAAGGTATATCCATGTGTGTCTTCTTTTCCTGAGCATTTTGTTGCTAGCTCAATGTTATTAGTTAATTCTTATTCTTTGTGGATTATAGATTCGGGAGCAACCAACCATATAGCTCAAAAGCGAGTTTCATTTGTAGAGTATCGTCGGGTATCAACTGGCAACAAGTAGATCTATGTAGGAAATAATACAAGAGTTAAAGTCAAAAGAGTCGACACTTGCAAACTCAACTTTCGTAGTGGTAGTGTTTTGTTTCTATATGATTTCTGTATATATGCTCCTGAAATTTGACAGAATCTTATTTCCGTTATGTGTCTTTTTGATTTAGGGTATTGTATTAATTTTTACAGTCGATGTGTTGAACTTAAAATTGACTCAATGTCAATCGGACATGATATTTTAACAAATGGTTTTATGATTCTTGATGTAGAACCAGATGTTAATTATGCTATTGATGGTTGTTTTTAAATATTGCTCTAACTAGTGATGCAAATATAACTGATGAGGTTTGGCATGCTAAATTAGGACACATATAATAAGAACGTATGAATCGGTTGGCTAGAGAGGGTCTATTAGGCACTCGAGCTAAGATTCACTTATTTATATGTGAGCATTGTCTTACTGGAAAAGTAACTAGGAAATCATTTGGTAAGGCTATTAGTGCTGAATCACCATTGCAGTTAATTCATTCGGATATTTGTGGTCCAATGAATGTGAAGGCTAGACATAGAGCTTCTTATTTCATTATATTTATTGATGATTTGTCTCGGTTCGGTCATGTGTATTTGATTTCTCATAAATCTTAAGCATTGGATTGTTTCATTCGTTATATAAACGAAGTTGAGAATCAAACAGAACGTATAGTTAAGACTTTACGTACTGACCGTGGAGGGAAATATTTGTCTAATATGTTCAAGACAATATGTAATAATAGAGGGATTATTAGACAGCTGACAATCCCTGGAACTCCACTACAAAATGGGGTAGCTGTAAAAAGAAATAGGACTCTTCTTGAAATGGTTAGGTCTATGATGACACAGGCTAATTTGTCCATCTTCTATTAGGGAGATGCATTATTAACTGGTGCCTATATACTTAACAAAGTGTCTTCAAAATCAGTTCCATCTATCCCATATGAACGTTGAACAGACAGAAAACCATATTTGAGTAATCTGAGACCCTGGGGGTTAGTTGCTTATGTTCATGATAGTTCTCACAAGTATGAAAAATTTGGACCTAGGGGTAAGAAATGTATCTTTATAAGATATCATGAGACCTCCAAAGGTTATGTCTTCATAGGTGAGCAACTAGATGGAACCATCTCCGAAATAGATTCGAGAGATGCGACTTTTCTTGAAACGGAGTTCCCAACCAGAGGTGATGTTGATAAAACAGTTCCTCTATTTGAGGAAGATGACATATTAACAACAAGAGAGGTGTCAAAAGGGATGTTTGAGTCTAGTCAACCGAGTGGGAGTGATATGTCAAGTCATGAGTTAACTTCTCAACAGCCCAACTTACGAAGAAGTGTTCGTAAAATCAAACCTAGGAAGAGGTTTGATATTGAGAAAGAGACATTGATAACACTTCTAGTTGACAATAACAAATCGCAATCCATTGAGGAAGCATTGGGATGTAGAGTTAGAGAAAAGTGGATAGCTGCAATGGATGAAGAGATGGAGTCAATGAATCAGAATCATGTTTGGGACTTAATTGATCTTCCTCCGGGCCGAAAGGCTATTGGGAATAAGTGGATTCTCAAAATAAAGAGAAAAGATGATGGATCGATTAATAGATATAAAACTCGTTTAATTGCAAAAGGATATATCCAAATGGAGGATATTGACTTTGAAGAGACATTTTCTCCTGTAGTGAAATTTGTATCAATACGAGTTATTTTGGCCTTTGTGGGATATTATAATTTGGAATTACATCAAATGGATGTAAAAATCACTTTCCTTAACGGTGAGCTTAATGAGGAAATCTATATGGTTCAACTAGAATGTTTCATTGCTAAAGGCCAAGAGGAGAAAGTATGTAGACTTAAAAAGTCGATATATGGGCTAAAGCAAGCGTCAAGACAATGGAACATAAGATTTAACGAAGTTATTTTATCTTATGGTTTCTAAATGATCAATGAGGATCATTACGTTTTCTTGAAAAGAGAAAAAAAAAGTATGTCATTTTATCATTATATGTTGATGATATGTTGATAGTTGGAAATGACATTAGTTATGCGAATGAAGTCAAGAAGTGGTTATCATCACAATTTGATATGATGGACATGGGAGAAGCTAAGTACATCTTAGGGGTGAAGATTATTATAGATCATCCTAAAAGACTTTTGGATATGTCACAAGAGTCTTATATAAATAAGATGTTACATCATTTCAGCATATCTAATTACAACATAGAACATTAACCTATTATGAAAGGTACTATTTTGAGCAAGAATATGTGTCCCAAAACTCTAGAGGAAATAGCTGAAATGAATAAAAAATCATATGCCAGTGCAATTGGTAGTTTAATGTACACTATGTTGTGTACTCGTCCCGATATCAGTTATGATGTTGGCTTAGTCAGTCGCTTCTAGTCAAATCCAGGACTGAGACACTGGAAGACAGTAAAAAGGATATTCAGATATCTGAAGGTGACAATAAATTATTGCCTCTATTTTCAAGGATCAGATATGAGTCTGAAAGGTTATTTAGATGCAGACTGGGCTAGGGATTTGGATGATAGAAAATCCACATCAAGCTATGCATTCTTGCTGAATGGTGGCATCATCTCTTGGAACAGCAAGAAACAAGCTTGTGTAGCTTTGTCGACTATGGAAGCTGAATATGTGGCATGTTCAGTAGCTGTGCAAGAAGAAGTCTGGTTAAGAAGGTTCCTGAAGCATCTGAAGATTGCTGAGGACAGTGGGAGTCCAGTAACTGTCTACTGTAACATTCAAACTGTAATAGCTTTTTCCAAGGATCCCAAATATCACAGCAAAGACAAGCATATAGAAATTAAATATAATTTAATGAGGAATATTGTGGCTAAAAGGAAAGTAATTCTTGAGTATGTCCCTACACGTGTATGCTTGCAGATCCTTTTACTAAGCCAATGACTAAAGAGTCATTTAAAAAATATGTAAAGTCTTTAGGACTTCGTAGAATGTAACAATATTAAAATAACAATCAGACTTTGTGATTTAATTGTGTGACTTATCATAATTTATTCAGTGTATATGTATATGATTTTATTACATTCAAGATCTCGGTAAGCATGTTGGCAGGTTGAGATTGGTACACTCATATGGACAATTATCTCTGTTTGTTGAGTACAAATAGAGATAAGATCGTTGCTTATGAGACAACTTAAGTAGCTATAAAAATAGACAAATCATAAGTTAAGGTCGCCTTGATAATTGTGTCAAATTGAGATTATTTATGTGTTAATAATGATCGAAGTAAATAAACTCATCATTTACTGAACTTATTGAAAGCCAAATAAGAATTCATATGTTGAATTCAGAGTTAGATATTAGGAATGTCTAGATCAAAATCTGTACGATGTTAAATTTGAAGACAACATGCGCTCTTTTTAGTAAAGAGAATAATATCATAATATGTGATTCATACCACATGTGCTATTGCGACAATAAGGGTAGTAGGAGAATGGATCCATATTTCTCTACTATGTGAGACCTTTGAGATTATAAGTTAATCTCAATTTTTGCCCTTAGTGACTATTTAGCTGTTTACTTAAAGTTTTAATCAATATATGCTACTTTAGCGTGTATCCTATGGCTATGTATGATTCGATCTATGGAGCATAACTAGGAAAGCGGCTCATTAAAATAGCTAGATTCTAGCTAAAAAGAAAGATTAAATATATTTACATCTTTTGATATTATTCACTGGTCGATCCATTTCTGTTATGTATAGAAATCATAGTAAATATTTGAATATGGAACACGCTCTTGACATAATAGTCATTATAAGGGATTAGATATGTCATTATAAGGGATTAGAGATGTTCATATTGATATAAATGAAGATTATTTAATCTGGGTAAATAGTAAGACATGGATATCTCTAAGATAATGATTGTGTGCCACTGAGAGATTGGATGAATATTGGATAAAGGCTATGTGTCACTAGGAAAGAGAGACTATGTGCCATGAAGAGTGAGTCTCTAATTTATTTGGAAGAGCGACTAAGTGTAACAACTTTGTTAGCATTGATCGCTCACAGAGTGGCTATGTAAGGTATAACAATCTTCTTAGCAACTATTGCTCAGTGTGGTTGTTGTCGCACGAACCATTTTCTCTAAATATGAATTGAATGTTCTAATATGGATTTTGTGACTAAACTGTCAAATAGTATATGTGACTTGATTAGTCTTTGTGACTTACCTGAATGAACTAGTCTTAGTGATGTAGGAAATGGGAACGTGGGAGCGTGCCCACGTTCCCCACTACTCTTAATGAAAAAAGTCCATAATACCTCTAGGTTATTTCCCTTTATAAGGGGTGCATCCAAGGATCATTCAACGACGGTGGAGAAAGAGACAACGAGAGAGGAAGAAGAACATCTGAGGCGATGAGATTTGGTTCGTGAAATTGCGGAGAGCTTTCCAATCCTATGATCATTCTTCTGACAGTATGTCCCCCCGTCGCCAATTGTAAATCTGCGAGAAATCGCTGTAAGTATTTACTTATTTTGTATAATTAATATATAAATCCTACAGCAAGTACACAACTAGATTTTTGAATAAGGGTGAAGGTAATTAGATTTATTGTTTTAGTGAGAAGAACTAAAATTAAACTAAATTATTTTGGTTTGATTTGAAACTAAATCAATATATGTTTAATTTTTCTCATTTTTGTTTAATCTAATTATGAATGAGATTGAATCAAGTGATCTTGAGATTTCCAATGATTTTTAAAAATAATTCCAAATCGATATATCAAATAATTTGAAATGTTAATTCGAAATCCATCTAATTCCTAGAATTAATATTAAAAAATTTCAAACAATTTTAAAAATAACTCAAATATTGGTAATTTCTTATTTATAATACACTCAAAATAAAATACATTTGGTTTTATAAAACACATTTGCAAGATATACAAGTTCAATTTTTGCTTTCAAAGCTCCAACATGATGAATTAAGAACTACCAAATTTAAATTATTATAACAAAAAAGTTATTCAAGCACGAAGAAGGTTAACTGCATGATAAAAATTAATTAAAGAAAAATCAAACTTGGTCTATATATTTTAAGGTACATTCATGAATTTGTGCATGGCAAAATAACATGTGATTAAATGCAAGAACATTATATCACAATTGCCTTCAATTCAACGGCAAATTTATTTCATCATTCTTGGATATATAGATTTTTTTTTTCTTTAGAGATCATTCTTGTCACGCATTTGACAGAAATTATATCGAATACTCAGATATATCTTAGAGAATCGGATGAACCCAACGTGGATCTAGGTATTTCCAACAAAAGAAATTAAAATTCTGACAGAAATCAAGATAAAATCTATCCATTGATTCTGATTCTCAAAATCTATTGGGTCAAATCTTAATTATCTACAAGTAAGACGATGCAATGCTCCGCACGTCCGTAGGCATGAAAGCTAAGACCAACAGCAAGGCCAGCAGCCCCAAGGGAAGAAGCAGCAGCATGGAGGGAGGCGGCGGCAACGGAGGCAGCACAAGCGGAAGCACCAGCAAGGACGCCGCCAGCAGCAGCAGCAGCAGCACGACCGATCTCGTGCTGAAATAGTAGTGATCGGTCGAAGAAGCTCCGAGCTCATCCCGGCGCTGCCCTCTTAATCCGCCTTCCATCTGCATCTTCAATGGAGGAGAGATAACTCAATGCGAAGGAAGCTCTGACAGATGAAAATCATAAACAGGGGAAGGAGCAAAGCAGGGCAAATGGTTGCTTAATGCTTCAAGGAAGCGAGGAGCGTGGGATTCTGCTCGATGAATATCTGTGCAGATACACTGCACTGCGTGACTTGAACGTGGAGCTTCCATGCAAGATGGAGTACACTATTAAATGTTTTCTTAGGCATGGACAAGGACATGGACATGGACATGGTTTGACGTTCAAGGTTCCTCTCCCCTGGCCATCATCGTCCCATGCATGTCTCTTTCCGGATCCCACCGCCACCACTGGTCAAGGGGCATGCAGCACAGCACTGCAACCTTCGCCTTGTCCTCGTGCTGTCATGGGCTACATCCTCTACGCCCCCCACCCTCGATGACACTTGGGGATGGGAGTTGTTCTGCTTGAATGCTACTCATTTTGCTTCGCTGTAGGTAGAAAGAAGAGTACAGGGATGGAAATTGGGGGGAGGTTGCGGATGAAAAGGAGGTGATTCCAGCTGTAAAGAGAGAAGGTTTAGACTTTAGATTCCTTCGCCTCTGGGAAATGTCAGCACACAGGACGTCCATTGGAATTAAAAATGGGTAAGGATGGCAGACATCAACTTCACATCAGCTGTCATGTCGAGTTGGTTCTCGAGACAAGATTAAACTTGGACAAAATCAATCATAAAAGGTTCGTTTTATTTTATTTTATTTTTCAGTTTCGTTTGAAGATTACGATGAATCGTTGGGGACGTGGTTTCTGGGAGGACGGATAAGCAAGGGGAGACTGCTTGTCCCTTGATCTTTATTCCATGCATTGAACTTGAGGAGGACCATCAAGGCACAGTGCTCGGTGGCTCAGTTTTCCCTGTCGAGTTGTACTACTTGGTGGTTTTTAAAGCATTGCTGTACTTGCTCTGGAAAGCGAGATCGAGATTTGTAGAGGATCAATTCATGTGATTCTTGAATAAAAAGGTGATAACATTCTTCCCAAGTATTTTTATGGACCTTACCTAAGGCGATCATGAGGAGAATTAATCATGATAGTCGAAGGGATTAAGGGCACAGTGGACTGAGGCCTGAGGGACACGAGGATAAGGAATTTACGCCTTTACTGTCGTCGCGATTCGAACTCACGTTCTCATTGGACAAACTTCTACGTCCCAACCACTTCGGATAATCCCATGGGACGCAATTCAATTCATGTGATTCTTGCTATTGAAATATGGAGTGACAAATCTCAAAATAATAATCCTTAAACACCCTTACTTTCTATTGATGCTTCATTAAGACCCCCTTTATCCCAAAATAAATAATATTTAATCATGAACTTTCAAAAAGGTCCTTGAATATTCATCACCGGAATATTAGCAATACAAGTGAATGAAAGGCAAAATATCTATTAGCCTTGTTGCTGATATATAAGCATCATTATAAATCGTTAATGGCATTTCAAGCATTTGTGTTTAACTTTAGATATTAATTACTTTTGTGCATGTTAAAATGTGACAGTTGTAAGATAATTGATGTGGTGATGATGAAGGGTCCCGTCTTATTATCATGGTAGAGGTCAATGGAAGTCAAAGTCAAGACGATCAACGGATGGACACTCTAGACATATTCCGATCGTGGGTTAAGCACCGACCTACCGTCTCCGACACGGAGTAATCAAACCGATGCTCAAGGGATGCGCGAAAACCGAGTCGAGCGGCTCCTTCGCTCGGCCTACTAGCAGACTCGACACCAGCTGAACACGCGGACAGTGAACTGCCCGCCAAGCGGCTATCCCGCTCGGCTAAGCAATAGAGCAGGTGGACAGTGGGATTCTGACTGAGCGGTCATCCCGCTCGTCCCAACAATGGACGACACTTGGGCAGGGAACTTTCAGCCGAGCGGCTATCCCGATTGATATGGCAGCAGACGCAAGGATATCAGAATCTTGGCCGAACGGCCATTCTGTTCGGCTAAGCAACAGACACAGCGGGATATCCTTCGACATCATTTTGGGAGCTAGTGTCGCTGACAGGTGGCATGGTCAGACAGAGGATCGTACGACGGAAGCCTCCACTGTCACTTAAAATATATGCTCGGCTCGTTAAGGTACTGTGTCAGGAATACTTTACTGACATGTCTCCTCAGGGAAAGCTTGGGATAGCGTGCCCGCTTTAAGAAGTGTGTACACACACTACAGGAGCCCTATATAAAGGGGGGTCCAAGCATCGGCGGAGGTATGCTTTTCTCGCGACTTCTACTGTTGCACTACAGTTCTCTTTGCTTCTTGCTTCGCCGGAGACTAACTTGAGCGTCGGAGGGCCATCGCCGGGAACCCCTTCCCTGACTCGACACTAACGCTGCTTGTGTTGCAGGCGGGAGCGAAGTCTACCGAAGATCAGCAGGAGCGCCACGTTCCCAACATCCGTCCCTTCGACTTTCGGACAGGATCATATTTGACGCTGTTTGTGGGAACGTCACTTGAATCTGAGCTGAGAAGATAGAATACGTTGGATGATTTACCACCGTGGCGCTCACTCAAGAGGAGTTGGAGATGCTCGTGCATGCACGGGCAGCAAAAATGATGGAGCAACAACGACAACAGGCGATAGCCGATCGGCCAGCACCACAACTGACAACCTCGACGGTTGATAGGTGAGTGAGGCAAGAAAACCGAGTGGAGCAACTCTCCGTATAGGAGCAGAACCGAAGGTCAACCGACACCCAAGGGGAAGCGCCACCCGTGTCGATCCCCTTCCATGAGGCTCTGTTCCAAACCCCCTCGGAGATAGCCCAAGTGCATTAAGAGCGGGGATCATCTTCTGACGAGACACCCGTTCGAGACGGGCGGAAAGGAAAAGTGGCCCGAAGCACCGTGTCCCCTGAACGGATCAACAGGAAATTCTCAAAGGAGATCTTACAAGACCCTCTGCCTCGGCACTACACCCCGTTGGCGATCAGAACATACAACGGGACGACCGACCCAGATGATCATCTGGATCGGTTCAACAATGAGGCTACGCTGCACCAGTACATGAACAGAGTAAAGTGCAGAGTCTTTCTCACGACTCTCTCTGGATCGACGCAGCGCTAGTTCAGAAGACTACCGGACGGCTCGATACGAAGCTTCAAAGACTTCCGAACCGCCTTCCAGCACCACTTTGCTAGCAGTCGACACTACCAGAAGACAAGCGCCAGCCTCTTCGCCCTGAAACAAGGGCCCAAGAAAGTGCTCCGAGCGTACATCTAGCGCTTCAACCAGGTGGCCATGAACATCCCCTCGGTCTTGTCCGAGACCATGATGAATGTATTTACCCAGGGGCTCGCCGAAGGGGACTTCTTGTTGGAGCAATCTAGGTGCCCTAGGTTTTGATGTTTGGGCAAAGGTTTAAGTTAAGTTTATTGTTGTATTTGATATACATTGTGAGTGTGCAGGATACAGGTACAACAAGGAAAGTCCAAGTGTGATCTTGGTAAATGAGGAAAGTCCAAGAATGAGTCTTGGCGGTGTAAGTCCAAGCATGTAGTCTTGGCAACGTAAGTCCAAGTGTGACTTGACAATGGATGAAGTCCCGGAGGTGAGGAGCCTCTTGGCAAAGGAAGACCCGACAATATGGACAAGGCCGAAGGAAGCTCCAGAAGGCAAGACGTGAAGGATGGGGAGACATCCGAGGGACGCGAGGTTGATGGATGAGGCTAAAAGACTAGGTCTAGGTTAGTCGGGCGAGGACGAGTGCTGAGTGATTGTACTCGGGGCAAAATTCTATGTGTTTTTAGGATTACTGAAGCAATACTGTAGTAGTATTGTAGCGACACTGTAGCAGTATTGTAGCAGTCGACTGGTTACTGTAGCAGTCGACTGGTAGCCGAACGTTGGGTAACGGTCGGCTTCACTTAAAGGACCAGTCGATTGGTGCATACACCAGTCGACTGGTAGCGGGAAAATAGCTTAGTGTTTTCCTCTCGATCTCTATTTAATAGAGCTCGAGGTGCTTGGGCATGGTTGACGAAATAGACTTGGTTAAAGCCTATTAGAGTCTCCCAAGCCTTCGTGTGATCGATGTGCTTGTATTCAAGTGTTTGTGGCGAGGTTTCTCCACCGACAAGGAGCTTGAGCTAGCCGGAGGTTTTCCGGGGAGTCATCCACCGACGGATCGGGATCGTCCACCTTACGGACAGTCGTGGAGTAGGAGCTTTATCTCCGAACCACGTTAAATCAACGTGTTAGATTTGCTTTCTCTTGTTAGTATTTGTTTTTGTATTTCCGCTGTGAACTAACATTATAGGAAGCGATCGATTTGGGTGAGACGCTATTCATCCCCTCTAGCGGGCGTCAAGGTCCCAACAAGTGGTATCAGAGCGAGGTCGCTCTTCTACGGACTAACCGCCAAGAGAGCAAGAAGCTAGAGGAAGAAAAAGATGGAGTCCGAAGGACCGCTTGGATGGGATATCCGAATTCCACCTCCGTACGACAAAGAAGACTTCAATTATTGGAGGAAGTGGTTGGAGACATGGTTCCAAATGGATTGGAACCAATGGGTTGTCTTGAGTGACCCATTTGAAGTTCCTACTGACAAGAAGGGTAAACGCCTCCAACCTCGGCATTGGACCGAAGAGCAACGAGAGCAATCGGAGGCGGACAAGGAGGTAACGAGAATTTTGCATAATTTACTACCTTCTAATATTTTGTTGAGTGTAGGTGAAACCACAAATGCAAGTGATCTTTGGAAAAAGATCATTGCCTATCATGAAGACCCTATAAAAATCTAAGGAGTGGAAGAGCCCAAATTGAATGACTCATTGATCCAAGAAGAGAAGGATCAATCCGATGTTGACAAGAGGTCAACATTCGAGGAGGAAAAGGAAGAGGAGGAAGAGAAAGAGAAGGAAGAGGTGGAAGAGGAGAGATCTTCCACATCCTCAAGAGATGAAGAAGTGGAAGAGTCCACATCTTCAAGTGAAGAGGAAGAAGAGAAATCCGAGGAAGAGGAGATCTTGGAAGCTCAACCCTCTACCTCAACTACCAAGAAGAGCACAAAGGACTACATCAAATGTTTTGAGTGTGGTAAGATGGGGCGCTACAAGAGTAGGTGTCCTTCGCTCAAGAAGGTAAAGAAGGTAAACCCTAAACTCACTAAAGTTAATTTAGAAACTAATGTAAGTTGTAGGAAGAAGAAGAAGGAGAAGAAGCACATTAGGTGCTTTACATGTGGTGAGTGGAGTCACTACCACACAAAGTGCCCAAGGAGAGGAGAGCTCAAGAAATTGGCGCACTTGAAGAAGTGGGAGAAGAAGGTGTTGGTGCAATATCCCTCAGGTCAAGGCTGACCTGGTAGACCAAGCTTGAGTCTTGATTTGGGTTTCGATGTTTGACAATGCAGTTGTGCATTTGGGGAGATTGTTTGGTGCAATTTCCCTCTGATCAGGGTCTGATCAGGTTGGTTGAAGAAGAGTTAAGTAGGTCAAGGTTGACCGGATACTTGACTGGGAAGTCCTAACTGGGATGTTAAGCAGAAAGAAAATCCTAGTGAGTGAAGCTAGGTGAAAGACCTGGTGAGTGAAGTCAGGCAGAAGAGAAGTCCTAGTAAGTGAAGCTAGGCAGAATGAAAGTCCTGGTCAGTGAAGCCAGGCAGAAGGAAAATCCTGGTGAGTGAAGCTAGATGAAAGTCCTGGTGAGTGAAGTCAAGCAGAGGAAAATCCTAGTGAGTGAAGCTAGGTGAAAGTCCTAGTGAGTGAACCTAGGCAGTTGGAAGTCCTGGTGAGTGAAGCCAGGCACTGGGAAATCCAGATGGATCAAGGCTGATCGGACATCTGGTGTTGAGAAGTCCAAGTAGGTTAAAGGATTGACTGGATGCTTGGCACTAGGAAATCCAGATGGGTCAAGGTTGACCAGACATATGGTGAAAGTCCAAGTAGATCAAAGGGATTGACCGGATACTTGGCATGATGAGGAAAAGTCCAAGTGGGTCAAAGGGATTGACCAGACACTTGGTGAGGGAGTCCTAGCAGGTCAAGGGTGACCGGATGCTAGGCATGATGAATCAACAGGTCATGGATTGACCGGATGTTGGTTTGGGGGCTTTGGGACTTGGTTTTGGACGAAAACCAGCAGCTGGATCGATCAGCCGATCGATTGGCTGAAGCCCAATCGATCGGTCGATTGATTGGCTGGAGCCCAATCGATCGGTCAATCGATTGGGGTGTCCCCGCGAGAAGCCTTCGTCCCAATCGATCAGTGGATTGATTGGGAGGAAGTCGCGAGCGCACAGAACGCCTCTGGATCGATTAGCTTATCGATCCAGAGGTCCCAATCGATTAGTGGATCGATTGGGAAGGTGTGTTTTGTCGCGATAAGCCCTGGATCGATCAGCCGATCGATCCAGGCAAATTCCTAGAGCACAGAGGCGCTTTGGATCGATCCGTGGATCGATCCAAAGCCTCCCCGATCGATTGGGAGCAATCCAATCGATCGGGATTAGACCGTTAGCGTCGATTTAAGCCGCAGGCGTTCGTTTCCTTCGGCATCGCTTCTACTGTTCACTCCCGATACTCTCCAGCACCTCCACAGTTCTCTCCAAGCTCCAGATCGCCAGTTCTTGAAGATTCTTGGAGGCTCTTCCAAGTCAAGAGGCGGATCAAAAGCAAGAAGAAGAAGTTAGGGTTAGGGTTTTTATTGTACATCTTGTAAGCTTTTGCTTATCCTGTATTTCCCTTTCTTCTTCTTGTATTGAGAGTGTTGTAGGACTTCTCCGCCTTTGGTAGTTACCATAAAGGAGTGTTATTCTTAGTGGAGGGTGCGTGAGTAGGTGTGGATCCTTGGACTAGTCACCTCTTGTGAGGTGGATACCAAGTAAACCATCCTTGTTAGCATTGTGTGAGTTTGTTTCTTGTATATTTCCGCTGCACATCTTTGAAGAAACAAGCAACGCCGACCACGAGCATGCGACGAGCTATTCCCCCCCCCCCCCCCCTCTAGCTACATTTCGGTTCCAACAGAAGGGAGCTTCCAAGGTAAAAACCAAGGTATCATTTAATGAATCCATTCCGTTGACACATGATAAAAAGCATATTTCTAACTCTTATCATCTTAATGCTATTTATCATGAGAATAGGAGGCATGATAACCTTAAGGATAAATATATTCCTCCTCATGCTAGATTTACCACACCTAAGGTTAGGAAGATAAATAACAACTTAGGCAATAACACCAAGGATTTTAGATATAAGCCTAAAAATAGAAATGCTCAAAGATTAAATGAAAAATCAAAATCTAGGGATTTATGGAGTGAAAATCAAGTCTTGAGAACAAGACTTGATAATTTAGGAAGGACCTTAGCAAGAATGGAAAACATGCTTAGGGGTCAAAATGAGCATAACCTAGGAAAAGCTAGACAAGAGTCATCCAATGGCGATAGAGGTTTGGGATACAAACCTAAAGCCAAGGAGGATATGACTTCTTTTCATAGGGTTCCATATAACTATGGGGCCAACCCTAGGTGTAGAGGTCAAGTCAAAGATACTAGAGAAGGAATCCCTAAGAGTACTTTTGACAAGACAAATGTGACTAAAACTTCTAAGAAGTCTAACAAAGTCACAAAGAAGGTCGCAAGGGAGGTCATCCCTAAAGTTGATCTAGTAAAGGTGACTAAGGCTCTAAAAAGACCTAATAAAGTCACAAAAAAGGTTACAAGGGAAGTTATTCCTAGAAGTGACCTAGTAGAGGTGACCAAGGCTTCTAAAAAGCCTAGAAAGGTCCTTAGGAAGGTATCTAGGGAAATCATCCCTAGTGAGTACCTAGAGCATCCAAGGAGCATCAATAGGTTGTGGGTTCCTAGGAGCATATTCTCTACACCCTAGATAGGTTTAGAGAGTGTCAACTCCAATTGGAAGGGTATTTAACCCAAACTTGTTAAAGTTGACACTTGAGAACATTTTCAAGGTTATTGTTAACCTTTGAAAATGAAATGGATTGTAGGGTTACTCTTTAAAAGAGTAATATATGTGTCAAAATTTGAGGAGTTAAATATAATTTAAATTGACACACTAGATAGAAGCAAAAGTAATGCCAAATTTAGAATTCAGCATTTTCTTATGGAATTAAGGGAAATGTAAACCTTAATCCAAATTGTCACTCTTGG
This sequence comes from Zingiber officinale, assembly GCF_018446385.1. Lineage (NCBI taxonomy): Eukaryota > Viridiplantae > Streptophyta > Magnoliopsida > Zingiberales > Zingiberaceae > Zingiber > Zingiber officinale. The sequence goes on along the minus strand of NC_056002.1, from coordinate 24,337,324 downwards.
AAAGAGTAACATGTGTCAAATCTTAAGGAATTATGTTTAAATTAAATTGGCACAATATGAAAAAACATAAGAAATACCAAATTGGGGTTTTGGTATCTTCTTAGGGTAATTAAAGGAAAATCTAGATCCTAATGTAAGATGTTTACTCTTTGGAAGAGTAAAATGTGTCAAACTTTGAGGTTTTGAACTTAATTTAAATTGACATATTTAGAAAAGGATAAGAAATGCCAAGTTGGAGTTTTGACATTTTCTTAGAAGGTTAAAGGCAAATCTAAGTCTTAATTTGATTTCATTTACTCTTGAAAAGAGTAAAATGTGTCATACTTTGAGGAATTTGTTTAATTTCAAATGGCACAAATTTAGAAAGAAATTAAAGAAATGTCAAGTTGGGGTTTGACATTTTCTTGATGAAATTAGGCAATCTAGGGTTAAATTTTGAGTTAGCTAGGGTTAAGAATACTTAGATAGGTAATCTAGGTAAATTTTATTTATGTTAACTTGTCATGATTGTTTGCCCATCATATGTCATGACATCATATTTAGCATTCACATTTTATTATGAAAAATACAAAAATACCATGTCATGTCATACATACATCATGTAGCTATAACATGCTTTGCTTTTGAAAATTGCTTATTTTGATGTATGTCATTAATCATCATGCAGTATGTCAATTTCCTTGTAATTAAGGACAAAAGACATTTATTATGTATGGAAGTGTTCCAACAAGAGGGATCATATCAAGTGACATCCTAGATGGATGATCATGATTTTTACAATGCCTAGATAGAGATGCATGATCCCTTAGTTTAGGGCATGACCAAATATACATCTCACAAAGAACTATAAGATGACTTGTATGTGTTTTAATACATGTTAGATACAAGTGAGATGTTAAGATGGTGAACAAAACTCAAGATGTTGATCTAGTGCATCTTGTTGAGTTTTAGGTGTTAGGATCCTTCGTACGGAGGCTAGAGAGGGGGGGGTGTGAATAGCCGCCCCCAAATCGTCGCATTTCTACAAAACGTGTTAGCGCAGCGGAAAATAAACACAGAAACGAAAGGGAAAGAAGACAAACCTCAAACAAACCGATGTAACGAGGTTCGGAGATAAACTCCTACTCCTCGGCGTGTCAGTAAGGTCGACGAAGCCTATCAATCCGTCGGTGGATGAGTCCCCGGAGAACCGGCTAATAAATGCTCCTTGTGGGTGGAGAAACCTCGCCACAATACTTGTAACAACAAGAAAGGAGTACAAGGAAAGCAAGAAGCAAATACAAACAACAATATGAATGCAACACTCGCTTGCCTTCTCTGTCGATCGGAGGCGATGAAGCAGCAACTTCACAACCCAAACGCAGCAGCTGATCGACGACTGGAAGCTCACGCAAAGCTTCGGAAGCGAGCTCAACAAAGCCCGTGAATCAAACACAGAAGCAGAAGCTTCAATCCAATGGAAGAAGAAGAAGAAGAAGAAGAATAGTAGGAGGCTCGCAGCAGCAGCCCTCCTTTTATAACCTGCGAAGAAAACGAAGAAACACAGAAGAAATCTGCGCGGCTAGTGCTCGGATCGGCGTGGACCGATCAGTTTATGTGGATCGGTCCACGACCGATCCATTCCTAGCCTTCGCTTCTGTTCCATCTCTGATCGGTCCGTCTCTGATCGGTCCGTAGACCGATCGGGCTTCTCTCCGAACTCTGCGCCTCGATCGTTGTCCGATCGGTCTCGGACCGATCGATAACTCTGAGGCTACTCGATGATTACCGATGCGGTGACCGATCGGGCTATCCGATGTATCCGATCGGTCCCGGACCGATCCAAACTCCGCCCTGCTTCTACACCAACATCCGGTCAACCTTGACTGTTGGTTCATCATTCCTAGCATCCGGTCACTCCCTTGACTGCTAGAATTCTCCACCAAGTGTTCGGTCAATCCCTTGACCCACTTGGGCTTCCCTTCTCCAGTATCCGATCACCCTTGATCTACTTGGACTTCCCAACACCGGATGTCCGATCACCCTTGATCCATCTAGATTTTCTCTTGCCCGGCTTCACTCACCAGGACTTTCACCTAGCTTCACTTACTAGGGTTTTTACCTGGCTTCACTCACCAGGATTTCCAATCTGCCTGGCTTCACTCACAAGGACTTCCAAACTGCCTGGCTTCACTCACCAGGACTTTCCCGAATGCCTGGCTTCACTCACCAGGACTTCCACTTTCACCTAGCTTCACTCGCTAGGATTTTCACCTGGCTTCACTCACCAGGACTTTCCACATCCGGTCCAGAGAACGAGCTACCGAGCCCTCTCCGTCTTCCCATGTGCCAAGCTTCCATACTTGGACTTCTCCGTGCCAAGTCTCCGTACTTGGACTTTCTCCCGTGCCAAGCTCCCTGCTTGGACTTTTCCGAGTCAGGTCAACTCACCTCGGGTCAACCAGGTCAACCTTGACCACGAGTTGCACCCACAATCTCCCAAGCTTGTATCCTTGTCAAACATCAAGATACAACTTTTCTGTTCACGTCAAACATCGTCATAACTCGTCAAACATCAAAATATAACTCGAGTCAAGTCATCTCGAGTCTGGTCAACCAGGTCAACCTTGACCTAAGGTTGCACCAACAATCTCCCCCTTTTTGATGTTTGACAAAACCCATAAACAAGTTAGGTTAACCCGATAACCTAACTTAGGTTTTCCAAAACATTCTCCCATTCTCCCCCTTGGGACATCTCTCCCCCTTTTTGACACACATCAAAAAGAGGGAATCAAGGTCAAGAGTTCCTTCCCAATGAAAGTCCCATACCTTTCATTGAAACCCTTAATTTCCCCCTTGATACTAAACTCAACACTCAACTTAGTGACAATTCCTTATCACTAATCCTCAAAAGTCTTAAGAAGTAAAAACTCCCCCTAAAAGTCAACTCCCCCTTGATAATTAGGTAAGATTCCCCCTAAAGGTCAACTCCCCCTTGACCATTGCACCAACAATGTCTTGGAGAGTTTCAGACCTTTAGAAACCCGAAACTCAATTCCCACAGCTGAAATTTCAAACCACAGTCGAAATTCAGCAAATTCAGCGCGCCTGATCGGTCACCGGACCAATCAGGACCCCTCTAGATCGGTCCCCAGACCGATCCAGCCTTCCCTGGATCGGTCTAGTGACCGATCCAAGTTCAGATCAGGCGGTTTCTGATCTCTTCTCTCCCGAAATTCAGAAACTCACAACAAATTCCAGAAAATTTGAAAAATTGTGAAATTTTGAGGATACATTCTTCATACCATATACTATCAAGGAAAAATAGTTTTCTATGAAAATAACTTCCATTTTCAAATCTTGATACAAAGTTCAAAAACTTTGAAATAGTTCAAAGTTAAGTCAACTTTGTATCAATTTGCTCAATGATGAATGCTATCACTAAAATGGCTTCATCAAGGTTTTTCAAATCAATTTCAAAATGATTTTAAACCTTGTAATTTAGGACCATAATCTTAGGGCTAAATGTACATGACTTGTACAAAAACTTTCCCTATGATCCCTAATATCGAATTAGGCTCATCTAGGTACAAGAACTATGCACCTTGATCCTAACTCATGATCCTAATATCTCACACACATCTAAGGTGTATAAAATACATCCAAGTCAATTTTGATGTGAGATATGGGTTTAGGTTATCTTAGGCTAAGTTTTCATGCATTTTCTAAAACAACAACTTAATCTCCATATCAAATTGTGTTGTTTATCCTTAGATCAATTTCATTGATTATAGATGCAAGAGATGATGACATGACATAAAATGATGTCATAAATAGAAGCATGTTCCAATTTCATGATGTCATGGCATAAAGTATAAAACTTAAAATAAGCATGACATATAATTAGCCTAAGCATGATCATGACATTTCGAATGATAATAAGTTAAACATGATGTCATGGCATGGCATATGGCAAACAACCATGGTAAGTTAGCACAAATAAAATACCTAGATTACCTATCTAAGTATCCTTAACATCTTAGCTAACTTAAAATCTAAACCTAGATTGCTCAAAGTGCTTCAAGAAAATGCCCAAACCTAAGTTGGCATTCCTATTTTTCTTGATTAATTTATGCCACTTAACATTAAGTATATCCTCAAATATTGGCATATTTCATATTTCCTCAAGAATAGCACCTTTTTAATTAAGGCCTAGATTGTCTTAAATTCCTAAGAGAGTACCAAGACCCCAACTTGGTATTTCTCTAGGTTTTCCTAACTTGTGCCAATAAAGGTTAAAGTCGATTTTTTTTTCAAATATGGCACAATTTACTCTTCAAGGAGTAAATGATAAATCCATTTCATTTTCAAAGATTCACAAAACCTTGAAAATGTTCCTTGAGTGTCAATTTCCTCAAAGTTGGGTTAACTACCCTTCTAATCGGAGTTGACACTCTCTAACCCATCTATGGGGTAGAGAAGATGCTCCTAGGAACCCAATACCTATTAGAGCTCATTGGGTTCACTAAATATTCACTATGAATAACTTCCCTAGCACCCCTCCTAATGACCCTCTTAGGCTTTAAAGCCTTGGCCATTTGGGACTCATCAAGATCAACTCTAGAGGTGACTCCCCTTGTGACCTTGGTGTTGGTCTTCCTAGCCCTAGGTGTTGTTCCATAATCGAATGGAACATTATGATAGGTGGGCTTGACCATTTGGGACTTAGGTTTGTGACCCAAACCTTTCTTGTCCTTGGGCTTTGAAATTTGACCCTTAGACCCTAGAGTTGACTTCTCTAAATTCTTTAGGGCCTTTTCTAGAGTGTCAAGTCTTGACCTCAAGACTTGATTTTCTTTCTCTAAAACCTCAAGTTTTAATTTATCATTCTTTCTTGAGGTGTTCCTAGGCATATGTCTAGTTGTCTTGGGGTTTCTACCTAGATTTTCCTTAGCCTTAGATGAGTTGATCCTAGGGTTGGCTTTCCTAGTGTTATCCTTATCTAGGCTAACATGTTTAGCACCTAAGCACATATATTGGTTCCTTAAGTTAACATGCTTATCATTATTAGCAATTGCAATAAAACTACTAGCATGTGTCTTATTAGAATTGCAATAATGAGCTTTAAATGTTACCTTAGGGTTTGCCTTTGCTCCCCTATTGACGTGCTCGGTCTCTTGTTCTTGTGAGGTTGCCTCCCCCTCGGACATTGACTCCTATAGTGTCCCCTTCGCTTGCATTGGAAGCACACCACGTGCTCCTTGCCTTTGCGTATCGGGACTCCGGCTTCCTTGACCTTTGGCGCCGGTGGAGACTTTCTAATCCTCTTTGGACACTTACTCTTGTAGTGCCCAAACTCCCTACACTCAAAACACATTATGTGTAATTTGCTTGAAATTAAAGTGCTTGAGTTACCTAGGGTTGAGGATGAATGTAGACTCTCTCCTTCATCCCTTCCGGAGGTAGATGCTTCTTCTTGCTCCAATCTTGAAGAAGTGCTCTCCTCCTCTTCTTCCTTAGATGTTGAGTAACCCTCAACTTCTAATTCCTCTCTTCCATGGTGTGAGCTACTTAGCTCACTTGACTCCTCTTCATGGCTTAAAGTGGAGCTCTCCTCATGGAACTTGGCCAAGTTGTTCCACAACTCCTTGGCATTGTTATAACCACCTACCTTACACAAAATGTCATTAGGTAATGAAAATTCAAGAATTTTCGTTACCTCATCGTTGATTGTGGATTGGTGGATTTGCTCCTTTGTCCACTTTTTCTTCTCTAGGGTTTCTCCGTCTTTATCCACCGGATGAGTAAACCCTACCTGCACACAACTCCAATTTTCAAGGTTAGTCATAAGAAAATACCTCATTCTTACCTTCCAATACTCGAAGTCGCAGCACTCGTAGAATGGTGGAAACGTGATGTCTTCTCCGAGTCGATCCATTCTCTAGCTTGTGCTCCCCCGGGTGTTAATCAGACGAAGAGCAACCTTGCTCTGATACCACTTGTTAGGATCCTTCGTACGGAGGCTAGAGAGGGGGGTGTGAATAGCCGACCCCAAATCGTCGCGTTTCTACAAAACGTGTTAGCGCAGCGGAAAATAAACACAGAAACGAAAGGAAAAGAAGACAAACCTCAAACAAACCGATGTAACGAGGTTCGGAGATAAACTCCTACTCCTCGGTGTGTCCGTAAGGTGGACGAAGCCTATCAATCCGTCGGTGGATGAGTCCCCGGAGAACCGGCTAATAAATGCTCCTTGTGGGTGGAGAAACCTCGCCACAATACTTGTAACAACAAGAAAGGAGTACAAGGAAAGCAAGAAGCAAATACAAACAACAATATGAATGCAACACTCGCTTGCCTTCTCTGTCGATCGGAGGCGATGAAGCTGTTGGAGTGTATACTGAAAGCCTAAGCTTTGTAAACATTCATTATGAATAAAGAATCACATTTGGTCTAATTATCTACATTTGTTTGTAGTTGTTCATTTAATTTATATTGTAGATAACATAGTATGTGGTGTCACATACAGAAGATGATGTTATCAGTACCTTATAAATTATAAACAGTAGCTCACGACCAGAATGGAAAGGAACAAACCATTAGAAGGTCGTAGTGTAATTAGGTATTAGTTTATCTTGACTATATAATTACACTAGTACACTCAGAGTGTATTGAGTAGGACCATTCGAGGTCGTTCCTTTTATACTGACTTTATAAAGGAACAAAGACCTCAGTTATTATGGAAGTGTGTGCTCTTAATCCTAATATAATAACAAGCACATATATTTGATATTTATTTCTTTAATTTATCAATGGGTGAGATTTAGTTCGATGAATCAATAAACCCGATAAGTTGGGAAATGCTATCACTTATAGTGTGTGTTGTTGATTATAGAAGGAAACGTGTCCTAGAGATACTAGGTTGATAATGTCCCCAAGAGGAGCTCATAAGGATTGTCATGTTAAACCCTGCGGAGGTGGACTTAGTCCGACATGACGATAAAGTTGAGTGGTACTACTCTTGGACTTAGACATTAATTAAATGAGTTGTCAGTAACTCACTTAATTAGTGGACATTCGATATCTTAAACACAGGGAGACTAACACACTCATAATAAGAAGGAGCCCAAAAATGTAATTTGGGATTGGTGCGGTAGTTCAATGATAGTTCTCTAGTGGAATGAATTATCATTGATAAAATTAAGTTGTGTGTTCGGGGCGAACACGGGATGCTTAATTTTATCGGGAGACCAAAACCAATTCCTCCTCTCGGTCCCTATCGTAGCCTCTTATTTATAGAGTTCTATACCCACCTATACCCACCTTCTATACCCACCCAATGGGGGCCGGCCAAGCTAGCTTGGGAACAAGCTAGGGCCGGCCTAGGTATAAAATTGGGTGGCCGGCCCTAGCTTGAACCCAAGCTAGTAGGGCCGGCCAAATAAATTAAAAAAGAAATTTAATTTTAATTTTTATTATTATGTGGAAGATATATTTTAAAGAGAATTAAAATTAAAATATCTCTCTTGTAAAAGATCTACAAAAGATTAAAGAAAGAGATTAGATCTCTTTCCTTATTTGTAGATTGGAGAGATGTTTTATTTTTCTTTAAAATTATTCACATGTTGATAAAATTAAAATTATAGAAATTTCCTTTTATCAACCATGAAGAGATTTTAAAGAGAAATTTTATTTTTTAAAATTTCCGGAAACAAATTAGGAAGTTTTAATTGTTGATTAAAACTTGTCCTCTTTTGTTTTCCAATGATGTGGCCGGCCACTTGAAATTAATTGGGAAATTTTATTTTATTTCTCTCAATTAAATCATGTCAAGGAAATTAAGGAAAATTTATTGTAATTAAATTTCCTAATTTGCCTAGGCCAAGGAATATAAAAGAAGGGGTGAGGGTGCCTTCACAAGACACAACATCTATTATTCCTCTCCCTCTTTTGTTCCTTGGTGTGGCCGGCCAACCTCTCCATCTCTTCCTCTTGTGGTGGCCGAACCCTACCCTTCTATTGGAGCTCTTGTGGTGGCCGGATACTACTCGGAGAAGAAGAAGAAGAAGGAGAGAAAGCTAGCATCTCTTGGAGCTTGGTTAGTATTTTGGTTTTCTTCCTTGGTGAAGCTTCCTCTTTGTTGGCCGAACCTAGCTAGGAGGAGAAGAAGGTGATTGGTGGTTTCTCATCTCGGAAGATCGTTGCCCACACAACGTCCGAGGTTAGAAGAGGAATACGGTAGAAGATCAAGAGGTTTTTCTACAAGGTATAACTAGTAAATTTTATTTCCGCATCATGCTAGTTATTTATGGAAATAATACCAAATACAAGAGGCTTACGTTCTAGTATTTCGAATATATTTTTTCGAAGTTGTGTTCTTTTGTTTCTTTCTTTTCCTTGTGATTTGATTGTTCCTTTTGGTTAACCTAAAGTTATTTTAGGAAATTAAATATTAGCTTTCTATTAAAGGTTTTGTCTAGTCGGTGGTGGTTGCTCCCATATCCAAGAAGGTCATGTGCCTCGCCACGTCAGTACTGGGAACCTTTTATGGAAATTAATATTTAATGGAATTAATAACTTAAGGAGACTTGGGTCGAACGTGTTAAGTTCCGCAGGAGATCCAAGTCAAAACCTAAAAGAACAAATAGATTAAGTTTTGGATCAAACGTGTTAAGTTCCGCAGGCGATCCAAAATTTAATTTAAAAGAACACATGGTAGCTAGGAAAAGGTTCAGACCTTTGTACAAATTTTTGTACAGTGGAACCTCTAGGTTTTCCGAGTAGCAACCAACAGAAGCAGCAACTTCACAACCCAAATGCAGCAGCTGATCGACGACTGGAAGCTCACGCGAAGCTTCGGAAGCGAGCTCAACAAAGCCCGTGAATCAAACACAGAAGCAGAAGCTTCAATCCAATGGAAGAAGAAGAAGAAGAAGAATAGTAGGAGGCTCGCAGCAGCAGCCCTCCTTTTATAACCTGCGAAGAAAACGAAGAAACACAGAAGAAATCTAGCCGTTGCGTCGCAACGGCTAGTGCCTGGATCGGTCTGTGGACCGATCAGGCTCCATGTGGATCGGTCCACAGACCGATCCATTCCCTAGCCTTCGCTTCTGTTCCGTCTCTTCAGGATCTCCTCTGATCGGTCCACGACTCATCAGAACCTCTGATCGGTCCGTAGACCGATCAGCTTTCCTCGATCTTCCGGTCCCGCCACCGGTCGTCGGTCTCGCCGATCGATAACGACGGATGGCACTCGGATACCGATCGGTCCGGTGACCGATCGGCGTGCTGAATTTGCTGAATCTCAACTCTCCAGCCCAAACCTCAGGCTTCTACACCAACATCCGGTCAACCTTGACTGTTGGTTCATCATTCTTAGCATCTTGACTGCTAGAATTCTCCACCAAGTGTTCGGTCAATCCTTTGACCCACTTGGCTTTTCTCTTCGTGCCAAGTATCCGATCACCCTTGATCTACTTGGACTTCCCAACACCGATGTCCGATCACCCTTGATCCATCTGGATTTTCCTGCCGGCTTCACTCACCGTGACTTTCACCTAGCTTCACTTACTAGGGTTTTACCGGCTTCACTCACCAGGATTCCAATCGGCTTCACTCACGGGACTTCCAAACCGCCCGGCTTCACTCACGGGACTTTCCAACTGGCTCCACTCACCAGACTTCCACTTTCACCTAGCTTCACTCGCTAGGATTTTCACCGCTTCACTCACCGGGACTTTCCACATCCGGTCCAGAACGAGCTACCGAGCCCTCTCTGACCACAGTCCGGAGAACGAGCTACCGAGCCCTCTCCGTCTTCCCATGTGCCAAGCTTCCATACTTGGACTTCTCCGTGCCAAGTCTCCATACTTGGACTTTCTCCCGTGCCAAGCTCCCTGCTTGGACTTTTCCGAGTCAGGTCAACTCACCTCGGGTCAACCAGGTCAACCTTGACCACGAGTTGCACCCACAATCTCCCAAGCTTGTATCCTTGTCAAACATCAAGATACAACTTTTCTGTTCACGTCAAACATCGTCATAACTCGTCAAACATCAAAACATAACTCGAGTCAAGTCATCTCGAGTCTGGTCAACCAGGTCAACCTTGACCTAAGGTTGCACCAACATTAGGTTCATCAAAACACATAGTTATGTGTCTTCCAATCATTGGAAAAGCTAATATACAAGTCATGTGCATTGAGCTCAAAGAATGTGGTTGGATATTGGTTTTGAAAATGATTTCAAAATGCTTTTTAAAAAACCTTGGTGAAAACTATCTTTTGATAATAATCATCATTGAAAAGTTAGACACAAATTAGGAGAAAACATTGAAGTTCTCAAGAGTTTTCAAATTTGTGCCAATCTTTGAAAATAGGAAGTATTTTCATATAAAACTATTTTCCCTGATAAAGTATACCCTAAATAATGTCTACATGAGTTTTCATGATGAAAACAAGTATGGATTGGTTAAGAAAAACCAAAGTGAAGTTTCGGTTGAGGTTTAGTTTCATTATTGAATTTTGAACCTCAAAACTTCGAGTTTTGATTTTCCTAATTATTTAGGAACCCCAAGTCATTGTTGGTGCAATGATAGAAGTTTGACCATATTTTTAGGGGGAGTTACTCTTTGAAAACATAAAATCTTTTCCAAGACCAAAAGGAGGTCAAGTGTTAAGGTAGCACATGACATTGGTATGAGAGGTGTTACCAAGGACAAGGGAGAGTCATCCAAAGCCAATAAGAAGGAATATGCTAGGGTAGCATATAATTATAGCAAGGATGAGGTGTCCAAGATTAAGGACAAAAAGAAATTAATCAAAGACAAGGTGTCTAAGGTTAAGAAGGTCAGTTTAGTAGGCCAAGTGTCATCCGAGGTACATCGAAGTGGCCTAGTCATAGTGGATGAGTCACCAAGGGAGGTGACTAAGGTTAAGATTACTAAGGATAGGAAGAGCTTTTGGGACCCATGATAGATAGGTTATCAAATGTACCAAGTGGTTAGGAGACAGACTTAAGTCTAGAACCTAGTGGGTTGGCACAATTGGGATATGTTTCATGCATGAAAATATGACATTGGGGGTCATATTGCATAAAAATTAGTTTTTGATGTATAGATGTCATATAAACTCATGCTAGGGAAGTATTGTGATTTAGTATGGGCAGATACATCAAGAGGAAGCCAAAACTAGGACTTTAGGTCAATGTTCAATTGAATTATTTAGCTAGTTTTGAATTTTGTGTCAATCTTGGGATCTGTGATAAATTTATTTATATATATATTTTTCCCAAGTAGATATGGATAAAATAGACCTCTCCACAAAATTTGGAATTTTTTTGGAGATCTGTGGAATTTTTGGCGTATTTCTGAAAGTAATTGAAAAAGATTGATTTTTGTCCAAAAAGAGTACCAGTCGACTGGTACAGTTACCATTCGATTGGTACCAATATTTTTTAGCACAGAATGTCTTTGTAAGCTCATTTTGAGGAGGCCAGTCGACTGGTTCCGATACCAGTCGACTGGTAACAATGTATTTCGAACACAGAAGGTTCTGTGAGTGGAAATCGAAGGGAGCAGTCGACTGGTACCTAGTTCAGTCGATTGATATCAGCCTAAAAGTATTTTTCAATGTTGTTCTTGACCGTGTTAACTCGTTTAAATGTATGAAATCCATGGGGGGTGGGGGTAAATACATGAGTTTAGGGTCAATTTAGATGACATATTTTCAACAATTAGGATATTGTTGGAGCTCTTTTTGATGTATGGAAAAGGGGGAGAAGTTTAGGTTTAAGTTGGAAACCTATACACTTTTGCAAAAATCCTAGCTCGAGGGGGATCTTAGGTGAAGGGGGAGCGATTGTTTAGGTAAAGGGGGAGAAGTTTACCTTTGCGGGAAATCCTAGCTCAAGGAAGAGCTTAGGTGAAGGGGGAGCCTAGGGATTTAGGTTCCATTATTTATGCATGAGTTGATTTGTATATTTATTTTCATATGTATTGCATTTATGTTTCCCTAACTTAAACAGGTTGCCAAACATCAAAAAGGGGTAGATTGTTGGAGCAATCTAGGTACCCTAAGTTTTGATGTTTGGGCAAAGGTTTAAGTTAGGTTTATTGTTGTATTTGATATGCATTGTGATTGTACAGTATACAGGTACAACAAGGAAAGTCCAAGTGTGATCTTGGCAAATGAGGAAAGTCCAAGAATGAGTCTTGGCGGTATAAGTCCAAGCATGTAGTCTTGGCAACGTAAGTCCAAGTGTGAGTTGGCAATGGATGAAGTCCCGGAGGTGAGGAGCCTCTTGGCAAAGGAAGACCCGACAATATGGACAAGGCCGAAGGAAGCTCTAGAAGGCAAGACGTGAAGGATGGGGAGACATCCGAGGGACGCGAGGCTGATGGAGGAGCCTAGAAGACTAGGTCTAGGTTGGTCGGGGCGAGAACGAGTGCTGAGTGATTGTACTCGGGGCAAAATTCTATGTGTTTTTAGGATACTGTAGCAGTATTGTAACGACATTGTAGCAGTACGGTTGTGACACTGTAGCAGTATTGTAGCAGTCGACTGGTTACTGTAGCAGTCGACTGGTACACTATAGCAGTCGACCGGTAGTCGAACGTTGGGTAACGGTCGGCTTCACTTATGCACCAGTCGACTGGTAGCGGGAAAATAACTTAGTGTTTTCCTCTCGAGCTCTATTTAATAGAGCTCGAGGTGCTTGGGCATGGTTGACGAAATAGACTTGGTTAAAGCCTATTAGAGTCTCCCAAGCCTTCGTGTGATCGATGTACTTGTATTCAAGTGTTTGTGGCGAGGTTTCTCCACCGACAAGGAGCTTGAGCTAGCCGGAGGTTTTTCGAGGAGTCATCCACCGACGGATCAGGATCGTCCACCTTACGGACAGCCGTGGAGTAGGAGTTTTATTTCCGAACCACGTTAAATCAACGTGTTAGATTTGCTTTCTCTTGTTAGTATTTGTTTTTGTATTTCCGCTGTGAACTAACATTATAGGAAGCGATCGATTTGGGTAAGACGCTATTCACCCCCCCCCCCCTCTAATGGACATCAAGGTCCCAACACTTCTTTCGGTCACTCATTAGAAAGTCACCCTGGGACTTCAACCACATGTTGAAAAAGGCCAACGAATACATCAACGTAGAAGAGGCTCAAGCGGCCAAAAGAAGGGAGGCGTCGACCAAGCGTCGACCGACTAGCAGCCATCTGCCGCCCAAGGGGTCGAGGGCTAAAGGAGCACGGTTGCACCAAGAGACCAGGGAACACGCCGTACAGCATGTGGCGTCCGGTAGGCCCAAGGCGTCAAAGGGCAAGGTATGGGCGCCCATGTTTTGTTCATTCCACCAGTCGGCGATGCACAACACACGGGATTGCTGAGGATTGACGTCAATCGTCAGCCGACTGGCCCCCAGAGGATATCGTTGTCGCTCCCCTTCTCCTGATCGACGAGGTCATCGCCGCTCAACCGAGCGACGAGAAGAAAGAAGGGAGCCCGAGCGCCATCACCATCAGCGAAGGGAGGAAACCAATCCCTCTAGGATCCCGGCCGAGCAAAATAGGTCATCTGCCCGGGAAGAGGAAAACATGAACAACGCTTCCCGTGGAGAAATAGGCATGATCGCCAGAGGGTCGACCGACGGTGACTCCAACCGGGCCAGAAAATCGTATGCTCGGCGATTGGAAATCCATGTCGTAAGGTGCAGCAAGGGCATGGCCAAAGGGCCTCAACTCATCTTTGGCCCCAGTGATCTGGAGGGGGTCGCAATCCCTCATGATAATGCTTTGATCATCCGAGCGGTGATCGTTAACTACACCATTCACCTGACCTTCGTCAACACAGGGATTTCGATGAACATCATTTTTAAGAAGGTATTCGATCAGCTGCAGATCGATCGCGGTGAGCTGCTGCCCATGCCAACCCCGCTTTACGGATTCACAAGCGATAAGGTTTTGTCGATTGGCCAAGCAAGATTGGCCATCTCGTTGGGAGAAGAGCCATTGAGGAGGACCCAGACCACCAACTTCATAGTTGTGGAAGCACCATCGGCCTACAACGTTATTTTGGACCGACCGACGCTCAACGAATTCCGGGCGATAGTATCCACTTACTGCCAGAAGATAAAGTTCCTAGTGGATGACCAGGTGGGCGAGGTCAAGGGTGACCAACTGGTCGCTCGGCGCTGCTACGTGGAGATGGCCAAAGCCGAGGCCAAAGCAACGCAGAAGGCTCCACGGCTAGAGGTAAATGCTATTACCGAGAAACCTCTCACCTTTGTATATGAAAAAAAGGATGAGGTTCAGATCCACCCAAGTCGGTCGGAAGCCACGACCTTCGTTGCCACCGACCTGGAGGAAGAGCAGAAGGCAAAACTAATCGCCTGCCTCTAACAGGATCATGATGTGTTCGCTTGGTCGACACATGAGTTGTCCGGCATCTCCCCGAGCGTGGCCCAGCACGAGCTTCACGTCCGACCGGACGCTCAGCCGGTCAAATAAAAAAAAAAGATTTCAACGCAGAGCAGAACGTGATCATCCAGGCGGAGATAGAAAAGCTATTAGAGACCGGCCACATCAGGGAAGTTGAATTCCCGAGCTGGCTAGCCAATGTGGTACTAGTCTCTAAGCCGAGCAACAAATGGCGGGTCTGCATCGACTTCCACGACTTAAACAAGGAGTGCCCGAAGGACTTCTATCCGCTGCCCAGGATAGATCAACTGGTGGACTCGACGGTGGGTTGCAAACTGATCTGTATGCTCGACGCGTATCAAGGATATCATCAAGTGTCGCTCGTCCGCGAAGATCAAGAGAAGGTCAGCTTCATCACGGCCGACGGAACATACTGCTACAACGTCATACTGTTCGGACTGAAGAACGCCAGAGCCACCTACCAGAGGCTAATGAATAAAGTGTTCCGACAGCAAATCGATCGTAATATGGAGGTATACGCCGATGACATACTCATCAAATCCCTCCGAGCTGCTGACCTATGTGCAGATATCAACGAAACCTACCGGACGCTAAGGACATACGGAATAAAGCTGAACCCAAGCAAGTGTCTATTTGGCACAAAGAGTGGTCACTTCCTAGGCTACATCGTCATCGAGCGGGGCATCGAAGCCAATCCCAGCAAGGTCCACGCTTTGCAGAACATGCCTCCGCCTTAGAATTTTAAGGTAGCTCAGAGGCTGACTGGTCGGATCACAACGTTGTCCCGGTTCATATCCAAGTCATCCGATCGAAGCCTGCCATTTTTCAAAATAATGCGTCGAGCCACAAAATTCCAATGGGACGCCGAGTGTGATCGGGTGCTAGAGGAGCTGAAGGAGTATCTAAGCTCACTACCTGTGTTAGCCAAGCTAGTCACGGGTGAACCGCTCTGGATATATTTGTCATCCAACGAAGATTGTCGTTGGATCGGCTCAGGTCAAGCAGAACGGCTAAGATCAGCAACCTATATATTTTCTAAGTTATATATTGAAGGATGTTGAATCTCGCTACATCGGTCTCAAAAAGTTGGTCTATGCACTGGTACTCGCCGTGCAGAGGCTTCGCCCGTACTTCCTAGCGCACTCAATAATAGTGATGATTAACAGCACTCTAGGAAGAGTCCTCCTCAATCCAGAGATATCCGGATGGCTAATCAAGTGGACGACCGAACTTAGCGAGTTCAACATCCAATATCAACTCCGAGCGGCAATCAAGGCTCAAGTCCTGGCGGATTTTGTTATAGAAGTCCAGAGTAATGAGCCACCGTCGGCGTGGAAGATATATGTGGACGGCTCGTCCACTTGGCAGGGCAGCAGGATCAGCTTAATCCTCATCTCACCTCGAGAATACCGGATGCAGCTGTTCGCCCGACTGGACTACCGAGCTACTAACAACAAAGCAGAGTATGAGGCATTGATAGCTGGCCTGCAAACAGCTCAACACGTAGGAGCAAATAAAGTCCTCATTCACTCGAATTCCCAGCTCGCCGCCCAGCAACTATCCGGAGCCTTTGAAATAAGTAGCGCACGGCTAAGGCTCTATGTAGAGGCTTTTGAAAAGATGAAGCCCAACTTCCAAGAAGTAGTTATACAGAAGATCCTCCGATCGGAGAACCAAGCGGCAGATGAGCTAGCGAAGCTAACCAGTTTGTTAACGCCGATCGTCATAGGTCAGCCGATCGAGCAAGTCTCACTGGTGACCCACATCGACCGTATGGAGGGAATCACCTTCCCGAACGACTGGAGGATGACCCTGACAGAGTTCTTACGTTCGGGAACTGCACCTGTCGATCCAGATGATTCTCGCTTGATAAAGAAGAGGGTCGGTCAATTCACATTGATCGGCGACTAGCTTTATAAGAAAGATTTCTCCCGGCCCCTACTCAAGTGCGTTGGACCAGAAGATGTCGATTACATCCTGAATGAGGTGCACCAAGGCTCTTACGGAGGTCATCCGGGCGGTCGTGCACTGGCTCGAAAAATTCTTCTAGATGGATACTTCTGGCCGACCCTCCAGGAGGATGTTGCTCAGACGGTGACAACTTGCCTGTCTTGCTAGAAGTACCACAACATGCTGCACCGACCAACCAAGGAGATGAAAGCGTCCACGGTATTGTGCCCGTTCGACCAATGGGGCATGGACATCGTGGGGTCTTTCCCTATTGCAATCGGTCAACAAAAGTTTCTACTGGTGGCGGTGGACTACTTATCAAAGTGGGTAGAAGCCGAGTCACTTGCCAGAATCATCGAGCAGATGGTCACCAAATTTATTTGGCAGAACATTATCTACTAGTTCGGAATCCCGCGCCGACTCGTGTCCGACAATGGGAGGTAGTTCGTTGGTCGAGAGCTCAAAGAATGATGTGAAGCCTATGGCATCCAACAATCCTTCACCTCGGTGACCTACCCCCAAGGCAACGGGCAAGCGAAAATCGCCAATCGGGAAATCATCAGAGTCTTGCGTGCTCAGCTCGGCCACATGAGAGACAGCTGGGTCGACGAACTCCCTAGTGTGTTATGGGCTCTCCGCACGACCCCGAAAGAGGCGGTTGACATAACCCCATTTCAGTTGGTATACGGCGGCGAAGCAGTTGTCCCCGTGGAGGTCGGGGTAAAATCTGATCGGGTGCAGTACTACGACGAAGGGAACGCCAAATGAAGGTTGATGGAGCTCAACTTGGTAGACGAAGCAAAGGCAAAAGCTACCGTTCGGATAACGGCCTACCGGCAGCGCATGAAGCAAAATTACAATCGGTGAGTGATCTCGAGGTCCTTTCAGGTCGGCGACCTCGTTTGGAAGAAAGTGAAGTCGGTCGGCGATGTCACCAAGCTCGTGGCACCATGGGCGGGACCGTTCAAGGTCATGCGGAAGCTCCGTTCAAGCGCCTACTATTTGGAGGACGAAGAGGGGAGGAGCTCGAGAGGCCCTGGAATGCAAACCATGTTCAACCCTATAGGTTGGATGAGAGGTGCGTAAATCATGTATTTTGTAGCTATTGTATGTTTGTCGAATGCAGGGCAAAGTTTGAATAAAAAAGCAAAGGCCTCTTTAAGTGTATTTCCCTCAACGGTCGAGCGACGGCCTTAAACCCGAGTCTTCATCGAATCGTCGAGCAGCAACGTTAAACGCGTGTTTCCATCAACGGTCGAGCGACGACCTTAAACCCGGATGCAAAGTGTATACCAACCGTCGAGCGGTGACGTTAAACGTGTGTCTCCACTAACGGTCGAGCGGCAACCTTAAACCCTCATCTCCACCAACGTTCAAGCGACGACCTTAAACCCTCGTCTCCACCAATGGTCGAGCGGAGACCTTAAACTCTCGTCTCCACCAACGGTCGAGCGGCGACCTTAAACCCTCGTCTCCACCAATGGTCGAGCGGAGACCTTAAACTCTCGTCTCCACCAACGGTCGAACGGCGACCTTAAACCCTTGTCTCCATCAACGGTCGAGCGACGACCTTAAACTCTCGTCTCCATCAACGGTCAAGCGACGACCTTAAACGCGAGTCTCCGACAAATCGTCGAGAGGTGACATTAAATGCAGGTCTATCTTAAATCGTCGAGCAACGACGTTAAACTTGGGGCTTCATCAAATAGCCAAGTGGCGACAGTAGATCCGAGTCTACGTGGGTTGTCAAACGGCTGACTGTGAATAAGGGTTGCCCAAAAGCCCCCAAATTTGCAGATGAACGACCCGTTCGGGAGAATGTACCAAAATACTTCAAGCTCCGCAACTTGGAAAGAAAGGCGAATTGAGTAGACATGCATATAAACTACTGCCAATCGGAAAAGTTATGAGGCTACGGTACTAGCGAGAAAAGACCAGAAAACAAATAGTAAGAAAAAAATGGGCTTGGCTAAACGGCCTGGCATGCATTAATACTTCAAAAGTTGGAGGTTACAGGCATGCATTAATGCTTCAAAAGTCGAAGGTTACAAAGGTTGAGCACTCTGCATCACTCCAGGTAGTCTAATACGTCATCGGCCAGCGCGGCCGTGAGCTTGTCCCGACTAATGACCTTGTTGGTCACAGTGGTCAGCAGGTGGCCCCCCTCGTGAAGCTGACCGATCGTCCCTTCGATCGCTAAGTCAAATAGTCCAAGGGTCTGATCAGTGAATTTATCGCAGAATGTGTTCGAACGGAGGTATGCTTGCTTCATGGATTCAAACATACTCCCTTCGGCATCCTGATATATCCACAGCGCCGCACGGGAGCCCTCCAACTCATCCTTGGCGGTGGCTAGTGCGTCATCCCTGGAGACGATTTGATCACGAAGGGACTTTTCTTCAGCTGAGCGACTGTTCCACTCGACCACCAAAAAATCTTTGACTTCCTTGAGCTTCTAGGCAAGGCACTGGGTCACCTTGTTCTTCAATTCAAGATCGTCGATAGCCCGTTGCTTTCTGGCAGTGGCCGACTCTATCTTCTTGTCGAAGGTGGTGGCCTGTTTGTTGAGTCGAGCCAGTATCACCTCCTGATCTGCGAATTTTTCCGCTCGGCCTCTAGAGGTCGGCCTTCAGCTTCTCGACCTCAGAGATCAACAACCCTTGGGAGGAGGAGGCGTCACTCGAGACTTTGAGCTTCTTGAACTCATCCCCAAGAATGCGAGTCTGTGACACATGGCCAAGCTCTCCACCCAGTACTGCGGGTGAACGGAAAAAGGTTAGAGCCTAACGGAGGTAAGTCATGAGTTTACATTAAAAAACTTACACCGGTGGCCATTTGGGTATGGTTGTTGGCTAGGGCGCCTGGAGGTAGTATCACCGCACGGGCCCGTGCATCCTCCCAAACTTCGGCGAGCGACCCCCAGATGATGATATGGTGCTCGGGGGTCCGGGACTGGGCGCTCGGCTCGCTATAGTCCTCTATTGGCAGATGGAGGATCGTCGTGATAGAGCATCAGCCGCTTGGGGTCGAGTGAGCTGAGGCCTCCAGATCAGAAGCTGGTAGGATGTCGGACCGCTTAACCTTCTGGGGTTTAGGTGGTGGCGGCATGAAGGTCACGGGAGATGCGGAGATGGCCCCCTGCGGTAGCTCGGTCAAGGAGGGCGTTCGATCGAACGATGAAGCCTCGACAGTTTCTGGGAGTAGAGTCAAAGTGCCGACCCTCTCGACCGGCTGCGCGCCCGAGGTAGCGGAACACGAAGATGGCTCCGGTCGGCGCCTCTTACGCCTAGTCAGTGGCACGTCGGAAGAGGTCGAGCCCGATGGTTCCTCGATGGGAATGATGGGGTGCCGCTCTGCCGGAGGCTATGAGCTCGGGGTGGCTCCTCCGCTCGGCACATGGCTGGCCTCGCCTTCGCCTAATTCCACGGGCGCCTCCTTGCTTAGGCTGAGCGGATCTTAGTGAGAGCCGACCGGTTGCAAACCTCGGCTCGTCAGCTCTTCGGTAGTCGTCGCCTCGATCGCGGAGTCCGTAAGCTTCACCTTGTCGGCCATCTGCGCTTGCATCATGACTTCAGCTGCAAGAGAAAAAGAAAAATTAGTTAGCATCAAAGGGAAAGGGTAAAGTAGTTGCATACCTAGGCTAGTCGAGAGCCGAGTGCGGATCGGACTAAGGCCAAAGATGTAGAGGACACCCTCAAACAGCAACTTGTGGATGTCGTACTTCTAATCGGCTAGCATCGCCGCAATATTTAGATAGTCCGATCGATTCTTGTAGCTTTTCAGTGGGGGTTGAGGTGCCACTTCAAGCTGCCAGCGGGTTGAGAATTCTGGCCACTCGGGAAGACGCATGAAAAGAAGTACTCCCTCCAATGTTTTTAGAAGTTGGCATTTTATCAAAAAAATACTAAACCGACCCTAGACTAGAAGAGGAAGGTCTCCTGCTCCGACAGCTTCAGGTAATAAAAATAATGGAAGACCCGAGGCGTAAGAGGGATGTCGTGCAGCCGAAACAGGACAACGTCGCCGCATAGAAGACGGAATGAGTTCGACACAAGTTGAGTAAGAGAGATGCGGAAGTATTTACAAACTGCAATGATGAAAGGATAGATAGGAAATCGCAGGTCGGCGGTAAAGTGATCCCTGAACAGACAAATGGTGTCGGTTGGGGGAGCATGTGGTTGATCGGACGAGCAAGGCAGAATGATCTCGTGGTTGGATGGAATTTCAAAGGCATTTCTAAGACCCTCAATGTCGCCCTCATCAAACATACACTACATGGTAGTATACCAGAGTCCAAGGATGGAAGCTAACGGTTGCGAAGAGCTTGCCATCTCGAAAATAAAGGAAAAAGGGGGCAGAAACGCAATCAAAGGAAAAAAGTCGTTGGAGGTTTCACCAGAACCAAAAAACGAGTCAACTGCTCAAAAACGAACGTGATGAGGAAATAGCTTACTGGGAAAAAGAGGGGTCGCCGGAAAAGAGGGACAGAGGATCACCGGAGAGCAAAGCGCGTGGGATCAGCAAATCGCACAGAAGCACAGAAGTCGTCGGAAACATAGCAATGAAAGCGTGGAGAAGGCAGCGATGCAACGGGATCATATACCCCGGGCTCGGTCGACTGGAGTCGTCCGATCTAGGTCGCGGAATCCTAGGACGAGATCTCGTCGTTGAATTCAAACCGCCAAGCATCGCATTCAATACCTGTCACGTCAGGTGTACGACGGTGGTGGGTGTGACACGTGGCATGCTACCACGGGTCGACAGTAAATGCTGGCGTGGGAACTTGTTCTGCCTTAATGAGAGGGGATTTACACGATTCCCAAGAAATCGAGGTGACGTTAGCCTAGCCCACGCTCGCCCGAGACAGCCCAAGGAACAAGTTCTACAAGTGTAAACCTTTGTCCGCCCGATCGGATCGAGGGAGCGTGCTTGTGACCGAACGACAAGCTTCAAAAGGCTGATCGGCAAGGATCGGACCTATCCTGATCAAAGTCCATATAGTGATGAAGGTCGATCGGAAGGGAATCTACTCACACAATGGTCCAGTTAGTCAGACTACAGCCTCCTTCGACTAGACTTGAAGGGGAGGCTTGTGATGTGGTGATGGTGAGGGGTCCCGCCCCGCTGCCACGGTGGAGGTTAATGTTAAGACGGTCAACGGATGGACGGTCTTGGCCGGTCGGGCGAGGCATATTCCGACCGTGGGTTAAGCACCGACCCACCGTCACCGACACGGAGTAATCAAAACGACGCTCAAGGGACGCGTGGAAGCCGAGCCGAGCGACTCCTCCACTCGGCCTAACAGCAGACTCGACACTTGCCGAGCACGCGGACAGTGAACTGCCCGCTGAGCAGCTATCCCGCTCGGCCAAGCAATAGAGCAGGTGGGAAGTGGGCTTCTGGCCGAGAAGTCATCCCGCTCGACCCAACAACGGACGACACTTGGACAGAGGACTTTCAGCTAAGCGGCTATCCCGCTCGGTGTGGCAGCATACGCAAGGATATCAGAATCCTGGCTGAGCGGCTATTCCGTTTGGCTAAGCAATAAACACAGTGGGACATCCTTGACATCCTTTTAGGAGCTAGTGTCGCTAACAGGTGGCATGGTCAGATAGAGGATCATACAGCGAAAGCCTCCACTATCACTTCAGATATATGTTCGGGCTGTTAAGGTACTGTGTCAGGAACACTTTACTGACATGTCTCCTCAGGAAAAGCTTGGGATAGCGTGCCCGCTCTAAGAAGCGTGTACACACGCTACATGAGCCCTATATAAAGGGGGGTCCAAGCATCGGCGGAGGTATGCTTTTCTCGCGACTTCTACTGTTGCGCTACAATTCTCTTTGCTTCTTGATTCGTCGGAAACTAACTTGAGCGTCGGAGGGTCATCATTGGGGACCCCTTCCCTGACTCGACACTAACGCTGCTTGTGTTGCAGACGGGAGCGAAGTCCACCGAAGGTCAGCAGGAGCGCCACGTCCCCAACATCCGTCCCTTTGACTTTCAGACCGGATCAATAATATTTTAAAATAATTAAATAAAAAATTATATATATAAATCTCAATAGCATCGTCAACCAAATATAACCAAATATACAAATCCTAGGTTATTTTGGGGGGTTTAAGCTTGTTAAATTAAGGTGATGGTGTAGATCTATTAATATTATCTAGTATTTACTTTCATGCTTGGTTTTGACTGCACTTCTCAGGTCATAGGTTATTTTGGAGGGTTTAAAGCTTGTTAAGCAATTCCACGTGCTATGTAACATTAACAAAGAATAGGCAAGTATTTCATAGAAATTGCTAATGTGTAGTGACTGATTGTATAGGTAGTTTTTGCACACTGGTATTTTAGTTAACAAAAAGATCATTCTCCCAGAGTCGTAGGTCACACTTTGTTGCTCAGTCATCTAGCAATCCAGAGACTAATCGCATTGTCGGCCCACAGTATCCACTAGCTTTGTCAGTGGTTCTTCCAAAATCTCAAGGCTAATGGAGGAGAAAATGTCTCGTACGACTCAATCCACTAGAAAATAATCTTAAATTCTTAGCCATCAAACTTGAACTCAGGTTTCAGCTCAATCTGCATTTCAGTTAAAAAGTGAAGTCAGAGCATTTGAGGTTACGATGTAAATCTTGTACTACAGGAAAAAGAGAGTAGCTGTTCAGGTAGAAATGTGGAGAATAAGCTCATCGTTTCCTTACCATTCACAGCTCTCAGAAAATTGTCTGTATGCAAGCTCAATTTCTTCTTCTGTCATTTCAATTGTGTCATCACTGTCCGCCCCAGGATCATCCGCAGGTTCTCCCTCCACAGCATGAAAAATCTTCTGTTGTTTTATTTTAGTGTCATCTACAAGCAAAAGCTCGCCTTCATAAATCTCCTTGCACTTTAAAGCTAACTCATGCAGCACTTTCTTCGAAGTTGGTGGTTTTTTACTGCTTTTCTCCTCAAGTTCCACCAGTTCTTTAACAACATGAGGAACGAACTTCCATTGCTCACTAGCAAGCCGAACATCCTGAAAGTATAGATCAACATTTGCATGGCTAGATTAAAAGCTTGTATAAGGAATTGAAGGATTTGATACTTGAGAACTCAACAGTGTAACAACAATGATAAGAATTCACTGAAAAGGCCAACTTTTTCCAATGCATTCAGACTTGTTCCATTTCCTAAGCCATAACACCAGAAAAGTATGGAGTGGAGGTTAATTTTAGAGTTTGACTTAACACCAGAGTCCTTGAACTATAAGGAAGTTCTGTAGTTATAACAAAGCATAAGGTACTTCAACAAAAGATGACAACAACATGCCTGTTCAGCCATCTGTTGGTTGACTACTGCCATGAATTTTTCTCGGTATGAACATGTAGAGCATACAAGAAAAAACTTACATGACCTTGACTGAGAGAATCAATTGCATCTTGAAGACAAGTAATAATTCCTTCTGCAGCTATACTTTTGATTTCACTCTCATCTGGCTGTCAAGATAGAAATCCAAGCAAGTTCAATTAGATTGTAGCTGTGACATTACAGAATCACAAACCAATAGAAAATTTTAGAGAAAAGTATCCTTTTCTTAATGCTCAAAAAAAGGTTCTTCAAAGTGAACAATATAGCCTCATAGAAACCTTAAAGATGCAGCAGCTGATAAATTAGTTTAAATTGGATTAATGAGTATTAAAATAAATAAAACACTACCATCAGACAAGACATTATCTTGCACTCATCAACTACAAAGACACAAAAACTGTACCAACTCAATGAGTGATTTCTGTGATAGTATGCAAGTGAACTCACTTTTTCATCTTGACTCTCCAACCATGACATTGTCTTATGCAAATCATCTATTGCCCATTTTTTTATCTTGGAAGGAGAAAATTGACCATCAACATCAGTAGTTTCCTGCATTAAAACCAACACTTAAACACAAGTTACAAAATTTTGAAAAGAAAACTTGGTTTTCACAGAGAGATATGTAGGTCTTAAGTTATGTCAAAGTTCCCTCAACTGTATTATGGTGAAAATGCACTATCTGCAACCTTGCAGAATGCAGTCAAGATTACACAATCCACTACGGTAGACTTTCTATCCTAATAGTGGGCATGCCTAACAACTTTGCAAATACAACACTACAGAATAATGTGATCAATTTGTCCATATTTAAATGCTTGATGCCTTATGCAGGTTCAATATGCATCTGAACTGAAAGATTTTCCAGCTCAATGTATGAAAGTACTCTCATAATTTGGATGTGTAAACCATAATTACTTGAAAGGTTCAATATGCATCCATGTCTATCAGCTCATAATCACTTGAACTAATTGCACAATCAAGGTTTTTGAGACCTGCTAGCATATTTGGATGTATAAACCATAGATATATTCTTTCCTAGTGGCTTAAGAATTTGAGACGAGCTGTCACCCAGTTTAACAAAGTATGACACAGCACCAGTGATGAGTTGAGTATCAGCTTGCCCGCTATACTCAAGAACCAAAAAAAACCAGTATTTGTGCTTTCAATCCAATTGAAAAGAATAAACTATATCCTTTGAAGAATACAAATATCCTATAAAATGTCAAGAGCTTTTAAAATGAACAGAATTTTAAGATACTCTTCATTCATAAAGTAATATATATTCTTGCCACTATATATCATGCATAAATATATCTGCCAAATCTTCACAAATTATTATGGATAAAAGGAAGGCATGTCTTTAAACTTCTAGTTTTAACCAAATATTTTCAGTGGGTGTTTTCTACTTAACATGTAAGCACAAACTAGTTGAAACATCAACTTAACTATTTAACCATGACTATCCATACCATACCTTTTAAGAAAAGCAATTCGCTTCAAGAATGTCTATGTACGGATATGTATATATCCAAAGAAATACCATTTAACAAAAACAAATAGGAGTGGCCTAATATATAATGTTCCCACAAAAAGGGTTGAACATGAGGCCTTCCAAAAGGGGAGTGCTCAATGATTTTAACTTTATTGAATGTTGACTCATGCCCAATGCTGGCCAACCATACAATTCATATTATCCCATAGCCAATTAAGCCTATGAACTTTAGATCTATGGAAGAAACATGACCTAAAGACAAGCAGAAGGGAAAATCTCTTCAAGTTTGGTAGGAATTGAAAGACAAAATGGATTACTCTTAATTATAATAAGGTGACACAGTATCCATTGAAAAGAATAAATTGAAGCAAAAGTACATTTTTCATAATATGTTAGAGATTCAAATCCTTGTAACGATAATTCAATCTACTCCTGGCATTATAAAGTTCAAGGGATGAAGTGAAAAGATATATTGTCTAAAAGATGACAGTAAAAGTAATTATCGTGATTGAAGATAAATATTCCCTCATTTTTATGTGTTCTTGATGTTATCTTAAGAAAATTAAGAGCTAAATTGAATTAATCTTTTCTTAAGATAATGCATCTAAGTTGTTGCTAGAATTTAAAACTTTGGACAAATAACATGTGTAACATTGGAATCCATTCAGATATGTAAATATAGACAAATATTAGTTATAACCAAATTAGCTCTGACCAAGATTTGAAGTCTCGTTTCATGGTGGGATTCAGTGCCTAGCAGGCACAAGATGTACTAGTGTCATGTTGGCAAGCTAACACATGGTGTGGCGGCACAAGTTAGGAGAAACTGAGGAGAAGACACCAATTGCAACAGTGTGGGGGGAAGAACTGGGAACAAGTCTCTCCATTCTCCATGTCATCTAGTGTCTCAAGAAGAAGAAGAACAAAATGTGGTGCCAAAGCTGGAACCTTCACAAGGAAGGAGACATATATTGATCAAAGCTAGAGATGGATGAAGAATAATGTTGCCATGTCTCCACATACAAGGAGGGAACCTTAATATTGGTCAGAGATGGAATTGTTCCATATCTCAACGCATTCGCGTGTTGGTCAACCGATGGAATAAATGTTTCATGTTGCTACAGACAGCATTATTATACAAGAACCAAAAATGTTTTCATTCACGTTAGGGAAACCTAAGATACACAAAATTGACAATTCCATATAGTTCTCAAACATTCACTTTTCTTCCTCCTTACAACGTATTTTAGAGCTTTAATTGATTACATTTTCCAAATAAACAAAGACATGGCAAAACTAATGTGCCTAGAAAGATGATAATGGTGACAAAATATTAAACAAAAAGAAAAGATCTCATTGTATTCACAAATTATATGATATTAGCCAATTGATTTGCCATATAATGCTTTAAGTTAAATCTTAATCAAGGAAATAAATAAATAAAAATGGTTCATCGATAATCACATCTGAACCCAATAAAAAAATGAATACAAACCACATGTCTTTTGGATCTGCTAAACTTCATATCTGATTTCCGAGATTGTGTTAGAGATTCTTCATGTTGGGCAACGTTCTGATCTGTAAGTTAAGGTATGAAATATCAAGAGCATATTTGTACAATTAGCAACGTATCCTGGTCAATGATAGTTCCCTTCTAAATGTTTGAGGTTTTGCACAACCTGATGGCAGGAGCCTTAGATTCTAGCATGCTAACATGGGAAAGAATGAAACTGAGCAAAGATAAAGCGGAATATTTGTACAATTAGTAGCATATCCGATTATCTGGGTCGATGAGAGTCCCCTTATAAATGTTTGAGGTTTTGCACAGCTAGCAGGAGCCTTAGATTCTAGAATGCTATCAATGGAAAGAATGTTTGTCGTTGATGCCTGAAACTAAGAGCAAAGCTAAAGTGTTTTATATGTGCATGAAAGAAGCATGTGGTGCCATGGAACCGCCATCAACCTATCAACGCAAGCATTTATCAGAATCAGTGTCTTCTCTAATCTTGGGTATGGAAACGAAATTGGCATGTGCGATCACAGAATTTTTCTCTTTTCTTAATGAATTAATGCTGACATCAGGCATTCATATTTTGATATAAACAAATCTTTTCATCTTCCTCTTCTGTTTCTCTGTCTGATTGGATGAGCCCGAAAGGATCCTTACCTCACTTGAACAGCAGAGCAGAAAATAAATTTTCAACAGAAAATCTTTGGTATCTATACTGAAGAATACAAGTAATTGTCTGATATCAGGTCAAGCATAGCTGATAAAATTTTGCCTAGTTATCTAATAAATTGACCAAACACCTGGCTCAATCAAAATACTGAATATATGGCTGTTCAGGAACCATGACATCCAACAAAAAACTGATGTATAAGCACGAAGTCGTACAGTTTGGTGTGGTCTAGCTTTAAATCATTGAGTAACTAACTCAGGATGAATTCACTTACTCTTTACTATGAACTATTACCATCATTGTACCTGCCGAAATGCAGCATGCAGCATGCTACTGATAGCATTCGCCATATAGCAGAAAAAAGAGACACTACATGGAAGTTTCCAATGTATAAGAAGAGAAGCAGTAAGACAGAAAAGGAAACGAGAAGAGATTCATGTCTTGGACTTTATTTACTGGAACAAACGAACAAAAAAGTAAAAAATCAAACATAATTGTTCGCTTCTACAAATAACCACTGAAGTAGAATGTTTTCAAACATCATAACTAAAAACATAATTCACATTCTGAAATAGAAGGATTACTTCATTCCTATCAAAAGTACCAGAGAAATAAGTCTAATGCTAATAATCTAAAAGAAACACACACTCAAATCAGTTCAGTGTGAAGCTTGCCAAATCAACTGATCAAGGCCACCTACCCACACATAAGGAGAGTGTTAGAGAACTTAATAAAAATATAGATTATTCATTCTCCAAATAGCTTAAGTCAAAATTGCCACCAAAGAGAATTTAGCTTCGTATCAAAAAAGTAGGTCTCCAGGACAAATCCTATAAGTCTTAGAAATTTTAAAAACATGCCTAGGAAATTAGTCCACAAGCTAGGTTTGAGCCAAACTAGTCTAATTTAGCCAACCAAACAAGAGAAGAATATTACAAATATAAAACTGTTGCTTGGGTGATTTCCAAGTTGCCTAAACTTTTGGAATAAATAATCATGTAATCAAACATAAAAGTTGCAAATTTCAATCAATGAAATGCGAGGAAAATAATACTTTGGCTATCATTAAAATTATCAACTATGCAAGCCAACTAAATACCTTGATTGGTATCAAACTGCTTGCTATTGTTTCGCCATGGTTTCCCAACATGCATAAGGTAAGGTTCAATGTCAACAAGCCTTTTGTGGATGTAGGACTCAAATATCCATTCCTACAAAAGTTGAAGTGCATGTGATGATTCATTATGTGCACCTTACAAAAAAGCCAAACAAGTTTCCTACAAAAGTTGAAGTGCATGTGATGATTCATCATGTGCACCTTACAAAAAAGCCAAACAAGTATGAAGCAGCAAAAGTAAATTCCTCTAGCCATTTCAAAACTCACTGTATTGGTCATAGAAAACAAAATATGGAGAACCAAAGTACAAATTTAGGATTATTTGAGAATATATAACAGAATGCCAGGTGTAGTCATGTATTCCACATTGGTTGATCTCAAGCAATTATCTTAAGTAGTTAAAAACCAAAAGATAATTCCTCCTAAACTTTTTTACCCAACTCTATGGTGACGAATTCTCATTAATAGACAAGGACTGATAAAATATGTCGTGAGTCAGTTTTTTAAGATTTAGAGAGCACTGCTATCATTTTGATTATTGAACTATCTATAAGAAATTCAGTTATACAACATTTCAAAGACGAATAGCAATTACATGTCCGTAAATGATGATAGAAATCTAACAAATATTCATTGGTTGTCCTGAATAAAATATAGAAAGGTCTCTAACATTGGCAAATCATTTTACTATTAAGAAATGCACAAGATGACAAGAACAAGTTGATTTTTTCTCACATATCATATGAAAAAATAATTCTCTTAGATGAAATAAATGTGAATGGTTGTTCCTCGCATGTTCAGAAAAACTCATCAAATTTTCATGAGTTCAAATAACAATGGGAAAGGAAAAAAAAAAAAAAAACATGTCCAACTATCTGGGGTTGACTATGAATCTTATCCCACCATGGAAATTCACCTAAGGTCATATCATCGTTAATGTCCAAATAAGTAATAGAATATTAATGCAAAACAAAGAACTTAATGCCATGCTAGTTATGTGGAAAAAATTTACAAGAAACAAGCAAGCAGCAAGAATGTAAATACATGCAGTAGCACACGGTGGCAAGTTGTTTTCCATCAATCAATAGTTCTGATATAAAATAGTCCTATGATTATTCAATAGAATAAGACAAATGAACTCTATAAGGATTAAGCAAAAGAATATGACCTTTGACACGATCGTAGCACCATCAGATTTGACTTGTCTAAATTTAGGAGTATTCGAAAATGCACACACTAGAATTGTACAATCTGAGGTCCAATCTGGTCGGTATTTTGCCCCCATCTCTAGTGCCTGAGATCGTATTGCAGCCCTTTCAGGGTTAACAAACCCAGACAGTGCGAATACTACACCTTCCTGTCAAAGTCAAGATATATGAAAGTCATCAGTAATTATGCAATGAGCAGCTCAAGAAAATGTTTGGCAAACTTTCAGTGTTGTTCATTACCAGCAAGTTTGAAAAATCCTTCCTATTTTGAGACGTTTCAGGTGGGTAAGAATTGTTGCTTCTTTTTACATTATTTAATTCCCCTATAGAAGCATCAACCAAAGCTTTTCCATATGACTTGTCTTTTGTGTCTCTAGAACTGACCCCAGGAGGAAGGATTCTCTTTTCTTTCACAGCATGATCATCATCGCGGTCTGAGCGTGCATTGGACATGACGCAAAAATCTTTGCAGATTGCAGACCAAGCAAAAACTGTTTGTTCAACTTTGAGAACAACTAACTTAGTGGTCCTTAAATAACAATAATTAAATGCAATCAATCCAGAACTTCTGAAGAAGACACACAGCAAGCAGTCGCTTAATAGTATCTCAGTGCATCGCCTAATCTCTGTAATTAAAGAAGAAAAAGGATATGATAAGATTAGCATAGAAGATTTAACAAAGTGCAAAAATATAACATTTGTAATATAACTATGCTATGCAAATTAAGTTGAGTTGTTTCTGCCTAATTGAATTTAATAGTTGAGTTCTTACAGCAAACATTTATTTATTTATTTATTTAATAAATAAATAAATAAAGAAGTTGAGTTCTTTCTGCCTAATTGAATCTAATAGTTTGCAATGCAATAACAGCCACAAAGACGCTTCATTTATCATAGACTATCCCTCGAAGATCTCTGCATCACAAATTGATAAGATTGGCAGATATAAAAGGCAAGAAATAAACAGAGCTTCCAAACCTAAAATGAGAAGATATTTTTGAAAATAGAAGAGTAACCGTGTCGGTGGTGATCGATGGCTGATTCCAAGGGGGTCAAGCCTGTAGGCGACTCGGATTGGAAGGGGGTTTCAGATGACGAAGATGGAGATCACCGAAGGCATCATTGCGATGCAGCGTGCCGGCGGTCGACTATAACGACGGAGGCGACGGAAATCAGAGTTACGGAGTTGGCGGTGAAGGTGGAATTGCTGATGGAAAAGCCCACAAAATGGAATGACTATTTTACCCTCGAATTGCTTAATTATGAAGTCACCCATTTTGCAAGGTCAATTGCTCTAAATATATATTGTTTTTTTATTAAAAAAAAATATCTTAAGATGCGGCGATAGAGGGAGGCCCATCTGACATAGGGTCAACAGTTAAACTAGAGATCAAAGTTAAGGTAGTCAATGTCCAAGTGTCAAAGGGTCAAACAGATGACAATTGCGACTACAGATCGGGACAATTAAGGCACGACCGGTGGGAGGCAGGTCCAAGCCGATCAACTGTCCAGTTCAAGATGATACCTAAGACAGTCGATGCTTAGTACGGAGCAGTAAGGTACCAAAGGAAATCGGATAGCTTGTCATGATGGAGGAGGGCATGTTACTAGGTCACCACACGAGAGATCTACTAAGGTCAGCAAAGTGAAGGGGTCCCATCCGAGCGACTACCTCGCTCGGCCAAGCAACGGGACATGGTCAAGGATGGAGCGGAGTCCCGACCGAACGCCTATCCCGCTTGGCTAAGTAATGGGGCCACTCCAATATCTTTCGATATCATTTTGAGAGATAGTGCAGCTGACATGAGAGATGGTCGATAGACGGACCGTATGGCAGAAGCTTCTACTATCTTATCAAATAAATACATGTCTTGTTAAGGTATGATGTCAAAAGAACTTTCCTGACAGATTCTTTCATACGATGTATTGGAGAACGTATCCATATCTCGAGAAGCGTGCACGTCACGCATCAAAACTCTATATAAAGAGAGGTTCATCACCGACAGAAGTACACGTTATTACTATTTGGTGCTAATTCTATTGTTGTTGTGCTTCTATATTTCTGATGACTTTTTTGAACATCAGATGACCAATACCAAAATCTTTTTCATAACTCAATATTGACGTTACTTATTTTACATAACAGAATGAGATCTATAGTCGGTCAACAAAATCGTCATATTCTTAATTTCCAGCTTCCCATTTTCAGATACGATGATCTTAGGTATATGATAATTATCTTTAAGGATTTTGAATTTTAACGTTTTACTCTCAAGAGTCATTTTAAATTTTTAATTACTACTGTGAGATAAGTTGACTTAGGTACTGCCTAGTAGAGAGAAACTTAGAGTGTGTTTGGTACGCATATTTTTTTTTTTTTTTTTAAAATACATGTTTTCTGAAAAATGATGTTTGGTTTATGTTTTTCTGTCTGTTTTCTAAAAAAATAGATAGCGTTTTCTAAAAACACAGAAAATGACAAAAAGTTATTTTTTGTTTTTTAGAAAACACATATTTTTCAGAAAATGAAAATAAAAAATGCGCGTATCAAATACACCCTAAAAAGCTGAAACAACTAAATCTTAAATCCTAAATCCTAAATCCTAAATCCTAGAAAGTATTTAAAAAAATGTTATGTCGCCTATCCCCCTATCCTTATTTCTAAGTGAGCAAGTATTTATAATCTTAGCTACAGAATATTTTTATTAATGGAATAAAAATTTTAAGATGTTAACTGCCAGATAAGAAGCCTCTCATATTTTCAAATTTGTCTGATCATCAATCTGTGGGATTAAGTTGTCCGTCTCTACAAATAATTGGACCAAAGGCCAACACATCAGAATTGTTAAAAAAAAAAAAAAGACGATGAGTCCTAACTCACCGTAGATGAAACCGAGTATGACCTGAGCAACCTCAAGCTAACATACCTCTAACTTGTGTTGCACATCCATCCAATATCCAATTAACTTGGATCAAATTCGCCTTTGATAATACCTTAAGAATTTAAAGTATCTTAATTTATTGATGAATAAAAATACTTTTTTTTAATTGATGTATTCAACAATTCACATATGGCTACAGTTAAAAATCGTGCTGCTGTCCGTTAAAGTCAAGTTGAGTCAGACATAATTCAAAAAAATTAGATCATACTCAAATAAGATTTAAATTTGATCAAATATATACAGTAATTTCATGAACTCAGCACTATCTCAAGGATTTGCATGGACAGCAATGGATCCAAGAATTCAAGTATAAAAGGATAATTTTTATATAGAACAAGAGATGATATTTTCTATATATCTTTATCGGTAGAACCCCATAATACTAAAGGTTCTACCGCCGACATCTTCGATGCCTTTGTCTCAGTGGCTAACACCATCCGTGTCTCAGGCTTAGTCGTCGACGTCTTCCTTGTCTCAACCTTAGTCACTAACACCCTCCATGTCTCTATCTCAGATACTAATACCTTCCATGCCTCAACCTCATATTCTAACATCCCCTACCTTAGCATCGTATCTCAACATCATCATTGTCTTGGTCTTAGATGTCAACATCTACCACACCTTAATCTTGGATTCCGACTTCACACCTCTCTCGATCTCAATCGCCTCAGCCTCAGATCCCAACATCATCCCTGTCTCATCCTCATTAGCCAACATCATCCATGTCTCAACCTTGGATCCTAACACTTTTCATGCCTCAGTTTCAGATTCCAGCATCGTGCCCCTCTTGGTCTCAGTTGCTAAGATCTTCCACACCTCAATCCCAGTCGCTGACATCACTGTGTCTCAAC
Organism: Zingiber officinale; assembly: GCF_018446385.1. Lineage (NCBI taxonomy): Eukaryota > Viridiplantae > Streptophyta > Magnoliopsida > Zingiberales > Zingiberaceae > Zingiber > Zingiber officinale. The sequence goes on along the minus strand of NC_056002.1, from coordinate 24,303,817 downwards.
CTTAGTCATCAACATCATCCATGTCTTAGCCTTTGTCATCGATACTCTCCATGCCTTAATTTCAAATTCCGACATCATTCATGCATAAACCTCTGATTTTGTCATCTCCTGCCTTAGTCTAAGATCCCAACATTATCCCTATCTCAACCTCAGTCATCGACATCACTCCTGTGTCGGCCAACGAGGCGAGAGGTAGTCAGACTGCGCAAGTGATGCGGCGACCAGTACAGCTGATCTTCCTCTCGAATGACCTTCGATACGGCCGATTACGATGGCTTCAGAGTCAGCCACTACCGGTGAACCCCTCCAACGGCACAAGAGGCATCGTGCGGAAGCTTCCTCCCGCTCCACCACATCCACCCCGTAGACCCCTGCTCGATCCGGTTTACACCCATCATCTAAGCGGGGTGAAACATCAACGACCGTTCTTCCGCAGCAGGGAGCCACCGTGCCCCCTACTTCCATATCCTCCGACCGGACTCCATCGCTACCCGATCTACAGTTGAGAACAATCTGTACACCACCAGTCGCCTTCATGCCACCACCATCCTCGCCGGTCGCACAAGTGTCCATCATCTGGCCTTCCCCTACGTCTAAGTCCACGGGGAGAGCGACCTCTGACCCCTCCGGTCCGAGTAGCCAGCACCAAATAACAGCAATCTGTTGGACTAGGGTAGGCCGGTTGGAGAGGGTTGAGTTGCTTGAAACACTAAAATAAAATACCTTTCTCGTCTTTCAACTTAGATTAGCAATAATAGCATAAAAATAGACAATACAAAACTAAAAGAAAGAGACTCGAAATTTACTTGGTTACAACCGAGGTGGTTGTTAATCCAAGGCAGATGAAAGCTCACTAAGAATCTCCGTTGGTGAAGGCAGAGAAGACTCTTACACACACTAACAGCTCAGACTATTGCTAGGAAATGAATACTTAAGTTGTTATATTTTTCTTGGGTCCAGGGGTTTTTTTATAACCTCTGGAAAAGCTTATCTGCAAGTTGAAGACGTCTTCCATAGGGTTGGAAGGCACCTCCAGCGAAGTGTCGGTGGATAAAGTTTTATCCACTACAACGGCTCGAACCAACCTGGTCGAAGGCGCTTTCCATGATGAGTTGAAGGTCATTCGAGAGGAAGATCAGCTCTAACCATACATGTCTTTTAAAATATCACCTTCAACTATACGGTCATGATGAGTTGAAGGTCATTCGATACAGCTGATCTCCATGCATAATGAAGGCGCCTTCCAGCAGAAGGCTTCAACTTCTTTTTCTCTTCCTCACGCTCTTCCGCTTCGGTGATTTCGGCCAACCGAAATACGGCTCACCCGAACTTAATTTCGGCCTTCTCCTCAAGCAGGCTTCCTCCTCAGCTTCTCGTCCCTCGGGTCGTCGGTCGTGTCCTTCTTGTCCACCGGTATACTATTCCATAGCACCTCGTCCGTCAGACGCACTAAGCCCATCGACTCTCTCCCGTGTCGTCCTTCTCGCTAGCTGCGTCTTCCGCTCGACTTCCTGTGCTCCTAAGCTCCTGCACACTTAGACACAGGGATCGAAACATAACAGGACCTAACCTAACTTGGTTGATCACACCAAAAACAACCTTAGGGTTCCAACAATCTCTCCTTTTTGATATTAGCAACCCAAATTAAGTTAGGGTAAACTAACCATAAAGTAAAGATAATAAAATTACAATACCAAGTAAAGATAATAAAATTGTAATTATGCAATTAAATGCAAAAATATTTTCAAATTTAAATTTAAATTGAACTACTACCCCCTACACTTAATCTTTCCTTCTCCTCCTTTATTCACATAAAAAAAATTGGGGCACCAATAAAAATCTAAGGGTAATTTTCTCGGAAAAAAATTTAGATTTTATAAAAAATGTTAAAAAAACGTATCAAGTTTTTGATAAAATTTTAAAAATAATTTTAAAGTTTTTGATAAACTTTGAAAATAATTTTGTTAAAAAAAATGTAACGTCAATACTTTTAGAAACTTTAAGTTTTTTTTTAAAAAAAAAATCTAAGTAAAAAAATTTAAAAAATTTGAGTAACTATTTAAAGCATTAAATACAATTAAATATCTTATCGGTTAGTCAATTAAATATTTTATTTCATTAATCGACTTCTAGGCTGTGACGAGGCACTAGGCCTTCTTGGTTATTGGAGTAACAACCACTTTCTAGACAAAGCTTCTTAAGGAAATTAAATATTTAATCTACTCTCTGAAAGCCCTAAGTCCAATTTTACTTTAATTTATGCAAGTTTTTGGAACCCAGTATAGGTTCCTCCTATATGATTAATCAAGAATGTTGTGGGCACATAACTTTTAAAAATTTTGCTAATTTGACCCCTATGAAATCTAAGATATCAGCTTAGTCTTTTAAAATTTTGAACTTGAACGGTTAAACATGTATGGTTTTCTAAGTTTTCTACTTGTGTTCTCAATTTATCATTTTCAATTTTTAATTTTTCAAAATCTTCTAACAGACAAGATTTGGCTAAAATTATTTTTAATTTTTTGTTTTCTTTTTCAAATTTGAAACAGTCTTTAGTTAATAATTTAACAAATTTAAACAACTTATCAAGTGGAAGAGATCGTACATGACTTATCTTGTCGATCTCGTTGTCTGTAGCTCCCCTAAACTGCTACTTTCTTCTGTTGATGCTCCCTCTTCATCGATGCTCTCGATGATCATTTCGAACGAGCTTGCTTCATCTTCTGGTAGGCACTCGGCTATTAGAGTTGTTCCGGTGATTTCCTTAGATTTAGATTCGTCTGATGATGACTTGGTGTCCATCAAGGAGTTGGATTCGACTTCTTTTGGTTCTTCATGGAGCTTCAAGAACTTTTCCCAAAGTTCTTTTGCACTTTGGTAGTCGTCGATTTTATCGAGATCTTCAACCGGTAGTATGCTTAAAAAATAAAATTTAGCTTTACCATTTGACGTAAAATCATCACTTTGTTTTTTAGTCCAGAAGAATTTTTCAATTTCTTCTCCGTTTGTGTTCTTCGGTACTTTATCACCATATTTCATTATTAATAAAAATATTAAAATCTATTTTGAGAAATACCTTTATTCGTCGCTTCTAAAACGTAAACTCCCCCTCGAATGTTGGTGGGTAGATACTAGCTCCGACCATTTTTTGTTTGCTTCAGTCGGCGGTTAGTCCTTCTAAGGTAAATTTGGCTCTGATACCACTTGTTGGACCGGGATAGACCGGCTGGAGAGGGTTGAGTTGTCTGAAACACTAAAACAAAACACCTTTCTTGTCTTTCAACTTAGATTAGCAGCAATAGCATAAAAATAAACAATACGAAAATAAAAGAAAGAGATTCAGAATTTACTTGGTTACAACCGAGGTGGTTGTTAATCCAAGACAGATGAAAGCTCACTAAGAATCTCCTTTGGTGAAGGCGGAGAAACCTCTTACACACACTAATAGCTCAGACTATTGCTAGGAAATGAATACTCAAATTGTTACATTTTTCCTAGGTCCAGGGGTCTTTATAGTCCCTGGAAAAACTTATCCGTAAGTTAAAAACGCCTTCCATAGAGCTGAAAGGCACCTCAAGCGAGGCGTCTGTGGATAAAGTTTTATCCACTGCAACAGCTCGAACCAGCCTGGTCGAAGACGCCTTCCATAGTCATGGAAGACACCTTCCATAACCATGGAAGGCACCTTCCATGATGAGTTGAAGGTGCCTTCCATGCATAAGGAAGGCGCCTTCCATGCATAATGAAGGTGTCTTCCAGCAGAAGGCGTCAACTTCTTTTTCTCTTCCTCTCGCTCTTCCGCTTGGGTGATATTAGCAAACCGAAATAAGGCTCGCCGGAATTCAATTTCGGCCTTCTCCTCGAGCACCCTTCCTCCCCGGCTTCTCGTCCCTAAGTCCGCCGTGCGCGTTCATCTCATCCACCGGTGTTCTCTTCTGCAGCACCTCATCCCTCAAATGCACCGAGCCCGTCAGCTCTCTCCCGTGCGGTCCTTCTCGCTAGCTGCGTCTTCTGCTCAACTTCCTGTGCTTCTAAGCTCCTACACACTTAGACACAGAGATCAAAACATAACAGGACATAGCCTAACTTAGTTAATCACACCAAAAATAACCTTAGGGTTCCAACACAATCATCCATTTGCCAACTGATGATTGGCGCAACTCGGACGACGTCTCATCATGAACCCCCGAGCACCAAATTCAGATCCAATGGTCGCTTGCATAAATATAGGCCGATGCTAGGGCCCGTGCGGTGGTCATCTCTCCGGGGGAGCTTGTAAATAGCCATACCCAGATCGTCACTAGGGTAAGTATACTGCATTTATATTTACATGTTTTTACCCGCTCAGCCTTTACATTCTCCTTGTCGCTGCATTATTGGGTCGAGAGTTTAGCCATGTGCCAGAGGCTAGCCTTTTTTGAGCATGAAGTCAAATAGATAAGTGCCACTAGCGGCCAATCGGAGGCTTCTCAAGCGTGCTTGGAGCAGCTAACCACCAAGGCGGCCCAAGTGAGGACCGATCTGCAGCGAAGCTCCGAACTACTAGAGGCAGAGAGAGCAAGAGCGCCGATCAGACTTTGCAACTAGCGAGGCTCAATAAACATGCCAGCTCTTTTGAGTCGAAGATTCATTCAGCCAACACTAGGAAACTCCGAGTGATTGAGGAATTGGAGATCAAGAACAAAGAAGCTCGAGTCCTGGCTCAAAACCTGAAGGAGGCCAAGTCTGCACTGAGCGCCGAGCGGGAGAGTTGATCGGTAGAGCAATCTATGGTAAAGGTCCAGCTTGCCCGCAAGGATGCTGAGTTGGCGTCTCTAAAAGTGGAGTTGGAGGCCTTTCGATTAGCCCTACAAATTTATCAAAAGGTAGAGCCTGGTCGATTTGAAGTACTCAAGCAGGACTATCTCTGCTTGGATGCCTTCAATGATTGGTTTACTGACCGAGCGCTCCGCCTCATCAACTTCAAAATTGACAAGACTATCGACCAACTGAGGGACGACAACTATCTCCCTCCTGCGTTGACAAACAAGGTTATCAACAGGGAGAGGTTGATCGAGTCTCTCTCTGACGACGTGCTCAACTATCTCGAGTAGCCATTGCCTTTTCGAGTTGCTTTATGTATTTCTCCATATGTAACAAATTTTCTAAGTTAAAATGAATGCATCATTGTTCGACATTTCATCTTTCAATCAGACTTTGCAAGTGTATGTTGGCGACTCGCCATTCGACGTCTTTTTTACTTTGTTAAATCTTAAATGTGCTTGAGCAATGTGTTGTCATTCGGCTTAATCGGGACTGTGGACCACTTAAAGTTTTATGAAATTTGCCTAAGTATAACTCCCAACTTTCCCGATCATCAGTGTAGCAAATCCGAGAGACTTTCACATGCTCATTCCAGCATATGCCAAACAACCATATCATGGTGAGGCATCCCTGCTCGACCTGCTAACTTTATTTTATGACTTAGAAAACCACTCGGCCTTATTCATTGCCGACTTGGTTTTAGAGTCATTACTCGGTTGTTATTCGTCGTATAGTTGAGTTTATAGTTGTCTCTCGGTTGTTGATGCATAGACATGAGTTTATAGTTGCCGCTCGACTATTGACAAAGACAGGGGCTTATAGTCGCCACTCGACTTTTGATGAAAACATGAGTTTATAGTCGTCGCTCCACTATTAATGAAGACTAGGGTTTATAGTCGTCGCTCGACTGTTAGTGAAGACCAGGGTTTATAGTCACCGCTCGACTTTTGACAAAGACATGAGTTTATAGTCGTCGCTCGACTGTTGGTGAAGACTAGGGTTTATAGTCACTGCTCGACTATTGGTGAATACTAGAGTTTATAGTCATCGCTTGACTGTTGGTGAAGACTAGGGTTTAAAGTCGTCGCTCGACTTTTAACTTGGCTGAACGATGCAAGAGTCTGGAACACTTAGGATTTTTATTTATTATCCTTCTGCATCCACAAGGCATGCACTTACGCAAGTACATTCAGATTTAACCATGCACCTCTCACCTGACCCTATATGGTTGGAGATGGTTTGCGTTTCAAAATCGCTCGAGCTTTCTCCTGTCTTTATCCTGTAGATAGTAGGCTCCCAAGTGGAGCTTTTGAATGACTTTAAAAGGTCTTCCCCATGGAGCCTCCAATTTGGTGGCGTCGCCGATCGACTTTACTCTTTTCTAAACCAAATGAAGACACATTCCCTAAAGAGGAAACAGTAGGAGTCGGTTCGACCCAAGGTTTCTGGTGAAATCTAAAAGTCAGAATCAGACAGTCCAAGGCTGTCAAAAGTCATATATTGCTTTTCTATTATTTGTTATTTGTCTAACTCTATTTTGCAGGGAAACTAATAATTGTGCAGTGTTAATTTTATCCTTGATCGGTCAACTGAATCAGGGATCAGTCGACCGAATCGGGGATCGGTCGACCGAACCTCCAAGCAAATAGATTGGATTCCAGCGAGTTGTTTGGGTTTGACCAAGGGATTGATCGACCAAACCTGAGGTTCAGTTGACCGAACAGTGGATAGGCATCGACGTGGTCGAGCCAAGTTGATCGGACTAGATGAGCTGGGGATCAATCGACCAAACGACAAGATCGATCAACCAAATGATGACTCTTATCCTAGCAGAAGCATGTGGACGAGAAGCTGGGCAGGTTCAGAGGGTTTAGTCGACTAAACACCTGGATCAGTCGATCGATCAGTGTCGAGTCAAAGACTGATCCCGAGATTAGTGGATCTAGATCAGGTCTGGCTAAGCTATAAAAGGAGGGTCGACCAACCACTTCGAACAACACATTCAGAACGATCTTCTTACGTGTGCGTTGCTCCCGAACAACTCAACAATGCCTAACTATTGATCCTACAATCAACGAACTACTAATTACTTGTTGTTGGTACACTTTGTTTTTGTTAATACTTGTACTTGCATATTTGTAAAGCCTTTTGGGATCTATAGTGATTGCAAAACGAAAGCGATCAACGATTGCGAGCCTTAGAGTATGAGTCGTCACAGGCTCCAAACCAAGTAAAAGAAATTGTGTTAATATTGCTTTTGTTTTACTTGTTCTTTATTCCACTGTGTTATTCTGTGTTTTCTGAAATGAGTGAAAAAACCACGAGTGTTATTCACCCCTTCTAGCACATCTCGATCCAACAGATCAGTCGTCCGGATGTCTCTGGGTTAAGGACTCTTTCCAAGGCACTGTTGGTCATCACGATGATCAAATGTGAAAGGAAGTACGGACGAAGTCTCTGAGCGACGAGTACTAGCACGTATGCCAATTTTTCGAGATAGGTGTAGCGGGACTCTACATCTTTTAATATATGACTCAGAAAATATACAAGTTGTTGCTCTGAGCCATTCTGGTGTAACAACACAGAGCCAACCGCATACTCAGTAGATGACAAGTAAATCAAAAGTGGCTCGCCAGCGATGGGTTTAGTCAATACAGGCAGGGAGTTAAGGTAAGCTCTTCCAGTCCTTGTTGCATTTCGCGTCCCACTGGAACTTGGCTGCTTGGCGTAGTATCTTGAAGAACAGATGATTCCGATCGGATGATTTGGAGATGAACCTTGATAGTGCGGTGATTCGTCCAGTCAGTCGTTGAACCTCCTTCAAGTTGCGGGACGGGGGCATGTCTCTTAGCTCCTTCACCTTGCTCGGATTCACCTCGATCCCCTATTCAATGATGATGTATCCGAGGAAGCGGCCACTCTTGGCTTCGAACAGGAACTTGTTTGGGTTCAGCTTTATCGCATACGTCCTTAAAGTTCGGCATGTTTCTTCGATATCGGTACAAAGATCAACAACTCGGAGGGACTTTATCAGTATGTCATCAATATATACCTTCATGTTGCGGTCGATCTACTGATAGAACACCTTGTTTATCATCCTATGATAGGCGACGCCGACATTCTTTACTCTGAATGACATAACATTGTAACAAAAAGTTCCGTCAACAGTGATGAAGCTGCCATTTTCTTGATCCTCCAAGGCGAGCGACACTTGGTGATACCCTTGATATGCGTCGGAAATGCAGATCAGCTTGCAACCCACCATGGAGTCCACCATCTGGTCTATCCTGGACAGGGGATAGAAGTCCTTCAGGCAAGCCTTGTTCAGATCATAAAAGTCGATGCTAGAGCTGTCAGACGGCCCAACCCGTGGCGGGACGGGTCGGCCCATGGCGGGCTAACCATTTGGCGGGGCGGGGCGGGCCAACCCGCCAACTTGGCGGGTTGGGAAATTTCCAACTCAACCCATTCTAAGGCGGGTTGCGGGCTTGGCGGGCCAACCCGCGGACCCATCAAAATTTTTTTAAAAAATTAAAAAATATTTCATATCTTCAACATTTTACTTCGAAAAAGTTTTCTACAATTAAATGTATACATAAATATGTATTTTAAATATAAATGAACACAAATGAGTACTTATGTTGGATGAAAAGTACTATTTTTATTTCAAAATTATAACAAAGAAAGATAATAAATTGACATAAAACTTAGCTTACATGTGTTTTTCAACCCGCGGGCCAACCCAAGCCCGAGCGGGCCGACACGCGCAGGTCGCGGGCCTAGACGGATCGGCCCACGTCGGACTTGGGTTGATAAAATTCCAACCCAACTCGCTTAAATTATTTGGCGGGGTGGATCAACCCGACCGGCTCAACCCAAATTGACGGCTCTAGTCGATGCAGACTTGTCATTTGTTGCCCAGCTTAGAGACCAGCACGATGTTGGTGAGCCAGCTAGAAAACTGAACCTTGTGGATGTGACCGACTTCAAGTAGTTTTTCTATCTCCGCCCGGATGATCGGGTTTTGCTCCGCATTAAAGTCCCACTTCTTTTGTTTCACAGGCCGAGAGTTCGGTCAGACGTGAAACTCGTGCTGAGCTACACTTAGCAAGATGCTCGAGAGCTCGTGGGTCGACCAGGCGAACATATCGTGATTTCGCCTAAGGTAGGTGACTAGCTCTGCCTTCTTCTTCTTTATTAGGTCGACGGCGATAAAGGTGGTGGCCTCCAATCGGCTGGGATGAATCTAGACTTCCTCCTTTTCCTCATAAACCAGCGCGGAAGGTTCTTCCCTGATGGCGTTCATTTCCAAGCGAGGGGTCTTCTGCGCGGCTCTTACTTTGGACTTGACAATCTCGATGTAGCATCGCCGAGCGGCCAGATGATCACCTTTTACTTCGCCCACCTTATTGTCCACAAGAAACATAATCTTCTAGTAGAAAGTGGACACCACCGCTCGAAACTCTTTAAGGACCGGTCGACCCAATATAATATTGTAGGCAGACGACGCATCTACTACAATGAAGCTTGTGGTCCTTGTTCTCTTGAGCAGCTCCTCTTCGAGCGATACTACTAGCCGAATCTAGCCGATCAACAATACTCCTGTAAACCCGTAGAGTGGGGTCATCATTGGCTGCAACTCGCTCCAGTCAATTTGCAGCTAGTCGAACGCCTTCTTAAATATAATATTCACCGAGCTTCCTGTATCAACAAAGGTCTGGTGGATATTATAATTAGCTATTACCACTCGAATGATCAGGGCATCGTCATGAGGGATATCCACTCCCTCTAGGTCTCGGGGGGCCGAAATTGATCTCAGGCCCCTTGGCTTTTTCCTTGCTGCATCCGACAGGATATATTTCTAGGCATCGGGGGTGCGACTTTCTCGCTTGGTTTGAGTCACCGTCGGTTGGCCCACCAACGATCATTCCAATCTCTCCTCAAGCAGTGTTGTTTCAATTCTCCTCCTCCTGAGCCAAGGTCCTAGTCCGCTCAGCAGAAGCTCGAGCGGGACTTGTGTTGTTTCTCTTTTTAGGCTGATGATGATGTCGCTTAGATGCCACTCGATCACTATCTCGTTGCTCCGCTGATCAGTGACTCTTATGTTGATCAGGTGATGGTGATCGACAACGATATCCTCGAGGAGTTGGTCGGCTCGCAATTGGTGTTAGATCGCAGTAATCGCGCATGTTATGCGTTATTGACTGATATAACTAGCAAAACATTGGCGTCCATCTCGGGCCTTTGGGCGACTGGTTGCCACATGTTGTACGACCTGCGTTCTGGGCTCCTGGTGTTGCTGTGCACCTCCCGCTCGGGGCCCCTTGGGTGGCTGATGGCTACTAGGTGGTTGCAGTTCAGGCGCTCCTGTGGGTTCGACTGACACCTCCTTTCTTCTTGCTGCTTAGGTCTCTTCCACATTTATGTACTCTGTGCCCCTCCTGAGTAGGTGGTCGAAGTCTTTTGGCGACCTTCGAATGAGTGAGCGGAAGAACTCTCCTTCCGTTAGCCCCTGGGCGAAGGCATTCACCAATATTTTCGAGGAGACCGACGGAATATCCATGACCACCTAGTTGAAGCGCTTGATATATGCCCTCAGTGCCTCCTTAGGTCCTTGTTTCAGGGAAAATATGTTGACACTAGTCTTCTAGTAGCAGCGCCTGCTGGCGAAGTGGTGTAAGAATGCTGCTTGGAAGTCTTTAAAGCTATGAATCAAGTCGATCGACATTCATTTGAACCAGCGCTGTGCTGACCCAAACAATGTAGTGAGGAAGACCTGATACTTCACCCCGTCGGTGTATTGATGAAGTGTGACCGCGTTATCAAACTGGGCCAGGTGGTCGTCCGAATCGGTCGTTCCATTATACTCGGCGATATTCAACATGATGTAGTGCTTTGACAGATGGTCGCCCAAGATTTTCTGAGAAAACTGTTGATTGATCTGCTCGAGCGAATCTTCATTCCTTGGTGCTTTCCCTTTACGTACGCCCCACACGGTCGCTTCGTTCGAGGAGGATCCTTGTTCCTTATCCGCTCGGCCTAGCTCCTCTGCTGGAGTGTGGAACAGGGCTCGATGGAAGGGGCTCGATGGCATGGGGCGCGTCTCCGTATGTGTTGGCCGGCTTCTTACTATGTGCCCGAACGGATATATGATCCGCTCGGTCTCCATATCCGACTGAATGACCTACTGCTGAGGCCGTGTGCTCCTGCACTTGGCGATCGACCAGCGCCTGTTGCTGTTGTTGCTACACTATCTTTGTCGCTTGGGCTTGTAACAGTGCATCCAACTCCTCCTTTGTTAATGTAACCGTGGTGAGTCGTCCAACATCCTCCATCTTCACGTTTCGGATTCAGGCTACGTTCTCACAGACAACATCAATATGATCCTGTCCTAAAATCGTGGAGACGAAAACCTGGGGATGTAGCTGCTACGTTGACTGAATGTAAACCACGCTCCGATCTGCAAGTACGAGAAACGTCAGTACCGGGTCAGAGAAGGAGTCTCGGCGTTAACCCTCCAATACTCAAGTCAGTCACTAACACGAAGAAGAAGATGGAACATTAGTAACACAAGCGCCCAAAGTGAATTACGCGTACCTGCGTTGGTGTACGGACCCCTTTTATATAATGCCCTGGTGAGCGACGTGCATACTTTTCGAGGCATGAGCATGTTCTCCCAATGGTTGCGAACACATTCCCCAATTGGTCTTGGACACGTGGTCATAGACACATTCTCCAATTGGTCGTGGGTACGTCCTCCGATTTGTCCATCGTACGATCTGTCTATAGACTATGTCACGTGTCGGCGACGCCATCTCCCAAAAGTACATCCACATACACATCAGTGTTCCCACCGAGCGGGATAGCCGATCAGCCGAGCGGGATAGCTGATCGGCCTAGCGAGATAGCCGATCGGTTGAGCAGAATAGCCGCTCGGCCGAGTACTCATCTACTCGGGCAAGTATTTTTCTGTTCGACTGCTCTTCCCTGCGACGACAAGTCTAGATATTATGTTCATGCTCGAACGAAATAGTGATTCGGTCATCTATATGCGCCTTCGCTTGGCTCATCTCATTGTCGGTCAGGCGACTCATGCCCGGTCGGGTCTTAATGTAGGGCTCCGCTCGAATATCATTTAGTGAGTCTGTTGATCCTTTAACGTTAACTTCCTTGACTTTGATATCCACGTTGGCTGCTATCTTCTTCCTTTAACCCATACTTGGTGAGCTCCTTTTATCGCTGTATCAATATAGTTGTCTGATTTGATCTCTTAGATGTCCTCCTACATACTTTGATATCCACGTTGGCTGCCTTAATGAGTGAAGAAACCGCTAACGACCGTTGAATCTGATTCTCTCATTAGTATTAATATGGAGATGTTCTTCTCATAACTATATAAATCTTCGAGAATGTAAATGCAAGGGTATCTTCTTTAGGTAACTCACTCTCTTACATTCTCTTCGGTAAGTGAACACTAACTTGTGCATCAGTCTGACTCTTTGTTAAAGTATCTTTCAAGTTTTCCTCAACCTCTTCTCCGATGATCTTCAAAGAACACCCATGTCAAAGTATTAGTTGACCGACGATTTATTAGTTGACCGACGATTTATTAGTTGATCCTCGACGACATTTAGCCAAAATAGTAATTCATAGTGACAATAATTTAATATTGTGATATGTTTATATTTGGCCCATTTATTTTTGAAAAACAACTCGTCAATATTTTGGGAAAATTCTCTCTCCTCAAATTCAAAAGGGTGTTTTTTTTTAACTAAAAAAGCATCTCATTTTTAAAATTATCGCATGCTATTTCCGTGAACAAAACACAGTTCACCACTAACATTCCACTTGCCTTGCCTTTCTTTTTTTTACTAAATTACTCAAACAGTAGGTTTTTTTTTTATCTTTCTTAAAAGAGAAAGCCAACCCTCTCGGTTAATGGCCAAGAAGTGAAGTGAGTAACTACGACGATGATGGGCCTTGATTTGATTTGCCAGCGGCTGCAGCTGCTCCACTCCACTCCACTCTAATTAAATCTGGACTGCACCACCGTTCCCTTTTCTTCCCTTTCTCTCTCCTCTCTCATCCAACCATATCGCCCCCTCTCTCTCTCTCTCTCTCTACTACTGCTCCCAATCTGTCGTCCTGCCATGCGGATCCGCCGGCGAGCTTCTTCCTCGCTGCCTCTTTCTCCAGATCCATCACGCGCATCGCGAAATGGGAGCCTTGGAGGCGAAGGCAGGGAAGCTGGAGAGAGGGAAAAGTTGCACCCGGTTGGGGATCGGTATCGTTATGATTTAGGGGGGAGGCGTTGCAATGGACTGCCTGCGACTTGCTCGAGTCCATGCTCAGATTCGGGGAGCCACCGCCGCAGTGACAGTAGCGGAAGCAGTAGTAGTAGTGCGCAACGGGGAAGAGGGAAAGATGGGATCAATAGCGGCGAGACGATGAGTGGCAGTTCAGTCGCTGTAGATCATGGAAATGGGTCAGGGGGAGGAAAGGCCAAGGGGAAGGCGAGGGCGAGAGCCGGCGCTGGCCTGGCTTCTGCTAGCAGTAGTTGCACTATGGTTGTTCATGAGGAAGAAACGGATAAAGGGCTGAATTTGAACGGGAAGAAACGGCAGCGGAGGAGCCCGGCGGTGCTGATGGAGGGTTCACGGTGCAGCCGCGTGAATGGAAGGGGGTGGCGGTGCTGCCAGCAGACGCTCGTCGGCTACTCTCTCTGCGAGCACCATCTCGGCAAAGGACGGCTCAGGAGCATGAGCGCTTCCGCGAGAGGTCAATTGGGGACGAGTAAGCCTAGATGGGGCAGCGTCGATGCAAGGAACGGTACCACTTTATCCCGCCATCAAAAGGTGGAGGAGGAATTAGAGGAAGTAAAGCAAAGGCTGCAGCAGTCGGATGATGATCCCTGCAATATTGTTATCACTGATAGTAATGGAGCTGATAAGATAGCAGAAGAAGAGGGGGATGAGGCGGAGATGACGAGTAGCAAGAGGAAGAAGATTGGAGTGGTGAAGGCTCGGAAAATCAGTAGTTTGCTCGACTATTCTGACCACTCGATGCTGTCACACGCGCAGGAAGTTGCCTTGTTGCCTTCAACTAATGGCATTGGCAACGAGTGAGTTGATAAAACTAGTTGATTAGCATTGTCTTCAATTTCTGTTTTTGTTGTTCATGAACTTGTTCTGCTGGATGGTGAACATTATATTTGTTTTGTTTTGGGGATGGCTAGTCAGTGCAAGCCTTATATGATTCGTTCATTTACTTGTCGACTGGACCATCTGCTAAACAAATTCACCCTAGAAATCCTAATTTTTGCGTGGTCCTGTTCTTGGGTTGCGCTGCACCATGCCATAGATTTTTCTGAGTTTACATATGCTGATGTAATGCTCTTTCTGTTTCAATGTTATGAAATTTCTCCACTAAACGCTATTCTTTGAAGTGAACATTCAAGACCTCTCCACTAAACACCAGTCTTTGAAGTGAATGAGGTGTGGAGCCTTCAATCTGATGGTGTGAAGCTGTCACTAGGTACATCAAGCTTTTGCTTCTACCAAGGTTTTAAATTTTATTTCTACCCTTTACTTTTCGATGCAAATGTGTAGGGAACTTGTGTTTATTTACTTAACATTGTGGTCTTGTCATTTACTATTATTGGTGCTAGTTTAAGATTCTAGATTCACTTGTTGGGTTGATGCTTAGACTAATTATTATGCTGTCTTAATATTATCTAAAAACTGAGAATTCTGTGTTCACATACATGGAGTATGATTATCTATATAGCATGCCCTTGAGTGTAGAAAGACATGGCTTTCTGATGAAAAGCTACAGGACTTTGTTGCATTAATTATTTATTTTGCTTCGGTCCTGTTTATGGAATTTCTTTATGGGGAAAAAGAAAACTGGTTCATCATCTGTTGACTATTACTTTTTCGTTTATCAAAGTTGACTTTTACTTTTATATGTTTAGATGCACTAATAATAAGAGTTCTAGATGCAAAAAATAAAGTGATGTAGACCCAAGGTATGGCTACAGTAGTCCTATGGCATCTGTTAGCCAAAAATTAATTAACTTCTTGAAGGTTAACAAATTATATCGTTGATTTGGCAGATATCATTTTCCACTAAAAAGTGATGGTTGCACATGAGAGCTTACCTGCAGCAAATTAATGGTTTATTCTTCTTTTTCACCTGTTTCTTTAGTAGAAAATTAAGATTTATATTAATTGTCTGTTCGCTGGTGAAATCTGGAAGAGATTCCATGATTACCACCAAGATAATGGACTATCCATATAATTGTAATAGGTTTGGAGAAAATAACCATACTTCATCATCATCTTTACTATTGGACGAATATTTAATCTTTTTAATAAAGCATCATTAAAGGAGAATATATACCCACCATTTTGAATCTCATGCTCATTAATATTCTTCTTCTAAAGATAATCCATCTCTTTCTTTCACAGGAAGTGGCTCAAAAGTAGCATCCAATCACTTTCTTCTATTGAAAGTAAGAGAGAGATTAATATTATTAAAAGCAAGAAAAAAAAGATAATTAAGTTATCTTTCACAATTGAATAACAAAAAGGCGTACACCAACTTTTTATATCAAGTCACTTTTGCTAAGCCATTCTGTCAATTGATGTTCTTATTACGACTTTGAAAGGGTCAGGGATTCCCTGACTTAGATAATATGGACATCAATGGGTTTCTTGTGCAAGTTTTGGTGTTCTTGGACACCAATGATACTGTTTTCTGCTGCTCCGTGGGACTGTGCAATCCTTCGCCACCAGGTTCTGCTCCAATAAGTTTCTTCTAATTCCAATCTCACTCATCCTTTCCATGTTTGGCTTATCATGTCTATTGATCAAAGGATATTGTTGGATTGCCTTTGTGTTTCATTTATGGTTGGTCTCTTCAATTTTTATGGCTTCTTCCTCATCCATCAGGTTTGGCCAACACTTCTCAGCTGTTCAACTTTTTCTTTCCTTGATATATGCAGCTTCCTTTTTGTCGAGTAGCCATGTTTTTTTGTCTTGAGTGAAAAAATAAATAAAAATTCTCCCATTGCCTAGCTGCTATATACAATCTTTACCACAAGATCTTTTAGGTTGCCATAGCAAACATCAGCCTGTGGAAATTATGCCAATTAATGCAGTGTTACTATGACCTCTATCTTTCGCATAATCTTGAATTTGTTCCTTCAAGCATTTAGCTATATCTTTTTCTGCAAAGGATTTCTTGACTCTCTAGCTGTGGAGATACATGAACTGAAGAGCAAGAGAGATGATATTGAGAGAGATGTGTCCAGAGCAAGGAGAGTGGGGAAGGAGCCAAGGAGCCAAGTTTTGTGGTGGTTAGACAGGGTGGAATTACTTGAAACCAAGTTTGCCAAGACAAGAAGAGAGTTCGAGAGGAGGTTCATGCTTCCAGGAGGGTTTGCAGTGAACATATTGTCAAGCTATAGACTCAGTGTGAGAGCTAACGAAATGATCGCAGAGGCATGTTACTTGAAGAGCAAAGGATCCTTCAATCAGGTGGCTAACAGGGCAGCTCCGAACCATTTTGAGGAGGTGCCTAGTGCACCAACTGTGGGCATGGATGCTGTGCTTGCTCAGCTAAAGCAGGCTGTAGAGGATGATGCTGTGGGCCTTATTGGAATTTATGGAATGGGTGGCGTCGGCAAGACCGCTCTGTTGAGCAGATTCCACAATGAGTTCCTTGCAGACGCTACTGATCTAGACATGGTTATTTTCATCGACTCATGTAGAGACCTTGATGTCGAAAGCATCCAAAATAAGATTCGGCATCGGCTAGGCTTGTCATGGAAGAAGAGCAAATCACAAAAGGAGAAGGCATCCATGCTATACAAGGTTCTCTTCAAGATGAAGTTTGTATTGATCTTGGATGATCTTTGGGAGCCTTTGAGCCTTCAAATGGTAGGAATTCCCATCCCCAAGCAGGGATCGAGTTGTAAGATCATGTTAGCAACTCGAATAGAAGAGCTCTGTGACCAGATGGATGTGAAGAACAAGATCAAGGTGGATCTCTTGCCTTGGGACACAGCTTGGAGGTTGTTCGCAGACAAGGTAGGTGAGGAGACGATTAACTCTGACCCAGGAATCCGGCACCAAGCTGAGATCTTGGTTAAAAAATGTGGCGGTTTGCCGGTTGCTCTGATCACAGTTGCGCGAGCTCTGGCTAGCAAAAGAAGTGTAGATGAATGGAAGCATGCTGTGACAATCATGGGCAACAGCCCAGTCCAGCTCCCAGGAATGGTAGAGCAGGTGTTCTGCTCTCTCAAGCTTAGCTATGATCATCTGCCCAGTGACACACTGAGATCATGCGCCATGCACTTTGCTCTCTACTGGGAAGGCTGCCGCCTTCATAAGAACTTGATTCAAGAATACTGGATCGGCGAAGGCATTCTTGATGACTTCAAGGACGTGGAGCAGGCTAACAATAAAGCGTGCTACTTCCTTGGAATCTTAAGCTCTGCATCACTGATAGAAAGAGTAGATGCGGATGGCTACACGAGGATGCACCCCATGGTCCGCGCCATGGCCTTATGGATTGCATGCGAGTTCGGGAAGAAGGAGAATCAGTGGTTCGTGAGAGAAAGAGAAGGTTTAATGGAGGCGCCCGAGGCAGAGACATGGCGAGGCGCCGCAAGGATGGCGTTGGGGTACAACAGCATCACCGTGCTACCAGAAGCCCCCGAGAGCCTGAATCTCGTGTCCTTGAAGCTGAAGAGCAACTTCGGCTTGGAGAGGATTCCTGACGGCTTCTTCAGGTTCATGCCATGTCTAGTGGCCTTGGACCTCCATTCCACCCCCATCAAGGAGATTCCATCAGGAATCAGCAACCTCCAACGTCTGCAGTTCCTTGAGCTCGGCGGGACAAAGCTCAAGTCTTTGCCCAAAGAATTGGCTTCTCTCAAAAACCTGAAGTACTTGGGACTCAACTGGACCGCTGAGCTCGCCAGCATTCCAGAAAGACTCATCCAATCGCTCTCCGAGCTGCGAGTACTGCGCATGATCGTGAGCTATAGCTCATGGAAGGCCATCCCGGCGGGGGGCGGCAATGGCGTCAGCCTCAGGGAGCTCGAAGCCCTCAAGCGGCTGAGGGTGCTAGACATCACGGTGGGGAACGCTCCGGCGTTCAATATGCTCACGCAGTCCCAGCGGCTGGCGCCGGCAACTGCGGCTTTGTTGCTCAAGGGATGTCCAGGCCTGACGGCCGTCGAGCTCCCGTCGGGGCTCGGGCGGAGCTTGAAGAGCTTGAAGTGGCTTCGGGTGTCGCACTCGACTGAGCTGGAGGAGGTGTTGATCGCCGGCGATGGCCGAGAGAGCGATGACGCGGTGCTTCCTGAGCTTGAGAATCTGGTGCTGGAGTGTCTGCTCAAGGCTAAGATCGTTTGGAGGAGCAGCTGCATCCAACACCTTCGCGGACTGTACATTTACGGCTGCAGCGGAATGGAGCAGCTGATTTGGTACAAGGACGATGATGATTCCGACGCAGAAAACAGAGGCCGGAGGGGCGTCAGTCCGTTTCCGAACCTGAAGCAGATTGCTTTCCGGGGGCTGCCGAAGTTGAAGAGGGTGAGTGATGAGAGGCAGTTGGTGTTCCCCTTGCTGGAGAGCATTGAGGTGGCGGAGTGCCCACAGCTGAAGAAGTTGAACTTGGTAGCCGAGAAGCTGAGAGAGATCAGATGCCACAGGTCATGGTGGGATCAGCTGGAGTGGGAAGATGATGCAGCCAGGTTCAGTCCCCAGATGATCCTTAAGCCACTCAACTGATTATTGTTGTTTTTTCTTTTGTTCGCCTGCTTCTGTTTCTCTGGTTGTTTTGTTTTTTGTGATTTGCTATTTGTTTTTTGTTTTTTTTTGTTTTTTTTTTTTATTTTTTTGGTTTTCTTCTGGTCCTAGAGAATGATCTTTTTTTTTAAAAACAAAAATAATAAAATAAATGAAACAACAAAACTGATTATTTTATAGCTACTATGATTTTTAGTTATTATAATGTGAATTTATCATCTTCATATAATTAACTGATTATTTCAGGATTTAATATGTGTGACCGGAAAATTTAATATCGAACAGTGCAATTGAGGAATAATTGGGTAATATTACATAGGTTGCTGGAAAGATGAACAGTCCTTTTGGTTAAATAAAGGCTAAATAACTTAACCCCCTTATATTTTTCTTCCAAAAAGTAGTTTGTCTCTCTATGTTTAAAAAATAACACTTAACCCTCCTTATGTTTTAAAGAAAAAAAGATAAAAAATAATAAATGATCAAAATAACTCTTACTTTACTATTTAAATGTTAAATTATGGCCAAATAACTTTAAGCCCTTTTTATTTTTCATCCAAAAGTAATTTCCCTTTTATTTAAAAAATGACACTTAGCCCTCTATATTTTAAAGAAAAAAAGAAAAAAATAATAAATGATCAAAATAACTCCTTTATTATTCTAAATATTAAAATTATTCTAACTGAAACATCTTTATTCAAGGTAACCTTAGATTTTTAGACAAAAAGAAAAATAAAAATAAAAAATCTCACATAATCATTGAAAGCTTAATCTTAACTAAACCTGATTGATATATAGGTCAAAAATGTCACTTGTTCCTAAAAAATTCTCACAAAATTTTTACTGGTGCATGTATAAATTTTGTGAGAGTATTTTTAGGAATAAGTGAAAATTTTGACTTATATATAAATCAGGTTTGATTAAGATTAAGCTTTCAATGATTATGTGAGATTTTTTATTTTTTACATTTCT
The DNA here is from genome assembly GCF_018446385.1 of Zingiber officinale. Lineage (NCBI taxonomy): Eukaryota > Viridiplantae > Streptophyta > Magnoliopsida > Zingiberales > Zingiberaceae > Zingiber > Zingiber officinale. Next base: position 24,284,225 of record NC_056002.1, on the reverse strand, counting down.
TTTGTCTAAAAATCTAAGGTTATCTTAAATAAGGATAATTCAGTTAGAATAATTTTAACATTTAGGGGGCGTTTGGTTCAAATTTATCAATCGGAATGGTAATGGGTTTGATTATAGGGTCAATGGGAATGGGAATCAGGATTGCATTATCAGCGTTTGGTTCAAAATCTGGAATGGATATGATTATAATTGATAATGTTTGTTTCGAATCAACATTAGTAATGGGAATCAAATAAATTTTCAGTTTTACCCTTATTAGTTAATGCATTAAAAATTATTAAAAAATAATATCTATATTTTTTAAAATAACATACATGTTATAATAATCACAAAAACATTTTAATTTTTCCATTTTAATTATTTATGTATTTAAATTTGATTCATTTTAATTTGAAATAGAAACACACAATTTTAAAATGTAAAATATTGAACACCAACACGTAGTTGCTCAAGTTCTCATCTTCACAATTAGATGTAGAAAAATCTTTGAAAACAAATATGTGAGATTAGACCTAAGCATGACACTGTTCAAATCAACTTCACCTCAAACCGAGTCTCTCCGCATGAGCCAGAAGTTGGCACAACTAGTTCATAGAAGTGTTTCAGAGTCACAAGAAAGGATCATTTCTTGAAGGAAAAAACATCACAAGGTCTCTCTTTATTCAAAGAGTTGACTCCAGAAATATGAAATACTCCAGACTCAATCAAATTCCAGAACGAGCTCTAAGTTCATGCATACATCATCTATCCATTTTTCAAGTAACATATTCAAAATATCACCAAACCATTTTAAACAATTATCAAGTAACATATTCAAAATATCACCAAAAACAATATCAGTAATAATGCTGCCCATAATCATTTTAAAGATCATCTACTTGTTTAATACAAAATGAAATGTCTCAATGCAAAACCAACTATAAGAAGCAAAATATAAACCTATCCATAAACATTAACCTCAATGGTTGAGTATAACAATGTCAAAATCAGGATCTTAACCGACTTTAGTTATATTAAAGTGAGCACATATTCCCTCACTTCAGTGGAATCTAAACTGAAGTGAAGGAGTTATTTTGGTCATTTACTATTTTTTTTCTTTAAAACATGGAGGGCTAAGTGTCATTTTTTCAATACAAGAGGGAAATTATTTTTGGATGGAAAATAAAAGGGGTTCAAAGTTATTTAGTCATAATTTTAACATTTAAATAAAAGTAAGGGTTATTTTGGTCATTTATTATTTTTCCTTTTTTCTTTAAAACATAGGGTGTTAAATGTCATTTTTTTAATATAGGAGAGTAAACTACTTTTGGATGAAAACGGAGGTTGAAAGTTATTTAGCCTTAAATAAATTGATCTTTGATGATTTCAGAAAACATAGGACCCCTTTATTTTTGTCCAAAATATTTTATGACAGATATGGCCAACTTTTATCGCAAACGAACTTATATGATGATTTTAATTTTTATAAATTAGGTGTAAATCAGACTTCTAAAATATTTATTTCATTTGAGAATCGAACTTAATTTATTATTTCTCCTCTCGGTATTTTAGCACTGCACCACATTTATAAGGCACTTATAATTTTAGTAACAACAAATTATGTATCTGTGTGTGATGGAGATATAGGAGTTCATTCAATTTTTTTCATTTATGAGTGGTATTATTATCACTTGTCTTTATATAAGAGGTCTTCAAGGAATCGAAATGGTGAAGATGTGAGCAAGTAATCGATGAAGAAGAGCATACCTCTAGGGGATTTAGTTTATGAAATAATAATGATATCAAATATCAAGATTTATTACGAGAGATCATTGTGAATTTTTTATTTTGTATAAATCTTTTTATGAAACAATAATGATATCAAAGTATATTGCTCGAGAAGAAAAAAGCCCCTTGTCGTTGGCTGTGTTGCACGTCGACGACTGCGTCAACTGAGCCTTTTGCTCGGCAACAAAAGGGGAAACTCTATTTTTTTCGTCGCTACAACCACGTTAGGCCACTGTCGACCGACGTCCAATGCCAGAAAGTGCTCAATGACCGGTGATCGACAACAGAGAGATTGTTAAATCATGCTCATCACGGTGGATAGATCGCGACAGAGAAGATGAATAATAACTCTTTATTGTTCTTCTGCCAAAAACGTTTGAGGAAACTCGAAATGTTTGATTTTTTAAAATTAAAAAGAAAATAAAAAAAATGTGAATGTTTATATGAAACAGAAAGTTTTTTTTAATTAATTAAAAACTAAATTTTATGTTTAATTTTTCAATTAATTATATTTATTTTTTGTTTGGATTTACGTAATTTAACTATATTGGTTCAATCTTGAACGGGTCTAATTTATTTGAACTAGACTATATCAAATTAGGTTGATCCAAGCTGAACTCCGATTTGGTTCAAACCATTAGTTGGTTTAACCAGATCAATAAGAATGGTTTAATTAAATGAGTTTAGGTTAACAAAAATAACTAAATATCCCAATTAAATTAGTTCTAATGCTAACAAGGGCTTACACTAATGCTTAGGGTTCGATTTCTCAATCGATCGATCTAGTGCATCAGTCAATTACTGAAGCTCCTCAATATAAAAAAAATATATTTTTCTTATTTACTTATAGATTCTGTATATTTTTCTAAGCATATGTGCGAATTGAAATGAACTAATTTTATTACTGGTTTTTCAGTTTTGTACTGATATTATTATTTTCAATTCTAGATACCACGAATGATATGCACGGTGACCCATTACGACGTACGACGGAATGAGGTATGGGAGGAGATTCAGGATATCGAATATGATCCAGTTTACAGACTCAAAAGACACATTGGATGACTCAATCGACTGTTCAGGAAGCTCGAGTAGGAAGAGTTTCTCATCCTCAATAATTACAAGATTTGGGTTTTGATCATTCACTGTCGGGGAATCCAAAAGTGGTAGTACACCATATATGGAGGCGTTTTGAAGGGAGTATCTCATATATAGAATTGTGTATGAAAGTACTTCACCATGAGTTCCTAAAAAAGGATTCTGAAGAGTTTGAAGAGGATCCTGAAGAGTTTGAGGAGAATCTCGAAGAGTCTGAGGAGGATCCAGAGATGGATTTTAATATAGACCAAGTAGAGAATCTTGAAATCAATTTGCTTGAGCTTGCCCGAGCTGAACCTAGAAATATAAGACTTATGTTGATTACTATAGTGCTAGTGGCTTTCCTAGTGGGAGTAGTTATGTCTTATCAAATACAACCTCTAGTGTTTGTCCTAGTGGGAGTATGATTAGCTTATCTAATAAAGTATAGTTCAATTGCTATTATTGTCACTATGTATGGATATTATTAAGCTCATATTAATAAAATCATGTAATAGCAACTATTGTTATGTACAAATAATGTTATTTTAATGATAAGTTATGTTATGTGTTAATGAGCTTGAAAAAAGAATGTTATATGTTAACAGTCTCAATAGAATGATTAGTCCATTTGATGATAAGTTCATTTAATGGGAGGTATGTAATATACTGATAAATGCTAATTAGATTGGATCTTACAAATGATGAATGGAAACGTAGTTATCACTTGATTTTATAAACCAACTCAAATTACATTGAATCAATTGTTAATTGTATACATATGAATTACACTGAATAATTAAATAATATATTTATTTATAGATTATGACAATTAAGAACATCACAGCTAAACTCAATAAGGGAGAAAAATTATATGGGGATAATTATAAAATCTGACGTCTTAAGATACAATACGTTTTTGAGGAACAAGAAGTTCTAAAAGCTGTAAATCAATTCATGGAAGAACCGACTGATAGTTTTACAACACAGCACAGACATGGCCTTGATGCATGTACGACATAGACAAGGAAGGACTCCACTGCTAAGGAAATATTGATTAGTTCAATGGTGGATGACCTGGTATTTGAGTATGCGACATTACCATCAGCTCATGATGTCTGGGCAGCCCTTAGAGAGAAGTACAATGGAGTAAGTCTCAGTAAGCTTCGTCGGTTGATAATTAAGTTTGATAGTTGCAAAAAGCGCCCAAATGTCACCATGATCTAAAATCTGAGGGAAATGACGAGTATGATTCAGGCACTAAAGACTGTTGGTCATAAGTTAACTGATGTATAACATGTTCAAGCAGTAATCCATTCCCTTCCTGATTATTTGGAAATAATAAAACAAAATATGACACACAGTGAAAGTATCAAGACTTTTATTGATGTCTCACGCCATATTAAACTTGAGATGAAGAGAATAGAATCCACAAGGATTACTGGACAAATTTTTATTGATGAAGGTTCTTGTTACAAGAATAAGAAAAGATGTTTAAAAGAGTAAAGGAAAAAAGGAAAGGAAGCTAGTGTTATTGCTGGGCGAGACCAAATCAAGAAAAAAAGGAAAAAAAAAATATGGACAAAAAATATAAGAGCAAGCTGATTTGCTATAACTGTGACAAGAAGGATCATTTTACTCGGGATTGTACTGAGACAAAAAATGTAGATCCATTTTTATCTTCTTTTCCATGAGCATTTTGTTGCAAGTTCAGTGTTATTAGCTAATTTTTATCCTTTGTAGATTATAGATTCAGGAGCAACGAATCATTTAGCTCATGATCAAGCTACATATGTGGAGTACCATCAAATGAATATATGTGGGAAATAATGCAAGGATTGCAGTCAAAAGCATTGGCACTTGCAAACTCAACCTATATGGCGGGCACACCTTATTTTTATATGATGTCCTGTATACTCCTGAGATTCGACAGAATCTGATTTCCATTACTAGTCTTCTTGATTTAGATTATTGTGTAAACTTTTATAGTTATTGTGTGGAACCTCTCATTAACTTTGTATTAATTGGAATGGTTATGTAACAAATAGTTTTATGATTCTTGATGTAAAACCAAATAATAATTATGGAAATAATGGTTATTTTTCAAATATTACTTTTACTAGTAATGCTGATATTAATGATGAAGTTTGTCATGCTAGATTAAAACATATAGGATAAGAACGAATGAATAGATTAGTTAAAGAGAGTTTGTTAGGCGCTCATGCTAAAATTAATTTGTCTATATGTGAGCATTGTCTTGCTGAAAAAGAAACTAGGAAACTATTTGGTAAGGCTAATAGAGTTGAATCACCTTTGTAATTAATTCATTTGGATATTTGTGGTCTAATAAATGTGAAGGCTAAACATGATGTTGGTACCCCCAAGGTAGTTTTGATGCGATCAAACAAGTTAAGTTAAGTCCTTTTGTATTTAATCTTGTGCCTAAGTGTACAGGAACTTAGGAGCACAGGACATCAAGTGAAAGACGCAACTAGCGAGAAGGACGGCACGGGAGAGAGTCGATGGACTCCGTGCGTCTGAGGGACGAGGTAATGCGGAAGAGTACACCGGAGGGCGAGAAGAAAGCGTGCGGTATTTCCGATGGACGAGAAGTCAAAGCGGAAGATTGCTTGAGGAGCAAAAGACGCAACTATCTGAGGGACGAAAGGTTGTGGAAGAGTACGTTGGCGAATGAGAAGGAAGCAAACAATGATTTCGAGGGATGAGAAGTCGAAGTGCAAGTTTACTCGAGAAGGCCAGAAGTTGGGTTCGGATAAGCCCTATTCCGGATGGCCGAAATCACCCAAGCGAGTGGAACCGAAGAAGGAGACCCGAACGAAAAGTCAGCAAAAGACTAACTTCTGATGCCCGGGGCGCCCGGACCAGGTTAGGGCGCCCAGATCAGTCCGGGGCGCCCGGAGCAGGTCGGGGCGCCCAGACAATCCGGAGCGCCTGGAACCATTCCAGGTGGCCAAAACTATTCCGAGCTCCCGGAATCCGACTTTTATCCAGATCGACATGATTTTTGACTGTTGTGTCGGGGATAGATTTTATCCCATTCCAGGCTCCTGAAACGCTTCCAGTCACCCCGAGCAGGGCTATATAAACAGCCCTGCTCCCAGAAGCTAAGAAGAACAAGAAAATGTGAAACAACACTTGTACGTTTTTAGTTTTCTGTTTAGCTCTATGATTCTGTGCTGTCATTGCTTTAAAGAGACTTCTCCGTCTGAAGGAGAAATTAGTGCGCTTTACTTCCTTCCTAACACATGAAAGTTCTTATTTCGTTATATTTATTGAAATAAGAAGAAGCAAACGTGCTAATGAGTTAAGGTAGAGAGACGACAAGAACTTACAAGGAGAAACGAAAGAAGAATAGGAAATCTTCGACATCGAAGACACAAGAGAGTCGAGAAAGGGAATGAGAGGTGAAAGGGGTTTTCCAACATTCGAAACCTTAAAAACCTAGGAACCTCAAGCCCCAACCATCTAATTTGAAGAAGGAGAGAGAGGAATCAAATTGTCATCATTGAAGCCGAACAATTTTCTATTATGTCAAATCACGACAGTGGTTTATCATTTCAAATATTTACTTTTTTGCAGGAATGTGTTACGTGGCAAAAAGTATGGGCATCATTTATTAGGGATCTGATAGGATAATCATCATCAAAGTTAAAAATTGTGCATACATTACCACCCATTTGTGCACATTTACGACATATGACATGCTTACTCCCGAGACACCAATGGGCGATTAAGGGCCTAAATAATAAGAAGACGTTGGTCAAGCAGAACAGTCGATCGGAGTTAAAAGAAAGGCATTGATACATCACAATTTAGTTAGAAGGACTTGTGGTCTCCTTCAACTAGATTTGAATGTGAGGCATATGATACGACAGATAGGATGAGACTCTTAACATAGGTATCAAAGTCCCGAGGGATGTGGTGGTTAGACTCCAAGAGGCATAGCGGTCAAAGTCTAAAGGTGGTTAACTTGAGCAGTCGGGTGTGATTTTTAGGCACCTAGTTGAACACTTGTAAGAGGTCACTCAGAGACCCCCAGGTTAATTCTCCTGAGAGACTCCGAGTGGACGTTTCCCATGCATAGCTCCAAGTGAACTAACTCCATTGGCTAGCTCAAAGGTTTGATATACTTGGTATCCCTCTACAGAGGTCTAACCAAACTTTATAGCAAGGAAGATGGATTAAAGCAACAAAGTTTAACTCAACCGTTCAAATACTCAGCACCCTTGTGTATATCCGATCGAACCTGCTCGGGATGAATGCCTGGTTGGATATCATTAAGACCGTTGTAGAGACATCACTAGGGCCCATCAAGGCATGTAAACCTTGAAAGGCCCCATCATTATGGAATAAGAATAATCAATAATTCATTGACCTGATAATTCTTTTAACGCTATCTATAACCGTTGTTAGAGAATCAGTAGGAAAGACTCTGTGCAACCCGTATAGTGGAGGTTTCCATCCTCCGAGCATAGAATTGGTTGGCACAATTAGGGAAAGATGGTAGATTGTCAATATGGTCAACCTTATTTTAGTAATGTGTCTCATTATTCATGCTAAGGAAAAACAATCCCATATATATTTGCGGTCCCTTCTCCCACGCAGGTAAGCTCTCCTATTGCTCCTCATTGTTTTCCATCATTGTTTTCATATCATTGTTGAGTCTCCCCATTTGACTTGAGCGTTAGAGTGACTATATCGGGGACCCCTCCCCTGCCTATTTGTTGGTGTTTTCCTCCTCCCTTGTTCGGGGACCCCTCCCCTGCCTATTTGTTGGCGTTTTCCTCCTCCCTTGTTCCTTCTTCCCACTCAGGTTCGCTCGTGGCTTCGAACTCTCTCCCGAGATCGCCTTGCAGTCAACAAACAAGCTACCTCTTTTGGGATCTTATGCATAAAATAATACATAAACGCAACAAAAAAATTGATCCCTCCAGATATCCATGCGAATATAGTATACATGTTTGAGCAACTTGTAACCTTTGTTGCATAACGGTATAATCCCGGCTGTAACTTTGATTCATCGGTTCTCAGTGTAATCAGAGTGGTTGCGCCTCTTTGGTATCCACACGAAGACATTCCACATTAGTCACATGAACTTAAATTCGGAGAAGAACGACCTTTGTTGTGCTAGCAACAAAGAGGTGCTCGGCCAAGGGAAGATGAAGAAGAAAATCAAGAGTTTGTTATGAAAATTTCACTCAAAACACCTTTTATATTTCTTTAATGAATACCAAGGGTTTACCTTTTGGTCTTCTTTTATTAATGATGAATTAATCTCCATTAATTTTCTTAATGGGTTAGATTTAATCTGTTGGATTAACCATTAACCAAATAAGCCAATGACTCTAACTCATTGATCTAATAAGGTCAATCCGAATTCAGTCTAACTCAATTAGTCAAATTTGGATTAGACTTAACCCTATAATCTTAGGGTCCATCTTATTTTAGTCAAACTAAAATAAACTCATTTCTAAATCAACATGTCCTTTGAATGTGACATAATATGTTGTCATAATGTTGGCAATGTCTCTAAAATAACAATTTAGATACATGAGTAATAAGTGATATTTAACAATGCATCATTGCTACCCAAGTGATAAAAATGTCGAGATCCGACCTAATCTTTTTATATCTATTATCTTGTATAACTTAGTCCTTCTATTCTCAATATATAGATTGATCGATAAGGCATCTACCATGTCATCCTATTATCAATTTTTGTGTTTCTTTATCTCCAAGTAGACTCACTTAATTAAATGAGCTCAATATCTCATATTGACTCATTTGAGCATGACCATGTATTTTAATAGTCCTCCTTAATCAAGGGGACTACAAATATCACTTCTATCATATGGAAGGGATGATTCCCATCTGCATCACTCACATCACTCTATATAACTTATTGCATATCCAGTAATCGATCATATAGTCCACATTATTATAGGTGATGCTTGCCGATACCAAAATACATAACTCCTTATGTAGGGAATCATAGTGGCTTCAAGTCTAAAAACTATTCATACCAATAGTCACTATGAGAATATTTATGATACTCATATAATGATCCATGAAATATTTTCATAGTGGGTCAATTCAGTACATATTCTCTAATATATATTCATGTATCAACTTGATATCTTATATTCATGATTTGTGAGATTAAGTCTTCAATTGACTATATAATAGTCTCAACGTATTAATATTGCTCCTGTATATTAATGCTTGATTTAGAATGGTTAAGAGTAGTATTCTATATATATCTACAGTCTCTCATTATTAATTCAACCAATTGATATGTTGTAGACTAGAACCTATTATCCTGAAATATTATTATACTTATTCATCTGACACAGATCTGAAATAAATATAATAAGCATAAACTTTGCCTTTTATTAATAAAATATGATCCAGAAGTTCTCTTGTCAATCATCTGATAATTGACTTTAAGGAATAATACTAACAACCTCATCAACAGTCCATCTTCACTAACTACAGACATGAACATACACTAAGGAAAAAGATAGTGATACTTTCCAAAAGCAGTTCATTGATCATTGAAAGGGAGTAGGAGGCTCTATGGGAGTAGCGCAGTTAGTACTCGAGTGATAGACTTTTTGAATTGGGCACAGATCGATTCTTGTGGACTTCATCTCTTAGGTTATGCCCTACCATCTAAGAGGTTATTACATACTGTAATTTATCTGCTTGTATCTTACTATGGGTCGGGATTGACAATACTGAATCACTTGAGATGAACATTTTTTTTTTTTTGCCAGATTGATAGGGAGTAGGAGCTTAGGGTATTTAACCATGTTAAATAAAATTATTATATATTGTAAGTGTGATTTCTTATTTATGTTTTATTTCACCCGTTAATTATTTTTGTACCTTTGCTATTGAGAGTAAGAGTACTCTTCAGGTTGACTATCTAATTTGACTATCCAATTCTAACATATATACATTCATTATTCGATCGGTTATAAACTAACTCCGTGATCTATCTTCTTTCATATGACTTGGGACGAACTAAGAAAGATGTTTGACATAAACATAATCACCTTTATTATAATATACCTTCATTATTCAATATCTTGTTAGCTGTATAAAGGCGAATGGATAATCAACATAGAATTTATCATTGTTAGTAAAAAGAGTACAGATCATTGATTAATTTGATGGATGACCAACTTGAAAAATCTATACAAAGTAGTAAACAAAAAATCAATTGATTTTTTTTTTCAAATTGATGCGCCTTTAAATTAGTCAGTTATATCGAGTAATAGATATTTTTACAGAAAGATTTTCATGGAGCCATCACTTTTAAAATAATGGTTAGATAGTGTTGATGAATTACTATAAGTCAATCAAAACTTACGTAGCTAAAATAGCTGAAAAAGGAGATTTCATGGAATCAAAGAATTTGATCAATTTCACATAGAGGGCATAAACAACTTTATCTTTTTCTCTTTTTTTTTTTTTTTTTAACAAATTTTCTTCAACTTCTCCTAATTTCCAAGTGTATATAAAAACATATGGCAAAGATTACATGTATCCTCCTGATCACAAGGATTGCTTGGATTGCTCATCACAGACATATTTGCCCTTGTCGATTCTTTGGACACAAGTTTCTTGATTGGCCTCCAAATGATGAAAAGCAAGAGTGAAGCAGGGTACGCCTACAATGACACATTTTCCATAGATTTAAAATTTTGATTTATAGATAGCTTTTAGAATCTGCTATAGATTATGTTCATTTTGCTGGAAAGATCTGATGTCAATTATTATTATTTTTTTTTGACTGGGATAATTGAGAATATTTAAACTCAGGATCCTTCACTTGGTTTGAATATAAATAATGACCAATCTTAGTTGTTATACTGCTTTTGTGGCTACTCATAATTACCACTAGTAGAAGACAACTTCCTAACGATGGCTCCTCTCCTACCGAATAGTTTGTGATAAGATTACAAAACACTTATCAAGTATAGCAATCTAGTTATATGATAGAAGTAAAATAGATTGTTCTCTTCTTATATTAAGTAATGCAGATGGATGCTACCATGGCAATTGCTTTCTAATTGATTCTTGAAAGAGTTCATGGTGTCATTTTCTAATTTGAATGAGCTTCTAAATAAATTGCTACATTTTTAGAAGCTCATTATATAATAACTTACAAACCTGCATGCCCATTCTTTTGTTAAAATGTAGGAAGTTAGTTTTCTTGTTGAACGTTGCATTTTATCTCTTCTATTGATTGATGATCAAATGCAGAAATTTAAGCATATAATGAGGGAATTGCAAGGGGCTATAGTCGTTGGTTAAATTTTTTCAGGCTGATTTGGGTTATAGTGGCCTCGTGCCACTTCTTGTTAAGGGATTTTAATTTTTTTTATTTCATGTATATTGATGCGGTGATTAAGGGGAGCCTAATAAGTGCAAATCAAATGACGGAAGTAGCAACCCACGTGGAGGTCAAAATCAAGGAGGTCAACGGTAAAGAGCCGGGCGCTGAGGGGTCAAGCGGATCTCTCCAACAGTGGCCAATCAGGCATGTATTTGCTCCATCGGCAAATGGCCGGTCCAAGTGAAACATCTGTTCAGCTGAGATCATCAAACGATCGTCACAAAGCAGAGAAGAGTGTGTATGACCAGAGCGTCAGTCCGGTCGGGCGGAAACAAACTATCTAGACCAGTTGCCACATTGCACACGGAGGAGCAGCCGAGTCCGACCGAGCGGAAGAGTACTCAGCCGAGCGGCTATCCCGCTCGGCCGAGCAGATGAATCACTGACATATTCTTCCGGGAGATAGCGTCGCTGACACAAGACATGGTCAACGGACGGATCATACAACGGAAGCTACGACTGTCTTATATGCATGCCCTGTTAAGATATGGTGTTAGAGACACTTTCCTGACATGTCCTTTCATAGGATAAATTAGAGAACGTGCCCATGATCAATTAGAGAACGTGCCCACATCACGAGAGAAATGTGCACGTCGCACACCAGGGCACTATATAAAGAAGGTCCATACACCGACGGAGGTATGCATTTTCACTATTTACGCCTGTGTCTACTATTACTTCACATTTTTCATCTTTCTGATGACTGACTTAGCGTCGGATGGCCAACGCCGGGGACTCCTTCTCTGGCTCGGCACTGGCGTTTCTTGCGTTGCAGAGTGAAGCGGAGTCTACATTCAGTTAATGTGACAGTCACATCCTCAACTTACCATCTCCATGATTTTCAGATAGGATTTATTAGTATTAGAGCTGGGACATTTATGACATATTTGACTTTAACCCAATGACATACAAAAAGAGAGAATAATATAATGTTATGCTAAACTGTGAAATATTTTTGAAGGACGACATAATAAAATGTTTTAAAAAAATCTACCGTAATGGTAGATGCTTTGACTCTTTTATCACCAAATATAAACGACGAGTAACAAAAAGAACCATGACAATTGCATACTTCTTGACTTATCGGTGCTATTGTTTCCATATAATTCTACAGGTTAATAAATCCAGTCGTAGATACTCCAATACTGGCTGCAGTAGGATTGACATATTTCAGTTTTGCATTTCCTCAAGCTGGAAATTGTGTGGAGATCAACATTCCTTTGATTTTATTGATTCTTATTTTGATACTGGTAAGAACTATGAAGCATTTCCTGGTAATGTTCCTTTGATTAGCAATTTACCCTCTACAATGATTATCATTCTTCATTTATGCGGTATCACTTTTTTCCTCATCTTTTATTTTAGTTTGCTTAAGTAGACCTTTATAGCATCTAATACAGAAGTCTGGTTTCTTCCTTTATTATTAGGTTCCACTTAGTGTTGTCGTTATATGGACATATGCATCCTTTCTGACAACAAGAGGAGCTTACAACTGCAAGCGATGCAATTCAATACCATTAACTTTTTATTTTTTAGATGAACAATACTTTGAGGGGGTATTTCAAAAGAATCAGCTTTCAAATAATTAGCGGGTATGTATTATAACTGTGTATTTAGACATCAAGTGATAATTCTTATTATTTATATTGTGACTAATTGTACTATCTTTTCAATTTTATTAGGGTAATTTAAAATAAAATGATGGTGCAAAATGTGGATATTATGTAATATAATATATAAAAGATATAGTCTTGGATGAAAATCTACAATGGTAGAAGAAGAGGAATTTCTTCTTTATAAAATATTAAATCATTTTATATTGAATCTCAAATTTTTATTAATATTTCATTTTACATCAAGAATTAGTATTACAATCAATCTTAGTATGATAAAGTAAAAGTGAATAGAGTGAATTAGTATGCTCCTACATGGGTGTTTAAGGATTGTGTACGTTGTGATATAAATTTTTATGTAGTATTCATAGATTTGTGGATAAACTTTAGGATGAAATTAGTCAAATATACCTTTTGTGAATATATTTTTGAATTGTATTTAATAAATATTTGTTGTTCAATTTTTGTAGAGGAAAAGTATTTTATTCAATTAAAATTATGTTGTAGGAAAATATGGTCAATTACTTCTCTACTATAAATAATGGTAGAGTAATACAATACAAAAGGCTTTAATAAATTTAAATAGTGAAGCAATTAAAGATGATTATGTTCATCCCAAATGTCCTTCATAGTTCGTTTTTAGATTATGTGAAGGGAGATAAATTATGAGATCAGTTTATAGTCGATCGTCAAGTAGTTAGAGGGTGTAAAGAATTTTTTTTCCAAAAACATACGTCAGTCGAAAACGAACTCTTGTCTTATTATAGTAAAGTTACCATTTTCTAACTAATTAGGCATCCTGTGGAGACATTTGAAGTCATATAATTAACTATTTCGATATTTTTATAGAAGAGTTTGGTTTTTATTTTAAAATCGGTCTAATTTATCCGATTAGGTAATTGTTAGGTCGGTAAAAAATTTCGGTACTCTTTGTATGAAGTAATAAATTAATTCTTTTATTTAACGTTTATCTATTTTGATAATTGTCTATTTATTATTTCATTAAATATGAGAAGTTTATCAACCAAATTTTAGTAGTAATGTCACAGACGATTGAACTAATGATGGATCTGGGTGCGTAAGGAGCTGCATTTTCATGTTTGTTTTTTTTTTTGAAAAACATAGAAATAATAAAGTTGATACTTTTTTAAAAAAAAAATCCACCAGCACACAATTAAACAATATACTTAGCTTCTTTCTTTTCTTGACGAAAATGATTGCATTCCATGTGCTTCATTTTCATCACGTGTTTTTTTCTCTCTTGTTAAAACCCAAGACGGCTCTCAAAGACATCAGAGTTTGTACAAGAACCAAGAGATCGATCACTGTCACCGACCGAAATCTCAGAAAAAATCCAGAAACCAAATCCACCTTCTCCATGGAAAATCTCCTTCTCTTCACTTTTGTTCAGAATTAATGGACCTCCCTAGCTAGCTAGTCATGAACATCAATGACACCGAAATGTTTGAAATCCCTGGCTAGCTCCATGAATCTTGAATTTTGGAACAAATTAATATAATTACTATAAGCTTGTCCACTTCCGCTCTTCATTGGATCACCTGCTAGCTAGAAAGATCCTTAATCTCTCAGGAACTAACAAGGTCCTTGAATTGCTCTACTTTTTCTTTTCAATCACTTTCATATATCTGACGATTTCTCAGCAACCTATCTAGTTCTTAAATGGAAAAGGCAGACTCGCTGAAAGAAGCTCGATCTCAGCACATGCTCGAAAGAGAAGCTGCATGGCAAATGCCTGCTCGATCACTACTACGTCCAAATTATTGGATCAGCTGCTACTAACACGCCCCATCATTTACATCCCAATCATTGAACTCTGGCTTTCTGAAAAAGCTGATGCATGCCGACATCATTCACTGGTTCTCGCCATCAATCAGTGGGCAATGCATCGATCCTAGATTTTTTTTTTTTTAAGAAAAAAAAAAAAGCGACGCCCACTGATTTCTGAGCACATGGGATCAAAAGAGAGAGTTGGGAGCTGAGAGTACTTCCACATTATCCAGGTGAGGTGGGCTCGGTAAAAGAAGAAGCAGGTGGGTTGCATGATTGTGGGAGGGGAGAGCATGCATGAAGAGCACGTCACGCAGCAGCAGCATGGGAAGGTGAAGGGAATGCATATGGATGAGGAGGTTCTGAGGACAGACAGGCTTTGTACACGCATATGTAATATGTTGATGATGTTCATGGTTTTGGAATAGCTAGAAAATTAATCCTTATCCTCTTCTTCTCCACCTTGTTGGAAACACATACTCAATGGGGATGCCATATATTCCACTACATATAATATTAATATATACTTGTATATTGGTCCCCGTCGAGCTGAACCAATAATGCATGCCTTAAACCCCATGCACATGAGGAATTAAATAGCTAAATCAACGAGCAAATAGTTCCTCTGCACCTTCATGCTTCAATCTGAACCATATGCTTTGAAAGAAAAAAACTCATATATAAGAGACTAATTCATGGATATCTTGAGGACCACAGCTTCATTGCGCGTTTTCAGCAGTGCGAAGTAAATTCGAAGACTAATTCTGAAGCCTGCAACTTTAGGACGGCGTGTTTTAGGGCTCTCTGACGGGTGCTGGTGGGCTGCAGCCAGCTGAGCTGGTCATAGATTCCGGCCGTGAGAGTTTTGATCAGGCGACGTTCAATTAAACAAGATCAAGCTTAGGAACTCTAAACTCTGGGCTCTTTCTTAAGTGTCCACTTAAGAAGTTTGATTTCGTTGATTTCGATTTTTTTTGTTTGGTAATTCAAGAGCTCTTCGAACTTATTAATTCTGGAGATGACCGCCAACCTTGAGGGCAAGAATTAGAGTTGTAAATGAATTGAATGTTCATGAATAAATTTGATATTTGACTTGAGAAAAATTTATTTATATTCGTTCAATATCAACAAGATTTATTTAATAAACAAACTTAAATAACTCGTTAAACTAAACAAACAAATTTGAATATATATGTATTCAGCTCGTTAATATTTATAAACAATATTCATGAACTATGTTCATTAATAAAACTTTTATCTATATGACAAATAAATAAAGAAATTAAATAAACAAAGAAATTTGAATTATCAAACTTAATAATCAATCCAACGAGTAAAAATTTTAAATAATGAAATAAGTTTAAATTGAGAACTCGATAACATCTAATCGAAAAACTAATGTTAAGTTAAGCTTGAATTAAAATATCAAGGGAAGAATTAAGCTTAAACTCATAAAATAAATCAAGTGAAAATTGAACCATAATCATTTTGAAAATTTAATTTATTTTAAACTTGACTTAATCTAACTCGATTACCTAATCAAATTAGCCTTGACATCCAAATTTCATTAGACTTGACTTATCGACGCCCGCCCTAGCAAGAATTAATCATTTTTTTAGCTAGCCAGTGTACGTCTTTTCGGCACTTTGGCATTGTGATCGATATCTACACACTTTCAGGTTCACAGGCTATAAAATAAATGCTTCGTCATAGTTTGAACAAACTTCTCAAACTCTCCGGGCTGTTTGTTCTGTTCTTCTCTCCCTCAACGATGGCACAGCAGCACCTTCAGCCCTGGGACTGGGAGTCGCCTATGAATTTCCACTGTCAGTATCAGCGTCTCTGCCGTGGTGAGGAGCTCAGGGAGTTCATGTTCGAAAAGCCTCTGACGCCGAGCGACGTAGGCAAGCTCAACAGGCTGGTCATCCCGAAGCAGCACGCGGAGAAGTACTTCCCCCTGGACGAAGCCTCCGGCGAGAAAGGCCTTCTGCTTAGCTTCGAAGACGAGTTGGGGAAGGTGTGGCAGTTCCGGTACTCCTACTGGACCAGTAGCCAGAGCTACGTGCTCACCAAGGGATGGAGCCGCTTCGTTAAGGAAAAGAGGTTGGACGCCGGCGATGTCGTCCTCTTCGGGCGTCCACGGTTCGACGGCGAGCGTCTCTACATCGGATGCAGGCATCGGGGGGCGCCGCCGGCGGCGGCCGCGGCCGCAGTGCAGTGGAACACACCCTACTACGCGTCGAGCAGCTCGGGGCACCAAGACTCTTCCTTTCATGCAGGTAATTCCCACTCGATCGTAGCTTTGAATTCTTAATCGCTCGAGTTTAAGATTGCGTCCGTTTGCAGGAGAGCAAAGGGCTGAAATAGTAGCGGACAAGAGCACTGAGACAGCGGCACCGGCGAACTCAAAGAGGTTGAGGCTGTTCGGTGTAAATTTAGATTACACTTGTTAATTAGTTGTTCCTAATTCCGATGAGTTAAGTTGAAGGAAGTGGATCTAGCTAGGAGGAGAGGGAGGAAATCCACGCCCCTCTCAAAAATGACATTTTGATTGTCAAAAGGAGAAGGAAGAAGAGATCCCTGGTTTACTTTTACGGGCAATCTCTGTTTAATTTCATTTCTTTTTGTGTACATGAAGTTTCAAGATCCATCAGATTTAAAAAAAACAAAAAAAAAACAGAGATGGGCGGCACTGACTCTCACGCTCTCGTTAATTTGTATCTTTTGTTTTCCCTTCTTTCCAAGGAGAAAGATCTACAGAATCTGATGAGACTTTCTCCGATGCCCTTCGCTCGTATCTTCTCCTCCTTTATCATCTTCCATCCCTGCGTCCTTGATGGTCCCTATGATATGTCGTGTCGAGAAGAGAATGAACTACAGTGACATTTCAACCAAACAGAAAAAGCAAAATATTTGTATGGAAATAAAGCTGCTTTCTTCCCCAGCCATTTGCAGCGTGTGCAAGGGCACGAGATAAGACAGGTCCAGACCTCCATGTGTATCGTAAGACTTTAATGGCTTATCTATAAGGATGAAATTGAGCCGAATCGAATCCAACAATAGTAGATTCGAATTCGGCTAATTTAAGTTATATTTGGATTTAAATTCGGTTTGAACTTGAATCGAATTTTTATCACAAGATTCGAATTCGGTTGATTTTGAAATTACCAAACTTATGAATAGTTCGAGCTCAGTTCGTTATTAACTTGTTTATCATAATTAACGAACTTAACTCGTTAAGCGAGCTTAGATTCATTTTAGAGTTTGTTTTTTGACCCGTTTTAAAGCTCATTTTAGAGCTTGTTTTACAGACTTGTTAAGCGAGTTTGAAAATTCATTTGAATAAATATTCAACAAACCTAGCAACTAAAATAATATAAACTTAACACATCATTGAACATGTTCGCGAGCCCTTTAATTGAGTCGAGCTCGAGCCTGAATTCACCAGCCTATAAACGAACGTGTTCTCGAGCCCTTTAAAGGAGCCGAGCTCAAGCTCGTGAACCTATAAACGAACATGTTCGCAAGCTCATGAGCCGAATGTCCTTAAGTTCGAGCTCAACTCGATAAGATAAACGAATGAACTCGAATGAGTATTTTATCGAATCGAACTCCGAATAGCTCGCGAACCGTTTGGTTCATTTACATCCCTACTTATCTATCTCAATATTATTAAATTTAAATTTATATGTCTTTCTTTTATTAGATCTAAAATCTTTGATTTCTAACTTTTTCTCGTCCGTATTCAAATTTAACATTTACTCATTGATATATTTGGATCCCTTATTAAGTCGGAAAAGAATAAGAAATTTTAAGTAGAGGGTGTGCTAAGTGATCCTACGTATCAATAAAGAAAAATAAAGGGAAGAAAACGTTAGCAATCGGGTTAAGAAGGGGTCCCTGATACAGGCACTCTGACGCTCAAGTCAAATAGATGGCCGAGAAAAAAAATGCAGTGAACATTAGGAAGGAACAGTGGACTTTGAGTATGTAATGTTGTGTAACTACGTCATTAAGAGAAAACCTCTTATATAATGTCAATTTCCTCTATGCACGAATATTAATGTACTTTCAAAAAATGATCAATCATTTTGACACTCTGACACCTTTTTAAAAATAGACCCACATCGTCTGCTTATGGAATATCCCCCACCTTTCAAAAAATGATCGACTATTAATGTAGGGTAGAAGCTTCTAGCGTAAAACTACTTATGGAATATTCCCTTGATTCCAAAAAAAAATATTAGGTCGTTGGGTTGATAGACCCTTAATATGCTTTGCTGGTAGGTCGATCGAATCCCCTCTGTCGTTCGATTAGACTTCGCTTGTGGATGGGGTTGGGTTGGCTAAAGAATGATGACTCTCTTGAGGACTCAGCTTTTGCTTGGTCTTCTTCGCTCGACCAAAGAGTCTGGTCTAGTCGGGCCATATGCATATCATGTCGGATCGGACCGATGGTCTCATCGGCTAGACCACTTGGCCGAGTGGAGAAGGCTGAGCGAAAGTAGAGTCCTCGAGAGGGTCATCATTCTTTAGTCGACCCAACCCCATCTACAAGCTAAGTCTGATCGAACGACAAAAGGGGCTCAGTCGGCCTATCAGCAAAACATATTAAGGGTCCATCAACATAACGATCTAATATTATTTTTGGCGTTTTATGTAACCATTGTCAGAGAATCAGGGGAATATTCGTTGGACAGTTTTACAATGAAAGCTTTTACCCTGCAAAACACAGAAGAGGTGGGTCTATTTTTAGAAAGGTGTTAGAGTGTCAGAAGGGTCGGTTCTTTTTTAGAAATATACTGATATTCGTACACAGAGGAAAATTGACACTATATAAGAGATCTCCTCATAAAAGAACAGGTACACAATATTACGCACTCAAAACCTATTGTTCCTTTCTACTGTTCACTATATTTTTTTTCCTCTTGACCACCTATTTAACTTGAGCGTCGGAGTGCTTGTGCGAGGACTCCTCCCTGACTCAGTTGCTAATATTTTCTTCTCTCTATTTTCCTTTGTTAACACATAAGATTGCTCAACACCCTCTGCTTCTAGCTCAAAATCTTCTCACAATTAATATCAAAGTCACCTATTTAACACGCAATCTTCCTTGAATTTAGATAGGATCACGATTCTGTATCTTTCATCTGTAAAAATTTTCCTTCAACACTTTGAGGAGAAAGAGAGGTAATTCTACTAGCTACCAATACATATAGTTAAATTTGAAACAATTTTATCCAATCTACTACCAACCCTTATATAAATTGGGTGTCCACGTTCCAAACATCTTGGAGTGCATTCAAAACTTAACCTAAACCATTCGAAAACATGATTCTACCATGTGCAAAGTACACGATGCCTTCACTAGTTCATGTTACATTTCGGCCTCCCTTTCAATTGTAAAATAAAACTAACTCTACTTGAAAGAAGTTCCAACAAATGGTTGACCCAATCTCCAAGCGTGGCTAGCTATTACTTAACAACAAACATAGCACTTGGAAGGAAGGAAGGAAGAGATTCACAAGGTTAGACAGAAAGAAGCTAGGTTCCCACTAGCTTAACACTATTTGTCTCCCACTTTAATCCTTTAGTTAGATGCACTTTGATCCAGGCCAGTCACTAGTGCACAGGAACGCTTTTTTTCGATGTGACAATCTTGATGAGAATTGTACGAGCAGCAAGCTGTAAAGAGAAGAAAAAACAAGTAAAGAGTAAGATGAAAGCAGAGATGATAATCTAGATTAAGCCTTCAGGTCTCCATCAAGCTAATATATTAAGAACTTGAGCAATTACACTGGCACGATTCTCTGCTTCTCCAAGGAAATCATTGAGCCTGTAATTTTTAAAGAGTAGGGATGTTGGAAGGAACCAAGAGACAGAATTGCATCACCAGAAAGTAGTCAAGATTCATCTGAATGAGGCTTTTCTAGTGTTATAGTTGATACTGCCATATCGGCCTAAAGATATCTCTGTCTGACTTAAATAAAGGAGCCAGGGGAAGGGTAGATTCTTCTCCAAATAAAATTAATACGATGAATCTGTATATCCATCCACACAGGGCGTGAGTACTACTACACTTGTAGATAAATATGACCATTAGAAAAAGTTACTTGACTATACAAGAATAAGGGTAATACAATACATAGAAATTTCTGATCAACCGTCGACGATCGTGTGAGCAAGCAGTACATAATGCACTCTTCATTCATTAATGATATAAACATACACAATTAGCAACAGGATATCACAAGAACTGGTTTCTGATCTTGACTGGCCGGTGGAAACGAAAGAATTTCCATCCCACATAGTCAATAGCAAAGTTTAGAAACCTTGACTGGCCGATATCAAGTTTTGCTTCAAACCAGAGAAGTTGCTGTGACAAAGACCTTGTTCATGCTGCTTCTCTAGTCGCTTGAATTTGCAATGCCTACCATTTTAAGCATGTTTCGATCTTCCTTGAATCTCTCAAGAACTGTACCTTTCAAGGCCTCAGGTTTTCCATTCTGTGGCACTTTTGCGATCACGCCCCAGCATTCAATAACTTCTGGATGTATCTTGCTCGTCTTTGATAGACAAGGACTGTTAAAAGTTGTGCAAGGAAAGGTGTGGCCCTGATCGAAATTTGCCGATAGAAAAAGGCCAAAGTGATTTGCCCGTCCTCCAAAGCCAATTCCATTAGGGATGCTGTCTGAGCTGAAATTGACAGCACACTGCCACATTAAGAAATCAAGTTTAGTGAATGGATACTTACAATCAAAAGCACCATCCATACAGCAGATAGATTTAGAAAAACGAGCATTAGATTTGAATTAGCTACATTATGATTCCGTATAGTAGATTACATTATGCAATTCAAAGTACTTCCTAAGGTTGAAATTACATATATACATGCACTTTTATAAATGAATAGCTAATGAAATCCTGAAACAGCAGAACATAATTTAGTCAAAGATGAGAACATAAGATAATTTTTAAACAACTAAAAGTGAGTTTGATGAATCCTTGGGATGACTAACGATAGGCAAGAAGAAGAGTTACACCAATGTGAAATATTTATGAGAACTTTCATTCATAGAACCTTACCCATTGCAAATTGTTGTTTGCTCCGGTAGGACGAAAAATAGATGCCTTTGGATACAATTGGTAGAGAAAGCACTTCATATCACCATAAAAATCACTTTGCCGGTCCCATGGTTGAGAGGCATATCCCCCATACACAAAACCTTCATTATCTTTGATAATTAAAACAGTTGGTCCATCTCCATTTCTGCAGATTCACAAGACCATAAGCAATTAACTAACATAATCAGGTATTAACCATTTTTTAATGAGAAAAGAAAAACAAAGTGAAGAATGATACAAAGGTATGTTGAGAAAGTAAATAACATAATTAATAGAAACCAACCATCCATCAAAAATCATAGAACATATACATTAATAGTACACAATAATCTTGTAATACCAACCCATGGAATTATTGGTCCAACAGACACATTTAGGCATACTTGCAACGGAAGAGACACTCACGATAAATTGCCCAAAAAGGTTGAGAAACTAAGCCCATTAATTCCACTGTGATACAAAAGCTTCCAATCTTCTACCTCATCCTGTGAAAGAGCTCCTCCAATATGCCAAGCATATTCTTTCCTCAAAATTAGGATCTCAGCAGGTATATCTTCTGAATGGTGTAGAGTTGGAACTTGATAGCCTGGTCTTCCTGCAGAAAACAAAAAAATTTAGAATGTCAGCGGGAAAATGTAAGCTAGAAGAAACAGTTTAATAGTTTTCATAGAGTTTCAATATAGGAAACATATAAAATAAGTCAGTATGATTAAGAATCCCTAGACAGAATGAGGGCTGCTTCAAATACATTGAAGTCACAAGTGTGAATATATATATAGGGATAAAGAGTAAACCTGAATCAGGTGGCATCAGCAAACTTCCAAGGAACTTCCTTGCTGATGGGACAAGGCTACACCAACTTCTAAAATCAGCTAACGACATACTTTCTTCAGAGGATCCTTCAACTTTCTCAGAGAATTGTGCTGCATTAACAAACACTTTGAGAACATTCTGATGGGAGGTCAATCCAGTACCATCACTTTTGGGATAAAATAGGCACTCATTTACTGAGTTTATTACAGCTTCAATATCGGATCTGGAAAGTGAATTTAGTTCAAGGCATTCAATACATTCAGCTAAAACAAACTAGTCCCAAAATTGTGTCATGGACAAAAGAGTTCAACTATAGAAATTAATGAACTTAATAGACATCAGAATTTCATGGACATAAAAATCCACAAGAAGAAACCAATTGGCAAAGAGTAACACGCTTATCCTTTTCTTGACAATGAAATCAACCTCTTTTTCTTCACTATACATAAGTTGTTTAGCAATAAAAGAACACATACATACGATAACTAACAAGCAGTATATGACTATACCATCCTAACTTTGTCATTCCAGGATGCTTAAGTAAAAGCATAGGCAACTGTCTAACTTATTGCATATCATGGTGATGCTCTTTGGCAAATGGGCAAATGACACTTGTTGGCAATTCCATGTTCATTGAAGAAAAATGTTATTTTTACCATAATCTTAGATATTGTATATAAGATGATTACAGATAGTTTGTTTCCCAACTAATACAAAGAAGGATACCTTTTATCTACATAGCCTGATTAATTCTCTAACAATTTCTCACTGAACACTAACATAACAGATACAAACAGAATATATGTTCACGGATTCTACAAAAGGATATATCTAATGTTCTTTTCTTACCTCATCACTTTTGTTTAAATGTAAATTAGACAATTATGTCCCTGATAGATGATAGTTCGAAGTTGCTGCTGAAGAATCTTTATTTCATGATACTTAAAGATCATCAAAATTTGTCAAAGTTGAATCATTCTTTGGTTGACTTTATCAGCAGTACAAAAGATATATGAACATGGCAACATCCTACATTATAAGAGAACTATTTAGTATTTCCAGTCATCTTAACAGCTGAGCTAGATAGCAAATAGGAACAACCAGTTAGGTTGACATGATTAGACTACCCAAGTAATAACAGCTCTAGGGCCCAATAGGTAGCCAAGGAACTCATCTGCATATAGTGGTAGAAGTCTGTCCTATCACACAAGTTTAGTGAAATAGAAAATCTACTGCTACAACATGGCCGCAATCTGTTCAAACAATTACAGACCAAATGCAGTTATTTTCAGAGTTATGTTCCAGGGTTTTTTTTCCCTTCTCATGTAGTACCTAGATAAGAAAAGTACATGTTCATAGTCATTTTCAAACTCAATCACAGGAGTAAAAACTAGATTTTTGTACCTTCCCAAAATACCATCCCCTGTAACATCACATAGCTGGTAGATAAACTCCTCAATTTCATCTCGAGAACCTTTCTCATATATTGCCTGGTATAGGAATGGAAGGGAAACATTATAGATCATAAACTCAAACAACAAGCTGTAGAAAATACTAGGTTCAAACAAACTCATAGAAAGACACTGTTTTCAATCTTCATATCAACATGATGATCAAAAAGAAGTTCAAAAAGGCATGTCGAATGGAAAAAATGAGTGGTTTATATCTTGATAAATCATCAGAGCATGAAACATTAGTAAAGGAATTGGAGGCTACCAATGTAGAATAATGCCTTGCAATGCTGAAGTCAAATTATTACCCCATAGCTCTAGTTTATTATAATAGACTAAGACCCAACTATTTAAATCAGCCGCATAAAGTTTATCCTACCATTAAACTTTCGTCCATAAATTCTATGTAAGATTATACTGCTACTCAGTTCCATTCCATTGTTCTATAAGAAAAATACTTATTACACATATTTTAATGGAATCAAAACAGTAAAAATGCAACCACAAGTAGGAAAGGTAAACTATAGAACAACGCAAATTGGAACATAAACGAAGCATTGTGAAGGTAACTCAAAGACGGATAAGACTTTTGGATTTTGATTTCGGAAAAAAAAACTTTAGGAAACAATATTGGTTAGTAGTAGTGTCATGCATAAAAAAAAGCTAACTTTCGTAACGACGAGATCCTCGAAAAGAAGCATGCCATCGTTCCGCTTCTGTGTCGCCAGCTGAAACAACTTGGTGCCTAGCAGGCCAGGAACTCGGAAATACGCCTATGAGTAAATCAAAATAATCCAAGTCAAAAAAAAAAAAAAAAAGAGAGAGAAGGAAAGATCTAATTTTGGTTTTGGGGTTCGAAGAAAGAGAAAAGCGCGACCTGGAATACGGATTGAGAGACGAACTTGCCGTTGCTCCCGGATTGGGCGGCCAGAGACACGAAGATCGACTTCAGATCCTCTAGCTCCTGGGTGGTGAAAGCTCTGTGGGAATGCAACGAGAGAAAATAATAAAGAAGACGGTGGGGAGAAGAGAAGGGAATAAAAGATAAGAGAAGAGGAGGCGGTAGCTGCTCACCGGATTGCCGTATCGAAGAGTGGATCGGCCGGCGGCGACTGCGCGTTGCCCATTTGATCCTTCTTCTTCTTCTTCTTCTTCCTTCAGGCGATTGGCTATTGTTCGACGCGTATCGAGCGGTTCGGTTGGGGAAATGGAACCCACAGCGGTTTTTTTTTTTTAATTATCCTCGTGACACATCACTAAAATTGAATTATTAAATTATTTAAAAACAAATGAAAATAATAAATAATAATAATTACCACAAAATGTTTTCTTAAATTACTATTTTCACCCCTTACTTATTGTAATTAAGATTATTTCACTTAATAATTCTTTGTAATTATCAGTTAATTGTCACATCATTATTCTATTAGATAAATTACTAGTATTGAGGACTAAAATGCTAATAAATATAGAAAATCTCAATAAGAAAATATTTTAAATTTTGAAAGAGATTTTTTTTTAAAAGGTAAACTTTAAAAAGTAAAATATGCTGTGCATTTTATTGGAAAGTACTCTTTCCTCACTTTTGTTTTGTTTTGTTTTTTACTTTTTTTTTACACTTCAAGATAATATAAAAAAAAACATACATCGCTTTAAAATGTAATCTTCCAAAATATAAATTTATTTAATTTTTATTATTTTACTATATAATATAAATATCAATCATCCTTCCTAAAAACTTAAGAGATAGTGTACTAATGATGATAGACAAATGGTTAACTGGAGCAAGATTTATTCTTTTTCGATGAAGCTTCCTTACGATCTTGCGTGCACGCCAACGATCCAACAGAAGATTAGTGACCAAAAACCAAGGAAGGGATTAGTACGGTCATGGATGGAGGAAATCAAGAACAGTGCTCGTGCGAGAATAAATCTCAAATAATGTAGATTGTGTACCCTCCCCACGAAGAGGATTCCTTATTTTTTATACCACCTTTCATAACCTCCGTGATTATGTGTGTGCAAGAGTTTGTTAATTTGTTATGTAATGACCATCTAAGGAATCTTTTATCTACCCACAAATATATCTTTTCTTTGTCGTTTATGACTTAGATGAAGCCATTATTAAAATATGTTGTCATAAATAATTGCCCAATAGGAAACAAGATAATCTTCGAATACGGTCCCAAAAGAATATTCCCCAACAACTATGATAGGTTCGCAAAATGTTATTTGTTGCTTATCTGCTGAATATGTCTCGATCGGCTAATAAAGCTGACCGTCCATATATCTGTCCTTATATTAAGTTGCTTTGTTATGCATTGGATGTTATCATAAATCCGGTCAGAGAATCATATGATACGTTAAGCATGCTAGAACTCTGCTTAGGCAACCATCTGATAAACTATGTGTACTAAAAATCCATTCAGCAATAAGTATGCAACTAAGTTTCTTAATTTCGAACGGTTTCATAGTCGATCATATATGAAGAGCTTTATGAAATTAACTGCCTCGAACTCGGCCAACCTTTAATCTAGCTCGGTATGTATAGAAATACTTATAAGACCACAAGTCTTAAGCCCAACCGACCTATCATTTGTCTGAACGTACCCAAAAATCCTTATGAGGACAAGTGCTTTAGGCCCGGCCGATATTTCATTTGGTCGGGTGCACATGGAGATTTATAATATCAAGTGCTTTAAGCTTGACCGGTATGTAAACCAGACAAGCGTACATGGAGAGTTATGTTAGAACCTTTGTGTTTGGCTAAGGGGGGGGGGGGGGGGGGGGGGGAATAGCCTTTCTTTGGCTTTTGACCTACAACTTGTTAGTGGAAGATAAAGAAAACAAATGAACAAGTATGAAAACAAAAAAGGCAATGCTAACTCCCTTTGTTTATTTGGTCTCCACCTCCTTGAGGTGACTAATCCAAGGCGCGCACACCCACACAATGAAGCTCCACTATAAACTTCTCCTTCTCGAATGACAATTGAAGGTGGAGAAACCCTTACACAATCTCCTCTTCCTTTTACAAAGTGAAAGTTTGGATCAGAAGGAAGAGTATGAGTATCTGTAGGCTTGAGGATCACTTGATGAACACTTTTTTGGTTTTTGAACAGTTTGTTATCTCCAAGCTCTAAGAATTGCTTTTATAGTTTTCCCGACATCAGTCGACTGGTATACCTATCAGTCGACTGATGGGCTTCAACGACACTAAAGATTTGACGAGATTTTGAGCCGCCAATTCATAACGGTCATCTACCAGTCGACTGGTACCAGTACCAGTCGACTGGTACTTGCCTCCAATTACCCTGGCGACATTCTGTCCATTCTGTGCCTTGGTACCAGTCGACTGGTATAAGTACCAGTCGACTGGTACCTTATACTTCTGAAATTTACAGCAGTTTGTACCGTCTCAGTTGTACATTATTTTATACACTTGAATTTACTTCCTTAGCTTAGACTTCAAGCCTCCAAGCATCTTCCCTCAGCCTTACGCCCCTAGGATGCTTCTGTCTCCACGACTCCTCATCCTTGCGCTTGCCTTCAAGGGCTACCTTTGGCTCCGTCATGCTAAGTCTCCTTTTTTTTGCCAATAGATCGCACCTCCGGATCTTTCCTTGCCAAAACTTCATACTTGGTCTTTTCTTTGTATCTGCTCACTCAATACTTATGTTAGATCACAATTAATGCCTAGCTTAAACTATTTTAACCAAACATCAACAATGAGTAGTGTCTTGAGCAAGATTGCTCCAACAATCTCTCCCTTTTTGATGTTTGGCAAAATGTGTTTAAGTTAGGTCTTTAAATATACAACATCTAGAAAGTATGATGATATTCACGAAGCATAAGCATACAAAATATCTAACTTAAGATATCCACATCTCCCCCTTTTTGCCACACAAAAAAAACTACAACTCCCCCTTAATCCATGATATCGTCTAAGAGCAAGTGATAGGAAGAAAACATATGACAGATAATAAAAGAGGGCATATGCTAATATAAAGGAGCTTATAGCAGTGAAAGAAAATAAGCACTAGTCACATAATGTCATAACACCAGGCGTCCATCATAGTCAGGAAGCTAAATGTTTGAGATGAATAGAATATAGCACTGTCGAAGCCAAAACACATCTCGACACCAACACACAAAGAAAACCAGAATCATAGTCCTAGTGATCATCACTGGGAGGAGGTGGAGGAGCCTGGTATGTCAGATCCCAGCGCTGCAGCATCGCATACATATCCGCCTGACGTTGCTGAGAAGCAGTCCAAACCTGCCAGAACCCCCGAAACTCCTGAAACCCCTGGCGTACTGTCTCCTCCAGCTGAGTCAATCGAGCCTCGACAGTCATAGGGGCTGGATGCGGTGCCAATGCAGGAGGAGGTACGTCAGCCTCCTCAACGTCAGAATCATCCGCCTCCTGAGCACGCCATACCATCTCCCCCTGGCGTCTCTCAATACCTGCAAGAGACAACTGGCGGGCCCCAATCTGATCATAGTCCTTAGATAATTGATGCAGTTGACCCCTCATGACATCGAGACCCTGAGAAGCAAAGAAAAACGTCAGGATGTGACAGTAAGGCATGTACAACTTCTCATTAGTAGGACTAGAGAAGTGCACGATGGACTCAAAGACGTGAAGAACGATGTTGATGTCGAGCCGGTGCTCCAAAGCATACATCATGACCAGATGGGGCAGCCGAATCTTGGCTTGCCCCCGAGTGACTATAGGTAAGATACACCCAATAACAACCTTATAAAGGATGTTGCTGCGGGCAGACATACGGGTAGCATAGAAGATGCGCCGCAGAGGAACTCGGGGGGCATTGAAGTAATACTGATGTATCACTTCAATGGACAAATGAGAGAGTGAATCGGTGAATGGCTCAACAACTGTAGGAAAACACGTAAAGGAGCTCTCAGAAGCCCGACACTCTAAGAAGGACTGGAGAATGCTGGGAGTGAACTCAATATCGACACAACCTACACGAGATACCCATGTATGACCTCCACTACCTCTAGGATGCAAATTGGTGTAGAATTCCTTACATAAATCCAGATTGACTAAATGCGTGCAATGCACTAACTTATCTAAACCAAAATACTGAATGATCTCCATGACATCTGGTACAATTGTAGTAAAATAGGTCTGATTCAGATACCGACAGGGTATCATAGCGAAATCAGTAGCCGCAAATCGTTGTCGTGCGGCTTCGGATCGAAATCGATCCCCCGAGAGAACGGGAGCAGACTGCCGGGAGGTTCCCTCACCAGCCCTGTGTTTTTGCCTAACCCTAAATGTGGTAATGCAATGCATATGATCCAAAAGTAACCCCAAAACAGGGAGAAGAGCACAGAAACACAGCAAAAACAGCAAAAACAGCAAGGTATTAGGGTTAAATCACACTTGATCTTGAGAAAAGATGAGGGAGAAGGATTACCTTCGTTCCATAGCCACGAAATCAAGGAAGAACCGAGGAAGAAGGAGGTGTGGTGAGGACACGAGCCGACTGGCGTTGAGAGGCCGCAGGAGAAACAAACTGAGCAATGAGGGAAGATGAGGACAGATCGAGAAAGAGAAGGAGGTTTAGGCGGCCGGAGAGGACAAGAAACGACGACGAGCCGCGCTAGAATCCAGGCGGCAGCAGGCGGCAGATGAAACTAGGGTTTCCATCGGGCCACCTGCACGCGGAAGGATATATAAAGACGCGAGTACCAGTCGACTGATGCTTCCATCAGTCGACTGGTGCCTAAAACAGAAACCCACAGAATCATTCTGTTCGCAAAAGTCACTGTTACCAGTCGACTGGTACCTGAACCAGTCGACTAATACCAATTCTGGCCTTATTCTGCCCCAAATTTCAGAAACCTACAGATAATTATACCGACCTCCAAAAATTCTCAAATTTGGTGGAGAAGTATATTTGAACCTTGTCTATTCGGGAAAAATATGTATAAAAATATGTCTACCATAGATCCCAAGATTGACACATGCTTTAACACTAGTTAGATTATGTAGTATATTGTTGAGTGAAAGTCCCAATTTGAACTTCCCTATAGGTGCTGTACCTATATTAGAACAAGGCTTCTTTCTTACACCTCTTTATATGGTATTTTCCATATCATCTTAAATTGCATACAATAGGTTATGATACTTGTATTTGAAAGAAATATCCAATCATGTTCAAAGAGCTATGTACACATTAATTGTGCACAAGCCTTCCCAATGATTGGTCCACTTAAGGATCAATGTGACAAGATGTCATATTGGCCCAAAGTCATGTATCATGACAAACATGTTGAACCAAAGACATCATCCTAAACATCTCACATGGTATCTAAATGAAGAAATACACAAGCAAGGCTCCTTAGGGCTATGTGAGATGAAAAAAAACATAATGTGATGTAAAAACATGCGATGCTATACTCACTATTCTACAAGACACATACCAAGTTCCCTCCTAATAGAGGTGAACTCTACTTCGGGTAAAGGCTTGGTAAAAATATCGGCAAGATTAGATTGAGATTCAACATACAGTAGTTCAATGTCTCCTCTTGCCACATGATCTCTAATAAAATGATGCTTCACTTCAATGTGCTTTGTCCTAGAGTGGTGCACCGGATTTTTGGTTAAGTTGATGGTGCTAATATTATCACACAAAACCTTAACTTTGGAATAGTGACACTCATAATCTTCTAAAGTATGCATCATCCAAAGCAATTGAGCTACACAACTACCTATGGCCACATACTCGGCTTCGGTTGTGGATAAGGCCACACAAGGTTGTTTTCTACTACTCCAACTTACAAGGGAAGGTCCAAGAAATTGACAACCACCGCTAGTACTTTTTCTATCTAATTTGCAACCCGCATAATCGGAATCGGTATACCCAATCAACTCAAAATTCCTAGTCCGAGGATACCAAAGACCTACATTAAGGGTACTCTTGATGTATCTCAAAATTCTCTTTACCGCTACTAAGTGTGATTCTTTGGCACATGATTGGTATCTTGCACACATTCCTACGGCAAATATTATGTCCGGTCTACTAGCGGTTAGGTATAGCAAACTACCAATCATGCTCCTATATAATTTTGGATCAACTAATTTCCCTTCTTGATCACTATCTATCTTGGTATTAGTCCCCATAGGAGTAGATGCTCCTTTAGCATTTTCCAACCCAAATTTCTTAATAAGTTCTTTAGCAAATTTGGTTTGGTAAACATGGGTTCCTTCGCTAGTTTGCTTGACTTGTAATCCCAAAAAGAAACTCAATTCTCCAATAAGACTCATTTCAAACTCACTTTCCATGTGTTTGATAAAGTCATGAAGAAGTTCATTATTTGTTGAACCAAAAATGATGTTATCAACATAGACTTGTGCAACAAAAATTTCCCCATCCTTAGACTTTAGAAATAATGTTGGGTCAATTGTTCCTCTTCTAAAGTCCTTGGAGATTAGGAAGGATGAAAGTCTCTCATACCAAGCCCGAGGTGCTTGTTTTAACCCATATAATGCTTTCTTAAGCTTATAAACATGGTTTGGGCAATCTATATTTTCGAATCCGGGTGGTTACTCTACATAAACCTCTTCCTTAATGAAACCATTTAAGAAAGCCGATTTTACATCCATTTGGTGGAGTTTAAAACCCATGTAAGCCGCATATCCTAATAATATTCGGATGGACTCTAACCTAGCTACCGGAGCATAGGTTTCATCATAATCAAGTCCTTCCACTTGATTGAAACCTCTAGCTACCAACTTAGCCTTATTTCTAGTGACTCTCCCTTGATCATCCAACTTATTTCTAAAAACCCATTTTGTTGTGACGATTGTACTCCCATTAGGTCTTGGAACCAACTCCCATACATCACTCCTTTCAAATTGGTTCAACTCTTCTTGTATTGCTAAAATCCAATCCGTATCAAGTAAAGCATCATCAATTGTTTTTGGTTCAAGTTGTGATATTAGAGCAATTTGACTAGTATGATCCCTAAAGTAGGATCTAGTCCTTACCCCTTGTGCCACATCTCCAACTACTTGATTAATAGGATGATCTTGATGGTGTCTTAAGGTCCTTGGGGTAATGGAATCATCATTTTTGGAAGTATCATTGTTTACATTGTTTCTTTCATCATCCGAACCATCTCTTTCTCCCCCTAGATCAATACCCCCTAATTGTAGATTTTGCATTTCTTGAGTGCTGTTTTGATTATTTTCAATTATATCCTTGTCAATAGAAGAATTTCTAGGATAAGTCCTAGTAGACTCATCAAACTCAACATTAGACGATTCCTCAACCATTTGAGTCTTTTTGTTGTATACTCTATATCCTCTACTAGTGGATGAGTATCCAACTAAAATTCCCTCATTAGACTTGGGCTCAAATTTTTCTAAGTCATCTTTGGTATTGAGAATATAAACCTTACAACAAAAGACCTTAAAATAGTGAATTGTAGGAATTGTGCCATTCCATAATTCAAATGGTGTTTTCCCTAAAAACTTATGAATCAAAACACGATTTTGGATATAACATGTGGTATTAACCGCTTCGGCCCACAAATAGCTAGGTAGGGAGTATGCATTGAGCATGGTCCTAGCCGCTTCTTGTAAGACCCTATTTTTCCTCTCCACTACACCATTTTGTTGAGGTGTTCTTGGGCAAAAAAATTCATGTTTATAACCGTTATCCAAGCAAAATTTAGAAAAGTTCAAATTCTTGAACTCTCCACCATGATCACTCCTAATTCTATCAATTTTATGTTCTTTTCATTTTCTACCCTCTTGGTAAACCCTATAATAGTTTCTAAAGTTTCCCCTTTGTGTTTTAAGAAATGAACCCAAGTATATATAGAGTAGTCATCTACTATTACCAAAAAATATTTGTTACCCGTTAAAGAGGGTGTTCTATGACAATCGAAAAGATCCAAATGCAATAATTCTAATGGTAATGAAGTGCTAGTTAAGGTTTTACCTTTATGTGATGACCTTGATTGCTTACCCTCTTGGCATGCATCACATAGTTTATCGTTGATGTACTTGATTTTTGGTAGCCCCTTAACTAGCTCCATCTTGGCTACCTTGGCTATGTTCTTCATGTTGATGTGTCCAAGTCTTCTATGTCATAGCCATCCTTCTTCTTCTTTTGACATCAAACACTTAATAGAGGGGTTAGAAGCATATGAAAGATCAACATAATAGAGATTTGCCTTTCTAAATCCTTCTAGCATCACATTCTCAAGATTCTTGTGTTTAACTGTACACTTATTTGGGTGAAACTCTACATTATATCCGGCATCACATAGTTGGCTAACACTAAGCAAATTAAATCCCATATTTTTAACCAACAAGACTTTATTAATGATAATTGTGGGTGATACCTCAATTGTACCTTTACCTATAATCTTGAGCTTCCCACTATTCCCAAATGATACCGTTCCTTTCTTTATATAGTTTATTGTGGAGAACTTGCTCACATCACCGGTCATATGTCTTGAGCAACCGCTATCCACAATCCACATACTTGCATCCTTTTTCTCTTCTACCTAGACAACATAAAACACACAATTCTTTGGTACCCATGCACTTGATTCGGAAATATCATTCAAATATTTCTTAGGCACCCAAGCTTGTCTTGCCTTTCCTTTAGCATTCTTCTTAACATTGTTTCTATCACTTCTAGTGCCATTAATTAGAGACATGTATGCAACTTCCTTTTCTTTAGGTCTATATCCTATATCGGCTTTGTTGTAAACGGCTCTTTGGTCTCTAATGATCATATCTAAGTATTTGGATCCATTTGTAAACTTCTCTAGACATGCTCTTAACTCAATCACATCATTCTTCAATTTTTCGTTTTCTTCCTTGAGCATGCTTGACTCACTAGATGAACATGCATCAATTTTAATAAACTTAAGCTTTCCCTTCAAGGTTTTTACCTTAGATTGTGATTTAACAAAAGTATTTTTGAGATGAGCAATAGTTTTGTAAAGAAATTCTACTTTGGGAGATTCTTTTACCTCATCATCATCACTTGATGATGATTCATCACTTGATTCCTCTTCATTTGATGACTCCTCTTCACTTGACACCTCCTCTTGACTTGATTCATCTTTGCCCTCTTCAAAAGCCATAAAGGCCATATGTCGAGTAACATGGCATAGCTCATCTTCATCCGATGAGTCAATGCTTGGTGTATCCCAAGTAGCTTGGGCCATCATGGCTTCCTTCTTTTTCTCCTTTTTTTTCTTCTCCTTTTCTTCTTTCTTCTTTAATTCCGGGCAATTTGGCTTGATGTGTCCTTTCTTGTTACATCCATAACAAGTGACATTAGTATTAAAGTTTGAACTTTGACTACTCTTACCTTTTGAGGGTTGAAACATCTTCTTCACATCCTTTCTTGTGAATTTTCTTAATCTTCCCATCATCTTTTTGACATAGTGAGCCACTTCACTTGCCGACATTTCATCATCACTATCCGATGATTCTTGCTCGGATTCGGATGATGAGGATTCCACCTTCTTTTCCTTCTTCTTTTTCTTTTCCTTCTTCTCTACAACAAGAGCCATACCTTTCTCTTTTGAAACCGCATTAGCTTGCTCATGAAGTTCAAATTCACAAAATAATTCATCAAGTTTAACTAAAGAAAGGTCTCTAGAAACCTTATACGTCAACCATTGAGGCCCATAAGGTGGTTCTAGGAAAAGATTGAAGAACATACCTTACTAGTGTTGGTGCAACCTTAGGTCAAGGTTGACCTGGTTGACCCGACTCGAGTTGACCTGACTCGAGTTGTATTTTGATGTTTGACGAAAACAGAAGAGTTGTATTTTGATGGAAGATTGTTAGTGCAACCTTGGTCAAGGTTGACCTGGTTGACCCGAGGTGAGTTGACCTGACTCGGAAAAGTCCAAGCAGGGAGCTTGGCACGGGAAAAGTCCAAGCAGGGAGCTTGACATGGTGAAAAGTCCAAGCAGGGAACTTGGCACGGAAAAAGTCCAAGTATGGAGACTTGGCACGGAGAAGTCCAAGTATGGAAACTTGGCATGGGATGTCGGAGAGGGCTCGGTAGCTCGTTCTCCGGACTAAGGTCAGAGAGGGCTCGGGAGCTTGTTCTCTGGACCGGATGGAAGTCGGAGAGGGCTCGGTAGCTCGTTCTCTGAACTGTGGTCAGAGAGGGCTCGGTAGCTCGTTCTCTGGACCGGATGTGAAAGTGAAAGTCCTGGTGAGTGAAGCCAGGCAGTGGGAAAAGTCCTGGTGAGTGAAGTCAGGCAATGGGAAAGTCCTGGTGAGTGAAGCCAGGCAGTTGGAAAGTCCTGGTGAGTGAAGCCAGGCAGTGGGAAAAGTCCTGGTGAGTGAAGCCAGGCAATGGGAAAGTCCTGGTGAGTGAAGCCAGGCAGTTGGAAAGTCCTGGTGAGTGAAGCCGGGCAGATTGGAAATCCTGGTGAGTGAAGCCAGGTGAAAATCCTAGTGAGTGAAGCTAGGTGAAAGTCCTAGTGAGTGAAGCCGGGCAAGGGAAAATCCAGATGGATCAAGGGTGATCGGACATCTGGTGTTGAGAGGATCAAGTAGGTCAAGGGAGTGACCAGATACTTGACACGAAAAGGAAGTCCAAGTGGGTCAAAGGGATTGACCGGACACTTGGTGAGGAGTCTTAGCAGGCCAAGGGAGTGACCGGATGCTAAGCATGATGTACCAACTGGTCAAGGTTGGCTGGATGTTGGTGTGGGAGACTTGGGACTTGGTTTGGGCAAAAACCAAGCTCTGGATCGATCAGTGGATCGATCCAGCGATACGCTGGCTATCTGATCGGTCTGGTGACCGATCAGATAACGATCAGTGGCTTACTGAGGCTTTTCTGATCGGTCTGGAGACCGATCAGAGACGAGCAAACTCTCACAGAGAGTTGGCTGATCGGTCTGGGGACCGATCAGCCTAGAGCCTGATCGGTCCACAGACCGATCAGAGCACGATCAGTGGCTCTGTGAAGATATGGCTGATCGGTCTGGGGACCGATCAGACTAGAGCCTGATCGGTCCCATGACCGATCAGAGAGACTCTGGACCGATCAGGGTGGAGCCTGATCGGTCCAGGTCCTAGCCGTTGCGACACAACGGCTAGTTCCTGTGTCTTCTTCTTCGCAGGTTATAAAAGGAGATCGAGCCTCTGCTTCTTTTTCTTCTTCTTCCTCACTACTGCTATTTGAGCTTTGTTGAGCTCCTCTTCGCTGAACCTTCGCGTGAGCTTCGTGCTGGTTTTCTAGCTGCAGGAGCCGTGAAGCTGCTGCTTCATCAACGGACTCCGACGAGAAGGCAAGCGTGTTTGTTTTACATTCATATTGTCTTGTGCTTCTTTGTATTTTGTGTACTTCTATCTTGCTGTTGCAAGAGTTATTGTGGCGAGGTTTCTCCACCCACAAGGAGTATATATTAGCCGGTTCTCCGGGGACTCATCCACCGACGGATTGATAGGCTTCGTCCACCTTACGGACACGCCGAGGAGTAGGAGTTTCATCTCCGAACCTCATTACATCGACGCGTATTGAGGTTTGATTTCTTGTCTTCGTTTCTTGTTTTTATTTCCGCTGCGCTAACCCTAGTTTGTAGAAAGAAACGCGAAGATTTGGGGTCGGCTATTCACACCCCCCTCTCTAGCCGCGATCATCGATCCTAACAACTAGGTCCCCATTGTCAATTTTCTCACCTATAACATGAAGACCATTTACTATTTCTTTGAATCTACCGTGCATTTGACTTACGGTTTCATTTGTCTTCATAGTGAAGGTTTGAAGTTGTCCCAACAAAAGATCTCTCTTGGCCTTTCTTAACTCGCTTGATCCTTCATTTAACTCAATGAGTTTCTCCCAAAGCTCCTTGGCGGAATCGAACGGTCCTACTTTGCTTAGTTGCTCCTTTGAAAGTCCACATTGTAGGGTTGTTGTGGCTTTTGCATTAGCTTGGGCCTTCTTTGCCATCTCCTTTGTCCACTCCTTAGTAGGAAGAGGTGCTCCCGATCCATCCTTCGGCTTTTCAAACCCATCTACAACACTAAACCAATTCTCAATATCATTCATTAAATAGTATTCCATTCTACCTTTCCAATATGCAAAGTCATTGCCATCAAAGAAGGGTGGTCTAGCGGTGCTATATCCCTCTTGAAATGCCATTTTGATGCTTCGGTTGACGATGAGTTCTTCCGATGCGTTCCTTGCTCTGATACCAATTGTTAGAACCTTTGTGTTCGGCTAGAGGGGGGGGGGTGAATAGCCTTTCTTTGGCTTTTGACCTACAACTTGTTAGTGGAAGATAAAGGAAACAAATGAACAAGTATGAAAACAAAAAGGAAATGCTAACTCCCTTTGTTTACTTGGTCTCCACCTCCTTGAGGTGACTAATCCAAGGCGCACACACCCACACAATGAAGCTCCACTATAAACTTCTCCTTCTCGAATGACAATCGAAGGTGGAGAAACCCTTACACAATCTCCTCTTCCTTTTACAAAGTGAAAGTTTGGATCAGAAGGAAGAGTATGAGTATCTGTAGGCTTGAGGATCACTTGATGAACACTTTTTCGGTTTTTGAACAGTTTGTTATCTCCAAGCTCTAAGAATTGCTTTTATAGTTTTCCCGACATCAGTCGACTGGTATACCTATCAGTCGACTGATGGGCTTCAACGGCACTAAAGATTTGACGAGATTTTGAGCCGCCACTTCATAACGGTCATCTACCAGTCGACTGGTACCAGTACCAGTCGACTGGTACTTGCCTCCAATTACCCTGGCGACATTCTGTCCATTCTGTGCCTTGGTACCAGTCGACTGGTACCTTATACTTCTGAAATTTACAGCAGTTTGTACCGTCTCAGTTTTACATTATTTTATACACTTGAATTTACTTCCTTAGCTTAGACTTCAAGCCTCCAAGCACCTTCCCTCAGCCTTACGCCCCTAGGATGCTTCTG
The DNA here is from genome assembly GCF_018446385.1 of Zingiber officinale. NCBI lineage: Eukaryota > Viridiplantae > Streptophyta > Magnoliopsida > Zingiberales > Zingiberaceae > Zingiber > Zingiber officinale. The sequence continues at coordinate 24,246,201 of NC_056002.1, read as the reverse complement.
TCTCCATGACTCCTCATCCTTGCGCTTGCCTTCAAGGGCTACCTTTGGCTCCGTCATGCTAAGTCTCCTTTTTTTTGCCAATAGATCGCACCTCTGGATCTTTCCTTGCCAAAACTTCATACTTGGTCTTTTCTTTGTATCTGCTCACTCAATACTTATGTTAGATCACAATTAATGCCTAGCTTAAACTATTTTAACCAAACATCAACAATGAGTAATGTCTTGAGCAAGATTGCTCCAACAAGTTATGGGGCTAAGTACTTTAGGTTTGGTCGGTATTGTTGGATCGTAAAGTTTGCTAGAGGGGGGGGGGTGAATAGCGATCGTCAAAAATTCATTATCAAGCAACAGAAACAGAAAGTTAAACACAACGCTAACAAAACCAATTTTATTTAGTTCGAAGCCTTCGTCAACTCCTACTCTAAGGTTAGTACATGAGAGTGCTTTCGTTGGGTAATCACTAATAATTCACAAAAGTATTACACGATTTAGTACAAGAATTATGAAAAGAATACCGACAATAAGGAAGAAGAAATTAAGTCGCAGGTTGTCGGAGAAGCTTCGCAGCATCGTGGGAATAGTGCGCAACAGAACAATCGTAGAAGGAAGTTGTGTCTCTTTGCTCCAGGTGGAGAGCTCCTTATATAGGTAGCTCCGGGCACCCGGATCCCTTCCGAGCGCCTGGATCGTGACATCGACCCGGCTAATCAGCACACTCCACGTTACGACGAGCTAAACTTTTACATTCCGGGCGCCCGAGCCCCTTTTTCCAACAAAAACTTTTTCCAACAAGAAAAAAATTAGTCCGAGACAATAAACATTATACTATCCTACAAAACAAACATTAGCACAAATATAATAGAAATAGAGTAGTAATTAAATTCTATTTCCTCGAGATCAGAATCTAGTCAAGATTTCAACTTAGATTTTCGAAATAAATCTAAGTTGCATCGACGCATACTGTTCCCTCAAACGGGGAACGCGTCTTCACCAAGTCATTTACCTTAACTTACTATTTTGTCAAACATTCGTTCAGCCCGTCGACCTGTCTGAGTTTCGTGCCAGCTATCAGGTCGGCCTGTTGACCTAGCTGGACTTCCTGCCAGATATCTGGATAGCCCGTCGACCTATCTGGACTTCGTATCATCTATCCGGTCAGCCCGTTGACCTAGCTAGATTTCTTGTCAGATATTCGGTCGACCAGTCGACCTATCTGAACTTCTCCTGCACACTCAGTTAGATCGTTAAATCACAACAAACCTAACTTAATTTACTTTGTCATTCATCAAAATATGAGTTAGACTGTTAGTGCTAACTACACCAACAATCTCCCCCTTTTGTTGAAATGACAACCTGGGTTAAGTTAGGAAAAAATATACAAAAATAATTAGACATATGATATGATTTTAGACTGTTTTTGGTGTTTTGTCTAGATTTTTTATTTTGATGTTTTTTCTAGATTTTTACTAACTTAATCCACCTAATCCTCCCACTTTGACATTCATCAAAAAAATAAGTATAGACAAGTTAGGGAAAATTGACTAAGTAAAGGAAAGAAAATTTGACAAAGAAAAATTCTAGGTTTACTTTGGGAAGTTTAATTTAGTAAAAAGTTAGGAAAAAACTTTTCAAAAACGAATGTTGGAAAACTTTAAGTCAAGATTTTCAAAAATAAAGTTGAAAAATTTTGTCAATTCTTTATAAATATACATAATTTTAAGATGCTAGTGTTTTCAATAATAACGTTTAAAATTAAAAAAAATAAGGAATATTTTGAAAAAAATAATTTTTCAAACACATTTGAAAACTTTTTCGAAATAAGGAATTTTGAAAAAAAAAATAACATGGTAAAACTTAAGTAAGATTTTGAAACTTTATGAAAAACTGAGTTTTTAAGATACCTTTTCAAAAATATTTTGTCAAAAACTTAAACTTGTTAAATTACTATTTACAGATATCTTTAAAACTAATAGAGGTTAAAAAAACTTTAAAATTTTGAAGATGCTAGTAGTTTTAAAAATGGAAGCAGTTTTTAAATTTGGTACTAATTTAATAATAGTTAATCATTATTAATGATTTATTGATTAACTTTTACTTGACTCATTTCAATAATTTAATACTTATTTAAAATAAATTACATTTTATATTAATTGACTGATTTAATGAAAGTCTAAGTTATAATTTAATTTTTCATTTACATCATCCTTTTTTATTAGATTTAACTTAGATTAACTAAGTCAGTATTAATTGAGAGTTAAATTTATTAAAATTATTAAAGAAAGTAAAGTTAATGTTCAATTTAAGTTAATCTTTAATTGTGATAAATTATGATTTAATTAAAGTAAAGTTAAAATTTTGATTAACATTTTAATGTACAATCAAGTTTGTTTTACAATGACTTAAAGTAAAGTTAATATTTTAATTAGGTTAAATTAAGGTACTGATCAAGTCAACCTAAGTTCTTGAATAAAGCTAGACTAAACACTTATTAATTATTTAATTAAGTTTAAAGTATAAGTTAATTAAATTTGGATTGATTTAATTGTTTAAGTGTCTAAATGAATAATTTTTCTTTTAAAAGTTTTTTTAAAATGATTTTTTATAAGAGATTTTTTTTTTAAAAAAAATAATTTTAGTTTTAAGTTTAATGTAACTTTAATTTTAATTTTAATTTTAATTTAAGTTTTAATTTAAAGTTTTAAGTTTTAAATTTAAGTTTTAATTTAAGTTTTAAATTTTAAGTTTTAATTTAAGTTTTAAATTTTAAGTTTTAAGTTTGAAGTTTTAAGTTTAAGTTTTAAATTTTAAGTTTTAATTTATGTTTTAAATTTAACATTTTAATTTAAAGTTTTAAATTAAGTTTTAATTTAAGTTTTAAATTTAAGTTTAAGTTTAAGTTTTAAATTTAAGTTTTAATTTTAAGTTTTAAATTTAAGTTTTAATTTTAAATTAATTTAATTAGTTTGATAAAATTAATTTAATTTAATTTAATTTTTATATTAATATTAATATTAATATTAATATTAATTTAATTTAATTAAGTTAATTTGATTTTAATTTAATTTTAATTTTTATTTAATTTTAATTTAATTTTTAATTTAATTAGTTTAATTTTGATTTAATTTTAATTTAATAATTTAATAATTTAATTTTAATTTAATTTTTAATTTAATTAGTTTAATTTTGATTTAATTTTAATATAATAATTTAATTTAGTTTAATTTGATTTTAATTTAATAATTTAATTTATTTTTAATAAATTAATTTTAATTTAATTTTTAAGTTAATTTTTAATTGATTTAATTTTAATTTAATAATTTAATTTAGCTTAATTTGATTTTAATTTTAATTTAATAATTTAATTTAATTTTTATTTATTTTTAATTTAATAATTTAATTTCAATTTAATTTAAGTTCTTAGTTATCTCATCCAATATATGTTTTCAATCAGAGAATCCTATCATTTTTGTAAGATGAGTTAAGTTCAATTTCAGGATTTGGTTTAACTTTTTGTTAGATTCAGATTTAGCTTTGGGCTCAACAAATAGATATTTTTCAGATAAATTTTTGGATTATGGTGAGTCACCTGGACATCATTAGAGTAACTATGCCTTCGAGGTTTTTCAAATAGTTCTATCCACTAAACTTAGTACAAAACCTTGGTCTAAATAGTTAGGATTCGTAAGGGTAGCTTCAGTTAGTTCCACTAAGCAAAATGCACTAGGTCGAAACCATATTTTCCTAGACATGCATAGACAGAGTTTCTCTAATCTACTATCATCCAAAATTCCATCAGTACCGTAGGTCAAGTTAAACTTTTGTCCCTTTTTAATCTAATCATAATTACCCTATTGAGTAAGTTGTTATTTTGGAGATGCCAATTAATTTGGAGTCTCTCCTTAAATTATTGATTTTCCTTTTATGATTTTTGTATAATTAAAATTAATTTTATTTGAGATTTAATGCTTAATTTGTAATTTAAATCTAAGTTTTTAATTTTGAATTAATTAAATTGATCAAATTGTCTTTAAAGAGTGTATTTAATATTTAAATTTTCTTTCCATCTTAATTTTAAGTTAAGATTATTTTTAGTGTTTAGTTTTTATTAGTTTTTAAATTTTAATTATTTGAATTATATTTCTTTAAAGGTTTATTTTTAACTTTGTATTAATTGTTGACTTACAATTTTCTGGATTATCATGGTCTAAGATGTTATTTTTAATATTTAATTTTGAATTTGTTAACTTTGGTTTGATTTTATTAAAGTATTTGAATTTATCCATATATTTTCTTTGTCTTTTAAGTTTATATTAATAGTTGAATTTATTAGATAAGTTCTATCTTTAAATTTTAATTTTTTATTAATTAAATTATCTTAGTTTTGAATATAATTTTCTAGATTGATATTGTCTAGATTATTAAATAATTTTATTAAAATATTTATTGATTTTATCTAAATTTATTTCATTATTTTTTAAATTTAAATTTATTTTAATGTTTGAATTAATTGTTTCTAAATTTTTATTTAATTTAAGTTTTCTGAATTAATTAATGTGTTTGAATTGATTTGGTCAATGTTCTGTTTGACTAAGTCGTGGTTGATGCCAATTTGATCAAAGTCTTGATTGACTTAATCAAAATCTAGATTGTCATGCAGCATACTAGGGATAATTTCATAATTATCTAGATTATCATGTAGATAATTTAAACTACTACTGACAAGGGTATTTTGGTAAATTATATTGACCTTAAGCGCATCCCCTAATTCAGTAGGCTTCTTCATTGGATATGTGTAAAATACATCACCTAGATAATAATGAAATAATAAGGTTTAATAGGCAAATAATCTTAACGGAATTTTTAGAAATTTTCTAGAATTTAATCGGAGCTCGTATGACGAGTTTAAGGGGATGCATTTATAGGCATGGAAAAAGTCTGTTTGGAATACCCAAAAGTGAGAGTTGATTGAGGAGAGTACTTAGAGTTTGATTAAACAAACCTAAGTTCATTTTTCTTTTTCTATTCTTTTCTTTTTCTTTTCTTTTCTTTCTCCCCATGCGTCGAACCCTAAGCTTCCCGATTCCCTCTCTTCCCTTTCCGATCTTTTCTCCTCGCAACCGAAACCTCTCTTCTCCTCATCTCCCTCACACGACGCTGCGCCGCCCCGACCTGTGAGACGCCGGCGCTGACGCTGCCAGCCCTCGACGCCGCTGGCCATGGGAGGTTCGGTGCCACCTTTCCTCTCCCGATCTCCTCCTGAATCCAAAATCGTCGATTGTCCTCTCTCGCGTCACCACCGACCGCCATGGTCCGACGTCAACCATCGCGAGCCCAACAACCGGTGTAACCCTTTGCCGACCCTCTTTCCCTATCTCACTATCATCGTACCTCTTCCTTCTCCCGATCAACGCCGACACCCACTCCTTCGGTCGACTGCCATTTAGTTTTTTTTCCCTCCGATCAACTGTCGATGATCCTTCTTCCATCTTCGAATCCAATGTGTCGCTCCTCTTATTTGCAGTCCCTGAGCAGCAACGACTACTGCCATAGCAAGGTCGTCGCCCGATTTCTCCACTCTACTCATCTTCAGTCGCTGTCGTGAGCTGTGGTGGGCATTCTCGGCTAAATGGTAACTAGTTCCTTAGCCTAAGTTTTAATTAACCTATCTTAGATCTGATTAGAAGTTGGAATTAGGCCGTGGATTAAGAATTGGGTCTACTGCTTGAATGTGAATGTGTTGATTGTGATTTAGGTTTGTCAATTTGGGAGATCAGGCGTTTAACCAAGCTTCGGCTATTGAGTTGCGGCAGCAAACGCCTCCGGTCATGGGTCAACAACGGTGCAATCAGATTTGGGTAAGTTATGGAGGTAATTTTGTATATGAACTAGATTTGATTCTATTTGTGGAATGGATAGGGTGTCCTAATTCTATTTAGTGGTGATCTGATGCTTGAGTGGATTTGAGTTGTTGGGATTGATTCAAGTTAGTTTAACCTAATTTGATTATGGTATGCTTAATCCAATGCAACTGTGATTTGTTTATGTGGTAATTGATTCAGGATGGTTATCTTGTTGATTTGGTTGATGTAGAAGGTTACATGATCATTATTAGAATTATGGGATTAGTATTATAATTTGTTATGATGGATTGTTGATTAAATTGATATTATGATTAATAGAATCATTAAATTGATGTTGTGATTTAATTGGGTGGATTTCCATGTATGAATCAGTTGATGAAAGGGTGATTAATAGAAGAGTTCATGATCGATATCAAGGATCATTGGATTGATTATAAGATGTGGAGTGTTTTGGAAAGATTAAAGGATTCATGGATGATTTGATTAGGGTTTTCCCTAATTAGTTTGGGTTGAGATTTAGTTAGTTGTTGCATATATAATTAGCTAAATTATAATCATGTGATTTGTAGGACATTGCTTCGAGACGAGCATCACGACATGGGATTTGTTCCAATATGAACTACTAATTAAGGCGAGTACCTTTGACTTATCTTTTGATATTGTCTTTCTGATATGTTTATTAGGTTATAACTATTGGAACCCCAAGGTTGTTTTGGTGTGATCAACAAGTTAAGTTAGGTTCTGCGTTGTTTCTAACCTTGTGTCTAAGTGTGCAGGAGCTTAGGAGCACAGGTACTCGAGTGGAAGACGCAGCTAGCGAGAAGGACGGCACGTTGTGCGTTCGAGGGACGAGGTGCTGCGGAAGAGTACACCGGCGGACGAGAAGGAAGTGCGCGCGGTGGTTCCGAGGTACGAAAGCCGGAGCGGAAGATTGCTCGGGGAGCAAGAGACGCTGACTAGCGAAGGCTCGGCCGGGGTGCACCGAGGGACTAAGTCTGATGAGTTGGCTGGGCGAGAAGGGACACGCAGTAATGAGGGACAGAAGCCGGGAGGAAGCACTCGAGAAGGCCGAAGATGGGTTGGGTGAGCCCTATTCGGATGTCGAGATCACCCAAGCAAGCGGAGCCGGAGCAGAAGACCCGGACGAGGCGAGTGAACCGGAGAAGAGAGCACGACCAAAAGTCAACTGGGTTGACTTTTGGCTCCGGGGCGCCCGGAACCCTTCCGGGCGCCCGGAATCGACTTTTCAACAGGATCGAGTTTTGACTCGATCCGACCGTTGGGGGATAAAATTTATCCCCCCTAGGGCGCCCGGAACCCTTCCAGGTGCCCGGGCCAAGACTATAAATATAGCCTTGGTCCAGAAGCTTAGAGAACTTACTGATTGTAAATCCAGTGCTTGCACACTCTCTTTTAGTCTAAGCTTCTATTTTCTGCACTTCAACGCTGTATGAGGCTTCTCCGCCAGAAGGAGTTTTATTGAGCTTAATCTTCCTTGGATTAACAACCACATCGGTTGTAACCAAGTAAATCTTTTGTGCCTCGCTTTTCTTTATGCTTTTAATTTACTGCTTAGTTTATTTATGCAAGTGTTAGCCTAAAGAGTTCGAGGAGGGTTTGTTTTCCTTTTTGTGTTAGCAGGATATCCAACAACCCCTTCCTAGCCGGCCCAACGGTCCTACAAGTGGTATCAGAGCCGAGTACGCCTCAGAAGGACTAACCGCCGTCTGAAGCAACAAAACGATGGCCGAAGCTAGGAAATATCCACCAGCATTCAAGGGGGAGTTTTCTTCATGGAAGAAACAAATGGAGGTATATCTTAATTCTGATATTGGTATTTCTTTCATATTAAAATCTGGCTATGAAGCACCAAAGACAACGAATGGAGAAGAACTCGATCTACGCCTCTGGAACAAGAAGCAATGCAACGAGTTTGTGGCAAACGGGCGAGCTGAATTCCATCTTCTAACCGTAATACGAAAAGAAGATCTCGACAGAGTCGGAGAGTACAAAAATGCAAAAGAACTGTGGGAAAAGTTCTTGAAGATCTATGAAGAACCAGCCAATGTCGAGGATGAATCCAACACCTATTCAACGCCAGAACAGTCCGAGAATGAGGAAACTGTCGAGATAGTCGATCTCCATCCCGAGGACACAGAAAGCTCATCCCAAGTGAGCATTAATGAAGGGGGAGAGATATTGGAAGAAAGCAACTCAATAGGGGGAGAATCAACGACCGACGAGGTAAGTAAGGTATGGTCTCTACCTTCTGAACAACCGGTTAATTCAATAGAAAAATTGTCTGAAGATTTTTGTGATTTAAAAATTGAATTATCGAAAAAGTTTTTTGAATTAGAAAATCAATTGTCAAATTTTTCTTACAAATTAGAAATATTATCAAAAGAAATTTACAAATTTAAAAATATTTTGACAAAAGAATTATGCAAATCAGAAGAATTTTTCGAATTACAAATTTCTCTCTCGAAAGAATTTTACGATTTAGAAATTAAGTCACCGAAAAGGTGTTTCGGATTAAGAAATCTGTTAATAGATTCCTGTAAATTAGAATTTTTGTTGTTAAAAAATTCTTGCAAATTACAAAATATTCTTTCGAACGAATTTTGCACATTGCCGAAAAAATTTTTTATATTGTCGAAAAATTTTATCAAGTTAGAATCTATGCTATCGAAATATTTTTGTGAACTTGAAATTCAAAAAATAATAGAAATTAACATGATACAAATTGTTGCATGTTTAATATTTTTTGCTTTAAATCTGAAAAAGTGTGACTTAAGAATTTCTGATAAATTAAAATGGAAATTTAAACCTTCTGATTAAAGCATAAAATATATAAATAAATAAATGCATAGAAAATTTCTCTTAATGTTATTAATTCTCTGAAATTTTCTTGCATAAAGTTTTATGTTTAGAAACTTCTTAATCTTGATGTCGAATGACTTAGAAATTTGTCTTGACTTAGAAATATTTCCCTGAAAATTATTGAAATATAGTTTCAAAATTTTTTTTTGTCAACCCTTAGATTTCATTTGTACCCCATTTTTATTGTGATCAAAGGGGGAGAAGGGAAAGTATAAGTCTAGGGGGAGGTAGAAAACATTGAAAATTAAAATTTGGAATGTTTGAAATTTAATTTTTTCTATCATGTTGCATGTTATTGCAATAAACTGTTTAATTTCATATCTATTGTTGACCCTAGCTTAACTTGGGTTGATCACACCAAAAAGGGGGAGATTGTTGGAACCCCAAGGTTGTTTTGGTGTGATCAACAAGTTAAGTTAGGTCTTGTTTTAACCTTGTGTCTAAGTGTGCAGGAGCTTAGGAGCACAGGTACTCGAGCGGAAGACGCAGCTAGCGAGAAGGACGGCACGTTGTGCGTCCGAGGGACGAGGTGCTGCGGAAGAGTACACCGGCGGACGAGAAGGAAGTGCTATGGTGGTTACGAAGGCCGGAGCGGAAGATTGCTCGGGGAGCAAGAGGCGCAGCTAGCGAGAAGGTCGGCGGGGTGCGGCCAGGGGTCTGCGGATGAGTACGCTGGTGGACGAGAAGGACACGCAGTATTCAGGGACGAGAAGCCGAGGGAAGGCTGCTCGAGAAGGCCGGAAGATGGGTTCGGGTGAGCCCTATTCCGGATGGCAGAGATCACCCAAGCGAGCGGATCCGGAGTAGAAGACCCGGACCGAGCCGAACCGAACCAGAGCAGTGGTCCCGGATGAAAAAGTCAACACGAGTTGACTTCACTAGTTCGGGGCCCCCGAAACAGTCCAGGGCGCCCGGACCAGCCCGGGGCGCCCGGAACCCCTCCGGGCGTCCAAACCAGCATGATTGACCAGATCGAGTTTAATGCGATCTGACTGATGGGGGATAAAATTTTATCCCCCCAGGACGCCCGGAACCCTTCCAGGCGCCCGGACCAAGACTATAAATATAGCCTTGGTCCGGAAGCTTAAAACGAACTTATTGATTGTAAATCCTACACACTCTCTTTTAGTCTAAGCTTCTGTTTTCTGTACTTCAACGCTGTACGAGGCTTCTCCGCCAGAAGGAGTTTTATTGAGCTTAATCTTCCTTGGATTAACAACCACATCGGTTGTAACCAAGTAAATCTTTTGTGCCTCGCTTTTCTTTATGCTTTTAATTTACTGCTTAGTTTATTTATGCAAGTGTTAGCCTAAAGAGTTCGAGGAGGGTTTGTTTTCCTTTTTGTGTTAGCAGGATATCCAACAACCCCCTCCTAGCTGGCCCAACGGTCCTACAATAACTAGTAGTAATAGTTATGTTTATATCTGTTGGTATGTCACTACATGTTACTTGTAGCACGCCTTATTTGTTGCCTGTTATGCATTCATGCGTATATCCTTTTGATTGTTGTCATGTGTACTTTTGTTCATAGAAGTAGTGACATACATCACTGTTAGTATTAAACCTAGTACCAATTATGAGATTATTGTAAAGGGCACATTATTGTATCATATATCATTATTAATAAAAGACAAAGTTGATTATTATATTTATTTCAGTTTAGTGCCAATTGAATAAGTATAATAATGTCTTTGGGTAGTAGGTTTTTATCTACAGTATATCAATTGGTTGAATTGATAGTGAGATATTGTAGAGAATAATACTCTTAACTATTCCTAGTCGAGCATTAATATACAAGGACAATATTAATGCGTTGAGACTAGCATGTAGGTCAACGGATGACTTGATCTCACAAGTCATGGATATGAGACATCAGGTTGACACATGGGTATATATTAAAGAATATATACTGAATGACCCGCCATGAGAATGTTTCATGGATCGTTATATGAGTGTCATAAACATTCTCATGTGACTATTGGTATGAATAGTCCTTTGACCTGAAGTCACTACGGTTCCCTACATAAGGAGTTATATACTTTGTTATCGGCAAACGTCATCTGTAACAAGGTGGACAATAAAGTTGATCACTGGGTATGCAATGAATTATGCGGAGGGATGTGAGTGATGTAGATGGGATCTATCCCTTCCATATAACGGAAGCGATATCTGTGGACCCCTTGATTAGTAGGACACAAGAAAGCATGACCATGCGTAAATGAGTCAATATGAGATATTGAGCTTATTTGATTGAGTGTGTCTTCTAAGAGATCAAGAAATACAAAGGTTGATAAGTGTATGACACGGTCTATACCTTATTGATCAACCTAGATATCAAGGATAGAGGGACCAAGTCATACAAGATAATAGCCACGGACAGGTTAGGTCGGATCTCGACTTTCTCGTCACTTGGGTAGCAATGATGCCTTGCTAGATGCCACTCATTGCTTATGTATTTAAATGTTGATTTAGATACATTACCAACGTTACGAGAACCTATTGGGTCACACACAAAGAACAAGTAGATTTGGAGATGAGTTCATATGATGAATCATTAGAATTGGACTTATTGAGTTAGACTCAATTGGATCTAATTGTTAAATTAAGTCTAATTCAAACTGGACTCAAGGAGATCAATTCAAATTAATGAAATGTGATTCATTGAATTTGAATTGTATGAGATTAATTGAGTAAGACTCGATTGAATTAGACTTGAGTTAGACTCAAGTGAATTGGACTTGAGTTAGACTCAAGTGAGGAGACTTGAGTTAGACTCAAGTGAGGCTTAATGAAGAAATTCATTGAATTTCGAATTTAATGAATCATGTCATTTAATTTTCAAAATTTAAATTTAAAATGAGAGGTTTTCAAATGTGTCCTTAATGGAGAGTGAATGATCATTAAGGCTCATTAATGGAATTAATGCACATTAAGTGTTTTCATTGGATGAAAATACTTAAGTCATTTTTTTCTCTCATTTTTGTAACTTCTTCATTTTTGGCTTCTTCCTCTTCCTCTCCTCTCCTCTTGGCTGAAACCTTCTCAAGGTTGCTAGCACAACCTTAGGTGGTTTCATCTCCATCTTGTGAGTTTGTGAGACAAACGAACGCTTGATCGTGTGGATACCATAGAGGCGCGAACGTGAGATCATGCTGTGATCCGAGCTGTCGGGAGTCCGTGAGCACACCACAAAGGTATAATACTATCATGTTAGAAAGCTTAGTATATGTAGTAATTTCTTTTTCCCTTTGCATGGATTTGCTGGAGGAACTAGTATTTTTCGCTGCGCGTTTGCATGTTTAGCACATCTAGTTCCTTACAATCACCCTATTGTGTATCGGACTAGTTAATTGACTTACCTGATTTGTGTACCTAGATTTATGATACTTAGATTATTGTAGGGATTTATTTCCTTTTTGGTATATATTATATGGAAGTGTATAATGTCAGGATTTACATGCTTAGTGTCATGCGCCATCTTGCATGATTACATGCTGAGCAATTGTCGGCTTCATTATTGTTGAGCATGTAATGACCTAATTTTCCCTATTTCAAGTTCTAAATGTCCTTAAAAATATTTGAAAATGCTTTTAAAATATTCTAGAGATTTTAAAAAAAATTTAGAGTATTTTTATGTAATTTTTGAAAGTCGTTTGATATTTTTACAAAACGAAGGAAGTTTTGACAAAAAATTATCAAAGCCAAGGTTTGAACCAGAAATCTCGGGTTAAGCAAAGCTTCGCTTAACCAACAGACCAGTCGCGGGTTTCTTAGTAAAACCCGAACCAATTAGTATTTGAGTTATAGTTGGCACCGAAAATAACCTAAGGGATAAGTTGAGGTTCGGTTTTTCCCGTGACCTAAATCTCTTGATCCCTCTCCTCTCTCGCGAACGGCGACGGCGACTCCATTGTTCGGGCGGAGAAGGCGATGGAGCTAGGCCTTTTTCCGGCCGGTCTTCACCCAACTGTTGTTGATACAGTCTGACCTGGCTGTTGTTTTGATGTTGACACTGATTTAAGTTTGTATCAGATATTAATTAAACACAGACTGATAAATGATCAAGGTTGATCATGTGGAGAGGAAAAGTCCAAGTACGGATACTTGGCACGCAAAGTCGGAGAGGGCTCGGTAGCTCGTTCTCCGGACTAGGTCAGAGAGGGCTCGGTAGCTCGTTCTCTGGACCGGACGAAGTCGGAGAGGGCTCGGTTGTAACGACCTGGCCCTTTAGCCTCTTGGGCGGCCCTTGTGGCGGCCCAACTAGCGACCCTTATGTCGTCGGCCCATTTGGCGACCTCTCATGTCGTCGACCGACGACCCTCTGGTCGTGCCGTTACTCACTAGGACTTTCCACCCCCTGGCCAGTGGATTTTTGCCTCCCCCAGGATTCGAACTCTAAACCTCCAGGCTTAAGTATTAGAGTTTATGAATCCTGGTAACCAAGTGAGATTTCTTTTTATTGTAACGACCCGACCCATTTGGCGGCCCATTTGGCGACCCTTGGGTCGTCGACCGTCGGCCGTGCCGTTACTCACTAGGACTTTCCACACAGATGTTGTTTTGCCTGAGTTCGAACTCTAGACCTCCGGGCTTAAGTACTAGGTTTATGAATCGTAACCAGTGAGATGATCTCACTTGGTTGCGAGAGTTCGTAAACTCTGGGAGGCAAAACCATCGCCGTGGTGAAAGTCCAGTGAGTAACACGGCGATCGACTCGACCAAGGGTCGTCGGTCGAAGACATGGCCGGACCCTTTGGCCTCTTGGGCGGCCCTTGTGGCACCCTTATGTCGTCGGCTGTTGGCGACCTCTCGTATAGGCGACCGTTTTAGTGTCGTTACTCACTGGACTTTTCACAGCGTTGGATTTTTGCCTCCCGGGTTCTCTCAGGGCTTAAGTATTAGGTTTATGATCACGGTAACCAGTGGATCATTGATCTCACGGTTACCGAGATTCATAAACCTAATACTTAAGCCCTGGAGGTTTAGAGTTCAATCTGATCCACTGACCAGGTGAAAAGTCCCAGTGAGTAACGACACGGCCATGAGAGGTCGCCAAACGGGCCGACGACATCGACGGTCGACGACCCGAGGGTCGACGGTCGACGAATGGGCCAAAGGGCCGGTCGTTACAATAAAGGCTCCTTTATTGTAACGACCCATTTGGCCCGTTTGGCGACCCTCGGGTCGTCGATCGTCGACCCTTATGTCGTCGGCCCGTTTGGCGACCTCTCATGTCGTCGACCCTCGGCATGTGGTTACTCACTAGGACTTTCCACACAGCGTTGGTTTCCCCGAGATTGAACTCTAAACCTCCGGGCTTAAGTATTGGGGTTTATCAATCACGCAACCAGTGAGATGATCTCACGGTTGCGAGATCGTAAACTCAATACTTAAACTGGAGGTTTAGATTCAATCTGGGGAGGCAAAACCACCGCCGGTGGAAAGTCCTGAGTGACGGCGAGGGTCGTCGACGACGAGGTCGCCAAACGGGCCGACATAAAGGTCGCTAGCCGCCACAAGGGCGCCCAAGAGGCGAAGGGCGGTCGATAAAAGGCGCCTTTTATTGTAACGACCGGCCCTCTTGGCCCATTTGGCAACCCTCGGGTCGTCGACCGTCGGCCCTTATGTCGTCGGCCCGTTTGGCGACCTCTCATGTCGTCGATGGACGTTGGCAGTGTCGTTACTCACTAGGACTTTCCACCGGCTGATTTTGCCTCCAGATTCGAACTCTAAACCTCCGGGCTTAAGTATTAGGTTTATGAATCTGGTAACCAAGTGAGATCATCTCACTTGGTTGCGGATTCATAAACTCTAGTACTTAAGCACGGAGGTCTAGAGTTCGAATCCTGGGGAGGCAAAGCCTGGTGGTAACGACACGGCCAAAGGGTCGTCGGTCGACGACATGAGAGGTCGCCAAATGGGCCGACGACATAAGGGTCGCTAGTTGGGCCGCCACAAGGGCCGCCCAAGAGGCCAAAGGGCCAGGTCGTTACAATAAAAAGGCGCCTTTTTATTGTAACGACCCGGCACGACCGACGGTCGACGACCCAAGGGTCGCCAAATGGGCCGCCAAATGGGTCGGGTCGTTACATCGGTAGCTCGTTCTCTGGATCGGACGAAGTCAGAGAGGGCTCGGTAGCTCGTTCTCTGGACCCGGACGAAGTCGGAGAGGGCTCGGTAGCTCGTTCTCCGGACTAGGTCAGAGAGGGCTCGGTAGCTCGTTCTCTGGACCGGACGAAGTCAGAGAGGGCTCGGTAGCTCGTTCTCTGGACCGAACGAAGTCGGAGAGGGCTCGGTAGCTTGTTCTCCAGACTAGGTCAGAGAGGGTTTGGTAGCTCGTTCTCTGGACCAGGAAGACGTTAGGGTTTAGGGCTGGGAAGCTCTAAATCTAACACAGAGGCATTGGATCGGTCTGTTGATCGATCCAGTGATACTTTGGTTGTCTGGATCAGTCTGTCGACCGATCCAGTGATACCTTAGTTATCTGATCGGTCTGGTGACCTATCAGTAACCACACAGAAGCAAGCTGTGGATTATCTGATTGGTCTGGTGACCGATCAGTAACCACACAAAAGCAATCTGTGGGTTACCTGATCGGTCTAGTGACCGATCAGTAAGAAGCGATGGGATGCGCTGGGACTCAAAGCAATAAAGGGGGGATCGGTCTGTGGACCGATCCACCTATAGGCTGATCGGTCCACATATCGATCAGCATAATCCCAGACCGATCAGGGTGTGTCCTGATCGGTCCGGAAGGCTATGGATCGGTCTGTTGACCGATCCACAACAATGTCGTTTGTTTTCTGCTGTTTCTCTGCGATTTCTGATTCACCTGATCAAATCATCTGTTGTGAGATTTTTGAGTTACAGGTTGCAGGTGTCGTGCCAGTGCTTAATTTCAAATTAAGCTCCATTAGAAGAATAAGAACAAGTGCCCTTTCTGCTGTGTTTCACTGCAAGTGGTGCAATTCGAGCGTCAACGTTCACTAGCTGCGATCAGTTGGCAACAGCTTGACTCTTGCTCATTGGTTCGAGCTCAGAGACACCAGTGAAGACCATGGATGGTATTGGTGTGAGTTCAGAGAACCAGATGAGGAGGAAGAGTGATTGGCGGTTGCAGTGATTCGATACAGGTGACAGTGATTCGGCTCTGGCTGAAGACAGTGAGAAAGCAGAATAAGAAGAAAGAAGAAGAGAGGTTTGCTAGGATTTTTGAAAACTCTCTGTCGACCAAAGCAAGGGTGCGGTGTTGTTGAGCTCTTGGCTGAGGAATCCTTCTGTCTGTGTGCGTTGCTTTCAACGTGGATGTAAGTTCATTTGTTCATTCCTTTGGCCACTGAACTCTGTAAGTCTTGTGCTTCATTTCAAATATTTTCTGTGACTTTGTGGAGAGGTTACTCCACCGAGAAGGAGAAATACTTAGCCGGAATTTGTCCGGGGTGTGATCTACCGAAAGATCAAGGGATCGCCCACCTTACGGACACGCCGAGGAGTAGGGGCAAGTTATCCCCGAACCTCGTACATACTTGTGTAAGCTGTAGGTTGTGTTTCTTTCCTTGCATCAGTTTTCGTTTTGTTTATTTCCGCTGTGCTAACGAGCTTTTGTGAGGAATTGATTGAGTTTTTAGTGGAGGCTATTCACACCCCCTCTCTCTAACCATCCGAAGGTCCTAACAAGTGATATCAGAGCAAGGTGCTCTTCATCCGGATTAACACCCTAAAGAGCAAGAAGATGGCTATGAAGGAAGGTTTTAGCACCAATCGTCCACCCTACTTCGACGGAGCGGACTTCCAATATTGGAAGAGCCGTATGGAGTACTATCTCAAGACCGACATCTCCATGTGGTTCTCGGTCAAGGAAGGATTCACACCTCCAAAGGACGAAGAAGGTAAGGAACTAGAATCGTCAAGGTGGTCCGCCGAGCAAACTCGCAAAGGACAAGCCGATGCCAAGGCGGTGGTCACCCTACAATGTGGGATAGCCAAAGATAAATTTGTCAAGGTAGGACCATTTGTGAGTGCTAAGGATTTGTGGAACAAGCTCATCGAGCTCCAAGAAGGAACTCGAGACTCTCGGATCGCCAAGAGAGACTTGTTCCTAAACCAACTACAAAATCTCACCATGAAGGAGAACGAAACGGTAAGTGAACTACACGGAAGGTTCAAAGAGATCATCAATGGTCTTCATTCCGTAGATGAATGCGTAGAAAATCGCGATCTCGTAAGGTACGCTCTCAAAGCCTTTCCAAGGAATGCCTTGTGGTCATCTATGGGGGATGCCTACAAGGTCTCCAAGGACCTTTCAATTGTGAAGTTAGATGAATTCTTTTGTGAAATGGAACTTCATGAACTTGCTAACAAGAGTCAAAAAGAGAAAGGTATTGCTTTAGTTGCAGGAGAAAAGAGCAAGGATGGAAGAAGGAAGAAAGAAAAGAAGAAGGAGAAAGAGATTCCTACATCCTCATCCTCTTCCGAGTCCGATGATGAAGGAGGATCATCATCAAGCGAGATGGCCAACTTCGTAAGAAGAATCATGAGAAGGAGCCGGAGATACAAGGGGAAAGGTAAGTCGATTGATCAAAATATTGATAAGACTAATGTTACATGTTATGAGTGTAGCAAGAAAGGACACTATCGGAGCGAGTGTCCAAAACTCAAGAAGAAGGAAGAAAGAGTCAAGAAGAAGAAAGCTCTCAAAGCTTCTTGGGATAAATCCTCCTCAAGCTCATCGGAGGAAGAGAAGGAGAAAAGCACTCGTCAACTAGCGCTCATGGCAAGGGAGGAATCGGATTCCGGAAGTGATACATCAGCCACGACTTCATCATCTTCGGATGACGAAGAGGTAACTTCTCCACACTTAGAAAAATGCTATAAAACTATTGCACATTTATCAACTTTGCTTAAGAAATCAAAAACTGAAATCAAATCATTAAAAGAAGAAGTAGAACACTTGAAGACTCTTAGGGAAGATGAGGTTGATGACCTTCATCAAGAGCTTCTTGAGGATGAAAACAAAGCCTTAAAGAGTGAAGTTGAGAAACTCAAGAAAATGCTTGAGAAATTCTCAACTAGCTCTAAGACCTTAGATATGATTCTAAATGCCCAAAGGGCGGTCTACAACAAGGCTGGATTAGGATATCAACCTAAGGAGTCTAGTTTCATTTCTTTAGTGTCTAGAACCCAATTTCATAGATCACATGCTTCTAGGGTTCATGAGACTAGGAAGGGTGTGACCAAGGCATGGGTTCCTAGGTCTTTCATTGTAGATGCATTAGGTCCCAAAATTTGGGTACCTAAAACATCTATCTTTCGTGTCTTGTAGGCATTTGTCAAGGGGGAGCATCTATCAACTTGGTTTGTTGATAGTGGATGCTCTAAGCACATGACCGGGGACAAGTCACTCTTTACTACCCTTCAAAACAAAAATAGAGGTAATGTGTCCTTTAGTAATAATGGTAGTCTTAAGGTTATAGGAGTTGGAGATATTCAAATATTCGAATGTCTCTAAATCAAAAATGTCCTTCTAGTCAAGGGGATGACTTTTAATCTCCTAAGTGTCAGCCAATTGTGTGATACGGGTTACACAATTGAGTTTCATTCAAGTCAATGTCTGGTCAAACACATTGACACACTTGACACGGTACTAGTAGGCACAAGGGTAGGCAACATTTACCAAGTATCTTTTAAAAGTGCTATTAATGCCTCTGCTAAGTGTTTCATGTCAAAAGAAGAAGAATCATGGCTGTGGCATAGAAGGTTGGCCCACGTAAACATGAAGAATATTCGAAAGCTGGCCAACAAAGGGTTAGTGCGAGACCTACCAAGCATCAAGTACCAAAAGACAAAATTATGTGATGCTTGTCAAAAGGGTAAGCAAACCAAAGCGTCTCATAAAGGTAAAAGCGTTGTAAGTACATCTACTGCTTTAGATTTATTGCATATGGATTTGTTTGATTACAGTAATGTTATTTCATTGAATGGAAGTAGATACTGTTTAGTGATCATTGATGATTTTACTAGATATACATGGACTTTCTTTTTGAAAAATAAGGATCAAACCATAGATATTTTTGTTTCTTTTTGTAGAAGAACTGAAAATGAAAAATCAACAACAATTAAAACAATTAGAAGTGATCATGGTGGAGAATTTCAAAACCATAGATTTTTAGAATTTTGTTAAGAAAAAGGATATAGGCATGAGTTCTCTACTCCAAGGACCCCACAATAAAATGGGGGTGTGGAGAGAAAGAACCGAGTCTTGCAAGAGGCTGCACGAAGTATGCTCAATGAGTACTCACTACCGAGCTACTTATGGGCTGAAGCGGTAAATACCGCTTGCTATGTGCAAAACCGAGTCTTGATACATAGGTTTTTAGGAAAGACTCCCCATGAACTTTGGTTTGGGAAACCCCCTACAATTAAACATCTTAGGGTGTTTGGTTGTAAGGTGTTTATCTTGAACACCAAGGATCATCTTGGAAAGTTCACGGCTAAGGCTGACGAAGGGATACTAGTCGGGTACTCTCTCACCAGCAAAGTCTATCGAGTCTACAACAATAGGACTAAATTGATTGAAGAGTCCTCGGATGTAGCATTTGAAGAAATCCCTAAATCAAATGATCAATCAAGGGAGGTAGGAGAAATCCAATTTGAACTTAGAAATCTATGTTTAAATGATCAAAACATAGAAAGAGTCGAAGTTGACTCTGATGACGATGAGCAAAGGCAAGAGAGGGCTCAGTCTGATCCTTTACCTGACACTGAGCCCTTGCCTGTGTCTAGTGAGACCACTCATGAGGCACCGTCAACACCAAGGCAATCTAGGATAGCCTCTAGTCATCCCCAAGACCAGATTGTGGGAGACATTCAACAAGGGGTTAGGACTAGGTCATTCTTTAGAAATGAGTCTAATGAGGTTGCCTTGATCTCAGAAATCGAACCAAAATTAGTTGATGAGGCATTGCACGATCCTGATTGGATCATAGCTATGCAAGATGAGTTAGGTCAATTTGAAAGGAGCCAAGTGTGAGACTTAGTTCCTAGACCTAAGAAGACCATCATTATTGGAACCAAATGGGTCTTCAAGAATAAGTTAAACCAAAAGGGAGAAGTCGTAAGAAACAAGGCAAGACTTGTAGCCAAGGGCTATAGTCAAGTCGAGGGCCTCGATTATGATGAGACTTATGCTCCCGTGGCCCGATTAGAGTCCATTCGTTTGATGTTAGCTTTTGCTGCACATAGAGGCTTCAAGCTCTATCAGATGGACGTTAAATCGGCCTTCTTAAATGGTTTCATTAAAGAAGAGGTCTATGTTGAACAACCACCTGGGTTTGTAAATACCGAAGCTCCAAACCAGGTGTACAAGCTCAAGAAAGCTCTTTATGGGCTTAAACAAGCTCCTCGAGCTTGGTACGAAAGGTTGTCAACTTACTTATTAGAAAAGGGTTTTGTAAGAGGTCAAATAGACCCAACACTATTTCTGCGTAGAGATGGTGAAAACATATTTGTAGCCCAGGTGTATGTCGATGACATAATTTGTGGCTCAAGTAACAAGGGCTATTTGAATGAATTTATCACTCACATGGAAAGTGAGTTTGAGATGAGTCTGGTGGGAGAATTGACAATATTCCTTGGACTTGAAATCAAACAAACTCGAGATGACATTTATGTCCATCAAACAAAATACACTCAAGAGATGCTCAAGAAATTTAAAATGAGTGACTCTAAGGAAGTATCCACTCCAAGGCGACGAACACTCGCCTTGACAATGATGAGAGTGGAAAACCAGTTGATCTAACGCAATATAGAAGCATGATCGATAGTCTTCTATATCTCACAGCTAGTCGACCGGACATACTCTTTGCTGTGGGCATGTGCGCTAGATATCAAGTCTGTGCCAAGGAATCTCATTTAATTGCAGTTAAGAGAATCCTGAGATATCTTAAGGGCACAATTAGAGTAAGTCTTTGGTACCCTCATACGGAGTCTTTTGACTTGATAGGTTATACCGACTTCGATTATGCTGGGTGCAAATTGGATCGGAAAAGCACTAGTGGGGGTTGCCAATTTTTAGGTTCATCATTGGTTAGTTGGTTAAGTCGGAAGCAACATTGCGTTGCTCTCTCTACAACCGAGGCTGAATACATTGCCATGGGAGAGAGTGTATCACAATTGTTGTGGATGATCCACACCTTAGAAGATTATGGGCTTTCATTTAAGGCAGTGCAAGTGTTGTGTGACAACATCAGTACAATAAACCTAACGAAAAATCCAGTCCATCATTCAAGGACCAAACATATTGAAGTGCGTCATCACTTCATTAGAGATCACGTAGCTAGAGGAGACATTGCACTCACATATGTTGAGTCAAAGTCAAACCTAGCCGATATTTTCACCAAACCTCTTCCGGAAAATGAATTTAGTCATTTGAGGAGAGAATTGAGAATGTGTTTGACTCAATAGGCCATTAGGACCCCATCATGATCAATAAGGACAATTAAAACAACAAGAGAAATTGAGAAATTAATTTGGGCAACTTGGGGACATCTCACACAAACTATAAGGTTTAACAAATTATTTTTGTTTGCTAGAAATGGGGTGAGATGCTAGGATCAGCCAAATTATTCAAAATGTATCATGCATCCCTTGAATAATTAGGTTGAAGAGATATAAATTGAGTATGGGGAAGACCATTACATAATTCATGTGTATTTGGTTCCTAGATCTTACTCATATATTCCAACCAAGGAAACTTGGTTGGACCTTTACCTAGAAATTATATAACTTTGGTTGATTGACTGTTTGATACATTTGAATGATACTTTTCATGATTTTGATTGACACTAGGACAAGTCCTTGAAAGAATGATAGCAAGTTGGTTGTATTTTGACAAACTTGAAATTGAACATAACAAAGGTCGAAAATTTCAATTTTCAATCCTTAAGTTGTCTGTTTTCTAAATGTCTAAAACTTTCCGGCTATAAACAATTTCAGACCATAATCTTTAGGACATAGTTATGCCTGTAGATTCTTCAGGTTCTAGGTACTGAACTTGAAACTTTTCCTGGAGAAACTTCTACGAATTATCGAACATCTCTACGAATTTCAGTTACTGAAATTATTGGAGAAATTTCAGTATCAGACACTGATCGGTCTATAGACCGATCAGGAGAAGGTGGGTCGGTCTGTCGACCGATCCAGAATTCTCTCCATCCTTCTGTTTGTAATCTGATCGGTCCAGGGACCAATCAGGTTCGTTTTGTACACCAGGAAGAGTTACCTGATCGATCCGGGGACCGATCAGGTCAGCCTGGCACGCAGACCCCGCTACTGATCGCCTTCTGATCGGTCTACAGACCGATCAGAAGGTTCCCTGATTGGTCCAGGGACCGATCAGCGGCTACTGAGCGTCTCCTGATCGGTCTACGGACCGATCAGGAGGTTCTCGGATCGGTCCAGGGACCGATCAGGAGGCTCCTGATGTCTCCTGATCGGACAGCCGTCCGATCATTTCGACACATGGACACCCATCACCCTTAAAGCTTCCCGATCCTTTCTTTTCTCCCTTCACGCTGAAGCCCTAGCCGACACCTTCCTACACCTCACCTCTTCTCTTCTCGCCGGAACCCTAGCCAAAGCCCTAGCCAAAAGATTCTTCAATGGCACCAAGGTAACTCCATACTTCTCTTAAACTTGGCATTTCAGTTTCATTTCTCACCATATCTGTGTTTTTTGTTTCGGGTGTTGGTGGCTCCGGTGCTCACTTACTTGCCCCATTGTATCACATTGTTAACCCTTAGGAAGAAACCAGTGGGTGAAGGAACCTCTAAGTCTAAGTCACCTGAGAAGTCGAAGTCTAAGGCTCCTTCCCGACCTCAACCATATGTCTCCGGGAGATTTCCAAACCACCATTTTGAGGAAGCCTTTAAACAAAGAACTTTTAAATTGCTCCCTTGTAGGTCTGTAGATCGAAAATTCATGGACGAATTTTGTCCAACTGTGTCAGAAATCATTGCCTACTACAAACTTGATTCACTTGTCTACTTAGAACGAGATATCAATTATGACTTAGTATCTGAGTTTTATAACAATCTTCATCAAACTAATGATGTGAGTTATAAAACAAAAGTTGCTAAGCAGACTCTTGATTTCAGTTTTTCAGCCTTCTTTGACTATCTAGGTTGCCGGAGGTGTTCCGGAAATGTCTTTTCGATATATCCTGACTTACCAGACCCCTTACCTTCATCTTTTGATGTCACACCTGACTCTATTTATGAGTATTTCTTCAGACATCCGAGACCGGGTGGACTAGATGAGTTGGATGTTGATTTTCCTACTTTTGCAGCTTTGAGATTATCTGCCCCCGATTACATTCTTTTTAAGATTGTCACGAACTGCCTTCTGCCTATCACATCTAAACCATTATCTGAGATCCGACGGTATCATTGCCTGATGCTTTATGGATTGCGTCGGCGTTTCGACTTTGACATCATGTCTAGCATCTACTCTTCGATCATCTCCTATAGTCAGCCAAATAGCTTCACTGTTTATATGTCTTATGGGCATATAATTACAGATTGGCTCGAGACCCTTCAGATTGATGTCTCCAAGGGTAGAATAGTCAAGATGGTCAGGCAGGATTGCAGACTTGGGAAACGGGCATTTTCCAAGTCTGGCATCATAGGACAAAATGGGGATGTTCGGTGGAAGGATGGGAGAGCTCTAGGTGAGTTACCACGGGGACCTCCACGACAGGTTGCGGCTGCTCCTGTTGCTGCTCCTCCTGCTGCTGATGCGCTGGCAGATCGCCGAGCTGGAGAGTCGCATTGATCGGCATGATGAGCTGCTGGTTGCTGAGCTCCACGGGCTGCGCGTCCGGATTGACCAGCGCTATGATGATTTACGCAGTCAGCAGCTGGCGACACATCAGGCGATTATGGGATGGATGGCCAGATACCCACCTCCGCAGGATTTCCCGGGCCATCCATCCTCGAGCAGCGGCATGCCACCTCAGGGACCCACTCCTCCCGTTGATGATGCTGATGCTCCTCATGATGAGGAGACTAATTGATACTCATTATTCTATGATGTCATTTATCTGGGTTTTGGATGTTGTTTGTTGGATACTTATGTCTGACCTGGATACTTGCTGATTTCATATATATATGCTATTTTTTTCTTTACGTTTCACTTCTTATTTGCTATTAATTTGCTGTTCATATGCTATGTCTTGTATGTCTCTTATTAATTTATTACTGTCTTATAATACACTTAGAGGGCATTCTAGGAGATTCAGAAAAAGATAGTTAAGGGGGAGTCCTTTAACGTTTTCTTACCTAATTCACACCTTTTCGGTGTTGACAAAGGGGGAGAAGATAACTAAGTTTAGAGATAAATGAAAGTTTGTCTTTAGGGGGAGGATCTTGATTCCCCTGAAATTGAAATATGAACATTTCTGATCAAAACTTAAATCGTGTTGTCAAACAACAAAAAGGGGGAGATTGTTGATACAGTCTGACCTGGCTGTTGTTTTGATGTTGACACTGATTTAAGTTTGTATCAGATATTAATTAAACTCAGATTGATTAATGATCAAGGTTGATCATGTGGAGAGGAAAAGTCCAAGTACGGATACTTGGCACGCAAAGTCGGAGAGGGCTCGGTAGCTCGTTCTCCGGACTAGGTCAGAGAGGGCTCGGTAGCTCGTTCTCTGGACCGGACGAAGTCGGAGAGGGCTCGGTAGCTCGTTCTCTGGACCGGACGAAGTCAGAGAGGGCTCGGTAGCTCGTTCTCCGGACTAGGTCAGAGAGGGCTCGGTAGCTCGTTCTCCGGACTAGGTCAGAGAGGGCTCGGTAGCTCGTTCTGCGGAAGGTCGAGAGGGCTCGGTAGCTCGTTCTGGACCGAAGTCAGAGAGGGCTCGTAGCTTGTTCTCCGAAGTCGGAGAGGGTTTGGTAGCTCGTTCTGGACCAGGAAGACGTTAGGGTTTAGGGTGGGAAGCTCAAATCTAACACAGGCATTGGATCGGTGCTGATCGATCCGGTGATACTGTTGCGGATCGATCGTCGGCCGATCCAGTGATACTTAGTTATCGATCGGTGCGGTGACCTATCGGTAACCACGAAGCAGTATGGATTATCCGATTGATGCGGTGACCGATCGGTAACCACAAAAGCAATCGTGGGTTACCGATCGGTCTAGTGACCGATCGCAGAAGCGATGGGACGGGACTCGAAGCAATAAAGGGGATCGGTGCGTGGACCGATCCAGCCGATCGGTCCACGCCGATCAAGCATATCCGCATCGATCAGGGTGTGTCCTGATCGGTCCGGAAGGCTATGGATCGGTCTGTTGACCGATCCACAACAATGTCGTTTGTTTTCTGCTGTTTCTCTGCGATTTCTAATTCACCTGATCAAATCATCTGCTGTGAGATTTTTGAGTTACAGGTTGCAGGTGTCGTGCCAGTGCTTAATTTCAAATTAAGCTCCATCAGAAGAATAAGAACAAGTGCCCTTTCTGCTGTGTTTCACTGCAAGTGGTGCAATTCGAGTGTCAACGTTTACTGGCTGCGATCAGTTGGCAACAGCTTGACTCTTGCTCATTGGTTCGAGCTCAGAGACACCAGTGAAGACCATGGATGGTATTGGTGTGAGTTCAGAGAACCAGATGAGGAGGAAGAGTGATTGGCGACGCCTGAGTTGATTGCAGTGATTCGATACAGGTGACAGTGATTCGGCTCTGGCTGAAGACAGTGAGAAAGCAGAATAAGAAGAAGGAAGAAGAGAGGTTTGCTAGGATTTTTGAAAACTCTCTGTCGACCAAAGCAAGGGTGCGGTGTTGTTGAGCTCTTGGCTGAGGAATCCTTCTGTCTGTGTGCATTGCTTTCAACGTGGCTGTAAGTTCATTTGTTCATTCCTTTGGCCACTGAACTCTGTAAGTCTTGTGCTTCATTTCAAATATTTTTTGTGACTTTGTGGAGAGGTTACTCCACCGAGAAGGAGAAATACTTAGCCGGAATTTGTCCGGGGTGTGATCTACTGAAAGATCAAGGGATCATCCACCTTACGGACACGCCGAGGAGTAGGGGCAAGTTATCCTCGAACCTCGTACATACTTGTGTAAGCTGTAGGTTGTGTTTCTTTCCTTGCATCAGTTTTCGTTTTGTTTATTTCCGTTGTGCTAACGAGCTTTTGTGAGGAATTGATTGAGTTTTTAGTGGAGGATATTCACGTCACCCCTCTCTAGCCATCCGAAGGTCCTAACAACTGTGACCCTCTCGTCGTGGAGAGCACGCGGACGCAAAGAAGCCGCTGGGATCTTCATCTCAAGTTTTTCTCGAAACCCTAGCAGCCTTTTTGTCCGGTTGTAAGTCCTAAAAGCAAGTGTAAGTTGCTCACTCACCTGCGGTAAGAGTAGTTTGGTTTGTTTCTTCTCGTTTTTTTTCTGAAGCATGAAGAAGGGAGCAAAGAGTTGAGGTTGTGCCGTGTACCTCATAGTAAGGAATAGGGTTTCTGAAGTATGCTGCCATGAGTCTAATAAAAACAGGAATCGTATGGTTTTTGGGCTTTGTCACTGCGTCCTATGTTTTTAGATGGAGTTTGAGTTTTCGGTGGGTTATCTCTTTGTGGATTTCGTGGATCTAGCTTGCCTGTGAATGAGATTGTACTCGATTTTACTCTAAGATTTTACTGATGCGAATGCAGGTGGATTAGATTTCCTTCAAAGTCTTATAATTAGTATTCTCAGATTTTGACTCAAACCCTTTCTGTTTGTTACCTTAGTAGGCATGATCGGTTCATATATGGCCTTGTAGATTTCGGAATCTGTTGTGGTTGTAATGATCTCGAAGTTGTTCTGTTAAATTCTGCAGTGATTGAACAAATTTGCAGAAATACAAGATTTACCTTAGTTGTTGTTTTGTATTCTTGGATAGCTGAGGCTTCGGATTGGGTTTCCATGTGAATTGTTCTGTTTTCCTTGGAGTTCTGATGTTGATCCATTATCGTGGAGGACTGTGGTGATGTGTGAATTTTGTCTTGTTGGTTTGGTCTTGTGATTGTTTACGGATTTAGTATGATTTCTTTTATAAAGGATGGTTGACTGATTTATTTTTTTTAGGGTTGAAGAGTCCTTATGCTGAGGTGAGTTTGTGGTGTAAAGTAATAGAATTTAAGCCATACAGACTCTTGTTAATGAAATAGCTTCGAAACTGATACAGGATAGAAATTATGAATACGGTTTGATTTGTCATGATTAGTTATTTGTCGTGGGTTTCAAAGAAGGATTATGAATGATTTTAGATCTGTTCTGGTTTAAAGCATGCAGTGTTAGCTTTAGATACTTGTTGTTTAGATTTCCTTTGTTAATGATTCGGTAAGCTTGAGCAACCTTGTATTTGGCACTGCAGATTTTAGTTCTTTGCCACCTCATTGATTATGAACAACCTTGTTTCTGGATTTTGGATCTAGTTCTTTTGTGTCATTCAGTTTCGAGCAGTCCTATTGTCTAATGGTGGCTGCAGCATGCTTACTTTAGATAGCTTCCTATTGTAGATGGAATTATTTTTATATTCATAGCATGCTTACATAGTGATAATGGTCTTCTTGTACAACATGTTTAAAAAGACTGTATTTCCTTTTTACTTTCACAGCAAGTATTAATAATTGTGTTTATTCTGTGAAACTCTAGAATTTCCATGCATATAGTGTTTTATTAAACTCTTTTAGGGGTTATGAGTGATTATATGTAAGAAAAGACCAAGATCTTAAATTGATTCTAAATTCCAGAAGTTTAGGATTAAAAGCACACTAAGTGTTTGAATAAATGCCAAGGCATTTTGTTATAAGAGAATTAAAGAATACAAGTATAAGGAAGTTATAGTTAAAAAGAAAATAAGTATTTTACTTTTTAATGGCATGTACCGGACACAAGGTCCATTGGGTGGGCTCCTAGATCGCCCCTAGGCACAAGATCGCCTAGAAGTACCTTAGTAGTTTCGGGATTAGCTACCTCGACTCATATTAAGGATGCGCATAAATTGGTACAATGCCGAACCCAAGAGAAGTTGATTATTATTTTAAAGTAATAAAGTATAAGTTTTGAAACAAATGAAACTTACTTTTAGTTTTCTTTCTTTATTACTAAGTTTTCCATGTTTTAGTGGACTGTAAACGTTTGAGATTGTACTTTATAGTTCATGTCATTTGAGTTCATCTTTGTTTTAGATTGTTATTACTGCGTGGTTGTGAAATATATATACCAGTCACATGTGGCTGATGGTTATTATTTGCATGTATTGATGAATTTGGTCACCGGTACAGGGGAGACTCTGTCGAAATTTTTCGATAGGGATTCCTCGTGGTTTCGATCACACCGGTTAAGTAGAGTTAATAGTTAAGTAACGATCACCTTAGAGAGTAGTAGTAGTAGTAAGAAGGGTGGTCGTTACAGAGCACATCACCAGTTACATGATCTACACACACAACCACTCATGGGTTAATGGTGCATCAGGCAGGGTGTGTGTAGTTTGCTCTGTCAGGCTCCGCTGATCCGCTCATGGGTAGTGTTGACTACAGTGTGGTAATGGGCAGGGATCCATCCTTTGGACTGACTCAAGGAGATGAGAGCATTGAGCTCCCCACTTGGTTTGGGGTAGGAGGATAGGTGTACTTCGACACATCCTGTCCACTCGGTCACTCAGGAGTAGTGATGGCAGAGTGCACAGTTGTCATAACCCTACCCACTCAGTCTCACCATCGCGCGTGAGATGGCTGACTGGCGTCAGGGGTGACCATGTCATTTTTGCATCATATGCATGAATTGCATTTATTGTTTGTGATTACTGCACTTTGGAAGTTGCATTTTTATGGATGCATATGTTTGACATGCATACATGATACCTTATGTATTTGGTCTGATGATCCTGCATTTGTTGGTGAGGTTCACACTCTTATGTTCGGATAGGAGGTCCTGGTGAGTACAGTTTATTCAGCATTTTCAGTTTGCATTTCCTATTATGGTTTAGGAAATTGTACCGCATGATTATTACTGGAAGTTATCTTTTACTATGTATATCAGCTTGATACCTGCTAAGTTGTTGAACTCACTCCGTTGCATTATTCCTATTACAGGTAGATGTTTAAGCAGTTGCTTGGAGGTATCATGTCTGTCAGTCACTCGTCACATCAGAAGACAGTTTTACCTCGCACTTGCTTTCTTTTTATACATTCTTTATTGATTTTAGCATTGTATTGGTGTTTAGCCATGTGGCTATTTTATTTGATTTTGGTGTTGTATTTATGTTTAAGCCGTGCCAGCATGCATTGCGTTGTTTTGGTTGTATGGGCTTCCCGTTTGTTTTTCTGCTGTGTTTTTAGCGCAGCCTTATGGCTGTTTAATATATATAACCGCATGGTTGTATTTTTAGTACAGTCGTGTGAGCTGTTTTATATATATAACTGTGTGGTTGTGTATATTTCAGCTGTGTGGGCTGATGTATTTTGTTTATTAATGTATATATGATTCAGATTGTCACCGGTACAGGGGAGATGTTATCGGATTTTCCTCTGGCAGAGACTCCTCTGGGACGTGACAATATGACTTGAGTCTGGATTCGATTTTGACTTGATTATCTAACTCCAACGGTTCCTCGTGAAGTTTGGTCAGGCAAGTCCAAAACTCATGGGCATCCTTGACCTTTCCTATCCTGCATGTAACTTTGTTAGGTAATAGATCTGAAATTAACTTTATTATCTTTTGGTTTGCTTCTGAGTTCTGGGTTGATCATCTCAGTGTCATGCCGTCATCAAAGTCGTTCATAAAGATGAAGCTTTCCATCCGCATCCTCTACAAATTGAATTCGTGCCTCTCGTATATCTCATATGGTGGCAGTTCATGGATGCTTCGTCCTTCTTGATGAGACATTGATATACTTGCAAAAATTATAGACACGAAGCGATTTCCAAAACTTTGTCTTGGGGTAAGTAGTGTGGGAGATAAAAAAATTAAAGGTATTTCATCAATTTTTTTTAAAAATAATAAAATAATAATAATAAGTATTATGACAAAATTTACCAGAATGGTTATTTTGTCAATTTAATTTATAGTGAAAAAATTGAAGTGAATTTTTTTTAAAAAAAAATGGAGGGAAAAACGAAAGGCATAAGAATAATTTTTAAACGAAAATGATATATAATTTTGCTTTAGAAAAGGACCCCCTTTATCGGATTAGTGGTAGCACCAATTCAAAGCGGTACCTGCTCTGATACCACTTGTTGGATCGTAGAGTTCACTGGAGGGGAGGGGGGAGGGGTGAATAGCAATTGTCAAAAATTCGTTATCGAGTAAGCAGTGGAAACAGAAAGTTAAACACAACGTTAACAAAAACCAATTTTACTTGGTTCGAAGCATTCGTTGACTCTTACTCCAATGCTTGCACGTGAGAGTGTTTTCGTTGGACAATCACTAATAATTCACAAAAGTATTATACGATTTAGTGCAAGAATTATGAAAAGAATACCAACAACAAGGAATAAAAAATTAAGTCACAGGTTGTCGGAGGAGCTTTGCAGGATCGCAGGAACAGTGTGCAACAGAGCAATCATAGAAGGAAGTTGTGTCTCTTTGCTCAAGGTGGAGAGCTCCTTATATAGGTAGCTTCGGGCACGCAGATACCTTTCGGGCGCCTGGACCATGATGTCAGCCCAGCCAATCAGCGTGTTCTGTATTGCGACGAGATAAACTTTTGCATTCCGGACGCCCATATCCCTTCTGGGTGCCCGGACCTCTTTTTCCAGCAAAAGCTTTTTCCTGCAAGAAAAAGATTAGTCTGAGACAATAAACATTATACTACCCTTCAAAACAAAAGTTAGCATAAATATAATAGAAACAGAGTAGTAATTAGATTCTGTCTCCTCAAGACCCGAATTTAGTCAAGATCTCAACTTAGATTTTCGAAATGGATCTAAGTTGGATCGGCGCCTACTATTCCCTCAAACGGGGAACGCACCCTTTCCAAGTCACTTCCCTCTAGTGACTTACCTTAACTTACCATTTTGGCAAACATTCCGTCAGCCCGTCGACCTGTCTGGGCTTCGTGCCAGATATCTGGTCTGTCCGTTGACCTAGCTGGATTTCATGCCAGAAATCTGGTCAGTCCATCGACCTATCTGGACTTCATACCAACTATCCGGTCAGCCCGTCAACCTAGCTGAATTTCTTGTCAGATATCCGGTTGGTTCGTCGATCTATCTAGACTTCTCCTGCACACTCAGTTATATAGTTAGATCACAACAAACCTAACTTAACTTACTTTGTCATTCATCAAAACCTGAGTTAGACCGTTAGTGCTAACCGCACCAACAAGTATTTCATCTAGCTGGGCATACATATAGATTTATGATGTTAAGTGCTTTAAGCCCGACCAGTATGTAAACCAGACAGGTGTACATGGAGAGTTATGGGGCTAAGTGCTTTTAGGCCTGACCGACCTTTCTTCTAATCGATTGGTCCTTTCCCGCACGACTTGTTATTCGATTGAGCTAAACCTGAGAGCCCTGATACCGGGCAAACCACGAAGCTAACTAGGAAATATTCTCCTATCTTAACTTTAACTGATACATTCTCTTGACTTTGAGTACCATATCACTTTAACTTTCACCATAATGTCATTTCCTTGGTTCACTTATTACACATCGTATCAATCAATTTTATCAAAATAAATTAATCTCTATAAAACCATCCAAATATCAAATCAGTATTTTATGCTTGAAGACAACTTTATAGTCTTAATTTACCCATCCAACTCAAGTTTTTTCACTAAATTCAACAATAAACATGACCTAACATGGGGATCAAACCATGACACTCCGTTAAAGCATCCACATCAATTTCCTTATTACTATATCTAAAATTTAGGGTAAATGATCTACTTTATTAAATTTAGATAATCACTTTTTACTACACACTACATCAAATATCCTAAAATTTTCATCATCCTTAATTTTTTTTTATTATTTTCTTCTCCTTCTTCTATTTTTTATTATTATATTTATGGAATGAGTGGAAGGAGAGAGATTGAAAAGATTGAGTGGAAGGAGAAAGATTAAAAAATATTATTTTATTTTTAAGATAGATGTTTCATTCCCTAAATTTAGAGAATTACTATTCATCAAATCTAAATTTAGGGAATATATAGGGTAACTGATGCAGACGATTTTTAATTATCCTATCCAAAATTTAATGTAAAATTTTTAGATATGATAGTTGATATGAATACTCTTACCTATTAAATGATTAACCACCGTCATGTTATTTTCAAATCTCATTTCATAGTTAAATTTTAAATTGAATGGAAAGAAATAGGGAAGGAACAGCAAATAAAAAAATAGTTGTCTCTCTAATTAAGGAGCTAATTCTATATATGTTATCCTAGACGCTAATATCAAGTGCTTAACTAATTGTCTCCCCTCTGATTTCATGGCCTACTTCAACCTAACAAATTATTTAAAGAACTATCATTTTCTCCAAAGATTGAAGTCTCACTCCAATTTTTTAAATTTATTTTAACTCCACTAATCATTAATAAACATAATAAATAGGCATATTAATATGTATCACGCCATTAAAACATTGAATTCCCACAAATAAGAGAAATTATGGAAAACATGCATTAATCTGTCTAACTAATGGCCATTGATTAGCCAACATATGACATGTCCTTGCAAACTAATCATTAATTAGAATCTAATAATTTCTGTCTGCTAAACCCCTTTAATTAATTGTCATGCATTCAGTAAAACGTATGTACTGTCTATTTAATGCCCACATGACCGGGCCTGCGATCAACGTTAAGCCGGACCGACCGGCCGGTTCATTTCTTGGTCCGGTTTTGCAGACAATTATTATAATTATTATTAAAGCGCCACAAGCTGCCCTGCCCTCTCACGCACTCTGATCACCCGCCATTAATGCGTGCTTGGAGCTCGCTCCAAGTCCAAGGAGAGTCTTCTAGTTGGTCGTTACGCACATTTCCTCTTCTTCTAATCGTTTGATCAGCGTTCATGGGCAAGAAGCTCGGCTTTGGCTCCTTCTTACTCAAGCTCCGGCACGCGCCGCCGCCGTGGCCCTCCTGCAGGGAGCCGAAGACGGAGTCCTTCCGGGACGCCTCCGTCTACAAGACCGTCAATTCGGTCCACTTCGAATCCGCCGAGTCCTGCTTCACCCACTCGTCGACTTCGGAGGCGCGGAAGAGCTTCTCCGCGGCGTCGGAGGAGGCGGTGGTGCCGCTGCGGCCGGCCGACCGGATCTTCTTCCGGCGGTCCGGGGAGACCAGTTCGATTCTAGAGGAGGCGAAGCCGGTCTGCACCGGCGACGACTACGGCGACGCGCCGCCGCCGTTTGAAGGCGGCGTCGCGCTGGCCGTGAACTCCGAGGACCCCTACCGCGACTTCCGGCGGTCGATGGAGGAGATGGTGGCGGCGCACGGTCTCAGCGATTGGCGCCGCCTCGAGGCCCTGCTGGTCTGGTACTTGAGTGTCAACCGGAAGAAGACGCATGGGTTCATCTTTGGGGCCTTCGCCGACTTGATTGTGGCCCTCGCCTCTTCCCCTGCTTCCTCCTCCTCCAATTCATTTCAAGTTGCAGAAATCAAGGAGCATGAATCAACCGATTCCAATCAAATGCTTGTTTAATCTGAATATCCAAGAGATTGCGAAATCTCCCTCCTCTCTTTCATTCTCCCCTGCCTGTTCTATTTCTGAGTTCGTTCATTTTGAAGCATTTCCAATGTACATTCTTGGGATTCAAAGAAACTTCATTTCCTGTATGTATGGATAATGGAGCTGACTAAACTCCATGTTCCATGCTTATTAAGTGCATCGCATGATCATTAGTTAAGACAAATGAGTAATCCCAACAGATGTGAGAAATGATAGACGTTAGGCATGTCTCTTAATAATTCTAATATAGAAATGCAAGTGGTTCGTAGATAGTTTTGGAAACAACAGCTATAGCTTCAACAGCAGGTCATGACAGCAACTCACACTGTTCATGGGGCTGAGGTTTCGCTGTGAGCCATGCACAACAAGGCTGATGCATCAACATCAGATCCATGGCAGATCCCTCTACTGTGTGAGGCCGGAATGAACTGTTGATGTTGTTGGATGGGTACAAAGCATGATCAGTTGGAAAAGGAAACAAATCCCATTAATGAGTGGTTGAGTCGAACTGTTGCTTGTGATCATAGTTACTGATCTCAGGCCACTTTTCCATACAACTCGATGATGGCCTTCTTCTGCAGGACTGAATAATATGGTTCTTTGAGATCTCTGGAGAAGCTACCTGACAACTCAGGAGTTGAGTGCATCTAATAAAGTAGAGTTGAAGAATTTTTATAAGTATATTGTTCGTATGCTTTCGTTTCTCTACCATCATTCATCAGCCCTCTTTGCTCTCTACTATCAACCCTACATATAAATATAATAATTGCTATCGAATCCTCTCAAGGATGATTCAAGCTTCCAGTCTGTATCAAGAAGAGGGAAACTTGTAAAAGCATCATTCGATAAATTCGTTTACAATTAATACTTGTTGGGGCTAGAACACTTTTCAATATTCCGCCCTTCAAGAAGGCCTAGCCATGGTAGAGTAAGGTTCACCCCATGCTATGAATATCTCATGCAATCCTCCTCCTCCTCTCACCTAACGCATAGTAGTACTAAATGCTCACTCACAGCTTATTTGTTGTTAGATGTAGCTAGTGATCAACTTGTTTCTTCTTAAAGATGTTCGTATGGCTAAAGAAAACTTAAGAAGATTTTCTTGTGATCTACTCTTGAAATTGCTAATTATAAAAGCCAAATATGTCAGTGAGAGCCATGCATGTTGGTGACACATTACGGCCACCTTATAGGTTTAGCTTCATCTTCACGAATATCTAATA
Source organism: Zingiber officinale (assembly GCF_018446385.1). Classification (NCBI taxonomy): domain Eukaryota; kingdom Viridiplantae; phylum Streptophyta; class Magnoliopsida; order Zingiberales; family Zingiberaceae; genus Zingiber; species Zingiber officinale. The sequence goes on along the minus strand of NC_056002.1, from coordinate 24,211,521 downwards.
GATTTATTGCTTGACCATGAGTTTATGGGAGAGGCCTCAGGCATGCAACTCTGTCGTGGAGGATCTATCTAATCATCTCAATGGTATCTCTAAGTTATGGTATTGGGGACTAACGTTCCGATACGATATTGTATGGAATGAATGATAAACGCTGCAAGATCATTAACTAGGAGTTAGTAGCCATGACTCACAAGGTTCTTGTTGAGACTAAAGGACAATGGTTTTCATGTAACCACCACCAATTCAGTGGGTCTCTCGTGATCTCTTCAAGTTAAGCCAGTGCCCCAACGCTAGGTCACTTTGGAATTCAATTCCAGAGGTACGTAGCTGTGTGTTAATTGTGAGATGGGGACGTCACAAAGTTAATGCCTTTGCAAAGGTGATTTTTTTTTTCACTTTGCAGGACATGATCTTCAGGATACTGCTCATGGATCCACATATGCATTCTTCACAAATCGATGAAGGTTTAAATGTTGTCTTTTCCTTGGGAAAAAGTGGCATTCATCAAAGTGATTTTTTTTTTCCTTTTTATAAAAAAGGCTAAAACTGAGTATGTTAGATAGTTGTTTTTCCCCATACAAATCAGTGTTAAATGATTAGTTTACACTTTAATAATCAACCAAAATAAGAGAACAATTCAATCAATCAACCATACTGTACTTATGATTGTAGCGGTATGAGATGTGCATTTTGCTAGTAAAGCGGTGGGGTATTCTCTTACTTTTTTTTTTAAGTATAGAAAGTTCGGTATTGATAAATTAATAAATAAATTTTTTTAATAGAACTGATGGACTTGTGAGTACTTTTTAATTTATACCGAATGAAAAATTTTTATAAGATTAAATCTGTCACATTCCAAATTGATCAACAAAATATTTATTCTACTTTTAGATATTCATGCATATAATTTTTTTTATAAAATGTCATATGCTAATCTGGATATCTTACACAATATTTCTGTATACTTTAATGGGAATTAATCCTTATTTATTTTTATAAATTTATCGTGTGTGATGACTAATTCAGCTTTTTAAGTTATATAAAAAAAGATAAATTATGAATTAGCTTATACTGATAGCTAAGGACTAAAGTGAGAGGAGGAATTTTTTTGTATGAGGATATGTATTCGTCACGTGAGTCATTCTAATCTCTTATCAATTTATTTTTCTACCTCCTTCAATTTAAGGAGACAATTAATTTTAATGGTCAGGACTTGGAAGTTATTTCTCATATCTATTTTTTTTCTTAAAAGAGAAAAAAAAAACTAACTGGATTGTTGAATTAGTGCAGCCATTGATTGTGAAGAAAGAGCACGCTAGCAATCTCAAAATCTAAAGCAGACAGTCAAACAGATCACAAATCCTAAAATCTGGAGAACAAAGTCAACGATTAGGCACTCCTCTTGTTCCTACGAAGTTCACATCTTTGATTTTGCGGGGATTTGAGATCCTATCACCACCCAGGCGGAGTTAGTGCGCCAGGTGGTAGCAGGATCTCAACTCGGCTTCTTTGGCCGTCGGGCTCACCGCCGGCGACGGCGGAACGCGGAGGAGGACGGCGTCGAGGGGGAGGTCGTAGAAGAGAAGAGGCCACCCCAAATCTCGGCGAAGGCGCGGAGGATCAGGTGGTGGTGCCGAGGCGCGTTAAGGGCGAGGAAGCGGTGGAGCAGGTCGCGCAGGTCCTCCCAGGCATAGATCTCCATCTCCACGATCATCTGCAGCATCGAGTCGCGGAAGTCCAGGAACGGGTCCGACGAGTCCTTCACCACAGCCACGCTCCCGTCCACCACGCCCTTCCTCGGCGCCGCCGCCCGCTTGCTCTTCTTCCTGCTCGGCTTTCGCCGGCCGCCCTCGGCGGCGGCAGTCTCCTTCGGCCTCTCCGGCGATAAGTTGCAGCGGGAGGTGGAAGAGGAGTCGCCGGCGGTTGTCGCGGTGAAGCTGCTGGTTCCCCAGTGGGAGGTGGTGGTCGAAGGAGAGAGAAAACCGCCGTCGCTTTGAGGCTTGGATTTCGTCGAGCAGGAGAAGAAAGATGGGAGCTTTGGCCGGCGGCAGCCGCATCCCACCTCAACCACAACCGGATGCCGCAACAGGAACTTTCTCATGCCCGAAGCCATCGTAAACGAGAAAAAGATGCGATCTTTACCGGTCGCCGGAGGAGAGGCAAGCGAGAAACCACAAAAAGCTTGGATTTTGTGGTGCATCCATCAGAGTGGAAACAGAAACAGAGACTGGAAGGTAGAATTGGCAAGAGGAGGAAGAAAAAGAGGGAAAAGGAAGGGTCGGGTTGTTTGCTTTCAGGTTCAAGGAGGTGAAGCTTTTAGCATTTTAAGGAGAAGATTGGGGTTCAGGTTAAACAACGAGAGGGAGGTAGAGTTAATTGCCCATGTGAAGTCAATAAAGAGGAAGAACCTCTTCTTGTTGCAAAAGGCATTTTAATGAGATAGAGTCTTTGGGAATACCAGACTGCTGCAAAGAATTGAAAGCCAGATTTAAGCGTAAGCAGTAAACTTTCTCAGCTCATTATTCTTTTTCTTCATTTTTTTTTTCTTCTGTTCTTTTCTGCTCGGTAAATAGAGTCTGCGATCTCGGAATTCTGTTTGTGTTAAATGGCACTAATGCATGATAGTGATGACAGACATAGAGTATGCTTCCTTCTCAACTTCTTTTGCTTCCGCTAATTGCTTCGCTACTGGGGGTTCCATCGTCGATGCAGAAAGTGTGAAATAAAAAAGGAAAAATAAAAGAAAGCACTTGCTTTACAAATTAGCCAGGGAAGAATCGGTTTTGGAGACCAAAACTTGGCAGTTGGGAGTTGGCACAGCTGAATTGGCCGTATGTGATTAAGAACTGTGTGTAAGTAAGAAGAGCAGTGACCATGACATTGACCAGTCAAAAGCAGACCACGAGTTCTACATAAATGTTTGAGAACTTCAACTCATTCGATCTGGGGAAGCTCAATCTTCCTTCAGTTTAACTGCATGGACTCGAGGTCAGTCATCAAGCTGCATTTTTCTGCAGAATGAATGGTGTTCATGTACAGAGCTGTGCGTTCATGAAGCCACCTGGTGAATCCGTATAGAGCTGTTTTTTTTTTAATTGGGAATTTCACACTTTTAGGATATAGTTGAGTTGGTTATTGTCGGTATAGCCAACATTAGATAATTGAATTTATATTTTAATTATGATAAAAGAATTTAAAATTAAGTTATTTTAATCTAATAAGTGTGACTGAGTTGATAGAAAAATCTTAACTGATCTCAGATAAAGAAAAATTCCTAATTGAGATTAATCAGGTAGAAATTTCTAGCTATGATTAGGCAACGAAGTCTTGATCCGAAGAACTGGGTAAAGTTTTGGTGGATCGAGGACTTTGAGCGAAATTCTAAAGTCGAAGACACTAGGTGAAAATTATGAGGGTAGCGAACATCAGGTGGAAGATTGGATGGGTCAGGGATCGAACATCCAGCATGAAATCATAAAAGTCTAAGGCGCTAAGCAAAAGTTCAGATGGTATGGAGGACCAGTTTGACAAAAGGTAATTTCTTCTGAGAGAAGTAGGTGAGGACGCGTTCTCTATTAGATGTCGATTCGACCTAGGATTTTTGAGAAAATCGAAAGTCATAACTGGACAGTTCGGAGACTATCAAGAAGTTCTATTATTCATATTTTATTATGCTAACCTTATTTTGCAGGGTATATTTGGTATTTTGGATTAACGTATCTTGTAGGGAGTGAAAAACATATTTCAATCTCGGATGAACAGTGTTCAAGGCGCCTCAGAGGCGCCTCGAGTGTCTTGGCCGAAGGTTCGCACATAGAGGTGCGGAGATGCCTTCCATGCGCTTGAAGACACCTTGGAGACTGGATGGAAGACGTATTCCATGAGCTTAAAGGCATCTTCGAAGGGTAAACTTCATAGATTACAGAAGTTATTGTCTCCGACGCTGCGGGGATAAGCTGCATCGCTAGAGGCGCCTTCAATGGGGTTGAAGGCGCCTTCAGCAGTTTATAAAGGTCTTGTTCGAGTAGTGGCTAGATAGAACTTGATTTCATGATTACTCTCTTGTACGCTGCTCCAAAGACAATATGATGAAGCCATAACGTTGCTCCGACAACCAGAAGCTCACAATTTCAACACCGTCATTATCGGTATATTGTAATTAAATTACTTCACTTATAATTCTGCTATTTGTAAAGATTTTTCGAAATTATAGTGATTGTCCAATGAAAGTGATCAACAATCGCGGGCCTTGAAATAGGAGTCATTACAGGCTCCGAACCAAGTAAAAACCAAATATGTCAGCTTAACTTTCTATTTTCCTTTCTTTATTTCTTTTCCGCCGCACTTACTCTAACATGATTGTTTTAAACGAATGTGAAAGCCACAAGTACTTTCACACCCCCCCCCCCTCAGCGCGTTTTGATTCTACAGTTATCACATAGTAGATTTATAGAATTAAATAAGGATGGAATCTCGATAAAGTTTGAGAAATTATCCTTTTATTTGATGGTTAATTTTGATTCTTGATTTACTAACTCCTAATAGTGTGGGATAATCTTTAAAGGGTTGTCATGGTGACTGATCCTATCCGAAATTCAAAGAGACGGAAAGCTGGGGATGTGACGCTTACGCTGACCTCCTGTGAACTCCGTGCGGACCTGCAACACAAACTATGTCAGTGCTAAGCCAGGAAAGGAGTCTCCGGCGTTGGCCCTCCGACGCTCAAGTCAGTCACCGGCGATGAGAAATGAAGTAGAGCAACAAGAACTGCAGCACAAATAGTGAATATCGTGTGTATTGCGTACCTCCGTTGATGTTTGGACCCCCCCTTTATATAGAGATCTGGTAGCGTGTGTGCACGCTTCCCAAGATGAGCACACATCCCAAAGCTTCCCCTAAAAAGATTTGCCAATAAAGTGTCCCTGACACAGTACCTTAATGGGTCGAGCATATCTCTGAAGTGATAGTGGAACCTTCCGCCGTACGATTTTCTGGCAGCACATGCCCGGTGTCGGCGGCACCAACTCCCAAAAGGTTATCACTAGATATTATCAGAAGTGTACTGCTAGGCCGAGCGGGTTAGCCGCTCGGTCGAAATTCTGCCGACTTGGTGCTCCGTCTGGCCGGCCGCACCTCGCTGTTCCTCCGTATGTGTCTGCTCGATCGAAGGTCCACTGTGTTATTGTCGAAACCCGTAGTCAGGCTGAGCGGGGTAGCCGCTTGACCAAAGTCTGTTGCCAGGCCGAGCGGAACAGCCGCTTGGCCAAGGTTGAACTTTGCATATCTCTGTTGTCTGGTCGAGCGGGGTAGCCGCTCAGCTTGGTTTCTGCATATTATCTTCCTTGAGCATCGGTTGTTTGATTGTTCCCCATGTCGGGGGCGATGGCGGGTCGGAGCCCTTTCCCCAGTCGGGGCATGAGTCGCTCGACTGACCGATACCGTCTATGCATTGACCGTTTTGACTTTGACCTCCATAGTGGCAGCGGGGTGGGGCCCCTCATCATCACCGCATCACAAGCGCCCCCCTCAAGTCTAGTTGAACGAAGTTGCAAGTCCGATTGACTAGATAATTGTCTGAGCAGACTTCTTCCTGATCGGCCTTCGATATCTTGGCTAAGACGACTCTCCGTCGGTTGATCTGTTGAAGCTTGTCGTTCGACCGTAGGTAAACTCCTCAATCCTATCGACGCGTCAAAGGTTTGTACTTGTAAAATCTCTACTTAGGCTGTCTTAGGCGAGCGCGAGCAAGGCTTACATCACCTAGATTTCTGGGAAATTGTGCAAATCCCCGCTTATTAAGGCTGAGCACATTCCCATGCCTTCATTAAATGCCGACCAGTGGTGATGCACCACGTGTCACTCTCACTACCGCCGCACGCTTGACGTGACCGGGTATTGATGTGACGTTCGGAGGTTTGAATTCAACGGTTCGATCTTTGTCTGGGTTTCTGCGACTTAGATCGGATGGCTCCGGTCGACCGACCCCCAGGCTTATAAGTCCGTGCGTGTCATCGCCTTTGCGCATTTCGCCGTCGTGCTCTTTGGTGCTACCTACTTCGTGCTCCGGCTGTTGGTGCAACCTTAGGTCAAGGTTGACCTGGGTGACCCGACTCGAGTTGACCTGACTCGAGGTATATTTTGATGTTTGACAAAAATAGAGAAGTTGTATTTTGATGTTTGACAAGAATAGGAACTTGGGGGATTGTAGGTGCAACCTTTGGTCAAGGATTGACCTGGTTGACCCGACTTGAGTTGACCTGATTCGGGAAAAGTCCAAGTATGGAGACTTGGCACGGAAACGTCCAAGCAGGGAGCTTGGCACGGGAAAAGTCCAAGTACGGAGACTTGGCACGGAAAAGTCCAAGCAGGGAGCTTGGCACGGGAAAAGTCCAAGCAGGGAGCTTGGCACGGGGAAAAGTCCAAGTATGGAAGCTTGGCATGGGAGGTCGGAGAGGGCTCGGTAGCTCGTTCTCCGGACTAGGTCAGAGAGGGCTCGGTAGCTCGTTCTCTGGACCGGACGTGGGAGTCGGAGAGGGCTCGGTAGCTCGTTCTCCAAACTAGGTCAGAGAGGGCTCGGTAGCTCGTTCTCTGGACCGGACGAAGTCAGAGAGGGCTCAGTAGCTCGTTCTCCGGACTAGGTCAGAGAGGGCTCGGTAGCTCGTTCTCTGGACCGGACGAAGTCGGAGAGGGCTCGGTAGCTCGTTCTCCGGACTAGGTCAGAGAGGGCTTGGTAGCTCGTTCTCTAGACTAGAAAGGCTCTAAGGTTTAGGGCTGGGAAGCTCTAAAACCAACAGAGGCATTGGATCGGTATGTTGACCGATCCAGTGATACTTTGGTTGTCTGGATCGGTCTGTTGACTGATCCAATGATATCTTAGTTATCTGATCGGTCTCGTGACCGATCAGTAACCACACAGTAGCTTTCTGTGGGTTATCTGATCGGTCTGGTGACCGATTAGTAAGAAGCGATGGGATTCAGAAAACAATAGGGAGATCGGTCTGTGGACCGATCCACCTATGGCCTGATCGGTCCACATACCGATCAGGGCCCTAAACCAACTCTCTGTGAGAGTTGGGATCGGTCTGGGGACCGATCAGCCTAGGGCCTGATCGGTCCAGGCCTAGCCGTTGAGTCACAACGGCTAGATTTCTGCTTCTTCTTTGTCTTCTTCACAGGTTCAGGATATAAAGGGTCTCTACATCAACAGTGCTGCTAGATACTACTCTTCTTGCTCCTGCGATCTGAGCTTTGTTGAGCTCTTCACTGTTGAAGCTTCGTGTGAGCTTCCCTCGGCTGGGTTTCCAACTGAACAGTTGCTTCTGTGGTTGGCATCCGTGAAGTTGCTGCTTCATCAACAGTCGACGAGAAGGCAAGCAAACTAGTGTTTTACATTCATATTGTTCTTGACTTCTTGCTGTATTTCTTGTACTCTGATCTTGTTGTTGCAAGAGAGATTGTGGCGAGGTTTCTCCACCCAGAAGGAGTTTTTATTAGCTGGTTCTCCGGGGTCTCATCCACCGACGGATTGATAGGATTCGTCCACCTTACGGACACGCCGAGGAGTAGGAGTATCATCTCCGAACCTCGTTATATCGTCGCGTTTGAGGTTTGATCTTCTCCATTTTCGTTTCTATCTTTTATTTCCACTGCGCTAACTAAAATTGTAGGAAGAAACGAGAATTTGGGGTCGGCTATTCACACCCCCCCTCTCTAGCCGCGTCCGAAGGTCCTAACAAGTGGTATCAGAGCGATGTCGCTCTTCGTCGGATTAACACCCGGGGGAGCACGAGCTAGAGAATGGATCAACTTGGAGAAGACATCACAATTCCACCCTTCTACGATCGCGACGACTTCGCGTATTGGAAGGTAAGAATGAAGTATTTTCTTATGACTAACCTAGTAAATTGGAATTGTGTACAAGCAGGTTTTATTCCTCAGGTGGATAAAGAAGGAGAACCTCTCGAGAAGAAGAAGTGGACGAAGGAACAAATCCACCAATCCATAATCAACGACGAGGTAACGAAAATCTTTGAATTTTCATTACCTAATGATATCTTGTGTAAGATAGGTAGATACAACAATGCCAAGGAGTTGTGGAACAACTTGGCTAAGTTCCATGAGGAGAGCTCCAATTCAAGTCATGAAGAGGAGTCAAGTGAGCCAAGTAGCTCACATCATGGAAATATGGAATTAGAAGTTGAGGGCTACTCAACATCTAAGGAAGAAGAGGAGGAGAGTTCTTCTTCAAGATTGGAGCAAGAAGAAGAAGCCTCTACCTCTGGAAGGGATGAAGGAGAGAGCTTATATCCATCCTCAACCCTAGGTAACTCAAACAACTTAATTTCAAGTAAATTACATATAATGTGCTTTGAGTGTAGGGAATATGGGCATTACAAAAGTAAATGTCCAAAGAGGATTAGGAAGACTCCACTAGCACCAAAAGTCAAGGAAGCCGGAGTCCCGATACGCAAGGGCAAGGAGCACGTGGTGTGCTTCCAATGCAAGCAGAGAGGACATTATAGGAGTCAATGTCCAAGGGGGAGGCAACCTCACAAGGACAAGAGACCAAGCACATCTATGGGGGGAGCTAAGGCAAACCCTAAGGTATCCTTTAAGGCACATTCTTGCAATTCTAATAAGACACATGCTAGTAGTTTTATTGCAATTGTCAATAATGATAAGCATGATAACCATAGAAACCGATACATGTGCTTAGGTGCCAAACATGTTAGCCTAGATAAGGACAATACTAGAAATGCCAACCCTAGAATTAACTCATCTAAGGTTAAGGAAAACCTAGATAGGAATCCCAAAACAACTAGACATATGCCTAGGAATACCTCAAAGAAAAATGGAAAATTAAAGCTTGAGGTATTAAAGAAAGAGAATCAAGTCTTGAGGTCAAGACTTGACACTTTAGAAAATGCTCTTAAGAATTTGGAGAAGTCAACTCTAGGGTCCAAGGGTCAAAAATCAAAGCCCAAGGACATGAGAGGTTTGGGTCACAAACCTAAGTCTCAAGTGGTCAAGCCCACTTATCATAATGTTCCATTCGATTATGGAACAAGACCTAGGGCTAGGAAGACCATCACCAAGGTCACAAGGGGAGTCACCCCTAGAGTTGATCTTAATGAGTCACAAATGACCAAGGCTTTAAAGCCTAGGAGGGTCATTAGGAGGGTTGCTAGGGAAGTCATCCCTAGTGAATATTTAGTGAACCCAATGAGCTCAAATAGGTATTGGGTTCCTAGGAGCGTGATTCCTTCACGCTAGATGGTTTAGGGTGTGCCAACCTTAATTGGATAGGTAGTTAACCTACTCATGGCAAAAGGTGGCATTTTAGGAATTTTCAAGGTGTAATCAAGCCTTGAAAATCAAATTAAAAATTATTCCTAAGGTGATTATGGTGTGCCAACCACATTTGAGGAGTTTTCTAGGGTCAATCTAATTGGCACATAGTGATCTAAAAATCTTTAGTATATGATTTTAGGTCTATTACACTTAGGAATATAGAATTTATGATAAAATGATCAAAATTATCAAAAATGGCAACTAAGGCTAGGATTAGGTATTTTCTATACCTTTATATGTTATTTGCCATACATTGTTTGTCATATGTCATGTCATGACATCATATTTATTTTATTATCATTTGAAATGTCATGATAATGCTTAGGTTAGTTATATGTCATGCCTTATTTAAGTTTCGTACTTTATGCCATGACATCATTCACTTATGATATTCTTGTATGCCATGTCATCATCTCTTGCATTTATGATCAATTAAATTGATTTAAGGATAAAAACACAATTTGATATGAAGATTAAATTGTTGTTTAGAAAATGCATGAGAACTTAGCTTAAGATGACCTAAACCCATATCTCACATCAAAATTGACTTGAATGTGTTTGATACACCTTAGATGTATGTGAGATATTAGGATTATGAGTTAGGATCAAGATGCATAGTTCTTGTACCTAGATGAGCCTAATTCGAATTTGAGGATCATAGGGAAAACTTGTGTAGAAGTCATGTACATTTAGCCCTAAGATTGTGGTCCTAAATTGAATGGTTTAAGATCATTTCAAAATTGATTTGAAAAACCTTGATGAAGCTTTTTTTGTGATAGTATTCATCATTGAGCAAGTTGATACAAAGATGGATTAACCTTGAGCTATTTCAAAGTCTTTCGAACTTTGTATCAAGATTAAAAAATGGGAGTTATTTTCATAGAAAATTATTTTTCCATGATAATATATGTTATGAGGAATGTATCCTCAAAATTTTACAATTTTTGGAATTTTCTATAATTTTTTAGGGGTTTCTGAATTTCGGGAGAAAAATCAGAAATTCTTATCAGAGAATTGTGGACCGATCAGAGAAGATTCTGATCGGTCCAGGGAAGTCTGGATCGGTCACTGGACCGATCTAGGGCAGTGTGGATCGGTCTGGTGACCGATCCAGTGGAGTCCTGATCGGTCTGGTGACCGATCAGAGCGTGCCAAAATGCTGATTTTCGACTGTTGTCTGAAATTTCAGCTATGGAAGTTGGTGCTTTAGATTTCTAAAGGGTTGAAACTCTCCAAGACATTGTTGGTGCAATGGTCAAGGAGGAGTTGACCTTTAGGGGGAGTTTTACCTAATTGTCAAGGGGGGAGTTGACTTTTAGGGGGAGTTTTTACTCGTCAAGATTTCTGAGGATGAGTGATATGGGATTATCACTAAGTTGACTGTGGATTTTAGTATCAAGGAGGAAATTAAGGGTTTCAATGAAAAGTATGGGACTTTCATTAGGAAGAAACTCTTGACCATGATTCACTTTTTTTGATGTGTGTCAAAAAGGGGGAGAATGTCCAGAGAATGTTCAAGGAAGAACATTGGAGAACTATTGGAAAACCTAAGTTAGGTTATCGGGTTAACCTAACTTGATTATGGTTTTTATCAAACATCAAAAAGGGGGAGATTGTTGGTGCAACCTTAGGTCAAGGTTGACCTAGGTGACCCGACTCGAGTTGACCTGACTCGAGGTATATTTTGATGTTTGACAAAAATAGAGAAGTTGTATTTTGATGTTTGACAAGAATAGGAACTTGGGGGATTGTAGGTGCAACCTTTGGTCAAGGATTGACCTGGTTGACCCGACTTGAGTTGACCTGATTCGGGAAAAGTCCAAGTTTGGAGACTTGGCACGGAAACGTCCAAGCAGGGAGCTTGGCACGGGAAAAGTCCAAGTATGGAGACTTGGCACGGAAAAGTCCAAGCAGGGAGCTTGGCACGGGAAAAGTCCAAGCAGGGAGCTTGGCACGGGGAAAAGTCCAAGTATGGAAGCTTGGCATGGGAGGTCGGAGAGGGCTCGGTAGCTCGTTCTCCGGACTAGGTCAGAGAGGGCTCGGTAGCTCGTTCTCTGGACCGGACGTGGGAGTCGGAGAGGGCTCGGTAGCTCGTTCTCCAAACTAGGTCAGAGAGGGCTCGGTAGCTCGTTCTCTGGACCGGACGAAGTCGGAGAGGACTCGGTAGCTCGTTCTCCGGACTAGTTCAGAGAGGTCTCGGTAGCTCGTTCTCTGGACTGGACGAAGTCGGAGAGGGCTCGGTAGCTCGTTCTCCGGACTAGGTCAGAGAGGGCTCGGTAGCTCATTCTCTAGACTAGAAAGGCTCTAAGGTTTAGGGCTGGGAAGCTCTAAAACCAACAAAGGCATTGGATCGGTCTGTTGACCGATCCAGTGATACTTTGGTTGTCTGGATCGGTTTGTCGACCGATCCAGTGATATATTAGTTATCTGATCGGTCTCGTGACCAATCAGTAACCACACAGTAGCTTTCTGTGGGTTATCTGATCGGTCTGGTGACCGATCAGTAAGAAGCGATGGGATTTAGAAAATAATAGGGGGATCGGTCTGTGGACCGATCCACCTATGGCCTGATCGGTCCACAGACCGATCAGGGCTCTCCCTGATCGGTCCACAGACCGATCAGGGCCCTAAACCAACTCTCTGTGAGAGTTGGGATCGGTCTGGGGACCGATCAGCCTAGGGCCTGATCGGTCCCCAGACCGATCAGGGATTTCCTGGACCGATCAGGCCATAGCCTGATCGGTCCAGGCCTAGCCGTTGAGTCACAACGGCTAGATTTCTGCTTCTTTTTTGTCTTCTTCACAGGTTCAGGATATAAAGGGCCTCTACATCAACAGTGCTGCTAGATACTACTCTTCTTGCTCCTGCGATCTGAGCTTTGTTGAGCTCTTCACTGCTGAAGCTTCGTGTGAGCTTCCCTCGGCTGGGTTTCCAACTGAACAGTTGCTGCTGTGGTTGGCATCCGTGAAGTTGCTGCTTCATCAACAGTCGACGAGAAGGCAAGCAAACTAGTGTTTTACATTCATATTGTTCTTGACTTCTTGCTGTATTTCTTGTACTCTGATCTTGCTATTGCAAGAGAGATTGTGGCGAGGTTTCTCCACCCAGAAGGAGTTTTTATTAGCCGGTTCTACGGGGTCTCATCCACCGACGGATTGATAGGATTCGTCCACCTTGCGGACACGCCGAGGAGTAGGAGTATCATCTCCGAACCTCGTTATATCGTCGCGTTTGAGGTTTGATCTTCTCCATTTTCGTTTCTATCTTTTATTTCCGCTGCGCTAACTAAAATTGTAGGAAGAAACGAGAATTTGGGGTCGGCTATTCACAGCCCCCCTCTCTAGCCGCGTCCGAAGGTCCTAACACCGGCGACGTTCTCCTACTGCTCCTCCAGCGACCTCCTCTCCGCAGCCCTTCTCCATCAACCTTTTGCTCGTAAGCTTCCTCCCTATCGTACTAACCTCCGAGTTTTTTCACCTTCCAGCGTCTGTTCTTCTCCGTTCTCAAGTTTTTCGTCATCTTAGTGTTCCGACAACCATTCCGCCACTCCATTCCTCCTATTTTCTTGTGTTGCAATGGCAAGTTCTGTTGGTGCGGGAAACATCTGACGATCGAACTCAAGTTTTGATAATGGCAAAGGGATTCAAAGTTAAGTTTAATTGTTATCTAACGTTTTGAATGAGATTGCAGAAAAGTCCTAAGTGTACTTAGGCAAAAGTCCTAGCTGCGATTAGGCAGGTGGAAAACCCTAGGGGGTGATAACCCTAGGTCATAGGGGGTGGTAACCCTATGCGGAAAGTCTTGGCGGGTCGAGAGCTTCAGGCAAAAGTCCTAGGGGGGTAACCCTAGGTGGAAAGTCCTAGTGTCGCGAACCAGGTGAAAGACTGGACCAGCCGGGAAGCGGAAGTCCAACAGAAAGTCCGGAAGCTTCGAACTCTTAGCAAAAGTCCAGTCGATCTGGAGGATCGCACTAGCAACAGGTAAATCTCTTGAGTGGAGTAGGTGAGGACGCGTTCCCCGTAGAGGGAACAGTAGGCATCGGGTCGACCTAGGGTTTCCGGTTGGAAATCCGAAGTCAGATTCGGGCAGTCCGATGACTGTCAAACTTTATATTTATGATATTATATGTGCTAACTTTTGTATTGCAGGACATGCTTGTGTTTTGGATCTAACATGTCTTGCAGGGACAAAAGAACAAGGTTGGGCCTCGGATGAACAGTGTCCAAGGCGCCTCCATGGAGTTTGGAGGCACCTCGGGTGTAAGGCAGAAGCTAGCTGTGCAGTAGGCTTGGAGGCGCCTCGGATGGAGCTGGAGGCGCCTCGGACCAGAGGTTGGAGGCGCCTTGGAGTGGCTTGGAGGCTCCTTCAACAGATAAGTTGCGACCAGTTCTGTGCTGATCCACGCGGGTGACTCGGGAGGCCTGGAGGCGCCTTGGACAGGCTTGGAGGTGGCTCCAGCAGTGTATAAAAGAGGTGTTCGAGCAGCAGCTTGAATCATCAATCAAAAAGTTGTCCTTCTTCAACGTGCTGCTCAAGAAACATTCCAGAAGTGCTGTAGCAACATCCCGACAATCCGGAGCTTCAGATTTAGCCTTTTGTTGTCGGTATAACTTTTATTACAGCTTTCAATTGTACTCAACTTGTAATAATTTTCCAATATTATAGTTGTTGCCCAACGTAAACGCTCAACGAGTGTGGGCCTTGGAGTAGAAGTCGCTCAAGGCTCCGAACCAAGTAAATAGCTTGTGTTTGTGTGTTGTTCTCTTTCTAATTCCGCTGCATTTACTCGAACGTTTTTACGAATCCGAAACGAGTGAAAGCCACGAGCGCTATTCACCCCCCCCTCTAGCGCTTTCGATCCAACAATTGGTATCAGAGCGGGGTTGCCTGAATTGGTACAACTACCGTTCGAGCATTTTTTTTCGTCGCTTTCTCACTCGTATAGGGTAAAAAATAATATTTTATTATTATTTTATTTTTTTCCCAAAATTCGTGAATTTCTATTTCTATCCTTCTACCACACTACTAATCCAGGATTAAGTCCTGGGACAAGTTTTTATTTATTTATTTGTGTGCTAGATCTTAAATGGCATTCCAAGAAGGATTTTGCACCGTCCGCCCACCACTCTTTTCTGGCGAGGACTTTGGATATTGGAAGAATCGGATGGAATATCACCTCAAGACACAAGTCAAGATGTGGATCATTATCCAGACCGGTCTTGAGCTTCCATGCGACGACACCGGAGAACTCGTCTCATGCATCAATTGGGATGCTAGCATAAAGAAGAAGGTGGAAGCTGATGCCAAAGCAACCTGTATGCTACAAGGCGGCCTAACCAATGAAGAACTGAACCGCATCGGCCCCTTCGCAAGTGCAAAAGAGTTGTGGCAAAAGCTGATTGAGCTACACGAGGATAACTCCAATGCGAAAGTAAGTAAGCACAATTTAATAGATGAATCATTTGAACAGACTAATACTACTCTCGCCGAGGAAGGTATTGTATTAGTTGCAGGTACAATCAAGACTAAGGAAGCTAGAAAGAAGAAGGTGTTACAGGCAACATGGGATGAGTCCTCCTCCGAAGATTCCGATGAAGAGCTTGAACAAACAAGCTTCCTAGCTCTACCGATACAAGCAAATATTGTTGAAACCGAGACCGAGTCAGAATCCAAGATCGAGAGTGAGTTAGACACTGAGTCCGAGCGAAGCCACGGATCCGCATCCATTTCCGAAGGACCAAAACCCACTGTAAGCTCAGTAATTTCTGGTATTAATATAGATAATCTAGAAAATTTACAAAACCTAGTACCTTACTTGCTAAAGAAATTGGCTAAGTCCAATATCTGGGTCAAGTCGCTCCAAAAGGAGGTAATAGCCCTTAAGGAAGCGACTGACTCGAGTTCTTTAATTGAGCCAGTTCAAATTGAAAGATCAACTCAAGTCCAACAACTTGAGGAAGAAAATTTCAATTTGAAAACTCAAATTAAAGAACTCAAGGACACGTTAGAACGGTTCACCTTGGGTTCCAAGAATTTGGATCTGATTCTTGGAAAACAGCGAGCCATTTACAACAAATCCGGACTTGGATTTAAGACCAAAACAAAGTATAAATCATATCTGTTGTTGGTAAATAGAAATAATAAAAACATAATTCAAGCATGGGTCCCCAAGTCAAACTTGGTTAATCAAGTTAGACTTGGACAATATTGGGTCCCCAAGGATCAGATCCATTACCTTGATAGACCATATCGAGGCTATGATCCAGGGGGAGCCAATAGAAACACCATCTTTACCAATAGATAGAACTGATTGATGCTTGTTTATTTATTTTCCTTGCAATATACATGCTTAGACAAAGATAGCTTAAGGATCTAGGCGTAATTTACACTTGCTAGTTAAATCTAGGAGTTTCAAAAAGAAAATTAAATATATATTTCTTTGAGCGATTTTGTCTAGGAAGGGGTGGATGATCTCATACCCAAGAAGGCTTAGAGCCTCGCCCTGACCTGGGAATCAATCATGGAAAGACATATTTAATTGACTAATTGGAAAAACTAAGTTTAACTCAAATATAAATTAACCCTTAGAAATAACCTAAATTAAAGATAATTATCTCACAAAATTACTTAAAATTATCTGATTGATAACTTAGAATCGGGTGAGATGAATCTAGGTTCAAATAAGGTCAAATTGTTCAAAATTTAAGCAAATTTAAATAAAATCAACTAAACCCAATCAACCTTTATTTTAAAGATTATTTGAAAAAACATTTTAAAATCTTTTAAAACATAATTTCAAAATTATTTGAAAATTCTTTTAAAAAATATTTTAAAATCTTTTAAAACTTAATTTCATAAATATTTGAAAATTCTTTCAAAAAACATTTTAAAAATATTTTAAAACTTAATTTCAAAATTATTTAAAAAATCTTTTAAAAAATCATTTTAAAAATCTTTTAAAACTTAATTTCAAAATTATTTGAAAAATCTTTTAAAAAAATCATTTTAAAAATCTTTTAAAACTTAATTTCAAAATTATTTGAAAAATATTTTAAAAATCATTTTAAAAATCTTTTTATTTGAAAAGTCTTTTAAAAATCATTTTAAAATTTTTTTAAAACTTAATTTCAAAATTATTTGAAAAGTCTTTTAAAAAATCATTTTAAAATCTTTTAAAACTTAATCTCAAAATTATTTGAAAAGTTTTTTAAAAAATTATTTTAAAATCTTTTAAAACTTAATCTCAAAATTATTTCAAAAGTTTTTTAAAATCATTTTAAAAATCTTTTAAAATTTAATTTCAAAATTATTTAAAAAATCATTTTAAAAATATTTTAAAAGTTAATTTCAAAATTATTTGAAAAATCTTTTTAAAATCATTTTAAAAATCTTTTAAAACTTAAAAATTATTTGAAAAGTCTTTTAAAAATCATTTTTAAAATCTTTTAAAACTTAATTTCAAAATTATTTGAAATGTCTTTTAAAAATCTTTTAAAACTTAATTTCAAAATTATTTGAAAAATCCTTTAAAAATCAATTTCAAATTATTTGAAAAATCCTTTAAAAATCAATTTCAAAATTATTTGAAAAATCTTTTTTAAAAATCAATTTCAAAATTATTTGAAAAATCCTTTAAAAATCATTTCTAAAATTATTTGAAAAATCCTTTAAAAATCTATTTCAAAATTATTTGAAAAATCCTTTAAAAATCAATTTCAAAATTATTTGAAAAATCCTTAAAATATCTATTTCAAAATTATTTGAAAAATCCTTTAAAAATCTATTTCAAAATTATTTGAAAAGTCCTTTTAAAAAAAATCTATTTCAAAATTATATGAAAAATCCTTCAAAAAATCTATTTCAAAATTATTTGAAAAATCCTTTAAAAATCAATTTCAAATTATTTGAAAAATCCTTTAAAAATCAATTTCAAAATTATTTGAAAAATCCTTTTTAAAAATCAATTTCAAAATTATTTGAAAAATCCTTTAAAAATCATTTCTAAAATTATTTGAAAAATCCTTTAAAAATCTATTTCAAAATTATTTGAAAAATCCTTTAAAGATCAATTTTAAAATTATTTGAAAAATCCTTAAAATATCTATTTCAAAATTATTTGAAAAATCCTTTAAAAATCTATTTCAAAATTATTTGAAAAGTCCTTTTAAAAAAAATCTATTTCAAAATTATATGAAAAATCCTTTAAAAAATCTATTTCAAAATTATTTGAAAAATCCTTTAAAAAAAATCTATTTCAAAATTATTTGAAAAATCCTTTAAAAATATATTTCAAAATTATATGAAAAATCCTTTAAAAAAATATATATTTCAAAATTATATGAAAAATCCTTTAAAAATCTATGTCAAAATTATTTGAAAAATCCTTTTAAAATCTATTTCAAATACTTATTTAAAAATCCTTTGAAAATTATTTCAAATACTTATTTAAAAATCCCTTGAAAATTATTTCAAATACTTATTTAAAAATCCTTTGAAAATTATTTCAAAAACTTATTCAAAAATTCTTTGAAAATTATTTCAAAAACTTATTCAAAAATCCTTTGAAAATTATTTCAAATACTTATTTAAAAATCCTTTGAAAATTATTTAAAACACCTATTTAAAAATCCCTTGAAAATTATTTCAAAAAACTTATTTAAACAATACTTTGAAAAATATTTCAAATACTTATTTAAAAATCCCTTGAAAAATATTTCAAAAACTTATTTAAAAATCCCTTGAAAATTATTTCAAACACTTATTTAAAAATCTCTTGAAAATTATTTCAAAAACTTATTTAAAAAACCTTGGAAAATTATTTGAAAAGCTTATTTAAAAAACCTTTGGAAATTATTTCAAAAACTTATTTAAAAATCTTTTGAAAATTACTTCAAAAACTCATTTAATAATTTCACTTAAATCTTTCAAAATATTTTGAAAAATCTTTTAAAAGCATACTCATTTGAAAAATCCTTGGAAAAAAATTATGGTTACAAACTTATGGTGAATTTATTAACTTAGCTAAGCATTTACAAGAAAACTTATTTTAAAAGAGCTAAGTATTTATGTCTATATTCATTTTACTCTCTTATTTATTTTGATATATGGCAAAGGGGGAGAGTATAAAGAAATTCAAAAGAAATTAAAGAAAATTTAAAATACAAAGAAATCATTTTAAGGGGGAGCTTCTATTAAGGAGGAGCTTTAATGTGCTTATGCTTTATTTATGCTTGTGCTAATTTATGCTTATCTTTATTGTATTTTTTTCTTAACTTTGAATTACGGTTGCCATAATCAAAAAGGGGGAGATTGTTGGTGCGGGAAGCATCCAATGATCGAATTCAAGTTTTGATAATGGCAAAGGGATTCAAAGTTAAGTTTAATTGCTATCTAACGTTTTGAATGAGCTTGCAGAAAAGTCCTAAGTGTACTTAGGCAAAAGTTCTAGCTGCGGTTAGGCAGGTGGAAAACCCTAGGGGGTGGTAACCCTAGGTCATAGGGGGTGGTAACCCTATGCGGAAAGTCTTGACGGGTCGAGAGCTTCAGGCAAAAGTCCTAGGGGTAACCCTAGGTGGAAAGTCCTGCTGTCGCGAATCAGGTGAAAGACTGGACCAGCCGGGAAGCGGAAGTCCAGCAGAAAGTTCGGAAGCTTCGAATGCTAAGCAAAAGTCCAATCGATCTGGAGGATCGCACTGGCAACAGGTAAATCTCCTGAGTGGAATAGGTGAGGACGCGTTCCCCGTAGAGGGAACAGTAGGCGTCGGGTCGACCTAGGATTTCTGGTTGGAAATCCGAAGTCAGATCCGGACAGTCCGATGACTGTCAAACTTTATATTTATGATATTATATGTGCTAACTTTTGTATTGCAGGACATGCTTGTGTTTTGGGTCTAACATGTCTTGCAGGGACAAAAGAACAAGGTTGGGCCTCGGATGAACAGTGTCCGAGGCGCCTCCATGGAGCTTGGAGGCGCCTCGGGTGCAAGGCAGAAGCTGGCTGTGCAGCAGGCTTGGAGGCGCCTCGGATGGAGCTGGAGGCGCCTTGGACTAGAGGTTGGAGGCGCCTTGGAGTGGCTTGGAGGCGCCTTCAATAGATAAGTTGCGACCAGTTTTGTGCTGATCCACGCGGGCGACTCGGGAGGACTGGAGGCACCTTGGACAAGCTTGGAAGCGCCTCCAGCAGTGTATAAAAGAGGTGTTCGAGCAGCAGCTTGAATCATCAATCAAAAAGCTGTCCTTCTTCAACGTACTGCTCAAGAAACATTCCAGAAGTGCTGTAGCAACATCCCGACAACTCGGAGTTTCAGATTTAGCCTTTTGTTGTCGGTATAACTTTTATTACAGCTTTCAATTGTACTTAACTTGTAATAATTTTTTGATATTATAGTTGTTTCCCAACGTAAACGCTCAACGAGCGTCGGCCTTGGAGTAGGAGTCGCTCAAGGCTCCGAACGAAGTAAATAGCTTGTGTTCGTGTGTTGTTCTCTTTCTAATTCCGCTGCATTTACTCGAACGTTTTTACGAATCTGAAACGAGTGAAAGCCACGAGCGCTATTCACCCCCCCCCCTCTAGCGCGTTCGATCCAACAAGTTCATCACAGCCTCTCGCCGGCATCCCGAGATCATGGTACACTTCTATCGAGTCCCGGTTCGACGTCGGTGACACTGAAAGTTTGACGGTCGCTTTTGAGCTTCCTCCCAAGTATGAAATCATCATTCCCTCTCCTTCTGATCGGCCGAATTCTTCACCGCCTAACTGTATCACCTTCTTTCGGGACCATTTTACCACCAATCTGCGGTTTCTCATCCATCCTTTCTTTTCTTCCGTGTGTAAATATTTCCAAGTTTCCCTCCACCAGCTAATGCCGAACTCTTTTTGGCTATTGTGCAGGGTGGTTGTCCTTTTTCACCTGCACGGCATTCCACTCACCCCCGACTCTTTCATTACTTTTATTATCCCAAGTCGTCCCAACCGGGGACCTTTCTTTTTCAAGCCTGAGTGGGCTTGATTTTCTTTGATAAAATGCCTACTTCCAACAAACACTGAAAGGAGTACTTCTTTTTCGTGCACTTTTCCTAGCGGCCGGACTTTCCCACCTCCTGGCAGTTCGACGTGGCACCTCAACTTCCATTGAAGAAGTACAAGAGTCGATCGGACTACCTCAACGCAGCTTCGATGTTGGCTTGTCAGAAATACGATATTCACAAGATGCTGCTGGAGGGTGTCCTGTATATCTTCAGCTTGAGTCTGATCCGCATCCGGCTGTCGACTAGCCTAGGTATGTGATCACTTTACTCCTTTTATTGATTCTAACTAATTTTTCTTCTTTTCGTGCAGCCGAAGTCATGCTGCGCGCATGTATGGCAAGCAAGGTGAAGCTCAAGGATGCCGCGATCAACGCGGTCGCTGTTGAAGAACTGGGGAGCTGAGGCCTCCAGCCAATCGGCTCACAAGAGGAGCAGTAGGACGAGAGTGAGGCGGCTCCCGCTCGGGCAAGTGTCGAAGCCCAGGTGGCTCCCATCATTCTGAGCGGCAGTCGATTGTCGAAGTTGAGGGGGCTTCGGGCTTAGCCTCATCAGCTGAGCCACTGATCAGGCGTAAGAGGCATCTAGTGGAGCCTTCATCGTGCTCCATCACTTCCGGGGTATGCTCCACCGAATGGGTGGAGACATCGACCCCCGCTTCTGTCCAAGAGCCCAATGCCCCTGAGTTGTCGAATCGGACGCCTTCCCTGTCCGGTTTATCTCAGGGGACAATTTGCGCACTGCCGATGGCCTTCCTGCCACCAAAGTCGAAGATTAAGAAGTCAGGCATCCGACTGGCTTCTTCATCACAGCCGTTCGGGAGGGCCACTTCTACACAGTCAGCCCCGAGCGGCCAATGCCATATTATGGTGATTTTGCACCACCTGATTGAGGAGTGGTGTGAATCCAACACTGAGTCTTGAGCTCCAGAGCACCAGATCATCATCCAGAGGGCGCTCGCTAAGATATGGGAGGACACTCGGGCCCGTGCGGCGATGATGCCTCTGAGGGCACTCGAAGATAGTCACACCCAAATGTCCACTGGGGTAAGTTTTACCTATACATTTGCATAATTCACTTCCGATCGATGCTTATATTTGCTTTGTTTGCAGTACTGGGTGGAGAGTCTGGCCATGTGCCAAAGGCTCGCTGTTTTGGAGGAGGAAGTGAAACAATTGAAGGCGTCGAGTGGCCAATCCTCTATCACTCAGGAACAAACAGACACCAAGGTGGCCAAATTTTGAGCCACTCTGGAGAAGAGCAACAAATTGCTCGAGGTCGAACGGGCCAAGAGCGCGGGGCAGGTCACGATGCTAGAGCGGCTCAACAAACAGGTCACCACTTTTGATAATAAAATTGAGTCGGCCAATCCGTGGAAGAACCAGATCATCACCGATCTCGACGAGAAGAATAAGGAAGATCGGGCCCTCGCCCAAAAGCTCAACAAAGCTAAGGACTTCCTGGTCGCTGAACGACACAGTCAGTCAACCGAAGAAACGACCCTTCACGGCTAACTCGTCTCTAAGGACACTACGTTGGCCACCGCCAAGGATGAGCTGGAGGGCTCCCGAGCGGCCCTGAAGACCTACCAAGACGACGAGCGGAGCCGTTTTGAGGTCATGAAGAAGAATTACCTCTGCTCGGATGTTTTCAACGAGTAGGTCACCGATCAAGCTCTGCACCTTTTCGATTTGGCCATTGATGGGATGATCGACCAGCTTAGGGAGGGTGGCCATCTGCCGGCAGCTCTAACCAACAACGTTATCAGCCGGGATAAGCTCACTGCCGCGCTGCTTGACGATGTCCTGGACTATCTTGAGTGAGGTCGAGAGTTCTATAAAATGTCAAATTTTGAAGTTTTAATGCATGCTCGTCCGAACGGACGAGTTTTATCTCTTTGCATGTCTTTTTGGCTCCTTTTCTTTGAGTATTGTACGAACTCGTGGCCTTGTGATTCCAATCGTCCGCAGTTAGTCTATCCAGCCGACCGATCCCTTTTGAACTCAGTGACGTCCTGATTCTATGAACTGTCGATCGGTCCCAAGGACGTCTTGAAGAATAGTGCCAAACGGTCACCATATTTTGAGGACTTAGGCTTTTGAGTAGCCTACGCTTGCCCTCTCAGTGAGCCAAGGGTTTAAGATCGCCGCTCGACCGTTGAGAAAAATATACAAACACTGGGGTTTAAGGTCGCCGCTTGACCGTTGATGTGATCTTGGGTTTAAGGTTGTCGCTCGACCGTTGATGTGATGTTGGGTTTAAGGTCGCCGCTCGACTATTGATGGAGACATGCGTTTAAGGTCACCGCTTGATCGTTGATGTAGACACGCGTTTTAAGGTCGTCGCTCTATCGTCGATGGAGACAAGCGTTTAAGGTCACCGCTCGACTGTTGATGGAGACAAGAGTTTAAGGTCGCCACTTGATCATTGATGGAGACAAGCGTTTAAGGTCGTCGCTCGACCATTGATGTAAATTCGATGCCGACCCGGGTTAAAGGTCGCTGCTCGACCGTTGACATAGTCTCAGGTTTAAGGTCGCCGCTCGACCATTGTATAAACTCGGGTTTAAAGTTGTCGTTTGACCATTAAGGGAGATGCACTTCAAGAGGCCTTCGTCGTTTATGCAAATTCTGCCTTGCGTTCGGGAGACATACAAAAAATACGGAAGAGTACATAGTATTCACTCACACACCTCTCATCTAGCCCTATAGGGTTGAAGATGATTTGCGCTCCATGACCTCTCGAGCTATCATCCCTCTTCATCCTCCAGATAGTAAGCACCCGAACGGAACTTCTGTATGACCTTGAAAGGCTCTGCCCATGGGGCCTCGAGCTTGGCGACGTTACCGACCGCTTCACTTTCTTTCAGACGAGATCATCGACCTAGAAGGACCTCGGGATCACTCTTTGATTGTAGTTCTATTTCATCCGTTGTCGGTACGCCGTTAGCCGAGCCGCTTCTTTTGCTTGCATTTCGTCCACCAAGTCGAGCTCCATAAGCCTCCGTTCGACGTTTCCTTCATCGTAGTGCTGCACCCGATCGGATTCTACTCCGACCTCCATGGGGACAACTGCCTTGCCGCCATATACCAGATGGAAGGGTGTTTGTCGATCGCCTCCTTCGGGGTCGTGCGGAGGACCCATAACATGTTGGGGAGTTCGTCGACCTAGCTGCCTCCAATGTGGTCGAGCCGAGCACGTAAGACTCTGAGGATCTCCTAATTTGCAACTTCGGCCTGCCCGTTGCCGTGGGGGTAGGCCACAGAGGTGAAGGTTTGTTGGATGCCATAGCCCTCACACCATTCTCTGCGCTTCTGGTCGGTGAACTGCCTTTCAGTGTCAGATACGAGTCGATGCAGGATGCCGAACCGGCAAATGATGTTCTGCCAAACGAATTTAATGACCATTTGCTCAGTGATTCTTGCTAGCGGCTCGGCTTCCACCCACTTAGAGAAGTAGTCGACCGTGACGAGTAGAAATTTCTGCTGACCGATCGCCATGGGGAAAGGTCCAACGATATCCATGCCACATTAGTCGAACGGACATGATACCGTGGACGCTTTCATTTCCTCGGTAGGTCAGCACAGCATGTTGTGATACTTCTGGCAGGACAAGCATGTGACCACTGTCCGAACGGCATCCTCTTGGAGGGTCGACCAAAAATATCCGGCCAGGAGTATCTTTCAGGCTAATGCACGGCTGCCCAGATGACCTCCGCAAGAGCTTTGGTGCACCTCTCGCAGAATATACTCGACATCCTCCGATCCGACACACTTGAGAAGGGGCTTGGAGAAGGCTCTCTGATAACCATGATTTTACTGCATTATTTTGATTCATGTATGCATGGTTTGATGTTGATTTTATAGGTTTAAATCATGGTTACATCACATTTTGTGCATAGTGTGTATTTTTGGACTTAATTGCAAATTATCTTATTTTTGTGCTATTTGATGCTAATATTTGATTCTTATTTTATAGGCATCAAAGGATCTTAGATTTGGATCTATTTGGACCGAAATTGGGCTCGAATCGGAATTTAAACAAGAAGATCAAGCTTTGGGTCGATTTGGGCCGTTCATCAAGAATATGACAGATCTGGACCATCCGTTGAAGATCTGGCCGATCCAACTTAATGGGGAGCAGATCTGAGCCATTGATGAAGATCCAGAAGTTTTGATGCAGATCTGAGTTCATCTAGCTATTGATCCAGCCCGACTTAATCTGAACCGTTCATTGAAGACTAGGCGGATTTGGGCCATCCAGTGATTATCTGATCGATCCGACCTACGGGAGAGTAGATCCAGACCTTATATCCACATCAGTACCTTCGGATCAGATTTTGGATGACTTTTTACCATTGATTTAGCCCAGAATCGATCTCAGCCGTCGGTTCAAATATGAGATCTGTTTAAATAAGAAGCTACAGTGCTTCGTGTTCTTCGTCGACTCCACAGCGCACAGCAGCTTCGTCCCACGGTGATTTTTCTGGATTTCGACCCCGATTCCTTCTCCAATCGTACTCTCAAGCTTCAAATTCATTGTAGAGCTTCACAGCAGCTCATCCCGATCATCTGGAGCCGCCGGCAGGTGTTCCTTCCGGCGCAATTCTCTTTTCTGCGATTTTCTATTCCCGCCGAGATTTGGAGGTGGTCCTCCAATCTACGGTATCTCCGTCCATCAGAAACACTCGGAGGTGGTCCGTCGGTGTTCCTGAGCTCCATCCGATGCCCATCTGCCATCCACAGCTCCACTCCAGATCTAGAGATCCTGATTAGCAGATTTCCAGATTTTCGACACTTGAGTGGGTTCCGGGATGTTCTTAGCTTGCCGGGGGTGGTCCGTCGGCACTTGTGAGCATTCCTCGAATTGATTTGCAGCTTAGAATCTCCACTGAGGTCCGAAATTGGGTGGTTTCGATTTTGGTACTCTTGTGTGACGGCAAGAGTATGAAGTTTGTTAGTTGATTGTGAGAGGATTGGTTTTTATTTCATTTTAGTTCTTTTTCTTACTGTTTTATAGCTTAGACAGATTTCTTTTAATGTTCGTTATATTTTTATGCAAGTAGTTAGCATTTCTTTCCTTGTTGAAGCTTAGTTTAAGTTTTATTTGTGCTTGGTTAATTGTTTAGTGTTTAAGTGCTAAATTAGGTTTACATTTTGCTTTAGATCAGATTTATTTGAGTCTCGTAATTTCATCCTTAGTTTGATGTGTGTTGATGGATTTATCACAACGTAGTGTGACAATACGTAATGATTTGTTTATTGGCACATAGTTATGTTTCACTCTTGCTTTAGATTAATTTCTTAATTACTGTGTTTTTCCTCTGTTAGATTTAGATTTAAAGCTTTTAAACCCCCAACTCCATTTTTATATCGAAAACCTCAAAAAATAGGAATAAAAGACAATTCTAAATTACATTCTACCGTTGGTTCCTCGGATCGATCCTGGGCTCGTTACTACAACGTTATTGTGAAATTAAGGGGTTCAGTGAAATATTAAATTGTTAATTTGATAAGCCTATTTGTGACATTTAATATAGATTTTAGGCTTTATCAAATTTTGGCACCGTTGCCGGGGAAATTGTAATATGCAATGTTTAGTAATTTTAGGATTGTTATTTGATTGCTTTCATGATTATATATCCATGTGTTTGATTTTATTTGTTCCTGAGTCTTCTGATTTTATTTGCTAGTGTTTCAGTGTAAGAACAGGAAATTCATTTGACCATGGATCCATATTATCCGTATTTTGGAGATTGGAGTCAGAGTTATTATGATCAGCCTCAGATTGGGATTTATGCGCCTGAATATCAGTATGAGGAGGTACAAGAACAAATTGAAGAATCAATGTGGAAATTCAATGAAATTATGCAATAAATGAGAGAGCGTCAAGAGCAACAATTTTCAAGGATACAGAATATACAGTTAAAATTAGATCAAATTGCATCGTCCATCAATCAGTTACAAATGCAAAGAGCCAGTGAGGAGATGGATTGTGGAGCTCTTGTCAGGCCTGACACTGCATCTATTTATTCACAAGAATTTTCTAGTTTAATTTTTGAGGATGATGTAGTTGTTCAAATTTCTGATTCTACTAACGATGTTGCTTTAGATGTTGTTAATGATGCAAGTATTGTTTTTAAAGATGATTTAAGTGTAGGGGAGTGCTTACCAGAAGTATTACCTCAAGAATCACCAAGAATTGAGGATGTAAGTGTAGGGACTTGTGCTATGGAGCCAAACACCCAAGAATCACTACATGAAGTTGAACATACACCAGAACTGGAGTCTGAGCCATTAGTTGATGAGATAGAGGTAACAAGCACCACTCCAGGTACCTCTCAAGATGACAAGGTGAGTATTTTGTGTAATTTTTCAGAGAATTTTATTGAGGTATCAATTGTTGATTTTATTAGTTGTGATACAAGTCTTGAAATATCTTTTAACCACACTGATATTCTCCTATTTTCTTTTTGCCCCACATGTGTGTGGGAGGTGTTTTGTTTTATTAATGTTGTATGAGAACATAAGCTTCCGGAGTGGGTATTAAAACTGAACCGTCTACGACCTCCGGAAAAAGTTTTTAAGGGAAAAAGGATGAATAAAAAGAATTTAAGTGGAACCGTGGTTACTCCACTTCCGAGGTGGATTCTACTTCTAAACCTTCTTCAACCACCAGGAATGAAAGGGGAGTTGGTTCCAATTTTGCTTGTTTTTGCATTTTAATTCATGCTTTGTGTTTAATAAATTCTTTATACGTTTCTTTGGTTTAATACTTTGCATTTGCATTTTGTTTTTACATTTTGCATTTTGTTAGTACATAGCATCTCATTTGAATAAAAGTCACCATGAAAATTTTCTAAGTAATATTTTTAAGATGGTAAAAGTTTATTAAATTTGGTCATCAATTTTAGGTCATTTAACATAATTGGATGCCTTTCTTACATGATATTGGTTAATTTGGTGGTGGATTCCAATTTGATTAGTTGAGTTTTATTGCATGAAAATTACCTAGAGAGGACCACTTTAAGCCTAAACACCATTTTATCTTTGTGTGGCATGCACTTACAACAATTGAAACTCTAGAACTTGCTTTGCTTCTTTTCAAAGTCACAATAGCATAAGTGTGCATTGAGATCAAGGATATTTTGTCATTCTTGTTCCCTCATTATTTCCCATTTCTTTCCTCACAATTTTCTTTAAGCATTCTCATCTAGTATTCTAATTCTTGATCACTTTGCTTTGCTTGTCATCCCTCTATTGAGAGTTTTGGTTTACTATCTTGATGAGTTAGATTACTAAGATGGAGGAAAATCAAAGTGTGGGGAATGAGATTATAGTTATTCAAGGTTCATGGAGATTGGGAATTTTGAGATTAGTGTGTTGGTTTGAATGTGCCAAGTATAATCCATGGTTGGAAGGTTAACATTCGGTTGAGAATTCATACTTGATTGACAGCAATTACTGATTCCAGATTTTTGTTGCCAAAGAAATGGTTAAGTGTAGACAGAAAAGATAAAAAAAAAAAATGGAGACTGATCCAATTTGGTTGAACAGCAGTAACTAGGATTTCATTTCTTAAGGTTGCAGCAATTAATAAAAGATTATTCTAAGCTAAATACTTCAATCAGAGCTACAGAAATTCAAGTATAGAAGTTGAGAAGTTGATTAACCAACTTTGAGTAGAGACTGAAAGATGTAAGTTCAAAGGAGAGATGAGTATAAGATGAAGGTGCTTTCATTGAGTTCAAAATGTTGAAGGTTAACAAAATGGTGAATTTATATTTGCAGAACCAAATCTGGAACTACGGAATTTGAAGAAATGGATTGGTCAATGAAGTATCAAAAAGAGCTAGCTGATGGATTGAAGAAAAAAAAATCAGAGAATTAGATTTCTGCATTTTGATGCTGGAATTCTGGAGCAAGAGCTCCAACAATGAAGAGTGTAGTGAAAAGAAAGTGAAATCAGAGTAGAAAAAAAATTCAGAATTTCTGAAGTCTGAAAAGAATGAATTTACTTAAATGAATTGAAGTCTTGAATTGCTGAATCCTGCTGAAATCAAAATGCTGGATATTTTTGAAGCTGGGAACTGAATCTGCCCATGCTATGATTAGTTTAGATTTCTAAATTTGCAATTTTTGATGGTGTAATTTGAGCTGAATATGGTTTTGTCTTGCTGTGGAATAAATGCAAAATGCAAAAGGAAAATACAGAAATGCAGGAATGAAAAATGCTGGAAGTTGCAACAATGAGAAATTATATAGGAGATGTGCTAATTTGTGCCAACCTTTCAATCTATTTCCTGATCAGTGAGCAGGAAGCTGCTGTAACAAGAATGCAAAAGCTGCTGATTTATGGAGTTGCCAGCTGTACTTTAGTTCTGAATGAATTCAGTTTGAGAATTTAGATCAGTGGGATTAAACTCTAAGTTTCCTGATCTGCAGGAATGAAATTTTGAATTTTCAAAAACAAAGCATGGCTGAATTGGGATAATGAAGTGCAGTAATGAATTTGTGCCAACCTTTATTTACACTGGAACCTGAGGAAAAGCTGTAATGATCTGAATTCTTGTTAGATTTGAGGTTCTGAATCAAGTTCTTGGTTGTTTGAGTTAGGAAAGAATAGACAAGGGAAAAGAGAAGAGCAAAAACAGAGAAAATGCAAAATTGCTAGTGATGTGATGACTGAATTACCAGCTAGTAACCAGATGTTGAATTTTGTATTAAATTCAAAGCATTTTTTTGGTAGTGTTTTTAGTCCCACATTGCTAAGTGGAGAAGCTTGGAAGGGCTTATATAGGAAGCCCTTCCATCCTTGCTTAGCAATGATAAGGGGACCTACACGCATGCGCGGGCCAAGCCCAAATCGAGTGGATTTGGGGGGTTTGAGCCGGAAATCCATAAACCGGGCGTCACGTATGCGATTAACGCGCGCAGGGGGGGTGCAAATCCCCAGCCCGTGGGCCTTGCGCTCACGGGCGGCCCGGTCTGTTTTTGCTAGTTTGGTTCAGTCTGAACCAAACCAGTTTGGTTTCCTGTTCGGTTGGTTCGAACCAGGAACGGACGCAACACCGCGCGAGAGGGGACGCGGACGCGTTTCCTCGCTAGTGAAGCAGTGCTTCGTACCTCCTCGGAGTGAATAAAAGGGGACAAGCAGTGCCTCTATTCTTCACTCAATCTTCCTTCTTCTCCCTTCTCTGTGCGATACATTCTGCACAGTACCTCCTCTGTTTTTCTTTTCGAGTTCGAGTCTTTCTGCGCCTTTGTTGTGTCCTGAGGCTTGGTCTTTCGGCGATCTGAGGTTGGGTCTGAGTGTCGCGTCCATTTTGGAGTGCACCTACGGACAAGACGAGCGGTTGTCGGATCTTGGGGGAATTTTGCCGGGGAGCCTTTGCACCGTGAGGCGGCAATAAATTCTCTAAGGACAGTCGGCGTGCCGACGCTTCAACCGGATAACTATATTCTAAACCCGACTACTTTATTTATCTATCTATTGCATGCTATTTTTGTGTCAATATAATACTGCTGTTTATATTGCTTTAAATATATTACCAACATTCTTAGAGAATTTATTTGCCTGCATCTATAGACATGATGAATGATAGGGTAATAGGATCTAATGAGGCTAGTGCTAGACCCAAGAAATTTTACGGGCAAAACTTCAGACGTTGGCAACAACGGATGAAATTTTGGCTTACTACGCTAGGGTTATTCTCCGTTATAGAAACATACCCTCCTTCACCTAATGAAGAAGAACCTGCCCGTAGTGCTGCCTTAGAGAGGTTTAAGCAAAGGGATTATCTCTGCCATGGGAGAATCCTGTTTGCCCTCTCTGACGCACTATTTGATGTATATTGCTCAACCTCTTCAGCTAAAGAGCAGTGGAAATCTTTGGATAAAAAATACAACTCCGAAGATTCTGGTTTAGAAAAGTATACTGTGGCAAAATTCCTGAACTTCAAAATGGTTGAAGGCAAATCTGTGATTGAGCAGACACATGAATTCCAAGTTCAAATTCATGGTCTTGCTAAAGGAGATATGTCATTACCCGAAAAATTTCAGGTCTTGTCTATCATCGAAAAATTGCCTCCGAGTCGGGAAGATTTTGGCATGACTCTTAAACATCGGAGAGGTAAAATCTCTCTCGAAGATTTGATGATTGCCTTAAATATCGAAGAAGAACATCAGAAGCAACATAAAAATGATGATACAAGAATGTCTATGGATTTTATTCCAAAGGCGAATGTAGTAGTCTCATCTGACAAGAGGAAATTCAAAAACCAGAAAATGAAAAACAAGATGAAACCCAACCCAAAGGTTCAAAAGAAAACTGGAACCAAACCTAAGCCTTGCTGGGCATGTGGACAGGTTGGACATTATGCCAAATTCTGCCCTAAGCGAAAGGACAAGGAGAAAAACCAAAGCAATACGTCCAACACTAAGGCACAAGTAAATGTCGTGACTGCTAGTGACGACACCAGCGATAGGTTTGTTACCTTCAAACCCGAACTAAACTTGATCTATCAACCCAATGAATGGTTAGTTGATACAGGTGCTAATGCACACTGTTGTGCTGATCGCTCTGCCTTCCTTACTTATTAGGTAATTGAAGGCACTTCCGTGACCATGGGGAACCATTCTGCAGCCAGGGTGTTTGGGATAGGACAAGTTGACCTGAGGTTCACCTCTGGAAAAGTCCTGTCACTGCATGAGGTGCATCATGTTCCAGCGGTCCGTCGGAATTTGATTAGCGGATCAAAGTTAGTCCGTGCTGGTTATGAGTTGAACTTTAAATGTAATAAAGTTGTAATATTACATTTAGGAACCTTTATTGGAAAAGGTTACCTTAATGAAGGTTTATTTAAACTCAATGTAGAAAATGCTACTTTAAATAAAACTTCTGATATTGGTTGTTCATATAACATTGAGTCTTATGATCTGTGGCATGACAGATTAGGACATGTCAATTTTAATACCGTAAAAAGGATGATGAATCTTGACATGATCCCTAAGCATGCTATAAATGATAAGAAAAAATGTGAAATTTGTGTGCAATATAAACAAACCCGTAAACCCTTCAAATCAGTTGATAGAAATTCTGATATTTTAGAATTGATTCATATTGACTGTTGTGAGTTTAACGGTGTAATAACGAGAGACCATAAAAGGTATTTCATTACCTTCATTGATGATCACTCTCGTTATTGTTATGTTTATTTGCTAAAAACCAAGGATGAAGCTTTAGATAAATTTATGGTTTTTAAATCTGAAGCTGAGAATCAAACCGATAAAACAATTAAGAGGTTAAGGTCTGATAGGGGTGGAGAATTTACCTCGAACCTGTTTCAAAAATTTTGTCAAGATACAGGTATAATCCACGAGGTAACTGCTCCATATAGTCCTCAATCCAACGGTATAGCAGAACGAAAAAATCGAACCCTTGAAGATATGATTAATTCCATGTTAGGCAGTTCTGGGTTATCCAACTTTATGTGGGGGGAGACTCTATACACTGCATGCCATGTGCTAAATAGAGTCCCAATGAAGTCAAGGGATAAAACCCCATATGAGCTTTGGAAAGGCCGAAGGACAAGTTTGAAATACCTTAAAGTGTGGGGGTGCCTTGCAAAGGTACTAGTACCTGAACACAAAAGGAAAAAACTTGGTCCAAAGACCGTAGATGGTATCTTCTTGGGTCATGCTCAAAATAGTATTGCATATAGGTTCCTGATTATTAAATCAGAAATTCCTGGAATAGATGCAAATACTATTGTAGAACTTCGCGATGCTACATTTTTTGAGGATATATTTCCTATGAAGACGAGAACACCTCAATCTAGTATTCCTACTAGAAATGAGCCTTCTTCTGTAGAAGTCCCATTATCCGTAGTGGGTACACCTTCCTCAAGTCACTCTAGACTAGATGAATCTAGTGAGTGTACAGAACTGAGAAGGAGCAAGAGGCAACGTGTGTCTACGGATTTAGGCCAGGACTTTATCACCTATAATATAGAAGGTGACCCTGTGACATATAGAGATGCTATGGCTTCTCCTGAAGCTAAGTACTGGAAAGAGGCCATTAAAAGTGAAATGGACTCTATTATCTCTAATGCTACTTGGGAGTTAGTAGATTTACCTCCTGGGTGTAACACTATAGGATGTAAATGGGTGTTTAAAAGAAAACTAAAACCTGATGGGTCAGTAGATAAATTCAAAGTCCGCCTAGTTGCTAAGGGATTCAAACAGAAAGAAGGGATTGACTATTTTGACACTTATTCTCCTGTTACAAGAATTACTACAATCCGAGTATTAATAGCATTGGCGTCCATATATCATCTTGAGATCCATCAAATGGATGTTAAAACGACATTCCTTAATGGAGATCTTGAAGAAGAGATATATATGGATCAACCTGAGGGATATGTAGTTTCTGGAAATGAGAACAAAGTTTGTAGGTTAGTCAAATCTCTTTATGGTTTGAAGCAAGCCCCAAAGTAGTGGCACGAAAAATTTGATAGAGCTATGCTATCATTTGGCTTTGAAGTGAATGACTCTGATAAATGTGTATATGCTAAAATGAAAGGTGATAATTGTATTATCCTATGCTTATATGTAGATGATATTCTACTGTTTGGAACTAACCTTTCTATTATAAATGAGACTAAGACCCTCTTAAGTGGTAAGTTTGATATGAAGGATATGGGTTGTGCTGATATGATCTTAGGGCTGAAGTTGACTCGATCAACTGATGGAATAGCAATTTCTCAGTCACTATATGTTGAGAGAGTATTAGAGAAATATGGCTATAGCGAAGTTAAATCTGTTGTCACACCATATGACCCTTCAAAAACTCTCCACAAGAATAATAATGGTGTGGCAGTGTCTCAATTAAGATACTCACAAATAATAGGTAGTCTAATGTATTTAGCTAATTGTTCTAGACCTGATATTTCTTTTGCTATATCAAAATTGAGCAGGTTTACCAGCTGTCCGGACAGAGCGCATTGGGATGCATTAGACAGAGTACTCAGATATCTGAAAGGCACTATATCCTTGTGTAGGACCGTTGGGCCGGCTAGGAGGGTTAGTGAATAGCCTGTCAATAAAACACAAAAGCCCTTTCTCGAACGATTAAGCTAACACTTGTAAAATGAATTAAGCAGATAAATAAAGGCATAAAAGAAAAGACGAGGCACCAGATGTTTACTTGGTTACAACCGATGTGGTTGTTAATCCAAGGAAGATTAATCTCAAAAACTCCTTCAGGCGGAGAAGCCTCTTACAGCGTTTAGGCACAGAAAACAAAAGCTTAACTACAACTAAAGCATACAAGTTTTTGGAAATAGAATGATCGTGATTGTTGAAAAGCTTCTGGACCAAGGCTATATTTATAGCCTTGGTCGGGGCGCCTGGATGGGTTCCGGGCGCCCTGGGGGGATAAAATTTATCCCCCAACGGTTGAATCGAGTCAAAGCTCGATCCTGTGAAAAAGTCCCTTCCGGGCGCCCCGGATGGTTCCGGGCGCCCCGGACAGCTCCGGGCGCCCCGGATAGTTCCGGGCGCCCCGGATAGTTCCGGGCGCCCCGGATAGTTCCGGGCGCCCCGGAGCCAAAAGTCAACCCAGTTGACTTTTGGTTCGTGCTCTCTTCTCTGGTTCAGCTCGCCTCTGGTCCGGGTCTTTCTGCTCCGGCTCCGCTTGCTTGGGTGATCTCTGACATCCGGAATAGGGCTCACCCGAACCCATCTTCCGGTCTTCTCGAGCGTGCTTCCCTCCGGCTTCTCGTCCCTCGGAATTACTGCGTGTCCCTTCTCGTCCACCAGCGTACTCATCCGCAGACAAGCAGGTGACCACTGTTCGAACGGCATCCTCTTGGAGGGTCGACCAAAAATATCCGGCCAGGAGTATCTTTCAGGCTAATGCACGGCTGCCCAGATGACCTCCGCAAGAGCTTTGGTGCACCTCTCGCAGAATATACTCGACATCCTCCGATCCGACACACTTGAGAAGGGGCTTGGAGAAGGCTCTCTGATAACCATGATTTTACTGCATTATTTTGATTCATATATGCATGGTTTGATATTGATTTTATAGGTTTAAATCATGGTTACATCACATTTTGTGCATAGTGTGTATTTTTGGACTTAATTGCAAATTATCTTATTTTTGTGCTATTTGATGCTAATATTTGATTCTTATTTTGTAGGCATCAAAGGATCTTAGATTTGGATCTCTTTGGACCGAAATTGGGCTCGAATCGGAATTTAAACAAGAAGATCAAGCTTTGGGTCGATTTGGGTCGTTCATCAAGAATAGGACAGATCTGGACCATCCGTTGAAGATCTGGTCGATCCAACTTAATGGAGAGCAGATCTGAGCCATTGATGAAGATCCAGAAGTTTTGATGCAGATCTGAGTTCATCTAGCTATTGATCCAGCCCGACTTAATCTGAACTGTTCAATGAAGACTGTGAGGATCTGGGCCATCCAGTGATGATATGATCGATCCGACCTACAGGAGAATAGATCCAGACCTTATATCCACATCAGTACCTTCGGATCAGAATTTGGATGACTTTTTACCGTTGATTTAGCCCAGAATCAATCTCAGCCGTCGGTTCAAATCTGAGATCTGTTTAAATGAGAAGCTACAGTGCTTCGTGTTCTTCGTCGACTCCACAGTGCACAACAGCTTCGTCCCACGGTGATTTTTCTGGATTTCGACCCCGATTCCTTCTCCAATCGTACTCTCAAGCTTCAAACTTATTGAAGAGCTTCACAGCTGCTCATCCCGATCATCTGGAGCCGCCGGCAGGTGTTCCTTCCGGCGCAATTCTCTTTTCTGCGATTTTCTATTCCCGCCGAGATTTGGAGGTGGTCCTCCAATCTACGGTATCTCCGTCCATCAGAAACACTCGGAGGTGGTCCGCCGGTGTTCCTGAGCTCCATCCGATGCCCATCTGCCATCCACAGCTCCACTCCAGATCTAGAGATCCAGATTAGCAGATTTCCAGATTTTCGGCACTTGAGTGGGTTCCGGGATGTTCTTAGCTTGCCGGGGGTGGTCCGTCGGCACTTGTGAGCATTCCTCGAATTGATTTGCAGCTTAGAATCTCCACTGAGGTCCGAAATTGGGTGGTTTCGATTTTGGTACTCTTGTGTGACGGCAAGAGTATGAAGTTTGTTAGTTGATTGTGAGAGGATTGATTTTTATTTCATTTTAGTTCTTTTTCTTACTGTTTTATAGCTTAGACAAATTTCTTTTAATGTTCGTTATATTTTTATGCAAGTAGTTAGCATTTCTTTCCTTGTTGAAGCTTAGTTTAAGTTTTATTTGTGCTTGGTTAATTGTTTAGTGTTTAAGTGCTAAATTAGGTTTACATTTTGCTTTAGATCAGATTTATTTGAGTCTCGTAATTTCATCCTTAGTTTGATGTGTGTTGATGGATTTATCACAACGTAGTGTGACAATACGTAATGATTTGTTCATTGGCACATAGTTATGTTTCACTCTTGCTTTAGATTAATTTCTTAATTGCTGTGTTTTTCCTCTATTAGATTTATATTTAAAGATTTTAAACCCCCAACTCCATTTTTATATCGAAAACCCCAAAAAATAGGAATAAAAGACAATCCTAAATTACATTCTACCGTTGGTTCCTCGGATCGATCTTGGACTCGTTACTACAACGTTATTGTGAAATTAAGGGGTTCAGTGAAATATTAAATTGTTAATTTGATAAGCCTATTTGTGACATTTAATATAGATTTTAGGCTTTATCACTCTCTTGTAGAGGTGGTTGTCGATCAAGGTGAACCGCTCGACCCTCTTTTTCAATAAGCGGGCTTCTTCCAGATCGGCAGGTGTAGCTCCCGAACGTAGAAACTCAGTCAGAGTTGTCCTCCAATCGTTCGGGAAGGTTATTCCTTCCATTTGGTCAATATGCGCCACAAGCGAGACTTGTTCGATCGGCTGACCTATGACAATCAACGTCAATGAACTGGCTAGTTTTGCTAACTCATCCGCCGCCTGGTTCTCCGATTGGGGGATCTTTTGTATAATGACCTCCTGGAAGTTGACCTTCAGCTTCTCGAAAACCTCTACATAGAGCCTTAGCCAAGCATTGCTTATCTCAAATGTCCCGAATAACTATTGGACAGTAAACTGGGAGTTCGAGTGGATGAGGACTTTGACTGCTATAACATGCCAAGCTTCCTGCAGGCCGGCTATCAGTACCTCATACTCTGCTTCATTATTAGTGACTCTATAGTCTAGTCAGACGGAGAGCTGCATCCGGTCTTCCCGTGGCGAGATAAGCAGTATGCCGATTATGCTGCCTTGCTGAGTGGACGAGTCATCCACATATATCTCTTCCATGTTGCTGCCGACTCCTCACTCTCGACTTCTATGATGAAATTCACTAAGGCTTGAGCCTTGATTGCCGCTCGGGGTTAATATTGAATGTTGAACTCGCTCAGCTTAGTGTCCAGTTGATTAGCCTTCCTGATGCTTCTGGGTTGAGAATGTTGGTTAATCCTAGGAAAATCGTACCGGTTCTACTATACAAAAATTTTGTACAAGTGTCGAACCTTTCCTTAAATAACCTATTGTGTTCTTTGGAAGTTAAATTAGGAATCGCAGACGGAACTTAATATCATTGATTCCAAATTTAACTTATCTGTTCTTAATGGTTTAGATTTGGATAGCAAGCGGAACTTAACACTATTGATCCAAATCCACCTATATTATTAATTCCATTAAATATTAATTTCCAAAATTGGCTTCCAGGACTGCATGGCGAGACACATGACCTTCTTGGATATGAGAGCAACCACCACCGCTTAGACAAAGCCTTTTAAGGAAAGCTAATATTTAATTTCCTTAAATAACTCTAGGTTAACCAAAAAGAACAATCGAATCACAAATTCGAAAACAAAGAAAACACAAACTCGAAAAAATAAATTCGAAAAACTAGATCTAATGTCTCTTGTGTTTGGAATTCTTACAAAGAGAAATAACTAGCATGGTGTGAAAAATAATTACTAATTATACCTTCTCTTTGTATGCTAATGACCTCGATATCTTTTGCCGTATTTCTCGCCTTGCCTTGGACATCGTGTGGGCGATGATCCTCCAAGATGAACACCACCCAAAAGCTTTCTTCCTCTTCCTCTAAAATCCGGTCACCACCACCACCAAGGAGAATAGAGCAAAGGGAAAAGAAGAGGGGAGAGGGAGGGCCGGCCACCTAGAGAGACTCCACCAAGAGAATAAGAATTGATCTCATGAGGTCTCCTCACCCCTTCTTTTATATTACTTGCCCAAAGCAAATAAGGAAAGACTTTTTACAAAAGTTAAAATCTTCCTCTTGTTTTTCCTTTTCCCTTTTATTTATCCTTTTCTTTCCTCTTGATTGAATCAATCACCAAACATTAATTGGATGATGATTTTTTTTTTATTTTCTTTTGGCCAGCCCCTTGCTTGGGCGCCAAGCAAGGTGGTCGACCACCTCATCATGGAAAGAAAGAAATTTTTTTTTATAAAATTTTATAAATCCGTATAAAATTTTACAAGCTCTCTTCTAATTTGCTAAAGTAGGAGTTAAAAAAGGAAAGTTCTAAAAATTAAAACCATGTTTTAAAATTTAAAACTTCTCTTATAAAATTTCCTTTTTTAACATGGTGATAGAAAATTTAAATTTTAAAACTTCTCTTCCTTTTTTTTCTTAAACTATGAGGATGGTTAAAAAAGGAAAGTTTTAAAATCTTTTAAACTTTCTTTTAAAACATGTGACCTAATTCAAATAAGGAAAGTTTTTAAATTTTAAAACTCTCTTTTAAAACTTGTAGTTTTCTACAAAGAGAAGATTTAAAAAATTCAAAACACCCCTCCTTGTTTGAATTATTGTGGCCGGCCCCTACATGCTTGGGCACCAAGCAAAGGGCCGACCCTTTAAGAGGAGATGTGGCCGGCCATTGCTTGGCCACCAAGCAATGGACCGACCCCCTTCTTGGACACCAAGATGGGCCTTTCTTTGGATGAACTTGAGGCTTTAATGAGGCTACGACAGGGACCTAGAAGAGAAATTGGTTTTGGCCTTCCGATGAGCTTGAGTATCCCGTGTTCGCCCTGAACACACAACTCAAGTTCATCGATAATAACTCATTCCACTAAAGAGTTATTATCGGACTACCGCACCAATCCCAAATTACATTATGGGCTACTTCTTATTATGAGTGTGTTAGTTTCCCTGTGTTTAAGATAATGAATGTCTACTAATTAAGTAAGTTACTGACAACTCACTTAATTAATATCTAGCTCCAAGAGTAGTACCACTCAACTTCATTGTCATGTTGGACTAAGTCCACCTGCAGGGTTTAACATGGCAATCCTTATGAGCTCCTCTTGGGGACATTCTCAACCTAGATTACTAGGACACAGTTTCCTTCTATAATCAACAACACACACTATAAGTAATATCATTTCCTAACTTATCGGGCCTATTGATTTATCAAGCTAAATCTCACCCTTTGATAAGTTAAAGAAATAAATACTAAATATATGTTCTTGTTATTATATTAGCATTAAGAGTACACACTTTCATAATAACTAAAGTCTAGTTCTTTTTATTAAGTCAGTACAAAAAGAACTTACCTAAAATGGTCTTACTCAATACACTTAGAGTGTACCAGTGTAATTTATTAGTCAAGATAAACTAATACTTAATTACACTACGCCTATTCTAATGGTTTGTTCCTTTCCATCTTAGTCGCGAGCAACTGTTTATAATTTATAAAGAACCGACAACATGATCTTTTGAGTGTGACACCACATACCATGTTATCTACTATATAAATTAAATGAACAATTACATTTAACAAATAAATACAGATATTGACTAATGTGATTCTTTTATTTCAAAAATAAATGTTTACAAAAGCTAAGCTTTTAGTATACACTCCAACAATCTCCCACTTATATTAAAAGACTAAGCTGCCATATCTGTTGCCATACATCTGATTCCCATCCCTCCCACATGCCGATCAAAAGCTTTCGTCGGAAGGGCCTTAGTGAAAGGATCTGCCATGTTATCTGCTGATGCAATCTTGGCGATGACAACTTCTCCTCGCTTGATGATGTCTAGTATCAGGTGGTACTTACGCTCTATATGTTTACTTGCCTTATGGGATCGTGGTTCCTTCGAGTTTGCAACTGCACCGCTATTATCACAATAAATTGTGATGATTTTGGGCAAACCAGGAATCACATCTAAGTCTATTAGGAAGTTCCTGAGCCATATAGCTTCTTTGGCTACCTTAGAGGCTGCCACATACTCAGCTTCCATGGTTGAGTCCGAAACACATTTCTGCTTAACACTCCTCCATGCAATGGCTCCACCTCCCAGAGTAAACACATAGCCTGACGTATACTTACTATTGTCCCTATCTGATTGGAAGTCCGAATCCGTGTAACCCATAGGGACCAAGTCATCTGCTTGGTAAACTAGTATATAATCTCTAGTCCTTCTCAAGTAGTTCAATATATGCTTTACAGCAGTCCAATGTCCTTGTCCAGGATTATTCTGATATCTGCTAACCATGCCCACGGTAAAATAAATATCAGGTCTCGTATACAACATTGCATACATTAGGCTTTCCACAGCCAAAGCATAAGGAAATGTCTTCATGTCCTCTATCTCCTTTGATGTCTTCAGAGACATCTCTTTAGATAAGGCTACTCCATGCCTAAAAGGTAAGAAACATTTCTTGGAGTTCTGCATGCTAAAACGAGCAAGGATTGTATCTATATATGAGGCTTGAGATAGACACAACATTCTTTTTTTGCGATCCCTTGTAGGAGTGGTTGAAAGCCACTCTTAAAAGTAAAAAAAACCTCCCCTATACGGGTGTTTTTTTTGTAGTGGTCGGTCGATCCGTTGTATGTCTCGATCGCCAGCGGGGTGTAGTGTCTGGGCAGAGGGTCTTGTAAGATTTCCTCTGAGAACTACACTACAAAAAAAAACACCCGTATAGGGGCGGTTTTTTTGACTTTTAAGAGTGGCTTTCAACCACTCCTACACTTTTACCAACGGTTTGAAAACCGCTCCTCTTGTCGCCGTCCCTATATCTTATCGAAGCTGTTTTTGTAACCGTTGGTAAAAATTAAAAAACTGCTCCTATTATACTTTATAGGTACGGTTGAAACCGATCTTACACGTTATACATATAACAATGATTTCAAACCACTTCTATAGCTATATATTCAGGAACGGTTCAAACCGCTCTAAAACTCTTTAAGTGTTAGAATGGTTTTAAATCATTCTTACACACCATAGATATAGGACCGATTTCAAAATGCCTAATGTCATGATTATAGGAGCACTAATCCTACAAGTAGACTCGCTGACCTCGGGCTCTTAACCGGGTCAATAGGTCAACTGCCGTTGACCCTATTTTTATTTTTATTTCCTTTTAAAGTTGGAAAAGAAATTAGTTGTTACTAGGGTTCGAACCTAGGTCCCCTAAATTAGAACCTAATATCCTAACCAACTAAACTACAATTATTAATATTTTTATGTGTTAGTTAATTATTTAATAACTAGTCAATAGTTTCTTTTGTTATATTGTTATTCTTAGTAATTAGGAGAAGATTAAAAGACATATTTATTCATTTATTTATTAATTTATAATCACTTACTGATAGATAATTTTATATGCTGGTTAATTATTAAATAATTAATTAATAATTTTCTTTTATTATATATTTATTCTTAATAAGTCCAATAATGTCGGGTTCAGTAAAAGATTTTGATTACCTATGGAAATATGAGACTAAGATGATCTATGGAAAGGACTTTGGTTCTGAAAAGTGGAAAGGAAAAAAATTTAGGTTAGCTTTACTTGCTATTAGAGGCTAATAAAAGTAAAAAATTTAAGAGAAAAAATTAATAAGGTTAATATGTTTTAAAAATAATGGTTCTATATAAATAATAATAATATTTAATAATATTCTGATCATAAATAATCTAATATTACTTTTTAATTTTAAAATAAATAATTTTTAACAAATATCATTATAAAATATTTATAAAAAAATATCAAAGTTATATTCAAGTAGTGCGAATTGGAGGATGGATAGAATCGAATAAAAAAAGATAAAGGTTTTCAGAGTGAGATTTAGGATTTTGGAGTTGAATGGAGGAGGAAAAAAAGTTTTTGGCGTGAGATTTAGATTCAAAGTTGAATAGAAAAAGGGGAAAGATTTTTGACATGCGATTTAGAATTTCGGAGATAGATAGAGGAAGATGAAGGTGTGGAGGTTGCGTGAGAAAATTGGTATATATAAAATTAAGAATTTTCTTTTAACAAAAATAAAAATAAGAAAAGAATGAAAATCAATATAAATAAAATTAAGATTTTATAAGTTATTTAAAGAATAATTTGTTTGACTAATAAATATTTCTATTAAATAAATAAATTTAAATTTGAGATATACAAAATAAAATTACATTAAGTAAATTGTACACTTTAATTTTTATTTTTTTAAAAAAATATTGATTAATTTTAACATCGATAAGAGTGGTTTACAGAATGGATGCTAAAAGTGTACTGTTTGATAACTGTTATTAGAAATTAGAGCAATAGAAACAGTTAGTAGTAAGGTTTAACATAGAACCGCTGCTAAATGTACCCAATATCAGTAGTTTCAAGATTGCTTTTAATAGTTGAATCATTAAGAGCGGTTTCAGCAATGGTTTATTCAAATCGGTGTTAGAACTATTCAACAAGAGCGGTTGCAAAATCATTCTAAAAAGGTAAGACATTAGAAACGATTTAGTTCAAACTGTTTCTATTGTTTGATTTTCAAGAGCGGTATTAAAATCACTCCTAATAAACCACTCCTATACGAGTATTTT
The DNA here is from genome assembly GCF_018446385.1 of Zingiber officinale. Classification (NCBI taxonomy): domain Eukaryota; kingdom Viridiplantae; phylum Streptophyta; class Magnoliopsida; order Zingiberales; family Zingiberaceae; genus Zingiber; species Zingiber officinale. Next base: position 24,169,231 of record NC_056002.1, on the reverse strand, counting down.
TTTTTGTAGTGCTACCGGTTGATCCGTTTGGGAGATGCGTTGCTTCGGGGCGCCTTACCTTTACGTGCATCCCGAACGGGAGCATCATCCGAAGATGATCCCCGCTCCTGATGCGCCTGGGCTATCTCCGAGGGGGGTTGGAACAAAGCGCGATGGAAGGGGATTGGCGCAGGCGATGCTTCACCCTGTGTGCTAGTCAACCTTCGATTCTGCCCCTAGATGGAGAGTTTCTCCACTCGGTCTTCTTGTCCCACTCGTCTGCCAACTGCCGATGTTGCAGGCTACGACACTTGCCGATTGGCTAGCGTCTGCTGTTGTTGTTGCTCGATCATTTTTGATGCTCGGGCTTGAACGAGCATCTCAAGCTCCTCCTGAGTGAGCGTCACGGTAGTGAGTCGTCCAGCGCCCTCCATCTTCTCAGCTTGGATGTAGGTGAAACTCCCACAGATGGAGCCAAATATAATCCTGTCAGAAAGTCGAAGAGACGGAAAGTTGTGGATGTGGCGCTCACGCTGACCTCCTGTGGACTCCGCGTGGACCTGCAACACAGAGTACGTCAGTGCCGAGCTAGGGAAGGGGTCCCGGCGTTGGCCCTCTGACGCTCAAGTCAGTCACCGACGATGAGGAATAAAGCGGAGCAACAAGAACCGTAACACAAATAGTGAATATCGCGTGTATTGTGTACCTCCACCGATGCTTGGACCCCCCTTTATATAAAGCTCCGGTAGTACGCATGCACACTTCCCAAGATGAGCACGCATCTCAAACCTTTGCATGAAAAGACTTGTCAGTAAAGTGTCCTTGACACAATACCTTAACGGGCCAAACATATATCTGAAGTGATAGTGGAACCTTTCGCCGTACGATTTTATGGCAACCCATGCTCGGTGTTGGCGATACCAACTCCCAAAAGGATATCACTAGATATTATTAGAAGTGTATTGCTAGGCCGAGTGGGTTGGCCGCTCGGCCGGAATTCCACTACCCTGGTGCTCCGTCTGGCCGGCCAGCACCTCGCTATTCCTTTGTGTGTGTCTGCTCGACCGAAGGTCCACTGTGTTATTGCCGAAGCCCGTAGTTGGGCCGACCAAGTAGCCGCTCGACCGAAGTCTGTTGCCAGGCCAAGCGGAACAACCCCTCGGCCAAAGTTGAACTTTGCATATCTCTGTTGTCTAGTTGAGCAGGGTAGCCTCTCGACTTGGTTTCTGCACATTGTCTCCCCTGAGTGTCAGTTGTTTGATTGTTTCCCGTGTTGGGGGCGATGGCGGGTCGGAGCCCTTTACCCGGTCGGGGCATGAGTTGCCCGACTGACCGATACCGTCTACGCATTGACCGCCTTGACTTTGACCTTCACCGTGGCAGCGGGGTGGGGCCCCTCATCATCACCGCATCAGTGATGAATGTATCTTTTACATAATTGCAAAATGGATTGAGAACTTCAATAACCTCCAGAGTTATGGTACAATAGAATGGTGTCAAATTATCACTCATATATTTACGATTCGATCCCTAATTATAGTGCATTTATAAAAAAATCTCTAAATAGTTTCGTAACTACGGGATACTTAACTTCTACACCCCCATCTATTATAAATATTTTCCGATGTATCTCGGAATTGGAACTTCAGTGACACAACGGTGCTCCTCATTGTCAAATGAACTTGAGTCATGAGATAATGTAGGCCTCATTTAAGACAGGTCTCCTGTAAGCCTTTATTTTATTTTTTAATAAATAGAGTAAATTAAAACGTTCACATTTATGTAATTTAATCAGATAAATAAAGGCCAGTTGATGGGGTGGAATCCTGTCATTTCCACATGTTCCATATGGTTAAAAGTTATGTTGATCAATAAGTCAAAGTCAAGATACGTCAAACATGATCCAAAGGGAATCAGACTTAGCCCAAATGATATTCGGCTCCCTCTATGTCGCAATCTAACTATCTAAGTCATCAATCATTGCAGTCTGTCTCAGCCTCGGATCTCGACATCTTATCTCTATTGGTGCGGTTAGCATTGACGGTCTAACTCAGGTTTTGATGAATGACAAAGTAAGTTAAGTTAGTTTCATAGTGATCTAACACTTTGACGAAGTGTGCAGGAGAAGCCCAGCTAAGTCGATAGGCCGACCTAATAGCTGGCACGAAGTCCAAACTGGTCGACGGGCTTACCGGATGTCTGACACGAAGTCCAGCTAGGTCAACGGGTTGACCTGATAGCTGGCACGAAGTCCAGATGGGTCGATGGGCTGACCGGACGTCTGACAGATAAGTTAAGATAAGTCACTGGAGGGGAGTGACTTGGTGAGGACACGTTCCCCATTCGAGGGAACAGTAGGCGTCGATCCAACTTAGAACCATTTTGGGAATCTAAGTTAAAATTGTGACTAGATTCTGATCTCAGTGAGACAAAATCTAATTAATACTCTTTTACTATAATTGTGCTAACTTCTATTTTGCAGGGTAGTTTAGTTTTTATTTTTCCTCGGACTAACACTTTCTTACAGGAGAAGGACTTTCTGGGGAAAGGTGGTCCGGGCACCCGGAAGGTAAAAATTATCTTGATAGCTAGGTGAGCGCTGATTGGATGACTGACGTCACGGTCCAGGAGCCCGGAAGGGATCCGGGTGCCCGGAGCATCCTATATAAGGAGGTCTCACCCTGGAGCAAAAAATAACAACGTCTTCCAATGACTGCTCTACTGCGCTATGCTTCTGCGACGCTACAAAGCCTCTCCGACAACCTGCGGCTCAAGCTTTGTTTTCTTATTGTTGTCGGTATTTTCCTTATAATAGTTCTTGTACTTACTATTGTAATCAATTTTCGAACTATTAGTGATTGCCCAATGAAAGCACTCTACGAGTGCGAGCCTTGGAGTAGGAATCAACCAAGGCTCCGAACCAAGTAAAACTGGTTCGTGTTAGCATTGTTTTGTGCTTTTTCCGCTACGTATTCTAACTTGGAAACGAATTTTAAATCACTATTCACCCCCCCCCCTCTAGTGAGCTCTACGATCCAACAGTCTCAGCCACAGATCCCAGTATCTTGTCTCAATCTTAGATCCAGACATCCTGTCTCGGCCTCAGATCCTGACATCCTTTTTTAACCTTAGTGGCCACACCCTCCCCGTCTTGGCCTCACATCCTGTCATCCTCCATGTCTCGATCTCAGTTGCTGACTTCATCTATTCTCAAGGCTACTTAACATCGATGTTATTGTCTTATCTCTCCTTGAAGTAGACTCACACTAAACCCTCATTAATAAAGCCGCTTTGCCAAGAAGATGCTCACAATGATGGTGAGTATTCTGGAACACGTGACACAAAATGAATAGAGAAGTGGTTGAGAGGTTGTTACATCTGATTTCCTAAATGCTCTCATTTAAACATGTGGTGTTTAGCGGATGGGGATACAGCTAATGGCTATCGGATCTTGTTCCCTCATCATCTCTCACTTGGAAATGCTCTTCTGATGGCTATATAAACTCCAGAGAAGGTAAACGTAAGGGACTCCTCTTTTTCAACTCTCACACACACCCTATACGGTATCATCTACCCCTTATCAATGTTGACTTGGAAATGCTCTTCTAATGGCTATATAAACTCTAGAGAAGGTAAATGCAAGGGCCTCCTATTTTCTCCTCTCACACACACGCTCTATGGTATCATCTATCCTGCTGCTCTAGTTTCATAGATCAGTAAACTCTAACTTGAGTGCCGAATTTGCCCGCCGTGATCTCCCCAGTATCAATCTAACCCTCTATTGAGGTGCATTTCATGATAGTCTCATCCTCATTCATTGGCGACCTTCAAAGAGTGTGCACATCGGATTATTCATTGACTAGTGGATTGACCACCCACGATAGTTTGACCGGAACAAATTGGAGTCATTTGTGGAACTCTAAGCCAAAATACTATGATGGTTAACACTGGAAGAACTACTGACAACTACAATTCCACTGGAAAGATAAGCCACAATGAAAGCAATAGCAAAAGAAACTACTCCACCTTTGTTCCCCCATTCTTTCTCTCTGTTGCGCACTCAAGGTAGTTCTATCCATGAAAGCATTCGGCCAGAGAGGACAAATTTGTTTTAGAAAACTACGTGCAACACAAGTCTCAATTTCTGATTTTCTAAACAATCAGCAAAACCACTCAGACTCAAGCGATTTTGCTTCCCAATTCAGCCTCGTCCTTAGACATCACAAGCCTCTCACCTGCCTCCGAATATCTTTCAATCCTTCATTTTGATTGACATATTTTTGAAATCTCAGCCTCGATTGCCGTATTTGATGCCCTAGTCTCAATCATTGGTCTAGTCGCAGGTCCCTATTTTAATTTCTCAATCTTGGGCGTTGACTTTCACTTCTTTGAAGTCTCGACCTTAGGCATTGATTTTTGACCCCCAATAGAGGTCGCTATGACAGGATAAGAGGATTATGGTTGCTTAGGAGCCGAATCCTCCTCCCAGGATTGGATCAAATTAGACTAGCGCCTGGGAGTCCCCGCAGATCACTTCGATACTCAAGTTAGGATTTGCTCAAGGTAGTATGTGGGAAGAAGATGGAGAAGAAGAAGAAAACCTAGAAGAGAGTTTAGAAATTGGAATAGGGATTCCCTTTTCATTACCTTCATGAGTGTATATATAGTTGTTAGGAGAGTATCTTCATGTCAGATGTAATACCCCGATTCTGAGATTCTGGTTAAGTATGACTTAAAAGGTTAGATGGTACTATCCATATCACCAAGGTGCACCTTCCTTTTTGGAAGCCCAAACTTAAGAACTCCAAAGTTAAGTGTGCTTAGCTTGGAGAAATTTGAGGATGGGTGACCTCCTGAGAAGTTTTTCAGGGTGCGTGCGAGTGAGGACAAAGCACGCTGAAAGGACCCCCGGTAGTCTGTGGAGCTAGTTGCCAACCCGATGGGCAATTCTGGTGGCGTTCCCGGTTCGGTCCGGGTGGAGCCCGCCTGAGTCGGGGCGTTACAGATGGTATCAGAGCGACCTTGCGACCGTGAGTGTGCCTGTGACAGGAGCACCTAGGGCACCACCTAGCGAGGGAGATTCTGGGATTTGTCTGTGGTGTGATTCGTGGTTACACAACAAGGACGTTGTGTCTTTAAGTGGGGGTGATTGTAATACTCCGGTTTTGAGATTCTGGTTAAATATGGCGTAAAAGGCTAGATGGTACTATTCATATCACCAAGGTGCACCTTCTTTTTCGGAAGCCCAAACTTAAGAACTCCAAAGTTAAGCGTGCTTGACTTGGAGAAATCTGAGGATGGGTGACCTCCTGGGAAGTTTTCCAGGGTGCGTCCGAGTAAGGACAAAGCACACTGAAAGGACCTCCGATGGTCTGTAGAGCTAGTCGTCAACCCGATGGGCAATTCTGGTGGCATTTTTGGTTCGGTCCGGGTGGGGCTCGCCCGGGCTGGGGCGTTACATCAACTACTATAGAGCATTCTCCTCTATCATCCTTGTATGTGTTGGATCAAAAAGAATTTAGATATCTCCACAATAGTATGATATTGTCCACTTTAGGCCTAAGCTTTCATAGTTTTGCTCTTGGGCTCTCCCCAAAAGACCTTATGCCAATGGAGATATCTTTTCTCTTATAAATCCATGATCTTTCCCATGTGTTTTCAATGTGGGACTATGTTTGCAACCTTGTAACCCCAACAATCCCCCCCCTCAAACAAAGGACCACAGACTTCCCACGTCCGATCCTCGACCCACCAGGTCTTCCTGCCCCTCGGTCCACCCAACCTACTAGAACTTCCTTGCCTAGCCACAACTAGGACTTCCTGCCTGGTATTTGGTGCTCTTGATCCGAACATATGAGCCCCCACTTTCTTTGTTCGAGGTCAATATTGTACCCACATGGCTCAATAAGACCATAACTCTTGTGTATAGTCGGTAGTTAAATCTTCTAGCAGTCCGGGTTCTGATACCAATTGTTAGATTAAAAAGAATTTAAATATCTCCACAATGGTATGATATTGTCCAATTTGGACCTAAGCACTCATAGTTTTGCTCTTGGGCTCTCCCCAAAAGGTCTCATGCCAATGGAAATATCTTTCTCTTATAAACTCATGATCTTTTCTATGTATTTTCAATGTGGGACTATGTTTGCAACCTTGCAACCCCAACAGTATGAGTTTTTGAGAGGACTAGATCTGACAGTCATTAGTTGTCTCATCATTCACTAAGTGCCACGTGTTTGGAAGAGGTATCTAGGAGACCATATCTAATAATCCTATAATTGCTTCTCCATTCATCCAATAATATATGTTTTGGAGTATTCGTAGAGAAATGATTTCAATAATGAGACGGTTGCACAACCTCCTTACTCACATGCCACTCTCGTGCCTTTAATAGGCCACATAGAATGTGGGCTTGCTCCAAGAATGAGGAAATGAGGAATTGAAGTTGGTGTTGAGTGGCCTTAAAAGTAGACAAAAGTCGACGACGAAGGCTAAGATGAGACCCCAAGATCGGATATTAAGTTAGAAGGGATGTTAGCAATTAAGGTCGAGATATAAGTGGCGCTGGGATTTGAAATTAAACTAGAAGCGGTGTTTGCAGATGAGGCAAAGACATAGATGGTGCTGGGATTTGAGCCTGAATTGAAAGTGGTGTTAGCAACTAGGGCTAAGGCATAGATGGTGCCGGGATCTAATATTGAGTTGGAGTGAATGTTGGCGACTGAGGCTCAGACATAGATAGTGTTGGGATCTAAGACTGAATCGAATTGGATGTTGACAACCGAGGCCAAGACATAGGTGATTTTGGAATTGATAATGAACCAGAATGGATGTTGACGACTGAGACCGAGACATAGGTGATGTTAATGACCGAGGCCAAGCTAGGTAGGTGGTGTCGAGATTTGAGACTAAGACATATGGTGTGTCAAGGTTGGGAGTTGAGACATGGAGGATGTCTGAATCTGAAGCCGAGACTGGATGTATCAAGGTTGGGCACTAAGAATCAGAAGATATCTGAGTCTAAATTAAGATAGGAGCGATGTTGGTGACTGGGACCGAGACGGATGTCAGGATCAAGAGCCAAGATATGGAGGATGTCAGCTATTTGAAGCTGAGCCAAGGAGTATGTCGAGATTGAGAGCTAAGATAGGAGCAATGTCGATGACTAGAACCAAGATGAGTCTCAGAATCGGGAACTGAGACATAGAGGATATCAGCTATCAAAAGTTGTGCCCGGGAATGTGTTAGGGTTGAGAGCTAAGACAGGGGCAGAATCAGTAACTGAGACGGAAGTTAGGATTAGAAGCTCAGATAGGAGTTACTGAAGTTGACTTGTACTTAAAGAAACTTAAATCATTGGAATGAGCGTATTAAGCCGATTCAATTAGATCTGAGCCTCATTTGAATAGAGTCCAATTACCTTTGGGTCATATTTGATTGATCTTGATTTTAACTGATAGATCAACACGACTTTGACTGAATGAGACATGGTAAATGACCTTGGGAGTAGATGAAGTCAGCGATTGAGATTGATACGAGACGTCAAGATCTGAGACTATGCCGGAAGGGGTGTTGGCAACTGGGGCCGAGACATATGTGGCGCTGAGATCTAAGATTGAACTGGGAGCGATGTCGGTGACTGAGGCTGAGACATAGATAATGCCAAGATATGAGATTGAGCCAGAGTGGATGTCGACGACTGCCCGAGACATAGGCGATGTTAGGATTTGATATTGAGCCAGAGTGGATGTCAACGACTAAGGTTGAGACATAGGTGATGTCAACGACTACGGTAGAGCTAGGTAGGTGGTGCTAGAATTAATCACAATTCAAGTGGCCAGGATATTAACTTCTAATCTAAGAGAGCGATGAATCCTCTATTGACTCAACATTATTCTCTCTACGCTTTGCCATATACCCAACTACCGTATTAATCACAATTTGATTAAAGACTGCTTTTAACAGCGTTAAAGCACATAACTTCACGCATAGAATAAATGATGGTCTGAAGTCAAAAGATCAATTACACTCATTCATAAGAGGAATGACCAATGATGCGTAATATGTGATTTCCTCTTAAGCGGGTGGTGTCCAGTGTGCCTCTAAACTCAAGGCACCCCCCAAGTATAACTTGAATATCCATCCCTTGGTTTATCTCAACCTAATCATGCTCAGTGTTAATCTAGATATCCATGTCCCCTCTAGATATCTATCCGATCAAGGACTATTTTCATATTTATATACCTATTAATCTATGAGACTTTTGTTGATACAGTCTGACCTGGCTGTTGTTTTGATGTTGACACTGATTTAAGTTTGTATCAGATGTTATTTGAACTCGGATTGATTACTGATCAAGGTTGATCGTGTGGAAGGGAAAAGTGCAAGTTGGAAACTTGGCACGCGAAGTCGGAGAGGGCTTGGTAGCTCGTTCTCCAGACTAGGTCAGAGAGGGCTCGGTAGCTCGTTCTCTGGACCTGACGAAGTCGGAGAGGGCTCGGAAGCTCGTTCTCCGGACTAGGTCAGAGAGGGCTCGGTAGCTCGTTCTCTGGACCTGACGAAGTCGGAGAGGGCTCGGAAGCTCGTTCTCCGGACTAGGTCAGAGAGGGCTCGGTAGCTCGTTCTCTGGATCTGACGAAGTCGGAGAGGGCTCGGTAGCTCGTTCTCCGGGCTAGGTCAGAGAGGGCTCGGTAACTCGTTCTCTGGACCTGACTGAGTCGGAGAGGGCTCGGTAGTTTGTTCTCCGGATTAGGTCAGAGAGGGACCTAAGTGGATATTCCATGGTGCATTGGATCGGTCGGCAGACCGATCCAGTGGTACATGAGACAGTGGATCGGTCGGCAGACCGATCCAGTGAAACTAAGTTTCCTGATCGGTCTGGTGACCGATCAGGAAACACTCAGTAGCACACTGAGTGTAATCTGATCGGTCTGTAGACCGATCAGGAGATGCTATTGCGAAGAGAAGAGGGAAGGATCGGTCATGGAGACCGATCCAGCTGCGGCCTGATCGGTCTCCACGACCGATCAGGTAAGCTGTAGACCGATCAGGATATGTCCTGATCGGTCCATGGATCGGTCTGGTGACCGATCCACACATAATCTGATTTGTTCGATGTTCTGCGATTCCTCCACTGCATCTGATTTGTCTGATTCATGTGATATAACCCTCTGTGCTGTTAGCTTTTGAGTTTGCAGGATTACAGGCACCATTCCAAGTATAATTTCAAATTAAGTCCATAAGAGTAATACGACAAATGGACTTTCTGCTGTGATTCGCGGCGCATGGTGCATTTGAAGCATCAACGGCTACTGGTGAGATCTGGCTGCGATCCGCTTTATTCCTGGTGATTGGTTCGAGCTCAGAAGACACCAATGAAGACTGTGATTTCATTGGTGTGAGTTCAGAGGACCAGGTAAGGAGGAAAAGGGATTGGCTGCAGCGATTGATTTTGTGCAGATTTACCATGATCCGTGACAGCAGAGAACAGGGGCTTAAGAAGTAGAAAACAGCGAGAGTAAAAAAGAAGAAGCAAGCAAGAAAGAAAAAAAGTTTCTGTTGATCGTTCTTGAGCTCTCGTGTGAAAAACTGCGATCTGTGAGTTCTTGTTTCCACTGATCCTCGCGTGGTTGTAAGCATTAGTTCATTCTTCTTTGCCACCGAGCTCTGTAAGTCTTGTGCTTTAACATATATATTTCGTGAGACTTTGTGGAGAGGTTACTCCACCGAGAAGGAGGATCTTTAGCCAGAATTTATCCGGGGTGCGATCTACCGAAGATCAAGGAGTCGTCCACCTTAAGGACACGCCGAGGAGTAGGGGCAAGTTATCCCCGAACCTCGTAAATCCGTGTGTTAGTGTGCTTGTTTCCTTTGTTTTAGTTTCCTAATTCCGCTGTGCTAACAAGTTTCTCTGTAGAAATCTTTGTTTAAGTTTTTAAGAGGCTATTCACCCCCTCTCTAGCCATCTAAGATCCTAACAAGTGGTATCAGAGCCTGGTGTTCTTCATCTGGACTAACATCCAAAGGAGCAAGAAGATGGCCATGAAGGAAGGATTCAGCACAAACAAACCACCCTTCTTTGATGAAGCAGATTTCCAGTACTGGAAGAGCCGCATGGAGTATTACCTCAAGACTGATATCTCCATGTGGTTCTCGGTCAAGGAAGGATTCACACCACCGAAGGACGAAGAAGGTAAGGAACTCGATTCATCAAGGTGGTCTACTGAACAAACTCGTAAAGGGCAAGCCGATGCCAAGGCAGTAGTCACCTTACAATGTGGGATTGCCAAGGACCAACTCGTCAAGGTAGGTCCATTCTCGAGTGCAAAAGAGTTATGGAACAAGCTTATCGAGCTCCAAGAAGGAACTCGTGATTCTCGGATAGCCAAGAGGGACCTATTCTTGAATCAACTACAAAATCTCACCATGAAGGAAAACGAAACGGTAAGTGAACTACATGGGAGGTTCAAGGAAATCATCAATGGTCTACATTCCGTGGATGAACGCGTGGAGAATCGCGATCTAGTAAGGTACGCTCTTAAATCCTTTCCAAGGAATGCCTTGTGGTCATCTATGGTAGATGCCTACAAGGTTTCCAAGGATCTTTCTATTGTAAACTTAGATGAATTCTTTTGTGAAATGGAACTTCATGAACTTGCTAACAAAGGTCAAAAGGAGAAAGGTATAGCTTTGGTTGCAGGAGAAAAGAGCAAGGATGGGAGAAGAAAGAAAGGAAATAAGAAGGAGAAAGAGATTCTTTCATCTTCATCCTCCTCCGAGTCCGATGATGAAGGTGGATCATCATCAAGCGAGATGGCAAATTTTGTGAGGAGGATCATGAGAAGAAGCAGGAGATACAAAGGTAAGACTGTAGATCAAAATATTGATAAGTCTAACGTTACTTGCTATGAGTGTAGCAAGAAAGGTCACTACCGGAGTGAGTGTCCAAAACTCAAGAAGGAGGAACGGGCCAAAAAGAAGGAGGAAAGAGCCAAGAAAAAGAAAGCTCTCAAGGCCACTTGGGATGAATCTTCCTCAAGCTCATCGGAGGAGGAAGAGAAGAAGGAGAAGAGTACTCGGCAATTGGCACTCATGGCAAGAGAGGAGTCCGAGTCCGAGAGTGATGACTCAAGCACTTCAGCCGCGGCTTCATCATCTTCGGATGATGAAGAGGTAACCTCTTCTCACTTAGAAAAATGCTATAAGACTATTACACATTTGTCTACCTTGCTTAAAAAATCAAAAACAGAAAATAAATCATTAAAAGAAGAAGTAGAGAACTTGAAAGCTCTTAGGAAAGATGAGGTTGATGACCTACATCTAGAGCTCCTTGAAGATGAGAACAAGGCCTTGAAGGGTGAGGTTGAGAAACTCAAGATAATGCTTGAGAAATTCTCAACTAGCTCTAAGACCCTAGACATGATTCTAAATGCCCAAAGGGCGGTCTACAACAAGGCTGGATTAGGATACCAACCTAAGGAGTCTAGCTTTATTTCTTTAGTGTCAAGAACCCAATTTCATAGATCGCATGTTTCTAGGGTTCATGAGATTAGGAAGAAGGTAACAAAGGCATGGGTGCCTAAGTCTTTCATTGTAGATGCATTAGGTCCCAAGATTTGGGTACCTAAAACATCTATCTTTCGTGTCTTGTAGGCATTGGTAAAGGGGGAGCGTCTATCAACTTGGTTTGTTGATAGTGGATGCTCCAAGCACATGACCGGGGACAAGTCACTATTTTCTACCATTCAAAATAAAAATAGAGGTAATGTGTCATTTGGTAACAATGGTAGCCTTAAGGTAATAGGAGTTGGAGACATTCATATATCCGAATATCTCCAAATCAAGAATGTCCTTCTAGTCAAGGGGATGACTTTTAATCTCCTAAGTGTCAGTCAATTGTGTGACACGGGTTACACAATTGAGTTTCATTCGAGTCAATGTCTAGTCAAAAACATTGACACACTTGACACGGTACTAGTAGGCACAAGAGTAGATAACATTTATCAAGTTTCTTTTAAAAGTGCTACTAATGCTCTTGCTAAGTATTTCATGTCAAAAGAAGAAGAATCGTGGCTTTGGCATAGGAGGTTGGCTCATGTGAACATGAAGAATATCCGGAAGCTGGTCAACAAAGGGTTAGTGCGAGGCTTACCAAGCATCAAGTACCAAAAGACCAAATTGTGTGATGCGTGTCAGAAGGGTAAGTAAACTAAAGCGCCTCATAAAGGTAAAAGCGATGTAAGTACAACTACTGCCTTAGACTTATTACATATGGATTTGTTTGATTGCAGTAGTGTTATTTCATTAAATGGTAGTAGATATTGTTTAGTGATTATTGATGACTTTACTAGGTATACATGGACCTTCTTTTTGAAAACTAAGGATCAAACCATAGATATCTTTATTTCCTTTTGTAGAAGAACTGAAAATGAAAAATCAACAACAATTAAAACCATTAGAAGTGATCATGGTGGGGAATTTCAAAATCATAGGTTTTTAGAATTCTGTCAAGAAAAGGGATATAGGCATGAGCTCTCTACTCCAAGGACCCCACAGCAAAATGGGGTTGTGGAGAGAAAGAACCGAGTCTTACAAGAGGCTGCACGAAGTATGCTCAATGAGTACTCACTACCGAGTTACTTATGGGCTGAAGCTGTAAATACAGCTTGCTATGTGCAAAACCGAATCCTGATACATAGGTTTTTAGGAAAGACTCCCCATGAACTTTGGTTTGGAAAACCCCCTACAATTAAACATCTTAGGGTGTTTGGTTGTAAGGTGTTTATTTTGAACACCAAGGACCATCTTGGAAAATTTTCGGCCAAGGTTGATAAAGGGATACTGGTCGGGTACTCGCTCACCAGCAAAGCCTATCGAGTCTACAACAATAGGACTAAATTGATTGAAGAGTCCTCTGATGTAGCTTTTGAAGAAATCCCTAACTTAAATGATCAATCAAGGGATGTAGGAGAAATTCAACTTGAACTTAGAAGGCTAAGTTTGAATGATCGAAACATAGAAAGAGTCGAAGTTGACTCTGATGATGATGAACGAAGGCAACAAAGAACTCAATCTGATCCTTTGCCTGAGTCCTTGCCTGTGCCTAGTGAGACTATTCGTGAGGCACCACCAACACCAAGACAATCTAGGATAGCCACTAGTCATCCCCAAGACCAAATTGTGGGAGACATCCAACAAGGGGTTAGGACTAGGTCATACTTTAGAAATGAGTCTAATGAAGTCGCATTGATTTCAGAGATTGAACCAAAATTAGTTGATGAGGCATTGCACGATCCTGATTGGATCATAGCTATGCAAGATGAGTTAGGTCAATTTGAAAGGAGCCAAGTGTGGGACTTAGTTCCTAGACCTAAGAAGACCACCATTATTGGAACTAAATGGGTCTTCAAAAATAAGTTAAATCAAAAGGGAGAAGTTGTAAGAAACAAGGCAAGACTTGTAGCCAAGGGCTATAGTCAAGTCGAAGGTCTTGATTATAATGAGACTTATGCTCCCGTGGCCCGATTAGAGTCCATTCGTTTGATGCTAGCTTTTGCTGCACATAGAGGTTTCAAGCTCTATCAAATGGATGTTAAATCTGCCTTCTTAAATGGCTTTATTAAAGAAGAAGTCTATGTTGAACAACCACCGGGGTTTGTGAATACCGAAGCTCCAAACCACGTGTACAAGCTCAAGAAAGCACTTTATGGGCTTAAACAAGCACCACGAGCTTGGTACGAAAGGTTGTCAACATATTTACTAGAAAAGGGTTTTGTAAGAGGCCAAATAGACCCAACACTATTTCTGCGTAGAGATAGTGAAAACATTTTTGTAGCCCAAGTGTATGTCGATGACATAATTTGTGGCTCAAATAACAAGGGCTATTTGAATGAATTTATTTCTCACATGGAAAGTGAGTTTGAGATGAGTCTAGTAGGAGAATTGACTTTCTTCCTTGGACTTGAAATCAAACAAACTCGAGATGGAATTTATGTCCATCAAACGAAATACACTCAAGAGATGCTCAAAAAATTCAACATGAGTGACTCTAAGGAAGTGTCCACTCCAATGGCGACAAACACTCGTCTTGACAATGATAAGAGTGGGAAACCAGTTGATCTAACGCAATATAGAAGCATGATCGGTAGTCTTCTATATCTCACAGCTAGTCGACCGGACATACTTTTTGCTGTGGGCATGTGTGCTAGATATCAAGTTTGTGCCAAGGAATCTCATTTAACTGCAGTTAAGAGAATTCTAAGATATCTCAAGGGCACAATTAGAGTAGGACTGTGGTACCCTCGTACGGAGTCTTTTGATTTGATAGGCTATACCGATTCCGATTATACTGGATGCAAATTGGATCGGAAAAGCACTAGTGGGAGTTGCCAATTTTTAGGTTCATCGTTGATTAGTTGGTCAAGTCGGAAGCAACATTGTGTTGCTCTCTCCACGACCGAGGCTGAATACATTGCCATGGGAGAGAGTGTATCACAATTGTTGTGGATGATTCACACTCTAGAAGATTATGGACTTTCATATAAAGAAGTGCAAGTGTTGTGTGACAACATTAGCACAATAAACCTAACGAAAAATCCAGTCCATCATTCTAGGACCAAACACATTGAAGTGCGTCATCACTTCATTAGAGATCACGTAGCTAGGGGAGACATTGCACTCACATATGTTGAGTCAAAGTCAAACTTAGCCGATATTTTCACCAAACCCCTTCCGGAAAATGAATTTAGTCATTTAAGGAGGGAATTGGGAATGTGCTTGGCTCAATAAGTCATTTTGACCACATCATGATCAATAAGGACCATTAAAATGACAAGAGAAATTGGAAAATTAATTTGGGCAACTTGGGGACATTTCACACAAACTATAAGGTTTAATAAAATATTTTTGTTTGCTAGAAATGGGGTGAGATGCTAGGATCAACCAAATTATTCAAAATGTATCATGCATCCCTTGAATAATTAGGTTGAAGAGACATAAATTGAGTATGGGGAAGGCCATTACATAATTCATGTGTATTTGGCTCCTAGATCTTACTCATATATTCCAACCAAGGAATCTTGGTTGGATCTGTGTCTATAAATCATCTAACCTGGTTGATGTGTTGATTGATACCCTTGATTGATACCTTCCTGATTTTGATTGAAAATAGGACAAGTTGGTGAAGAAATTTAACATATTTTGACAAACTTGTAACTACTCATAGGAAGGATATATCGTGAACCGATAGCCTGAGTCAGATTTATTACCTTGGTTCACTATAAATCATAGTTTCAGCAAACAAATAAAACAAACTTCTCTTTTTAAACTTTGAGATTCAACACATTTGTTATGAAGTGTCTGAAACTTTCGAGCCCTTGATAATTCAAAATCATTAGAGCTCATCATTAGAAAATATTCATTGGTATCACTAAATATAATCTGTGGGCTCTTCAGATCCTAGGTTCTGAACTTGGAAGTTGTTGAACCAAGTTCAGAGCTGTAGATATGAATTTCAGAGACTGAAGTCACTGATTATCAGACACTGATCGGTCCAGGGACTGATTAGGATGATATCTGATCGGTCTCTACGACCGATCAGGAGAGTTCTTCGATATCTGGTTCTGGCACGTATCAGCAGTTACTGATCGACTTCTGATCGGTTCAGGGACCGATCAGGAGCTTCCCTGATCGGTCTCCACGACCGATCAGGAGGCTTGGCACGCTGATCCACCTCTGATCGGTCCGGGGGCCGATCAGGAGCTTCCCTGATCGGTCTCCACGACCGTTCAGGAGGCTCCCTGATCGGTCTCCACGACCGATCAGGAGGCTCTACCTCTAATCCACCTCTGATCGGTCCAGGGACCGATCAGGAAGCTCCCTGATCGGTCTCCGCGACCGATCAGAACACTCCCTGACCGATCAGGACGTTCCCTGATCGGTCAGGATTTCTCCTGATCGGACAGCCGTCCGATCTTTTGATCTGTTCACCCCTTTTTAACTTCCCCAATCCTTCGTCCTCTCATTTCACGCCGAAAACCCTAGCCGAACCACTCCTCAGTCCCGACTCTTCTCTCCATCTTCTCCGAAAACCTCAAATGGCGCCCAGGTAACTTCCTTTCTCCCCGAAATCTGTTCATTTTTGACATTTTAGTTTCTTTTCACAGTGTTTTTCTGTGTGTTGTCTTGGTTCTCTACTTTGTGGCTCCCGTGGACTCCCATTTGCCTCGACCGTGTCCTATTTTTTGACCTATTTAGGAAGAAATCTGCCGGTGAGGGTACTTCTAAGTCTTCTGCCGAGAAATCCAAATCCCAGGCACCCTCCCGACCTCAACCTTCCTCATCTTCAAGATTCCCTAACCGCCAGTTTGAATAGGCGTTTCAACAGAGGACATTCAAGCTACTCCCATGTCGATCTGTGGATCGAAAATACATGGATGAATTTTGTCCCTCTGTATCCGAAACCTTAGCATATTACAATCTTGACTCGTTAGTCTACTTAGAAAGGGACATCAACTATGACCTAGTATCTGAATTCTACAACAATCTTCATCAAAGCAGCGATGGTATTTATAGAACCAGAGTCGCTAAGAAAACTGTTGATTTCTCTGTAGTAGAATTCTTTAGGTATCTAGGTTGCCGAGTTTGTTCAGGAGATCCTTTTCCCATTTTTCCTGATTTACCAGAATCATTACCTCCTCCACTTGATGTATCACCTGATTCCATCTATGAGTACTTCTTCGGTCATCCTAGACCAGGTGGACTGGATGAGTTAGATGTTGATTTTCCCACCTTTGTCGCTCTACGACTATCTGCCCCTGACTATATTCTTTTTAAGATAGTCACAAACTGTCTCCTTCCAATCATGTCCAAACCTTTAGCAGAGATCCGACCATACCACTGTCTGATGCTTTATGGTTTGCGTCGGCGTCTCGACTTTGACATTATGTCCAGCATCTATTCTTCGATCATCTCCTATTCTCAGCCTAGCAGCTCCACCATTTATATGCCTTATGGGCATATAATTACATATTGGCTAGAGACCCTTCAGATTGATGTGTCTAAGGGTAGGATAGTGAAGATGGTCAGACAGGATTACCGGCTTGGGAAACGGGCATTTTCCAAGTCCGGTATCTTAGGACAGAATGGGGCTGTTCGGTGGAAGGATGGGAGAGGTCTAGGAGAGTTACCACGGGCACTTCCTCGACAGGTTGCTGTTCCTCCTCCTGCTGCTGATGAGGCCGATCCTGATCTGCGCTGGCAGATCGCTGAGCTAGAGAGCCGCTTCAATCAGCACGATGAGCTGCTGGCTGCTGAGCTCCATGGACTGCGCGTTCGGATCGACCAGCGCTATGATGATCTACGCAGTCAGCAGCTGGTGATGCAGCAGCTGCTTCTGGGCTGGATGGCCAACTACCCACCTCCACAGCATTTCTCGGGCCATCCACCTTCGAGCTCCAGCATGCCGCCTCAGGGTTACGAGCCTCCCGCGGATGATGATGATGTTCCTCATGTTGAGGAAATTGATTGATACATTCTATGTGTTATTTTGCCTATCTGTGTGTTGGATGATATTTGTTGGATATCTTTGTCTGACCTGGATACTTATGCTACTCATATATTTTTGCTATTCATTTGTCCATTTCTCGTTTTTCCTTATGCTTCAGTTCATATTAATATGTTGTTCCTATGCCATGACTTGATTGTATCTTATCTCTTTCTTACTGTCACATAGTACACTTCGAGGGAACTCTAGGTGCATTAAGAAAAGACAGTATGGGTTAAGGGGGAGTCTTTTGAGTCTTATCACCCCATTCGCACCTTTTCGGTGTTTGACAAAGGGGGAGAGATATCTAAGTTTAGAGGTGTATGAAGGTTTGATTTTAGGGGAGAAGATAACGGGGAGGATCTTGATTCTCGTTATTGACTTCCTTACATCATGGTATATTCATCTTAGGGGGAGGATCTTGATTCCCCTAAAATTATGAAAATAAGAACATTTCTGATCTAAACTTAAATCGTGTTGTCAAACAACAAAAAGGGGGAGATTGTTGATACAGTCTGACCCGGCTATTGTTTTGATGTTGACACTGATTTAAGTTTGTATCAGATGTTATATGAACTCGGATTGATTACTGATCAAAGTTGATCGTGTGGAAGGGAAAAGTCCAAGTTGGAAACTTGGCACGCGAAGTCGGAGAGGGCTTGGTAGCTCGTTCTCCAGACTAGGTCAGAGAGGGCTCGGTAGCTCGTTCTCTGGACCTGACGAAGTCGGAGAGGGCTCGGAAGCTCGTTCTCCGGACTAGGTCAGAGAGGGCTCGGTAGCTCGTTCTCCGGACTAGGTCAGAGAGGGCTCGGTAGCTCGTTCTCCGGACTAGGTCAGAGAGGGCTCGGTAGCTCGTTCTCTGGACCTGACGAAGTCGGAGAGGGCTCGGTAGCTCGTTCTCCGGACTAGGTCAGAGAGGGCTCGGTAGCTCGTTCTCTGGACCTGACTGAGTCGGAGAGGGCTCGGTAGTTTGTTCTCCGGATTAGGTCAGAGAGGGACCTAAGTGGATATTCCATGGTGCATTGGATCGGTCGGCAGACCGATCCAGTGGTACATGAGACAGTGGATCGGTCGGCAGACCGATCCAGTGAAACTAAGTTTCCTGATCGGTCTGGTGACCGATCAGGAA
Organism: Zingiber officinale; assembly: GCF_018446385.1. Taxonomy (NCBI): domain Eukaryota; kingdom Viridiplantae; phylum Streptophyta; class Magnoliopsida; order Zingiberales; family Zingiberaceae; genus Zingiber; species Zingiber officinale. Next base: position 24,150,581 of record NC_056002.1, on the reverse strand, counting down.
ACACTCAGTAGCACACTGAGTGTAATCTGATCGGTCTGGTGACCGATCAGGAAACACTCAGTAGCACACTGAGTGTAATCTGATCGGTCTGGTGAAGAGAAGAAGGAAGGGGATCGGTCATGGAGACCGATCCAGCTGCGGCCTGATCGGTCTCCACGACCGATCAGGTAAGCTGTGGACCGATCAGGATATGTCCTGATCGGTCCATGGATCGGTCTGGTGACCGATCCACACATAATCTGATTTGTTCGATGTTCTACGATTCCTCCACTACATCTGATTTGTCTGATTCATGTGATATAACCCTCTGTGCTATTAGCTTTTGAGTTTGCAGGATTACAGGCACCATTCCAAGCATAATTTCAAATTAAGTCCATAAGAGTAATACGACAAATGGACTTTCTGCTGTGATTCGCGGCGCATGGTGCATTTGAAGCATCAACGGCTACTGGTGAGATCTGGTTGCGATCCGCTTTATTCCTGGTGATTGGTTCGAGCTTAGAAGACACCAGTGAAGACTGTGATTTCATTGGTGTGAGTTCAGAGGACCAGGTAAGGAGGAAAAGGGATTGGCTGCAGCGATTGATTTTGTGCAGATTTACCATGATCCGTGACATCCGAGAACAGGGGCTTAAGAAGTAGAAAACAGCGAGAGTAAAAAAGAAGAAGCAAGCAAGAAAGAAAAAAAGTTTCTGTTGATCGTTCTTGAGCTCTCGTGTGAAAAACTGCGATCTGTGAGTTCTTGTTTCCACTGATCCTCGCGTGGTTGTAAGCATTAGTTCATTCTTCTTTGCCACCGAGCTCTGTAAGTCTTGTGCTTTAACATATATATTTCTTGAGACTTTGTGGAGAGGTTACTCCACCGAGAAGGAGGATCTTTAGCCGGAATTTATCCGGGGTGCGATCTACCGAAGATCAAGGAGTCGTCCACCTTAAGGACACGCCGAGGAGTAGGGGCAAGTTATCCCCGAACTTCGTAAATCCGTGTGTTAGTGTGCTTGTTTCCTTTGTTTTAGTTTCCTAATTCCGCCGTGCTAACAAGTTTCTCTGTAGAAATCTTTGTTTAAGTTTTAAAGAAGCTATTCACCCCCCCCCCCCTCTAGCCATCTAAGATCCTAACAACTTTATCATTAATCGTATACGTATAGAAAAGTAAATAATTAATGATAAATACTTGCTTTTATAAAATGATTATCCATAAAATACATAAGGAGTGTTTTGACACATTAGTGCACACACTAACACTTATAATGTTGAGAGTATAGAAATTCAAGTACAGAGAAAGATTACAGAGTATGTTGTACAAAATCATTGTGACCAGGGTTTTATTTATAGCCCACTGGTCGAAACTAGTGGTTTGCTGATGTGGCACGATTTGATCACCCGAACCCTCTCCGGGCACCCCTAGCGAGGTAACCTCTATCTCCATGCAACGACAACGAGATAAACTTTTTCATCTCCGGGCGTCTGGACCATGTCCGGGTGCCCAGACTGGTGCTAATATGGACCTAAAAGCTGATCCTCAGTGTTGAGGTGCCCTTTGGGCACCCTGGTGGCCCATATGCTTGGATCGTCAACCTTGTCTTGACTGGTCTGGTTCCTTGGGTGATTTCAATCGTCCGAAATTGGACTCACCTGAACCCATCTTTCGGCCTTCTCCTCGAGCAGTCTTTCACTCCGGCTTCTCATCCCTTGAAAATGTTGTGCCCTTCTTTTTCATCCGTAGCATATTCTTCCACAGAACCTTGTCCCTCGGACGCACCAACCCCGTCGATTCTTTCTTATGTCATCCTTCTCATTAGCTACATCTTTCACTTGACTTTTTGTACTTCTAAGTTTCTATATACTTAGATACAAGAATCAAATATAATAGGACCTAACTGAACCAGATTGATTACATCAAATCTTATCCGGAGTACTTACAAAATCTAGGTACATTATCACCAAGATCGATCAAACATCTCTATTTGTATAAGTTATAGATTTAAAAAATATAATAAAAAGTATTTTTCAAAAAAATAATAGTGACGAATTTAAAAATAATTAAAATCAAATGATACAAATTTTATAAGTTTATGAGAAATCTATTTTCCTTAAATGTGTGTACGTATAATCTCTATTTTTTTAAAAAATATATATATATGTTTTATGATCGGTTTTAATATCTATAAGTTTTACATTTTTAGTTATTTTTTTTTATATATTTTTAGAATTTTACATGTTTCAATATTTTTTAAAAATTTAGAACTAGGTATTTTACAATTTGTGGTCATTTTAAATTTATATATTTATAAAATCTATAACTCATATTGTAGGATTTCAAAAAAAAAAAAAAAAATCATATGACATTACGTGTGTGTGTATATATATATAGTTTTGATATGCTGGGTGATGCTTTGTGCGCGACCGTGAGCGATGCGCAGACGTGGTACCGCCAGCTCGGTTTCACTATAAATAAAATAATCCATGGAAGTTACTCTCTCCCTTTCTCGCCTTTGTTCAAAATTTCGGCGGCGCTTATTACCAAAAATAAAATCTCCCTCGCCGCTCTCTCTCTCTCCCTCCCTCTCCCTCGCCGCTCTCTCTCCCTCGCTCCCGGTCCCCTCTGGCGTCCGTCCTCCGGGCAACCTGATGCTTCCCCGAAAAATTCAATATTTTTGGTCTGGCTCGCCGCTCCCCCCCCCCCCCCTTCCCTCGATCCCTCCGTCGAAAGTCGTCCCTCGCGCTCCCGGCCGGAAAGTTGCTCCGGCGTCTTCAATCGCAGGTCTACTGTGAGATCCTACCACCTCACTCCAATTTAATTTCTTAATCCACACCGTTATTACCTTGTGAAATCGGTATAAAAATAGCTGTAATAATTGTATAAAGATGCACCGCGGCTTTGCTCCCATTTCTAACCGTTGCATCAACTACTATGACTGATGAAACTGTGCTTGTAGGATATGACTTGGATTGGTCGTGGTAGAAGGTCAGAAGGACTTATGCTACGACCTGGATGGTCGACGGCTCCAACAACCGCCTGCTCTCCGGTGGACTTTCATTTGCTGCTATAAGGTGTAGCAGCTTCATGGGGAGGAAGCTGCTACAACGTGTAGCAGTTAACTGTACATGAAGCTGCCACACCTTGTAGCAGCTACCTTGTCATTTTCTAGCAGAGATTAACTTACTCGGTACCCATAGTTTTCATATTGTCTATATCAACCCGATTCAAAAATTATTTTTAAAAAATTTTTTCACTGCTTCAGCGCCTTTCCTGCTATAGATTGATTGGAATTCTCTCTCCTTCACTCCCTCCGTCTCCCTCGTCTTCGTCGAAGGTCGTCCGGCTGACCACTTGGGCCCCTGCCGAGAAAGTGAAAGGTCGGCTGCACCAACCGTCTGCTATCCGGTGGACTTTGATTTGCAACTACAAGATGTTGCAGCTTCATGGAGACGAAGCTGCTACAACGTGTAGCAGTTAAATCTGCGTGAATCTGCCACACCTTGTAGCAACTAACTTGGTTAGTCGGATTTCTAGCCCCTCTATTTTGTAGCATAGATTAACACTACTCTTTAGCCATAGTTTTCATATTGTGTATATCAACTTGATTGAAAAATTATTTTTGATGCATGACTTTTCGCTCTTTCAGCGCCTTTCCTGCTATAGGATGATTGGAACATATATATACATTTGATTTAAAATTTTTTAAAATTTTTTATGCTTCTACAGGGCCATGTGTTTAGGTTTGCTGCTACACGGTGTAGCAGCTTCCTAGACTAATAACTTGCTACACCTGTTTGTAGTTGTATATCATATTGCTTAGAGGCGTTGAAAAAAGTGATATGTGATGCTGCATCGGCTTTGCTTTGGTTTGCAAAGCATTATAGCAGCTACTATGACTAATAACTGCCACATATTGTAGCATTTACATATACATGTAGCTTCCACAACTTGTTGCATTTGCCCAAATTTGTATTTCTTTGTTATTGTTTTATTTACCTTTAAAAAGTTTGTAAGTAACTTCCATATTTCAGTAAATTATAATCTATTGGATGTATGTGTGTAGTGCTTACCGCTAGTAAAACTGTCAGACGTTGTAGCAGCATGCTACCTCGTGTAGTAGCTCTTAATGAGTATAAATATATTTGGTATTAATACGTGTGACCGGTGTGGCCTTAGCAGATCACGTCACGCCACCGAATTAGATGCTACATCGTATATCAGCTAATCCTCACTAATTGCCATATAGTATAGCAGCTAATATACGTTATGTGGAAATGATAGATCAGTGATATGTGCAACAATAACTTAATTCGGTGTTTACAAATAGAGTAATATATGGTAGTTGCCGCTACAAAATGTAGTAGCTACTTAGTACGAGGATAACACGTTATAGCACCCATACATGTCACTAATATAATTACCTGAGAAAGTAATGTCAAAACATTTACATTTCGAGGGCATGTTCAGATATATTTTGCACAATGTTCAATACCTCTAGGATTGCCTGTATTACTCTCTTCAACTTAGAGACTAGAGAGTGGTAGTACCTATCCTCATAACGGAAAGGGCAAGGTGTTAGACCCTACAAGATTAGTGCAAAAATTATACGATAAATATGCGTCTAGATTGAGTCATATAGGTACACAAAAACATGATTGTACCAGCTATAGATGTCAAATCTTCTTCATACGATTCGGCGTCGTTGGTATTATCCTTCTCTGTAGCATTTGATCTGGAAATCGTATAGTTATTTACTATATTATTTTTGGATGATATAAATTGATATGCGCAGCTAAATATGTATGATCTAAGGCGATAACTAATGGACGCATACCTTTGCTGCAGTAAAGGACAATTGCACTTGTCGTGTGAGACACCTCGGTGACCGCATCCACGACATAGCCTCGCTTTTGAGGTTGTTATCTCTTTTGACGATTTCAATCGTTTTCCACACCCCTTTGCCCTGACCAAAGAAGGGTCAACAATAGAGGGCCCCCATCGATGCCTTGGTTTCTTTGACTTTGGTTGTCATTTTTATTGCTAATGTTAAGCTCTTGAAGTTTATTGTATATACAATCGAATTGATCATCCAACATGTTTGTCCCCTCATCAGTTAAAGATGCAACATCAATAACTACTGAAGCTTTATAGGATAGCCTAGAGTGTCTTGCCATCAACTTCGCATCTGGAGTGTCGATGGAAGTTTGCGCACCAAAGTCATAGATTGCCCCCACCTTGGCATTTCTTGTCCATCGGTTGAGTATGTACTTATCAGGCAATAGAAACACTTGGTTGATACGGAAAAATGCTAACATATGCCTACATGGAATACCCTCAAATTCAAATTTACTACAACTACACGATATGTAGTCTGCAAGTTTGTCATGTGTGAGGACCTTTGGCTTTGCAGATGAACCACTTTGAAAATTCATGACATGGTAACCCACTAAATCACCAACCATAGATGCTTGTTGCACATAATAACCATGACTCACACTCATTTCACTTTGAAAGTCCAACCATTTTTTTTTGGTGTACACCCTGACCATTTGATATTCCATAGGCCAGTTTGTCTTAATCTTAGGTTGCTCGACCATATCAATATGGTCGGCAACTAACTCATTGTGTAGTTGGTGTCGCAATGCTCTATTAAAACGTGTGATAAAATCCATCAATGAGTTCTTATGTGATACATACTTCTTGAAAAATGAATGTGAGCTTTCAGATCGCTGACTGCTTGATATTCCAGCAGAAAAAATATGGTTAAAAAATAATATGACCCACCTTTGTCTTATTTCATACATCAATGTTAACCAATCATTGTTCTCCAATCCAGAACACCTGATAGCTTCTTCCCATGTCTTATCAAATTCGGCTGGGGATGAGGAGTTAACAATTACATCCTTTATCGTTTGATAGTAGTTGCGAAAAGTCAAGGGGGGTAATTTATCTTGAAATTTATTGAGTATGTGCCACAAACAATACTGATGCACTGTTTGAGGTAAAACCTGGCCAATGGCCTTCGTCAACGTTGGATCTTGATTGATGATAATCACAGTTGGTGGACCTTTAGGCATTGCTTCAATGAACTTTGTAAGCAACCAAATAAACGACTCAGTTTTCTCATCACTTAAAAAGGCACAACCGAATGCGATGCTCTGATGATGATGATTAACTCCTATGAAGGGTGCGAAAATCAACCCATATTTATTGGTGTTATAGGTTGTATCAAAAACAACAGCATCACCAAAGATGCTGTATGCCCTCCTTGATACATGATCCGCCCAGAAACACCTAGTGAATCTTCCTGTTGAATCAATCTCATAAGCATAGAAAAAGGCGGAATTCTTCTCTTTCTCAGTCGCAAAAAACTCAATCAGTGTTTCAGCGTCAATTCCCTTTTGTTCATCCCTTAACTCTCTCTCAAAGTTTCTAATATCCCGTTCCATGCAACCTAGAAACTCAGGGCCTCCGGAATCTATCTCCAATAATCGGACTTGTTGACAAGTTGGGATATTAGCTTATGCAAACTGCTGCGTCAAAACTTTCTTGGCTTCAGAAACATGGCGATGTGAGCGGAGCAAATGCACCTTCGAAGGTGTTGAGAGTGGATGATTATGACTTTCCAAGAATTTAGTGACAATCCAATTTGCCCCGGTATATTCTTTAACAAGTGATAGTTTTGCCCTACATCCAGTCCTTACTTCCCCACGTGCTCTTTCCTTTACACTGTCAACTTGAGCAACTTTTTTCCGTTTTTCATCTGTTTGTCCTTCTTTAAAGCATACAAATTGTTTCCATCCAACTTCATTTGTTCGCTTATTCTTCTTACTGTTGCATAATCTTGCACTAAAGCCGAATTCACGTGCATATTGATTATAGAGCGCGAAGGCCTCCTCCAATGATGGAAATTCCATCCCAATCTGTGGGTTTAGATCTTCCCCCACTTGGGGATTGTATAGGTGAGGACCCTCAGAGGTGTCTGCCATTGCTAGAGGATGACATATTTAGGACCGATTGTAGGTATGAATTACAATCAATGATGATGACTAATTATGTTAAAATATTAGATTGCGGAAATGGTTATATGATCGAAGATATAAGTACGATAATCTAAAAGGTGAAAATATTCCATCTGAACCCTTACCGTCGTAACCCTATTCCCAAAGTGAAGAGTCAAAATAACTTACAAAAGTCGAAGTATCGAAGGTGGAAACAAGATGTCGTAGTGAGGTTGGGGGGAGCTGCGACGGTCCTGACGGTTGAACTTAAGATGTGAGAAGTAGTTTCTATAGATTAGCTGATACACTCAGTAGCAGTTTCTATAGAATAGCTGCTACACATTTTCAGAGAAGGCACCGACCGTGAGCTGCTGATTTCTTTAGCATTTAATTCGAATTAGTTTCTAGACATTGTAGCAGCTACCCCTTATATGGAGATACAACTTGTGTATTGGTTACTATCGATTCATATTCTCTTTGTAGCATCTACTACATAATATATACAAGGAAACAATTAGTATGCTTTTCGCCTTTCCCAAATACCTCACAGAAATCAGAGTAATGACATCAGCTAGTTGGCAGTACTTGAAACTTGTTACAACCGTAACTGCTACAACAATAAGTTATAAGTTTTTTGTCAATCGTAACTGCTATATCATCACCTTAAGTATATTTACATTTCTCCGGCCCCATCCGTTGCTACATTGGTGTAGCAGCTATAATGTTGTAGCTGCTACAACGTGGACCTAATAGCTGCTACACTTTCTACCTTCTGGTAGCTTGTTAAGAGGTGATGCGACACTATGTCGCAGTTCCGTCCGAATAGCTGCTACACTTTGAAGTAGCCAACGGTCGAACAAACTATTTCATACAATTAACATCTTAGAAATATAGTTTGGAAATAAATTTTTACAAACCTTGACACCTCCAATAAATATACAGATGGACGTGGTCTGTGTTGGTTTAGTTACAGACCAGTAACTGCTACACCTTAACGTAAGTTAAAATTATTATCACCAACTCCTCCTAGAGGTGTTAATATTGGAAGGGTAATTAAGTTCCTACAATGGTGTTTCTGTCTACCACAACGTAGCTGCTCCAGCGTGGACGTCAATTTCTGAGGTCGCGTGCTTGTTCAAGTATGCATTAGTCCACTTGAATATATCAGTTCATGCTTCTACGATACACTTACGACACAAAATGAGAATAATAAAAAAAAAATCATGTGGTTAACAATATAGTGTAGTAACTGCTACATAATGTAGTAGATACTTAGTACTTGGATAACAATGTATAGAACTCATACATTGAATTATTACAAAGACAAGAGCTAATAATGTTAATACATTTACATTTCCATTGCATCAGTGGTCATATATTGACCAGTGTTTAAAACCTCCAACAACACCTACTGCTCTCATACCAGCAACGTCATATTCATATAGGCCAAATATCATCCACATTCATCTCCATTCGGAAACACCCTTCATCAACCGTACAGAGTGTTGTGACCAGTAAAGTGATTGTATTATTTTCCACATGCCTCGCATCCTTTGTGACTGGCTGGGAAAACTTATTCGAGGCCATCATCCTCTCCCTAATGTACTCCAGCAGCCAAACCTCATCAACATTCACGCATTAGGGCTTGACGATGGTGTTTGGAATGAGGAACTAATTTATGAGTATGGAACCATAATCTAGACCGTGGAAGGATACATGATCGCTTTGTCTTGGCCAAAATGGGAGCTTGATACACCTCACGTCACTTGGTCGCGGATGGTCCAAGTTCGAGGAGGAGAGAATCACAAAGAATGTGCTCCATGACGATTCCTCAGGGCGATGAAGAAGCCCTTTGTTGCGCACACATGATTTAAGACAGAAGTGAGAAATTTGCATGATCATCCGCCTATCATCCACGTATGTTGATGAGAGCTAGACGATGATGATTGTATTAAGGAAATAGGATTTAACATATGGAACTGTACTCTAGAGTGTAGAAGGCTAGTTGACCGCTTTGCCTTTTCTGATTTGGGAGCTTCATGCACCTCCAGCTTTATATAGGAAGGCATGGATGGATTGACGGAGGTGGTGCCGAGAAAATGTAGGCAACCGATGAAACTGCTACTCATTACCCTTTGCCACATTCATGAATGTTGTGACCCTCAATTATATAGAGAAATCAGGTGCAGGCACGAGCCCAAACAAACCTGACTGACAAAGCTACTTAGAAGAAAATGAGGCAGGGGTCATTATTTATGCCAGCTATGTATAGTCATATGGGTGATGGGTCTGCTCTGAGTGGTCATTCTAGGATCGATGCCTGCTATGAGTGGTCATTCAATAGACCCTCAAAGATTTATGCTACGATTACAAATTTTTAGAGCAGCTGCAACGGGCGTTAATGCCTAAGCATTAACACCGACGTGACACCTTTTTTTTTACTTCTGCAGAGATACGTGGCGTTTTTTTATTTACTGTAGCATTAACGTGTTCAAACTTATGAACGCGTTAATGCTGCAGATGGCAAAAAAAATAATTAAAAAAGTACACATTAACACTTCATGCGTTAAAGCGCTACAGATGCTCTAGATACGAGACGCTATTTAAGTAGCTAGGACCCTAACATCTTACAACATGGAGTAGAGGCGAGTTATGCGTAGATATTTTGCTGCTACAACGTGTAGCAGCTAATTGAAAGGTATACTGGTACAATGTAGAGCATTTACTTGATAGGTCATAATGTCATATCATTTTAAGTTTTGTCTCCAATCTTATGATACCATATTTGTTGTGGCCATGAATATAAAGGGTAGTTGGTTCTGTTGGCGCTATACTGTAATCCTCACAAAGGACACTTCATATAATAAGATATTTTAGACCATTCAATGAAGAAAATCCAACTACTACATCACTGGTACTAAGCTGAAAATCCTCAGTCTTTAAATTACCTATATAAATTTATATAATCTTGGTTATGTTAGGTTATTATATTTTTTGGATAAACATAATCATTTAAACATAAACTAATAAAAAAGTAAATAAAATTACTAATATATATATAAATTTTGATGAAAAAAATTATATAATAAATTAAATAAAAAATAATAATAAATTAAAAATATTTAAAATTTAAAAAATACATTAAATAAAATCGAACAAAAAGGAAAAATAAAGATATAACTGTCATTTGACAGTGAGAGAGAGGGCGGAAGAGGGGTGCCTTGTGAAAGCGGGAGGGGCAAAATCAATCTACTTCACGCATCCACAACTGGCGGTCTGAAAAAGTAAGTTTCGGATTTCCTTTCACTAGTCGTGGTTTATGACAGGTATTGCTTGTCACACCTCCCATAACTGACAGGTATGAGTGGTCATTTATGGATGTGACGGATGAATGAAAAGATGTCGTAGGTCACCTATACTCTATTTGATAAGTCTGCATACAAATGTATTTATGCAATATACAGTGGGGTTTGTTAGTTACTTCAGCATTAACGGCTACATCTTCTTGGATCTCACAAAATAGGATTAGTTCCTACACGTTGTAGCAGCTAATTCAAATTAACTGCCACACGATGTGGCAGCCAATCCGTAGTAACTGCAACACAGTGCAGGAACATCTCTTTACAAGGTGGCCAAAAGGGAATACATTCGCCCCCAACGCTCCCCCAACCCCTCCCAGGGCCATCATGGAGAACTGTATGTGTGTAAAAAATGAACTCGACCCGACGGCCCAACCCGAGTCGACCCGAAAAAAATGAGGTTTGGCTTCGCCTTTTTCGGGTTCGGGTCGGGTTAGGGTTGGAGGGTTGGAGTGTTAAAAAATTTCGGTTGGGTTGGGTCGGCTTCTGGTTGACTCGGGATGACCCTGGTTGACCAAACTATAGGGTTTTATGGGTTTTTTTGTAGTTAAATCCAAGTTTATTTTGAAAATTAAGATGTTTTTATGTATATTAATATCATGTTTGTATGATAATAATGAAGTATTGAGATAAAAGTGAGTAGGGTTTATTGGGTTGGTCGGGTTCGGGTTTAGGGTTGAACTCGGGTTTGGGTTAGGTTAAAAAAAAAACTCAATCCGACCCGACCCGACCTGACCCACCCGAATTGGTTTGTTAGTTACATCAGCATTAACGACTACATCTCCTGGGGGTTCACAAAATCGGATTAGTTCCTACATGTTGTAGCAGCCAATTCAAAGTAACTGCTACACGAGGTGGCATCCAATCCATACAAACCGCTACAAAGTGTAGGAGAGGCTTGTTATCTCCGCTTGGCCGAGTATTACACCCTAGATGTCATGCCGGTAACAACTCATGTGCTGGCCACTAGACCGTCCTGCGGGGATAAGGAGCACCTCCTTACAAGCTGATGATATTGCAACATTGTACCGTTGAAGCTGCTACAACATGTAGCAACTTGTGGCTAACTATAAACAAATAGATAAAACGTAAAGATGGCCAAAAATGAGATCCAAAGTCAACATTTAGATTGAGGGACTACAAATATTGTTCAGCGTAGACGAGGAAGGCTTGGAGTTTATAGTTAGGTTTCATAATAACATAAGACAAACAATATCTTAACAAAGAGTTTATTCAAACATTAGTGCGTAATTCATTCCCTTTATAGCAGTCACTAATGATACATTACAAAGACATAGGTATCGTCCTCCTTGGACACATATAGTTGTACTCTTTTTCTCCCGTCGAAAGGCAGCATCCCTATGGAGATGTGAGGCAGAGCTTCACAAAGAGTGATATTTTACTCATTATTTTGAATTGCGGCCTCCTCTAATGCCCCATTGACTTGGGACAGTTTACGTCGTAGCTGCACAATTTATGTTTGGTTCTTTTTCTCTCGAAAAAGGGCAGCTTCTAACTCCTTCCTCGCCTGGTCTCGTTGTTCTGTGAGAATCTTAAGATAGCCACAAACTACCTGATGTTCCATGGATAAACTGAGATACCTGTCATGAATATGTTGGAAAAATCGAGATTCAAAAGAAATAAAGATATATATAAAGAACAACACGATGAAATAATGCAAACCTGGAAGCATACGGATCCAGTGATACAGGTAATCTTTCTAGTGAAGAAGAGGCACAGCTTGAATCCTCTTCCAAAGGGGGGTCTTTAACCCCACCCATAGTAGGTTGCGTCTTTCTGCTAAAGATAGACATGATCATGAAAGAGATGTAATGGGGACCAAATGCAAGACAAGTTGGATGAGTCTGTCCAGTGAATCGCGTAATTATAGGAACAAGTCCCTACCAAACCCTACCGCTTCCTATAGAGAAGTCAAACGGACGCGTCTTTTCAAGTAAATGAGCCATTGAAACTCTCACTACACCCCATTACAAGCTGGAAAAAGATAGGACTATCTTACATATAGTAAATACAAGGATTAATGAACCCTCGGGTATGAATTCCTACCATGCATGTATTGTCTAACTGCTCCTGCAACAGGTCGCATCTAAAAATATTTAAATCGTACAATTAATTAGAGATACGTTCCGTACCCACTATCTAGCTGCGCCAACGTTCAGAATTTTATGCTACAAGGACAGATAACACAACAAAAGGATAACAATTTAACATGTAGCAGTTAATGGCGATAAGCTGCTACACGGGGTTGCAGATTATTTGGATTAATTGCCACACCGTTTAGCATTGACTCTATTTTTATACTTTATGATCTAGCTGCTACAACATCTAGAAACTACTGCAATAACTAGGACCACAAATGTACTAGCTAGGGGTGATTAATTTTTTTTCACATTTTTTTCCATTTAAAAATAACCTAGTATTAATATTTTTATCAGCTGTAGATGTGGTGCTACAAGTTGGACTAGCCAGCTTCACAAGACATTTAAAACTTAAATTGTTACACCCCATTTAATTTAACTACAATTATAGAGACACAACGAATCAAAGACGCTGCTTTTGTGAAAGTAATAAATTTATAGAGACACACCAAATAAATAATTGTAACATACCACATCAAGGTCCATTCATCCGTCACGTCCATGGAATGACTACTCATAGATGTTTTTATGAAAGTTATGACTACTCATAACTATCATAAATCTTAACTAATGAAGACTCACAAAATCGGGCTTGTCAGAAGCACAGCTGTGGCCGCGTCATGGCAAGGCAACTATTCCCATACCGAATAGTAAGCGACTCTGATTTTCTATATAACACCAGTAGGGAGGCTGCTTACATGACCATCTGATTCCAAGATGAGTAGTTCAACTTGGATTTACGCCATTTTCACGACACCACCGTCCTCTTTTCTTTCATTGCAACTAGGCAACATATTCAAGTGTTTCTTTCATGCAGTAACGAGGCTCCATATGATTCTTGTGACGACGAACTTTTCCCAACCTTGACCAAATAACGTGGATAAGCAAAGGCGGTCTATCATCGCCCAACACTCTTGTGTTCGCAATGAAGACCCTTAGAGTTCACTGAGGAAATCATAATGGAGTAACCCTACGAATCGTGCCTCCACGAACTTCTCCCACGTCTCCCACCGGCAAGGAATTTTAGTTTTGCGAACACCACTATCAAAGGATCACCGTTCGTTCCTGCGTTATGGCCTGTAAGGGAGTGGTCTGACTTTTTTACAATCTTCCGTTTGTGCACCACAGAGCCTCAGTCATTCCCTCAGGAATTCTCTTTGATTTACAAATACATTATGGCGTCGACGAGTTTACAGTTACTATGGAATATCTGTAGCAGCTACTAATTAATGTATTAGTCCAATTATATTTCATTAGCATGTGGGGATATGTTTAATCGGTAAAATAAAATGGATTCATTATTCTATATCATTGTCAATAACTAGGAACATGGTATTGGTAAATCTGGTGCACGTTGTAGCAGCTACAATATTATAGCTGCTACACCAAAGTAGCAACGGGCGGGGTCTGTGATATGGTAATATTCACAAGGAGTTGATATTGTTCATGTAATAAATTTAATATTGTAAATAAAGCTAATAACATAACACAAACACGATTCTCTTGTAATTTGATGTTGCATATTATAGTAGCTTACTGACAATCAACTGTCACACTTTGTAGCAGCTAGTATTTGTTTACTTCTATCTGGCTTTGCATCATCCCCTTTTCCCAGGTGTAATAAAATATAATTTATAAACAATTTAAGTTACGACATGGTGTAGCAGCTTTTGTACATTAATTTTAGGCAGGAATTCAATACATGGTGTAGCAGCTTTTGTGCAACAAGTCCTCGAAAAGAGTCGACCTTTTGACTCGTCAATAACATGCGCTGGGTTTGCCTATAATTACTCACGTAACCTAATTTATAGGTTTAACATAGTCACGTATCGTATTGATGCTATATCTTGTTATCCTAGTACTGAGTAGATACTACATTATGCAGCATCTACTGCAAGATGATTATAGACACCGGATAACCATAGTATTGCACTTGTAGCTGAACCTTCATTTCCATATTACACATTAATTGCAACCGAAGGGGTCGGTCATATAAAATAATACTTTTGTCAATAAACAGGTGTAAAGTGATACAAATTTCAGTAGCTTATCAAGATTAGTTGCTACACTAAGTAGCAGTTAGTGCGGATCAGCTGCTACAGCTTATAGCAATATAGCTTAATTGTAACTGCTGTACTTTGTAGCAGCTACCAAGGATTATCTGTTACAATGTGTAGCAGTTATGCTAGTGTTATACTTTATGATGTATCTACTACCACACGCGGCCACTAGTGCATTGCATGCCAAAACATTGTCGTAGCAACTGCTGAGTAGAAGTATTTCACATTTTTTTTTCAATTTATTATACATACCAACATTGTAGCAGTTTTTTCTCCTCCATTCTATAAACTGCATTAATGGCAACCTGATGGGGTGGTAAAAATTTAGTTTAATTTATCACGCTACATTTTTAAAGTTATCTCCTACAAATTACAACAGTATCTCATTAGTAGATGCAACACTCTGTAGCGGTTATTGCGAGTAAGCGTCTTCAAAATTTTTAAGCTTCTCACGATTAACAGCAACAAGTTGTAGTATCTACTTCCTATCAAAAAAATATACAATTGTCTTTTGCCACATTTAATATACATAATCTTTAGCTGCTATACAATGTATTATCTTCGCAAGGCATTGACAGCAGTATTACAAATAAATTAACACCACGAAGCCTAATTTTTTGACTCTAATCAGTTTCACAATGCGTTTACAATCAGATTATCAATACCTTTACACCCCCACCTTGTCATTAATCCAGTGTTTGCTATTAAAAATTTTATAACCAACATGAAAACTAAATTCTCTCATTCCATCTTGTCCAAAATTTGTTGGCCTTCGATACATTAAACTCTCAGCGTATCGCATCACAAAAATTACACAATCTAGCTTGCAAGATAGAGTTAATATCACACTTTCAATAACATAATTAGTAGCAGAGGATTGGACATGTATCAAATTTATGATTAAGCATATCTACTTACGATTTAACTTGTGTTGGCCCCGGGATCGTAGAAACCTCAAATTTTCTTGACATTAAGGAATGTAGCCCTGGATACCACATTCGTAGTAAGGTGGGTCAATATTTTTAAAAAAATCAACCTGCACGAGTTTGAAGTTTGTAACCAATGCACACATACATCCATTACAATATGATTTACTCAACATGGAAGTTACTTACAAACTTTCGAAACTTAGATGTGTATAGTTGTGAGGATCCAAGTGAGTTGTAATGCAAATATTGAGCTTCTTGGAGGTCTATGATCAGTAGGTGCCAATGATCATCTGCATTATTTAATGGACAGAATATATACCTGAGTGGTTTGTCGGTGTCAGTGCTTGCTGCTAGGCCAAATGTCTCATATGATATCATTGCAAACAAATCCTGTGTATGCAGACAAACATTGTTGGAGGCATATATTGAAAATAAAAACTAGATAGGAGTAGTTGTTGTCATCCTTACATCAAAACCAACAGGACAAAATATAGATGGCCAATAAGGGATGCCGGAAGTTTTGGCTTCCTCTGCAATTACTACAAAATATGCATTTATGCAATCACCATCTCTGTAGCCAGTCCAATCAAAGATACCCATAAAAGATGCCAAACCCAATGATATAGTTCCATTGGACCATATTGGTTTTGTCGTAACCCTATAAAAAACAATAAAAAAAAAACCTTTACATTAATTTTGTTTACGTCACCCCTCCCAATAGCTGCTACACTTAAAGCAGTTACCTAAATTATATGTGTTATATAAACTTTAATATCAGGTGCAGGAGTAGATTTTCTTAAACACAATGAAATGTTTGATTCACTATTAATTAAGCAAAACCACTTCCAAGATAAATAACCTTGTGTTCACAATCAAATGGTATATAACTCAAGAAACTTCCAACTCACGTTAGCTGCCTCAATTTCAACAACGTCTCTGCCACAACAACATCTTTATTTTTCTTAAAATATGACTTCAATTGCTGAAACAAAATATATAGGTAAGGTTTCAACGTGAGTATTCAAATGTGAATTAAGAGTAATAGAAGCCACATTTAACCAACCTAACCCGTACCTTAAGTATTTTGGATTTAAGTTGGGTAAGGGTAGATAAATTTTCATTCGATGAAGATGTGGCAGCTACATCAGTAGATGGTACATGGCCTTCTTGTACTTTAACAGGAGCCTCCCCAACTGCCTGTCCTTTGCCCTTGGCCTTCTCTACCTCATGCTCATCTTCAAAAATTACTCTTTTACTCCTTTTGGCCAAGTGCAATCCCTTAATATCTTTTCCAGTTGGGGGTTTCCTTCTCTTTGTAACACAAGTCTTTGTCCTGGGTACTGGCCGCGTGGCAGGTAATGGGTGAATAACCTTGGCAAGCAACTGACTTTCAAGCTCTTTGATTTTCCTCTCTTGTTCTGCTATATTTTGCTCTTTTACCTTTATACTTCTGTCCTTCTCATCTATTATTTTATCCTTGGAAGCTAACGATTTTTCTGCATCACTGGCAAAATTTTTTCTCTCCTGATTTAGCTCACTTATTATGCGCTCCATTTGGGCAATGACCTGGTCCTTGCCCTCAACCACAGACTCCAGTCGAGATTTTTCTGCCTCCCAGGCTTGACATTTTGTACAAGCCTCTTTTTCCTCAACATATTCTATAGAAAATGGCTCTGGACCTCAATATGGCTTTTCGATACATTCTGCTGCCTGTACAGGAACTTGGTGGGGAATACCCTGAGCATCGACTGCCTCTTCATTAGATTGCTCAGGAATTTGATCAGCATTGCCCTCCCAAGCTAATTGTAAAAACCCCTCTACAATTTGTTGATCTATATGCTCTACAATATCTTCTAGGGGATCGTTTGAGAGCAGGTGTGTCTCTAGGTCCGAAAGTTGCAAATCAACAATTATTTATGCAGGAGGTAATTCAACGATCCTCGACTTTATTGTCTCCACGCGGGAGCCTGACCACTTCCATCTGCATATTCTTGGAAGGGCATGATGTCTGTAAGGATCCATTATTCTGACATGTTCACACATCCAGACATGCAATACAATAAAAACTGTCAAAATTTGATACATTCTGGATTTATCTTATGAGACTATCATTATATTTAGAGACTTACAGCAAGGAGATGTGCGAACCCTCTGAGCATGGGAGCTTGCTTTCCCGCAAGGCCCTCAGGTTTCACCCTCAGTGAAAGCATCGAACTAATGGCCCCCAGCTGCGGGCTGATATAGTCATATACATTCTTACACCAATTATACCTACCTAAATTGGCAAAATCATCTACGCAGTCTATTAGTGATTGTACTGGTAATCTAGATATGCTGCTAGTAGTAGTAAATAAAACACTAACAAAGAAATACAATATTAATAATTGACAAAACAGAGTATCGGTTTCAGTAGAGGGAGGTTGGTTGCTGAGGTTTATCATCTTCTTCTCTAGCTCCTTCTGTGTACACTCCACATTATGGAAGTGTCGTAGAAATATGGGGTGGTAGCTGCATGCTGTTGCAAAATAACTTCAACGCCGTGGTCTGGAAGTCCAAGTATCAATGAGACGTCTTTCCTGGTGAAGCTAATCTCCTTGTTATGAAAGATGAAGCATTTGGCTTGCACGTCCCAATTGTCAAACATATTTTGAATAAGACTACGAATATTTACAATTTCAGGCATGACTAATGCCCAAGCAAATGGGCTTCCATTGATCATCTCCAGCTGCCAGTCGGTTATGTGGAGTGATGATATAAACCCCTTGAAGTGAGGGTAGTTACTTTTCCAGTGCACTTTCTTGCGATATGCACGGGAAGCTGCAGTTCTCTGGCTCGCCATTTAGTTCTGTCAAACACAACATAAGCTCATAATGCTACTCACTTCCCTTATGTGTAATCTCTATATTATAAACCATAATATAAACCCGATACTGTTATTAGTAAGTAGTAACCAGACCCTAATACATTACCATGTCTATAATCTCTATATTATCAACCATAATATGAAACCTGAGACTGTTATAAGTAACCATAATCTAATACATTACAAGTTCTATAATCTCTCCTATATATAACAATGTGACTAGTTGTGCTTAACATGAGTACTCTACACGTTGTAGCAGTTAGTGTCAAGTAGCTGCAACATTTGTAAGAAGACAATGGACATTGTAGTGTTTAAGCGAGTTGTTTCATTTTGTAGCAGTTCAACGATAAGAGCTGCACCACAAAAGATATATATTTTTGCTTTAAACTCATTGTTCCCTCAAAGTAAACCATCTTTGGTGAGCGACCTAAAAACATTAAACCCCTAGCAACTAGGAGACGGTTCTCAACCCTAAATATTCAAAATATCCAAGTAGCCGAAGCTTTGGAACATAAACCCTAACATATTACTTACAATGAAGGCGAAGCTTCGAATGACAAAAAGAACGTCGCAGAGTAGAGAGGTTGATTGATGAAGACTCCGTGGGCCATCGAACAACTATCGAAGAAATTCTTTCGAAATATTTGTCACACGGCGAGTTTAGGGTTAAAAACTTTGATTTATGAGGGTAAAAATGTATTTGAACATTATAAATATATATTATCACAATAATTAAAAAACTAACCGAAGCAGCTCAGGCAGAGGAGATAATTTTTAAAACTTTTTTTTTCATGTTGGTAATCTGTGTACAATAAGAAAATCATGGCTACCAATAATAGGACTTACGAATTTAGCTGGCACAGGTTTTGCCAACTACATGTAGATGTAGCTGCTATAAGGTGTTGCAGTTATTAGCCGAGGTAGCTGCTACACCGTGTCGCAGCAAAGCAAATAAAATCAAAGGCGCTGAAGCATCTGAAATATTTTTAAATCAATTATTAAGCAATTTTAATTAAAGACATGACCAGTAAATATTTTTAGGGTTAATCTTTTTACAAAAATACTGCTACTAAAAATGGGCCTTACCGCATTAGCTGCAACAAGTTGTGGCAGCTACATGTTGAGGTAACTGCTACAATGTGTAGTGCTTATTAGTCGAAGTAACTGCTTCAACGCGTGGCACAAAAACAAGGCAAAGCCGGTGCAACATCGCATATTACATTTTCACATTTTTTTTAGCAAGATGAAAACTCTGCTACTGGGTTAATCTCTGCTAGAAAATAGGCCTGCTAGAAGACCGACAAACCAACATTGTAGCTGCAAATAGAGGGTTAATCTGATAGTAGTGTTAATCTATGCTAGAAAATAGAGGGGCTAGAAATCCAACTAACCAAGTTAGCTGCTACAAAGTGTGGCAGATTCACGCAGATTTAACTGCTACACGTTGTAGCAGCTTAGTCTCCATGAAGCTGCAACACCTTGTAGCTGCAAATCAAAGTCCACCGGATAGCAAGCGGTTGGTGCAGCCGACCTTTCACTTTCCCGGTAGGGGCCCAAGTGGTCAGCCAGACGACCTTCGACGAAGACGAGGGAGACGGAGGGAGCGAAGGAGAGAGAATTCCAATCAATCTGTAGCAGGAAAGACGCTGAAGCAGTGAAAAAAATTTTTAAAAATAATTTTTGAATCGGGTTGATATAGACAATATGAAAACTATGGGTACCGAGTACGTTAATCTCTACTAGAAAATGACAAGGTAGCGGCTATAAGGTGTGGCAGCTTCATGCACAGTTAACTGCTACACATTGTAGCAGCTTCCTCCCCATAAAGCTGCTACACCTTGTAGCAGCAAATGAAAGTCCACCGGAGAGCAGGCGGTTGTTGAAGCCGTCGACCATCCAGGTCGTAGCATAAGTCCTTCCGACCTTCTACCACGACCAATCCAAGTCATATCCTACAAGCACGGTTTCATCAGTCGTAGTAGTTGATGCAACGGTTAGAAATGAGAGCAAAGCCGCGGTGCATCTTTATACAATTATTAAAGCTATTTTTATACCGATTTCACAAGGTAATAACGGTGTGGATTAAGAAATTAAATTGGAGTGAGGTGGTAGGATCTCACAGTAGACCTGCGATTGAAGACGCCGGAGCAACTTTCCGGCCGAGAGCGCGAGGGACGAGTTTCGACGGAGGGATCGAGGGAAGGGGGGAGCGGCGAGCCAGGCCAAAAATATTGAACTTTCCGGGGAAGCGTCAGGTCGCCCGGAGGACGGACGCCGGAGGGGACCGGGAGCGAGGGAGAGAGAGCGGGGAGGGAGAGAGAGAGAGCGGTGAGGGAGATTTTATTTTTGGTAATAAGCGCTGCCGAAATTTTGAACAAAGGCGAGAAAGGGAGAGAGTAACTTCCATGGATTATTTTATTTGTAGTGAAACCGAGCTGGCGGTGCCACGTCTGCGCGTCGCTCACGGTCGCGCACAAAGCGTCGCCCAGCATATCAAAACTCTCTCTATATATATATACAAGAGTGATATCCTGCGGGACTTAAGATGCGCGACTGTGCGCGCCTGCTTCGTTGGCGGATCGCGACGTCGACTCAGCATGCGGAGTTGGACGCATTTCCTTTATTCCTTTTTCTTTGACTTTTGCTTTTGCATAGAACACACCGAACCTTCCTCTGGAGCAAAGCTAGGGCAAGTCGCGCTCACGCGATCCTTCCTCTGGAGCAAAGCTAGGGTAAGTCGCGCATCCTCCTCCTCGCTCTTAGTGCCTCGCGGACCTCGGCGTGTTCTCCTCGCTCTCAGCTTCGCCCCCCTCGCGCCTCTCTCGGCAAACCTCGGAAGCGAAGCTAGGGCACGCCGTCCTCGCCCCTCCAGTGTTCCTCGTTCTCACATCTACGCACGACCACGAAGCTTCCAGATCGTTCTCACCGCACCTCTCTGTAAGGCTCCTTAACTAATTAACTAGAACAGTTTCTGATACTACACTTAAACTATGAGTTATTATGGTTGTTGGAGCAATCCCAATGGTCCGTGCGACCATGTGTTTTGGTGTTTGGGCAAAGGGTTTAAGTTAGGTTCACCCTTGTATTTGATATGTGTATTTGAGTTGTGCAGGTATGCAGGATACACATGTGACTCAGGTTGATGGCTTCAGGTCTGGTGAAGGATGGAGCATCTGAGGGACCATGGACAAGGCAGCGAGGACAAGGGCCGAGGGAAGCGACTTCGAGGCATACGCGAAGGATGGCATTGGGGACGAGCCGCGGGCTTGAATGCATCCGAGGGACGAGAGCCAAAGGAAGTAGGCTTGAAGGTAAAAGGTCAAAGCTGCAAAGGAAGCATCAAGTGAGTCATAAGGGTGAGGGTACGAGTGCACGAGAGATTGTACTCGGAGTAAAATCATAGTTTTTAGGGCTTTACTGTACAAGTACTGTAGCGCTAATGTAGCAGTACTGTAGCGCTACTGTAGCAGTACTGTAGCAGTCGACTGCATGTTTTAGCAGTCGACTGGGGCAGTCGACTGGCAGCGAACAGAATGTGTGGAATTGAGCCGTTGGGATGTAACGGTCGAATTTCCACAGAGGGCAGTCGACTGTATGTTTTAGCAGTCGACTGGTAGGCGGGGTTTTCCAACCCGTGGCCTATAAAACCAAAGCTTGGGAGCTTGGTTTGAGTTGACGAAATAGAGGTGGTTAATCTCTATTAGTAGTCTACCAGTGCCCTAGCGTCAAAGGAGCTCTTGTGAGGGTTGTGGTGAGGTTTCTCCACCCACAAGGAGGTTTGAGCTAGCCGGAAGTTTTCCGGGGAGTAATCCACCGAAGGATCGGGATCGTCCACCTTACGGACAGCCGTGGAGTAGGAGCCCTAATCTCCGAACCACGTTAAACGATCGTGTCAATTGGTTTGCTTGTCTTTCTCATTCTTAGTCTTTAGCTTTCGTATTTGTATTTGTATTGTTTGTATTCCGCTGTGCTAACAAATACGTAGGAAGCGAGTATTTGGGGGTGTCGTCTATCCAACCCCCCTTCTAGCCGGCCGACCGATCCCCAACAATGGTCACCACTTTGCTAATTTGAAGCTTTTCTAATACTACACCCAAACTAAAAACTATTATCATCCCCAAATTCATTATTATAAGTGGGATGTGCTTTAAGCTCAACCCATTAGTAGTACTAAACCAAACACTATGCTATTACCATTTAGCAGACACAACATAATGACATAATTGGGTCATTTGGCGGGATCATTCCAATTAGTAATTCTACTCCTTAGGAACAACAAGTTATTACTTTCACTCAGAGTTAAACGTAATTGTCCTGAGTGGATTTCTTAGTGAATTAAACCCATTAGTTAACATACTAATCTTGAATGATATGTATTACCTTAAATCAAAGCTCAACCCATTTGTTAACATACTAATCTTGAATGATATGATTGAGCAGTGCAGTGCTGAATTTTGGATTCTCATGTTTGACTCTTGCTAGCTGCTGCAAACTTTGGAAAAGTAGCTTGTATTGGGACTTTTCAGAGTAGTTGTTATTTAATTTGGGAAGACTTTTTCAAGGAAATTGACCTATTCAATAGATGTCTTAATTTATAGGCAAAGGTTTTATGTTCCACTGACCTCACAATGCTTGAAAATTTAAGATGTTTGAATAATATATTTCATTTTAGTTATTTACTACCATATTGAAAATTAGAAAATTGAAGAGTTATCTCAAACAGTTGCAATATTCCTTGTATAAGAAACTAGTGATAACTTATATATTTTTGGTTCTACAATTTACAGGAAACTTGCAAAACTTCGACTGACAATCTATGGTAAATCATTTGACTTAAGTTCTAATATTTTGTTTATATAAGATTGTGAATGTTCTTTAAAATGCAGGGGAAAACATATGTTGTATTTGTTGGACGTAAACCAGGAATTTATGAAACGTGGGTAGAAGCTTCTGATCATGTTAATGGCTTTAAGGGCGCCATACACAAATCTTTCAAAACTAGAGAGGAGGCACAAAAAGCTTATGAGGAATACTTTGAAAAAAGATCTGCACCAACTTCTTTTGCATCTAGTCCAAATAAAATATCATGTGCAACTTCAAGTTCAAGGTCAAGTTCAGATTTGGAGAGGAAACTTTCAAAAACTGAAAAAATTATTAAGTTGAAAGATGCATTAAAAGAGATAGAGCATTAGTTAGATTCTCTTATGATCAGTGATGATAATGATGATGATTAGGCATGTTGTTTGAGGTCGTTATATGACTTAAAGTTCAAACACTGATTTTAGTTTGAGTTGTTACAAGTATTGCATCGAAATTAAAATGATGATTTAATCTAAATTGCTTTATCTAAGTTGTTATAAGTAATGTGATTAAGTTGTGGATTTGCTTCATGGGATGTGCTTCAAAAACGTATTACAACTGCACTAACATGGGATGTACTCCAAAATCTTATTCAAAGATCTTCCTCGTATGCTCAAGTTGCCATTATATATTGTTGATTTTTTGTATATTGAAAGTGCAGTTGAAAAGAGCTAACTTACTATATAATGCAAGGAATATTAATAAAAGGTTCCTATCGACAAAAGTTCAAACTTGCTATTAATGCTATCGACGTTAATAAAGGGTTAATGCTGCCATTATTAATGCTGTCGATAGGAACTTTTGTAGCATTAATAAAAGGTTCCTAACTTACTATATAGCAAGTTTGAACTTTTAGCCTAAGTTAGCTAATAGCATGATCAAGATTGATCGAGTGGATTAAAGGAATTATTTTTTTAAAAAAGCAAAAAATTGAATTTTTAATCGCTTGCTTGGAGTAATCATGGAGGTTGAGCAATCTGCGTCGTGTTTCGTCTTAGGCTTCCTCCTCTGGCGATTGTGGTCGGCCAAACGCTTCCTGCAGCTCTGCTTGGCCTTGTCAAACTCTTCAAGCACGTGAAACCTGGACAACATTTGCCAAAAGATTAAAGCTCCGGCACACCTCTCCGTCTCTTTCCCTCGTCAAGGAAAAGAGAAGCACGGAGGACTAGAATTACTATAAAGGGTAGCTTTTAATTAGTAGGAGAAGACAATGGGAAGAACTTGCTGTTTAATTTTGAGACAATTTCAGAGATTAAGCGAATGATGAAATGATCAAAATTTGATTTTGAGTTGCACACTGTAAAGGTTCAAATTATGCTAGAAGAGATAGCATCCAACAAATCAACTTTGTCACAAAAACAGAAGAATTGATAGATTTAACAAACATGCATTAACAGTCATATACTAAAGCAATTATAAATAACTTGTTCAACATATTTTGCTGACAAGAGGGAGAAGGCAGAAGCTTGATGGTAAAACTTCATTCTCATATGTAGAAGTTCAAAGCCTTCACATATCAATTACCTCTACTTCAAAAGCTACAGCTTTGGACTAATTCTAGCAGACATTCTTACAATATAATATCATTGATCCCATCAGCTTTGGACTTTTCAGCCGTCATGTTTAAATCAACAAGAAGCTTACATGCATACATGGTCTGTAACAAAGCTACATATGAATGTTTGATAAAAACAAAACTACATAGAGAAGCAGCAACTTTAGATTTAGGTGCTTGTCTTTGCAACTACTCCATGATGCAGCATACATCGTCTTCTCCACCTTTAGAACAGCTTCAAATTTAGGTGCTTATCTTTGTAGCTACTCCATGAACATCTATAAGCACAACTAAAGCAAACACAAGTGTAATAGGTAACAAATTAAAAATAAATTGTATAAGCATCTTCTATGGAACTAAGTAGACATAATTAACAAAAGTAAAAAATAAACCTTCAATACGAATTTTCCTATATTGACCAAGCTTTAGAATTTGTTTAATATAATCCCATTGAATTATTTGCTAGTGCATATTGTTAGAACCTACAATAATTAAGACAATTAATATTTGTAATAATTATCTTTAATCAATCAACTAGTAATTTTAAATTAAACTTTGATAGTCCTTGCCTACTATTGATGCCAATTCTTCTTCGTATGGGTCGTCATCGTTGTTATGATGATTATCCAAAATTGATCTGTCAATCAGCACATTGTCATAGTTATACAATTTAATAAAGGTAATTAATTTGTAAATAAAATTAACATACAAATAGATAATTAATTGATACATACCCTTGTTGCAAATTTGGACAATTACGCTTATCATGTGACACACCTCGATGCCCACATCCATGACATAATCGAGACTTTGAGGTTGACTTCTCCTTTGATGATTTCAATCTCTTCCCGCATCCTTTTGTTCTTACTAAAGAAGAATCCATAATATTAGGGGACTCATCCATAGATTTCTTCCTTTGACCTCTATTGTCACATGTTCTACTAATGTTCATCTCTTGAATTTTACTGTAGATACAATCCAATTGTTCATCCAAGAAGTTTGTTCCCTCGTCAGTCAAAGATGCATTATCAATTAATAGTGAAGCTTTATAGGATAACCTTGAGTGCCTTGACATCAAAACCCTATCTGGATCATCAATGAAATTTTGTACCCCCAAAGCATATATTGATCCAACCTTTGCATCTCGTGTCCATCGTTTGAGTATATACTTATCAGGCAAATGAAATACTTGATTGATACGAAAAAAAGTTAACATATGCCTGCATGGAATACCATCAAACTCAAATTTCCTACAGCTACAGAATATGTTGTCCATCTGTTTGTTATGCGTAAGCACCCTTGGTTTGGAGGAAGAATAACTTTGAAAATTCATCACATGGTAACTACTGAGTCAACTTCCATAGATACTTGTTGCACATAATAACCATGACTCTCATTCATTTCACTTTGAAACTCCATCCATTTTTTTTTTTGTGTATAACTTAACCATTTGAGTTTCCATTGGCCAGTTTGTCTTAACCCTGGGCTTCTCATTTAAATCAATATGATCTGCAACTAACTCATTGTGTCTTTGATGTCTCAATGCCCTATTGAAACGGGTGATAAAGTCCATCAATGAATTTTTATTTGAGACATATCTCTTGAAAAATGCATGTGAGCCTTCAGATCTCTGACTACTAGACATTCCAGCACAAAATACATGACTAAAATAAGCTGGCACCCACTTTTGTCGTAATTCATACATTAAACACAACCAATCATTTTTTTCTAAGTTAGCATACTTGATAACCTCTTCCCATGATTTCTCAAATTCATCAGGTATTGTAGAATTTCTAATAACATTATGTATGCTTTGATAGTAGTCACGAAAAGTCAAAGGATTCAATTTTTCTGGAAATTTATTTAATATGTGCCACAAACAATATCGATGCACTGTCTGAGGAAAAACTTGGGCAATGACTTTTGTCAGTGCAGGATCCTGATCAGTAATAATCACATTTGGTGCACCCTTAGGCATGGTTTCTGTGAATTTGTTAAGCAATCAAACAAAAGATTCGGTTTTCTCATCACTTATAAAGCCACAACCATTTGTAGGCAATAATTGTCTTCATCATGATTTTCACCCATTGCTAAGAAATTTCAGATGCAGATGAAATTAAATTCTGCATATCATGATCAAATAGCCAGAAAAAACATTGTAAGAGTGATACTTCAAGCTCATGTATGCAACCCGAACAAAAACACAAAGATAACAATAAGAGTGATACTTCAAGCTCATGCATGCAACCCTAAGGAGTAGAATTACTAATTGGAATGATCCCGCCAAATGACCCAATTATGTCATTATGTTGTGTCTGCTAAATGGTAATAGCATAGTGTTTGGTTTAAGTGTAGTATTAGAAACTGTTCTAGTTAATTAGTTAAGTCACCCACTTAGAACAATTATCTGGTTTACATGATGTGAGGTATAGCTCTGTGTTGTGGAAGTGTAGCATTAATATTGTATTAGCTAACTTACTACATCCCAGTAGTACCAATGTGGTAAACAGAAGGTAAAATAAAATAAAATAATTGCGATAAGGATGAAAGAAAGGGAATGAGATAATCACCCAAAGAAACAAGAAATGGTGAGGGTCTGGAAGCTTCGTGGCCGCGCACGGATGTCAGAACGAGGAACACTGGAGGGGCGAGGACGGCGTGCCCTAAGGAGTCAAGATGAAACCAGAGTAAAACTATGGACAATGGAAAGTAGAAGAGAGACCTAAAGACAAGGAGCCTTACAGAGAGGTGCGGTGAGAACGATCTGGAAACTTCGTGGCCGCGCGCAGATGTGAGAATGAGGAACACTGGAGGGGCGAGGACGGCGTGCCCTAGCTTCGTTTCCGAGGTTTGCCAAGAGAGGCGCGAGGGGTTGGATGCTTCGTGGTCGAGGGAGGCGCCGAGGGGGGGGGGGGTGAAGCTGAGAGCAAGGAGAACACGCCAAGGTCCGCGAGGCGTTGAGAGCGAGGAGGAGGATGCACGACTTGCCTTAGCTTTGCTCCAGAGGAAGGATCGCGTGAGCGCGACTCGTGAGCGCGGCTTGCCCTAGCTTTGCTCCAGAGGAAGGTTCGGTGTGTTCTGTGCAAAAGCAAAAGTCAAAGAAAAAGGAATAAAGGAAATGTGTCCAACTCCGCATGCCGCGTCGACGTCGCGATCCGCCAACAAAGCAGGCGCGCACAATCGCACATCTTAAGTCCCGCAGGATATCACTCCCGTATATATATATATATATATATATATATATATATATATATATATATATATATATATAATTTTTGGTATTTTAAAATTTTACAACTATTATTGAGGCTATGTGATTTATAGGAATAGATTTGAAAAAAAAACAACAAATAAGACACCCTTTTATTAATAAAAAAACCCTTTAATAATAAAGAATATCCCTTTTAATTTATTGTCAAATAACATTTGCTCTTCTTTGAACAAGTCAACTATCAATTCAAAGATCATATGGGTCTCCAAATCTCAAACGCCGGTCTCCTTCCAATGTTTATTTTCAATTTTTTACATCTACTAGAAACAAAAATACGAAGAGAAGAAAAAAGTTGAACATAAATTAGGTCAACAGGTCAAAGCATTGCACATTCTAGAAAAAGAAAAAATGATTTACCTCTCTTAAAAATATTAATTTCTCAACTAAACTCGTCCCCTACTGGCTGCGGCTTCAGAGAAGACCGAAATGGCCCTCGCCCCTCTCATCATCGACGAGGGCTAACGAGAGTATTTTCGTCCGTGAAATTAATCCATAAATTCGTCCTTGATTCTGAAGCAACCGCTGCTTTCTTCCTTTCTCTGCCCAACTTCCACTTCTCAATTGCAGCAAATTATAGTCAAGTTTTCTTCCTTCAAATCAATTTGTTTCTGTCTAATTGATCTTTGGAGTCCATCTCCTTCCTCGGGCAAGTCCACGTCTGAAAATTTAATGATCTGTCTCCATTTTCCTAAGCTCCTTCATGAATCCTTGAGTTCATTTCAGGAGGAAGGCTTAGCTTTGAAGGATTGATCTGAAGATGTTTGCCGGGTATATTTCCAAAGTTCTTCTGTGAGTTCTCTCCTCTCCTCTCCTCTCTCTCTCTCTCTCTTCTTTTCTTTTTCGAAAATGATCTGCTTTATCTCGTTCATTGTTCTTTTTACCTCAACAATTGCTCTGAATTGGAGGAAATTCTATGGCAGGGTGTTCTTTGGCTACGCTTATCCAGCTTTCGAATGCTTCAAGACGTTGGAGCAGAAACATGGCAACTACACGGTTCAGCTCCGGTTCTGGTGCCAATACTGGTACATTCTTGCACGATTGCTGATCAGGAAGAACAAGTGCAATCCAATCAGTTTCTAGTACTGATGATTGATTCATTGTTTATCCACCATTTTGATTAGCTTAGACAGGCTTTAATCCGATAGTTTAAAGGGGAATGTTTGTGCCTTTGTGGAGAGTTGGAGTGGTGATCCAGACCTGCAAGCCATGAACTTTAACTCGACATCTACGTGGCTTTTGTTATCTTTTTAGTAACCCAAGTTTGTCGCCATCAGGCTGATAACAATTACAGGATTGTTCAATTTGGTTTGCTTTGCTGTGCAGGGAATCAGTTCTTTAGAATTAGGGGGACAAACTGGAGCACTTTAAAGGCTATTTGGCTACTAAACCGAAATTTCATTAGAGTTCTTAGTAAAATGGCAATCACGGGCCACTTGTGGCTCGACTTAGCTTAGCCTGCTCTAAAATAGGTTGTATTGGGCTCAACTTGGTTCTTTCGGGGTCGGTTTGGTTTAAGCCAAGGAGGAATTAGGTTAGGATTGAGCTGAATGGGAGTTTAAGTTAGGATTGAGCCTCAGGGTGTCTTTACACTGAAAAATAACAATATTAGTGAAACTGGAGTAAAATCATAACGCCAAAATTATAAGGACCATTTCGCCTAAACAATAAAAAAAATCTCTGATTACAATCGACAAGTCTCAAAATCTGCATCTGCAGGATCATCGTGGCGACGCTGACAGCCATCGAAATGCTCTTCGAGTGCTTCATCTCATTGTAATAATCAGTCACTTGTGTTTCTTCATCTTCTAATTCCTTCCTTCTTTTCCTTTCTGTCTTGTGCATGTGCCTCAAACTTTGTCCTCAAAATTCCAGGATACCCATGTACGGCGAGGCCAAGCTGGCCTTCTTGGTCTACTTGTGGTACCCCCAAACCAAGGTACAGACAGATACATATATGCCATCCATCCACCATGCACGCCCCAATCTCTGAATCTAATTATGTTGCTCGATCGCCTTTAATTTGCAGGGAACTGATCTGGTTTACGAGGCCTTCCTGCGCCCGGTGGTGATGCAGTATGAGCCCAACATCGAGGAGAGGTTCAGAAACCTGAGGCCTAAGCTTGGCCAACTCCTCGTCTTCTACCTCAGGAACTTCACAGAGAGAGGCTACACCCTCTTCCAAGATGTCCTCCGCTACGTCATCTCCAGCAGATCGTCCAGTGAGGTAATTGGCTTCCCAATTTCAACACGGGATAAAATGATGGCTTAAACAGAATAGAAGCAGAAAATAATGGAATTTATTGATGGTGCAGAAGGTTAAAGGTACTTCATCGAAGAAGAAGAAGAAACATGATGAACTGGAGGAATTGGCAGAAGCCCTGCTTGGCACAGACGCGAAGCAGCACCCATCTCGACAACGCAAATGATGTATTTAATTACGTACGGAATTACCATCGATTTGATTTGGTGAGGAAAAAAGAGAGAATAAGATATAGATAAAGATTTGATGAAATAGGGGACCTGGAAGAATGAATTGACGTTGTGCAAATCGAACTGCGGCGTGTGCGCGCGCGCGCGCTTTTGATTTGTGGATTTTTTTAGAGAGTCAGTATTTGATGTGGATTAGAACGACGCTGTGGGGTTCTAACGGGAATAGGGACTGCCAAACGGACCGCCAGAATCCGCCGAAGAAGCGGAGGCAGTGGGAGAGGTGCTCGCTGCAGGAGACGTCGGAGTTGAGGAGGAGCCCACGGCGGCGGTGAATGGCGGCCGCCGTGGGCGTCGGTTGCAAGTACGCCTGCGCTGCCTGCTGCACCAGGCGGTTTTTCATGCGGACCTCTGCTCCGGGTGTGGTGGCCGGAGATGGGAGCCCTGACGCCGGCGCTGGCCCCCCCATGACGTCGCGGAGGCTGGTGTACTCGCCTTCCACCTTGGCCGTGTGCGGCGGGGCGACGGCGAGGGGCGTGAGGTCCAGCGCCGCCGGGACGGGCTTCCCGCGTCGCCGGATTAAGAGGCTCGCCGGCGGTGCCAGCGAGGGGCTCTTAACGTCGGCGGCGGCGGTCGACATCCCTTTGCGAATTTAATGAATGAGCAGAATAAAAAATAAGCGGGAAGATTTATAAAAACACAAAATGAACAAGATTTGAGATAAAAAAATAAATAAATAAAAATACTAAAAAATTTTAGCCGCTCTAAAATCCTAATTTGAAGGAGAGAAGGCTTATTTTTTTGGCAATGCTATAATTAGCCTAATGCGAGTTTAACAAACTGCCCGATGCATTTATCACATAAGGACTAAACAGTAATTTCAACAATTCTCAGGACTTTAGAGTAATTAGTGTTGAGACTTTATTTTAGAGATAAAAGTTGTTGATAAAAATTTATGAGATAAAAGTTGTTGATAAAAATTTATGAAGATAAAATGATGAGGTGATAATTATTGATGAGAGTATGTGATAGGATAGAATTTGATGAAGTGTCATGATAAGAATAAGAGTCTCGTGGAGATAGAATTAAAAAAAAAATCTATATTATTAGTGTTTATCCAATAAACTTATAAATATGTACCTTTTTCATTAATGAAGTAAGTGGAGCATTTTATTTTTATTCTCCTTCTCTTCCATAATTTTTTTTCTCCCATAATTTTTTTTTCCAACAAAGTGGTATCAGAGCCATGTCAATGCTTCCTATCTCTCATCTTGTTGATTTGAAGTATGATAATTGGAGTATCCAAATGAGTGTCTTACTGGAGAGCGAAGGCTTGTGGGATATTGTTGAAAGAGGCTATAAAGTGCTTCAAGAAGGAGTCGACCAAACGGAGGCACAGAGGACGATAATAGCGAAACAAAAGAGAAGATAAGAAAGCTCTTATGAAGCTACTTTTGAGAAAGTAGCCGAAGCTACACCTTCCAAAAAGGCATGGGAGATCCTACAAGTAGCATACAAAGGTGATAAAAGAGCAAAAAGTATTCGCCTTCAAATTCTAAGAGGAGAATTTGAATCGTTGAAGATGAAAGAGTCCAAAAGTGTATCAGACTACTTTACAAGGGTAATGGTTATTGTCGACCAATTGAGAAGAAATGACGATGACATTGAAGATAGTCGCATCGTAGAGAAAATTCTACGATCGTTGGAGCCAAGGTATGACTATTGTTGAGATGCATACTATAAGCCTAACTTTTGTATGAACATCTATTTTTGAGATATTTTGAAATGAGAATCACTTTGGTCAAATGCCTGCATTTTATATTTATATATATGTCGATGCAGTTGTCCATTTAATGTATATTGTAGATAACATGGTGTATGGTGTTACATATAAAATCATATTATCGATTCCTTATAAATTATAAATAGTAGCTCACAACCAAGATGGATAGGGGCAAACCATTGTAACGGTTGTAGTGTAATTTGATATTAGTTTGTCTTAACTATAAAATTACACTGGTACACTATATGTGTATTGAGCAGGACCATTTGAGGTTGTTCGATTTATACTGACTATATAAAAGAATAGAACCTCTATTATTATAGATGTGTATACTCTTAATCCTGATATAATAACAGACATATATACTTAGTATTTATTTCTTTAACTTATTAATGGGTGAGATTTATTCGTTAAATCAATAGACCCGATAAGTTGGGAAATAATACCATTTATATGATGTGTTGTTGATTATAAAGGGAAACTGTGTCCTATTTATTTAGGTTGATGATGTCCCCTTGAGAAGCTCATAAGGATTATAATGTAAACCCTGCATGTGGACTTAGTCCGACATGATAATAAAGTTAAGTGGTACTACTCTTGGAGTCAGATGTTAATTAAATAAGTTGTCAGTAACTTATTTAATTAACGGACATACGATATCTTAAACACAGGGAGATTAACGCATTCATGATAAGTAGGAGCTCATATTGTAATATGAAATTGGTGCAATAGTTCAATAATGACCCTTTAGTGGTAGGAGTTATTATTGATGAACTTGAGTTGAGTGTTTAGGTCGAACACAAGAAGCTCAAGTCCATCAGAAGGTCAAAACTAATTCCTCCTCTCGGTCCCTACTGTAGCCTCTATAAAGCCTCACATTCACCCGTTTTGGTCTTGCTTCCTACCCAAGAAAGGGGTCGGCCACATCCTTGCTTGGTGCTCAAGCAAGGGGCCAGCCAAGCCTTGCTTGGTGCCCAAGAAAGGGGTCGACTGTTAGAGTGTATACTAAAAGTCTACCTTTTGTATAAACATTTATTTAGAAATAAAGAATCACAATGGTCAAATACCTACATTTATATGTTAAGTGTAGTTGTTCAATTAATTTATATTGTAGATAACATGGTGTGTGATGTCACACACAGAAGATCATGTTATCAATTCCTTATAAATTATAAACAGTTGCTCACGACTAAGATGGAAAGGAACAAACCGTTGGAATAGTCATAGTGTAATTAGGTATTAGTTTATCTTGACTAATAAATTACACTAGTACACTCTAAGTGTATTGAGTAGGACCATTTAAGGTAAGTTCTTTTTATACTGACTTAATAAAAGAACAAGACCTTAGTTATTATGAAAGTGTGTGCTCTTAATCCTAATATAATAACAAACACATATATTTAATATTTATTTCTTTGACTTATCAAAGGGTGAGATTTAGCTCGATAAATCAATAGACCCGATAAGTTGGGAAATGATATTACTTATAGTATGTGTTGTTGATTATAGAAGGAAACTGTGTCCTAGAAATCTAGGTTGATAATGTCCCTAAGAGGAGCTCATAAGGATTGTCTTGTTAAACCCTACAGGTGGACTTAGTCCGACATGACGATAAGGTTGAGTGGTACTACTCTTGGACTAAGAAATTAATTAAAATGAGTTGTCAGTAACTTAATTAATTAGTGGGCATCCGTCATCTTAAACACAGGGAGATTAACACACTCATGATAAGAAGGAACCCATAATGTAATTTGAGATTGGTGCGGTAGTGCAATAATAACTTTTTAGTGGAAGGAGTTATTATTGATGAACTTAAGTTGGGTGTTCAGGACGAACACGGGAAACTTAAGTTCATCGGGAGACCAAAACCAATTTCTCCTCTCGGTCCCTGTTGTAGCCTCAATAAAATCTTGTATCCACCTAAGCCCATCTTCTAGACCGTACGTTGGCGTTGTTATCCAAGGTTGCTTCTCAACGCTGATGTGTCAACCTTTGAGAAGTTTATGTGTCAACATTGATGTTGAGAAGTTTTGAAAAAACTTGCCAAGCTTGATGTGTCCACGTTAGAGCATATGGCCGGTCACATTAACAAAAAGGATGTTTTAATTTTTTTTTAAAAAATCTCTTCTATGTTTTAAAGAGAGATTTTAAATTTTAAAACTTTCCTCTTTTATAATTGGCCACATGGTTTTAAAAGAGAAGTTTTTAATTAATCTTTATTTTTTTGTTCTTGTCTACAATGTTTAAAAGAGAGAGATTAATTTTTGATACAACTTTCCTTTTTTGTAACCATGATTTAAAAGAGAAGTTTTAATTAATCTTTCCTTTTTTGCAGTTGTCTACATGGTTAAAAGAGAGAGATTAATTTTAAAACTTTCCTTTTGTTGCTATAGACAATAGGAAATTTAAAAGAGAGAGATTTTAATTCTTATTAAAATTTCCTTTTTTTGCCAAGACCAAGGATTATAAAAGAGAGGGAGAGGGTGCCTCATGAGATAACCTTAGGCTTTCTCCTCTCTTCCTTGGTGTGGTCGGCCCTCCTTATGCTTCTCTCTTTTCCTTGGTGGTCGGCCATGGCTTCTTTCCCTTCTCTTTGTTTTCTTCTCTTAGGTCGGCGACACCTTTCCTCTTGTCTCCTTTTCTTTTGCTTCCTTAGGGTCGGCGACATCAAGGCTTTGAAAACCTTGTGGTCGGTTGCTTAGAGAGGAAGAAGAAGAAGAGGAGAAGCACATGGTGGCCGGTTGTTTGGAGAAGAATAAGAGAAGGAAATTTTCTATTTTGGCATCGCTTGGTGGCTAGAGATTCTTGGAGAAGAAGAAGTGGCTCGGGTGGTTTCATCTTGGAAGATCGTCGTCCACACGACGTCCAAGAGAAGAAAGAGAAATACAACAGAAGATTAAGGGGTCATTGCTTACAAAGAAAGATATAACTAGTAATTCTATTCCGTATCATACTAGTTTTCTTTGTATGAATTCCAAACACGAGGCATATAATTCTAGGTTTCAAATTTGTGATTCGAGTTTGTGTTTTTTTTGTTTTTCTGAATTTGTGATTCGATTGTTCATTTTGGTTAAACCTAGAGTTATATAAGGAAATTAAATATTGAATTTCGTTAAGAGGTTTTGTCGAGGCAGTGGTGGATGCTCCTACACCCAAGAAGGCCAAGTGTCTCGCCATGTTTGATCTGGGAACCGATTTCTGAAATTAATATTTAATTGAATTTATAACATAGGTGGATTTGGATCAATAATGTTAAGCATCGTTTGCGATCCAAGTCTAAACCATTAAGAACAGATAAGTTAAATTTGGAATCAATAATATTAAGTTCCGTTTGCGATTCGGAATTTAATTTCTAAAGAACACAATAGGTTGTTAGGAAAGGTTCGACACTTGTACAAAAATTTTGTGCAGTGGAACCGGTACGATCTTCCTAGGACCAACCAACAATTGGTATTCGAGCTAGGGTTTGCCTCTGTGTGTTTGGTTTTCAAAATTAATTATGCACATGTCATACATTATTTAGGCAGGATAATAGTAGGATGTGCTAACTCTGTGGTTGCAGACTCCAACTATTATGACTTATGATTATTGTGTGTGATTGGACCCTTAGACATGTCAAAGGCATATTATTGTGTGTGCATGATTGTATTTAATTATTACATCAGGAGTTGTATTAGCCCTATGAATTTACATTTATGTTCGATCTAGACATGATGTACATTCCCTTGTGGAATATAGGATCGATATATGTAAAATTTTTATTTTTGTCGTGGATCGTATCCTTGTGTGATTGGTTTTCGGTTAAATTATGCACTGTTCGTACATAAGTTTAGGCCGGATAATAGTAGGATGTGCTAGATAGATTAACTCGGTGGTTGTAGGAATCCTAGATCCAACTATTATGACTTTGTGCGTTTGTGTATGATTTGAACCCTCAGGCATGTCGAGGTTGTTTGTGTGTGCATGATTGTAATAATTAAATACGACCGGTTGCCGTATTATTTTTTTTTACATTCTGTTCAATCTAGATTACATGTAAATTCCTTTGTGGAATATAGGATCGATAAATGTAAATTTTTATTTTTTTGTTGCGGCTTGTATCCTTGCTATTGTTGGTTGATATGCGAAATATCATATCGGTTCCCCTGTACAAAAATTTTATACAAGTTATGAACCTTTACTAACAACCTATTGTGTTCTTTAGAAATTAAATTAGGAATCGCAAACGGAACTTAACATTATTGATTCCAAATTTAACTTATCTGTTCTTAGTGGTTTAAACTTGGATCGCAAACGATGCTTAACATTATTGATCCAAATTCACCCATGTTACAAATTCAATTAAATATTAATTTCTAAAATTGACTTCTAGGACTGCATGGCGAGGCACTAGGCCTTCTTGGGTATGGGACCATCCACCATCGCCTAGACAAAACCTTTTAAAAAAATTTAATATTTAATTTCCTTATATAACCCTAGGTTTAACCAAAAGGAACAATCGAATCACAAATTCGAAAAATAAAAAAACACAAACTCGAATCACAAATTCGAAACCTAGAATCATATGCCTCTTGTGTTTGGTATTTCAAAAATTATACAAAGAAAATTAGTATGATGCGGAATAGAATTACTAGTTATACCTTTCTTTGTAAACAACAATCTCTTGATCTTCTATCATATTCCTCTTCTTATCTTGGACGTTGTGTGGGCAATGATCTACCAAGATGAGAACCACCAAGATAACTTCCTTCTTGCAAGTTTCGACCACCAACCTTCAAGCTCCAAGGGATGCAAGAGCAAAGTCTCCTTTCTCTCATTTTTCTTCTAGTAAGAACCGACCACCAACAAGAGCTCCAAGAGAAGGATGCACCGACCACTAAAGAAGAATAGAAAGAGAAGAGAATAGGGTCGACCACACACTAAGGAAGAGAGGAGAAACAATAGAAGATATGTTGTGAGGTGAGACACCTCTACCCCCTCTTTTATATTCCTTGGTATTGACATATAAGGAAATTTAATTATAATTAAAATTCCCTTATTCTCCTTGCCATTGGTTAATAAGGAAAATTTAACTAAAAATCCCTTTTAACCCTTTACATGGCTGACCACCTCATATGCTCCAAATAAGGCAAGTTTTAAACATAAAATTAAAACTTCCTTATTTGTTTCCAGAAATTTTTAAAATAAAAATTTCTCTAATAATTTTTCCCTTCATGGTTGGTTATAAAAGGAAATTTTATAAATTAAAATCTCTCTATTAAAACATGTGGATGATTTCTAAAAAGGAAAGTTATCTTTAAAAATAAAATCTTCCTCTTAATCTACAAATTAGGAAAGATATCAAACCTTTCTCTTAATCCTTTGTAGAAACTATAAAAGGAAATATTTAATTTTTAAACTCTCTTTTAAATCATGGCTTCCACATAAGGAAAAATTTTAAAAAATAAAATCCTTTTAATTTTTTTACATGGCCGGCCACACCAAGCTTGGACTCCAAGCTAGGGCCGACCACCTCTACTTGGCTCAACCTTTGCTTGGCCGACCCAAGCTTGGACTCCAAGCTTGCTTGGCCGGCCACCTAAGGTTGGGTAAGAAAGTGGATATAGGTGGGTATAACTCTTTATAAATAAGAGGCTACGATAGGGACATAGAGGAGGAATTGGTTTTGGTCTCCCGATGAAATTAAGCTTCCCGTGTTCGCCCCGAACACCCAACTTAAGAATTATTATTGACCTACTACACCAATCCCAAATTATATTTTGGGCTCCTCATTATGAGTGTGTTAGTCTCTCTGTGTTTAAGATACAAAATGTTCACTAATTAAATGAGTTACTGACAACTTATTTAATTAGTATCTAGATCCAAGAGTAGTACCACTCAATCTTATCGTCGTGTCGGACTAAGTCCATCTGCAGGGTTTACATGACAATCCTTATGAGCTCCTCTTGGGGACATCATCAACCTAGATTACTAGGACACAGTTTCCTTCTATAATCAACAACACATACTATAAATAATATCATTTCCCGACTTATCGGGCCTCTTGATTTATCGAACTAAATCTCACCCATTGATAAGTCAAAGAAATAAATACTAGATATATGTGTTTGTTATTATATCAGGATTAAGAGCATACACTTCCATAATAACAAAGGTCTTGTTCTTTTATTCAGTCAATATAAAAAGAACTTACCTTAAATGGTCCTGCTTAATACACTTAGAGTGTACTAGTGTAATTTTATAGTTAAGATAAACTAATACCAAATTACACTACGACTATTCCAATGGTTTGTTCCTTTCCATTTTAGTCGTGAGCTACTTTTTATAATTTATAAGGAATTGATAACATGATATTCTGTATGTGACACCACACACCATGTTATCTACAATATAAATTAATTGAACAACTACACTTATCATATAAATGTAGACATTTGATCAATGTGATTCTTTATTTCTAAATAAAATGTTTACAAAAAGCTAGACTTTTAGTATACACTCTACAGTTATGTGTGGTGCTATTTTGAGGACCGGAGGCGCTGCGGAAAAGGAAACAAGATAGACACGATGGCTTGATCCATTGGCGACATATTGGAGGACAACAATCCATTGGCGACATATTAAAGGATAGCGTTGGATGAGGCCATAATAGTTGAAAATTTTATTTTCATATTTATTGTCTTTATATGTTGTTTTATGTGCTGTGATATGTGTACTGTGATGTGCGTGCATGATTAAAATTCCTCGATTTTAAATAACTAAGTGGGAGAGGAATTATTTAAATAAATTCCACGGTTTCCATTACTGGTTTGTAAGTGATGCATTCAAACTTGTGCGTTGACTTTAAGTGTCTTCCTCCACATCCGATGAGTTTGTTTGCGGATCACTAGATCAAACTTCCTCTATGGATGATTATATGAAATTATTTAGGTTTGTGTGATCTTCTCCATCTGAAGGGGCACAATTCTAATTAATGGACTAAGTATCAAGTAATGGTATACACTTAGGCGCATTTAATAGTATCCTCCACATCAGAGTCACTGCTATTATTTGTGTGACCGAAGATAAACCAACTATTAATTTTATTTGTCATAAAGTTAGGTTGACAAGATAATAAAATTAATGAATAAACCTCCTCTTACAAATGTTTGAATTAGTATACGTTCACACTATCGTGGCATACGAAATTCACGGTGTTTTGAGGTGTTGGTGAATTTAAATTATATTGTTCGAGGAATCAATATTATTTTAAATTCTAATGTTTTGACAAAATATTTTATTTTGTGATTCTCAGGATTTCAAAATGGCTTTCAATCCTCTTACTGTTATTTTAAAAGAAAACAAACTTATTGGTCCCAATTATATTGATTGGAAACGAAACTTGGACATTGTTTTAACTGCTAAAGGATACAAGTTCGTACTTTTTGAGGTCTGTCCTAATGTGCCTGATAGCGATCTAGTGAAGAGGAAATTGACAGACATAGGAAATGGGTCAAGGCAGATGAGATGGCGCGGTGTTACATTTGGCTTCCATGTCAAATGTGCTGCAACATCAGCATCAGGTCATGCCTACTGCCTATGACATGATGCACAATCTCAAAGAACTCTTCGGATACCAGAATCAGACTATCAGGAAGGAGGCTATGAGAAACCTGATGATGACCATCATGATGAGGGGACACCCGTGATGGATCATATCCTCAAAATGATGACTCACTTGAAAGAGATACAAATCCTTGGAGCTGAAATCGATGGGGGAAACTCAGGTCGATATCATTCTCTAAACGCTACCCAAGAGTTTTGAGCAGTTCCGCCTAAACTATAACATGAACAAAAGGACTTATTCATTGGCGGAACTTTTGACAGAAATCCAAGCAGCAGAAGGGCTATTTCGTCAAAGTTCTCAAATTCACATTGCTGAAAACGTTTTTGCTTCTAAGCCGAAAGGCAAGAAGAAGAAAAAGAAACAAGCTGGTTCAGTAAAGAAAGTGATTCGACCTCAAGGGACTGGGCTGCCGACAGGTGTGAAGAAGCCGAAAGGCAAGTGCTTCACATGCAAGCAGTCTGGACATTAGAAGGTGGACTGTCTTTGCAGAAAAGAGAACGATAAATGTATATCTCATTCATTAGTTATTGAAACATGTTTAGCGGTGTTATCTACCGGTACCTGGTGTGTAGATACGGGAGCCATTGATCATGTCTGCAATTCATTGCAGGGGTTCCAGGAAACTCGACAACTACATGAAGGATAGATCACCATCTACATGGGTAATGCTACGAAAGTGACGGTTGTTGCAGTGGGAGATGTTTATTTATCTTTTGATAGGAATAAAACTTTGATTTTGAGAAATTGTCTTTACGTACCATGTTTTAGAAAGAACTTGATTTTAGTTTCTAAATTATTTATGGATGGATATTCTATTTCTTTTGATGACAAAGTGGTTGTCAAGAAAAATAGGATGGTTATCTGTTCTGGTATGTTGGTTGACAATTTGTATACTCTTAATCTAATAACTCCCACAATGCAACAAATGGAAATTAATAACACATCTTCTAATTCTAATAAGAGAAAGCAACATTCGAAAATGAACCAAACATACCTTTGTCATCTAAGACTATGTCATATTAACTTGAGTAGGATTCAAAGGTTAATAGCCGATGGACCTCTGAGTTCATTAGTGGTGGAAAACTTTCCAACCTGCGAATCTTGCTTGGAAGGAAAAATGACCAAGGGACCTTTTAAGGCACAGGGGTATAGAGCCAAAGAAGTTTTGGAATTGGTTCATTCTAATTTGTGTGGACCTATAACTATCCAGGCAAGAGGTGATTTCGAATATTTTGTCTCTTTTATAGACAACTATTCGAGATATGAGTACATTTACTTGATGCGCCGCAAGTTTGAATGCTTTGATAAGTTCAAAGAGTACAAGGCTGATGTGGAGAAACGACATGGTAAAAGTATCAAGACACTACGATCTGATCGTGGTGGAGAGTACTTCTTAGGAGAGTTTAGGAATTACTTATCAGAGGTCGGGATTCAATCCCAATTATCTACACTTGGTACACCCCAACAGAAGGATATGGCGGAACAAATGAATATGACTCTTATGGAAATGGTTAGATCAATGATGAGTTATTCAGAATTACCAAATTCATTTTGGGGATATGCTCTGGAAACGGCGGCGTACATTCTGAACTTGGTGTATTCTAAGTCAGTACCCTCTACTCCCACAGAATTGTGGAATGAGCGTAAGCCTAGTCTAAGACACATTCCGATTTGGGGTAGTCCAAAACATGTGATGAAGGGAGATGTTGATAAGTTAGAATCACGTACAAAAGTTCGCTTGTTTGTAGGTTATCCTAAAGGAACGAAAGGTGATTTGTTTTATAGTCCTAAAGATCAGAAGGTCATTGTTAGCACCAATGCCCAATTTTTAGAAGAGGACTATGTAATGAACCACAAGCCATGAGTAAAATTATTTTTGAGAAAATAAGAGAGAACACTTCTACTTTAGTATCAACAGTACAAGATGCAATACCACAAGTAACTACAACATGTGTTACAAATGATGCACAATTACAGGTAGTGCCTCGTCGTAGTGGGAGGGTTGTTAAACAACCTGATAGATTCATGTTTTTGGGAGTCTTCGAACTTGATCCCTGGTGAACATGAAGCTGATCCTTGGACATATGATAACGCACTCTAAGATAAAGATGTAACATCTTGTCAAAGTGCAATGAACTCTGAAATAGAATCTATGCATTCTAATTAGGTCTGGAAGCTTGCAGAACCACCAAATGGTGTAAAAGTCATTGGATGTAAATGGGTCTACAAAAGGAAAAGAGGAACAGACGGGAAGGTGGAAACCTTTAAAGCGAGGTTTGTTGCGAAGGGGTATACTCAGAAAGAGGGAATCGATTATGAGAAAACTTTTTCGCCGGTAGCTATGTTTAAGTCTATCTAGATTCTTTTATCTATTGCTGCTCATATGGATTATGAGGTTTGACAAATGGATGTCAAGACAGCTTTCCTTAATGAAAGTCTTGAAGAAAACATCTATATGAAACAACCAGAGAGATTCATTGCAAAGGGCAAAGAGCATCTTGTATGTAATCTCAATCGGTCCATTTATGGACTGAAGCAAGCTTCGAGATCTTGGAACATCCGGTTTGATAAAGTGATCCAGTCTTATGGATTCATTCAGTGTCCGGATGAGTCTTGTGTATAAAAGAAAGGTGACAGAAACGTGGTGATATTTCTTGTACTATACGTAGATAACATTTTGCTCATTGGCAATAATGTCAAAGTATTGTCAGACGTAAGGGTATGGATGCCCAAGCAGTTTGATATGAAAGACTTGGGAGAATGTGGACATATTTTTGGGATCAAAGTAATAAGGGATCACAAGAAAAGGATGTTGTGTTTATCCTAAGCTTCATACATCGATACTATCCTAGCTCGTTTTAGCATGCAAAACTCCTAAAAAGGTTTTCTACCTTTTCGACATAGAGTACCTTTATCTAAAGAGATGTGTCCTAAGACATCAAAAGAGATAGAGGAGATGAAGACAGTTCCTTATGCTTCGACTGTAGGAAGCCTAATGTATGCGATGTTATGTACGAGACCGGATATCTGTTTTATTGTGGGCATGGTTAGTAGATATCAAAGTAACCCAGGACATGGACATTGGACTGTCATAAAGCATATATTAAAGTACCTGAGAAGGACTAGAGATTATATGCTGGTTTACCAGGTAGATAATTTGCTCCCTGTGTGTTACACGGATTCAGACTTCCAATCAGATAGGGACAGTAATAAGTCAACCTCGGGGTATGTGTTACTTTGGGAGGTGGAGCCATAACATGGAGGAGTGTTAAGCAGAAATACGTTTCGGACTCCACCATGGAAGCTGAGTATGTGGCAGCCTCTGAGGCAGCCAAAGAAGATGTATGGCTCAGAAACTTCTTGATGGATATAGATGTGATTCCTAGTTTACCCAAAATTATCACAATTTATTGTGATAATAGTGGTGCAGTAGCAAACTCGAAGGAACCATGAGCCCATAAGGCAAGTAAACACATTGAGCGCAAGTACCACCTGATACGAGACATCGTAAACCGAGGAGAAGTTGTTATCGCCAAGATTGCATCAGCAGA
Organism: Zingiber officinale; assembly: GCF_018446385.1. Taxonomy (NCBI): domain Eukaryota; kingdom Viridiplantae; phylum Streptophyta; class Magnoliopsida; order Zingiberales; family Zingiberaceae; genus Zingiber; species Zingiber officinale. Next base: position 24,107,174 of record NC_056002.1, on the reverse strand, counting down.
TAACCTGACAGATCCTTTCACTAAGGCCCTTCCGGTGAGATCTTTTGATGGGCATGTTGATGGGATGAGAATCAGATGTATGGCAGCATATATGACAGCATAGTCTTTTAGTATAAGTGGGAGATTGTTGGGATGTATACTATAAACCTAACTTTTGTATGAACATCGATTTTTGAGATATTTTGAAATGAAAACCACTTTGGTCAAATGTTTGCATTTTATATTTATATATATGTCGATGCAGTTGTCCATTTAATTTATATTGTAGATGACATAGTGTGTGGTGTCACATAGAAAATCATGTTATCGGTTCCTTATAAATTATAAATAGTAGCTCACAACCAAGATGGATAGAGGCAAATCATTGTAACAGTTGTAGTGTAATTTGATATTAGTTTGTCTTAATTATAAAATTATACTAGTACATTATGTGTGTATTGAACGGATCATTTGAGGTTGTTCGATTTATACTAACTATATAAAAAAATAGAACCTTTATTATTATGGATGTGCGTACTCTTAATCCTGATATAATAACAAACACATATACTTAGTATTTATTTCTTTAACTTATCAATGGGTGAGATTTATTCGTTAAATCAATAGGCCCGATAAGTTGAGAGATAATATCATTTATATGATGTGTTGTTGATTATAAAAGGAAACTGTGTCCTATTTATTTAGGTTGATGATGTCCCCTTGAGAAGCTCATAAGGATTATCATGTAAACCCTGCATGTGGACTTAGTCCGACATGATAATCACTCCGACCTCCTTTGGAGGTCGTCGATATTTTCTAACCTTTATTGATGATTACAACAGGAAAACTTGGGTCTATCTTTTGATGAATAAAGATGATGCTTTTGAGAAGTTTAAGGAATTCAAAGGATTGGTAGAAAATCAATCTGGCTATACTATCAAGGCAATGCGGTCAAATCATGGTGGTGAATTCATCTCAAAAAATTTGAAAAATGCTGCAAAAATCATAGCATCTGGAGGCCTTTAACCGCACCTTACTCCCCTCAACAAAATGGAGTTGCTGAAAGGAAGAACCGAACTATTCTTGACATAGTTCAGAGTATGCTAAAAACAAAAGAAGTGCCTAAAGAATTTTGGGCTGAAGCCGTAAACTGTGCGATGTATTTGCTAAATAAATCTTCTACAAGGAATCTAGAAGGAATTACACCTCAAGAAGCATGGACCGGATACAAGCCATATGTATCTCATTTGAAGATTTTTTGGTGTATTGCCTATGCACACATTCCGGATCAAAGAAAAATGAAGCTTGATGACAAAAGCTTACCTTGCATTTTCATTGGCTATGATGCAAGATCGAAGGCTTACAAACTCTATAATCCAGTGAACAGAATGATTATCATAAGTAGAGATGTTGAATTTTAAGAAAAAGAACAAGTGAAGGATAAAGAACTAACTCCACCACCGTCGCCTACTTCTTCATCATCCTCGGATGGAGAAAATCCTCCACCACAAAAGACAAGGAGTCTTCAAGAATTATATGAGGTGACAACTCCAGTTAATCTCATTTGTCTTTATGCTAATGAAGAGATTGTATCTTTTGAAGAAGCTATTAAAAATAACAAATGGAAGAAAGCCATGGATGAAGAGATGAAGGCAATTGAGAAGAATGAAACTTGACATCTTACTACTTTTCCCAATGACCATAAACCCATTGGTGTGAAGTGAGTTTATAAAGTGAAGAAAAATGCTCAAGGAGAAATAGAAAAGTACAAAGCGCGACTTGTGGCAAAAGACTACAAACAAAAGGCTGACATTGACTACGAAGAAGTGTTTGCTTCCGTTGCCCGAATAGAAACTATAAGGTTGATAATCTCTTTAGCTGCTCAACTAAAGTGGCAAATATTTCAACTTGATGTCAAATCGATATTTCTTAATAGCTACTTAGAAGAAGAAGTCTATCTTGAGCAACCGGCTGGTTACATCAAGATGGGGCAAGAAAGAAAGGTGTTGAAATTGAACAAAACTCTCTATGGCTTGAAGCAAGCACCGAGAGCATGAAATTCAAGAATTGATGCATATGTCAAAGAAAATGACTTTATGTAATGCTCTTATGAGCATGCTCTTTATGTAAGAGCAGATAATGATAACATCTTATTGGTATCATAATATGTAGATAATCTAATTTTGATAGGAAGTTCACATCAAATGATAAAACTTTTTAAGGAAGCTATGGGAAAAGCATTTGATATGACTGATATGGGACTTATGTCCTACTTTCTTGACTTGGAGGTGAAACAAGGAGTTGATGACCTATTTATGACTCAAAAACAATATGCAAAGGAGGTCCTTAAGAGATTTAGAATGGATGATTGTAATCCAATTAACATACCGGTGGACTGTGGAACAAAGCTATCCAAAAGTGACGAAGGAAAGACGATTGATCCCACACGTTTCAAAAGCTTGGTGGGAAGCTTGCGGTACCTAACTTGCACTCGACCGGATAGTGATTGGGGTGGAGACTGTGATGAGCGGAGAAACACTTCCGGCTTTGCATTCTTCGTTAGAGATACAACATTTTCTTGGATGTCAAAAAAAAAAAAAAACCTATTGTTACTTTTTCCACTTGTGAAGCAGAGTACACTGCAGCATCCTCATATGTTAGTTATGCTATATGGCTAAGCTTGCTAAAGGAGATAAAATTTGAACAAAATGAAACAACTCAAATTTGCATTAATAACAAATCGACAATTGCATTAGGAAGAATCCTGTATATCATCAAAGAAGTAAGAATATTGATGTTTGCTTTCATTTTATTCGCGAATATGTGAAAAACAAAGATGTGGAACTAGTCTATGTGAATACTAAAGATCAAGTTGCTGACATCTTTACAAAGTCACTCAAATTTGAAGACTTCATCAAAATGTGATATTTGTTTTGAGTCACAAAATCAAGTTGAGGGGTGTTGAGAATTATATTTTATTTTTAGAGAAAAAACTTATTAATAAAAGTTTATGAAGATAGAATGATGAGGTGGCAATTATTGATGAGAGTTTGTGATAGGATAGAATTTGATGATGTATCATGATAAAGATAAGAGTCTCGTGAAGATAGAATTAAAACAAAATTATTTTATTAGTGTTATTCAATAAATTTATAAATATATACCTTTTTCATTAATAAAATAAATGAAGCACTTTCTTTTTATTCTCCTACTCTTCCATAATTTTTTTCTCCCATGAAATTTTCTTTTCGCCAACAATTAGCACCCTATACAAAAAGTGGTCACCTCACGTGCAATCCACGCGGCCCCATTTAAAGCCTTCTCTGTTTTTAACACAATCCAACTCGCGTGCCGTCTGTCTCGACTCCGCCTCTCTCTCTCAACTCTCCTCGCACGCCATGACTGCGCTCTACTTCGCTCTCGTCTCCCTCCTCTCTCTCGCTCTTCTTGCCTTGCTCTCTGAGCTCCTCTACCTTCTCCACTGCCGTCTCCGGGCTCCCTCCACCGATCCCGAGCTCGGCCGCTCTTCCCCCGGCCGGACCCGCAGGGCGTTCCTCCTCCTCGTCGCTCCCTGCTTCAAGCATCGCTCCCGCGTCGAGCCTGCCGCCGCAGATCACGCCCCTCCGAAGCCTCCGCTGTCTTCCCCGAATCCGGCGGCCGAGGAGGAAGAGGAGGAGCAGGAGTTCGTCCGGTGGCAAGAGATGCACTTGGGACCCTCGCGCTCCCTCTACAGCATCGCCGAGGAGGCGGAGGAAGGGCACGATGAGGACGCCGAGGAGGAGGAAAAAGAAGACACGCCATTCGCTACGCCTTGTCCGTCGCCGGAATTCTACACCCCGTTGCCATCTCCGCCTCGGGCCGCGGAGGCGGCGGCTGCCGACGAGGTTGTGCTGGTAGAAGCCAATTCAAGTTTCCGTTCCCTACGGCTCTTCTGCTCAGCTCAGCTGTAGACGATGCAGATGAAGACAACGTTCAATGCCAAGTGATCCAAAGGAGATGCATCTCTTTCCATTGCTTTAGCAGACATCCATCCATGAAAAAGCACCAAATTGAAGAAAACAAAAGCTCTGATACTTCTGAAAAGCAAACACCACTCCTATTTCTTTATGCAGCTTTGGAGTCTACAAAAGTGTTTTAACAAATTGCTCTGTTTCTCTCTGCTTTCCTCTTTCCCTCTTGTCTGGAAATTATTAACAGGCAGGTGGCTGCATGCTGTGACAGTAGTCTCGTAAGGCACTCAAGTTTTTTGTTCAGTTAGGGTTCATGTGCAGAACCGCTGTGCTGTCGAGCTGTAAATTAATTCAATTGGGTGGACCTTCCTACTAAAAATGTAGCTGTAGGCACCAACCATGGACTCTGCTATCTTCCTCGCATTCAGATGAAGGCAAGAAGAAGCAATTGAGATTGGAAAGATGCGGAGGACAAACTTGGCTTTAGACATCGCGCATAGTTGGCGGAGGGGTATATTCAAGAAGTTAGTTGCCTGAAGAAAGATTGTGAATTTCATTGTTCTTCTCAAACATTATTTAATATTTATCAATAAAATTTATGAATTATATTTATCAATAGTTTTTTTAATCAAATTTATAAATAAACAAACAAACTCGAATAAATAAATTTATAATATTAAATTTACTAATTAACTAAATAAAATTAAAATATAAAATAAATTAAATAATCAAACAAAAAAAAAAAATCCAATTTTATCCCATTAAATGACATGATATATTATTATTTATATTTAAATAAATTTTATTTTATTTTATTATTATTAATATTTTTTTTTTCTGATTTGATATGAGTATTATCATATTTTAATGGAACTAAATCAAACTTAAATAATTATTTCAATAATTTAATTGATTTTAAACTTTACTTGGTAAGTTAAATTTTCTATTTATCCTAACTTCTAAACCCAAAGAAAATAAAAAACAAATCTCGTAACCTAAATACTATATATTATGCGCTACGAGCCTTTAAAATTTTATTCATTTAATTTTTTTAAACTTGAATACTATAATTTAATCCTTGAATCCTAGAGATAAATTTTAATTGGCTTAATTTCAAATTAAAAAAATAAACAAAAAAAATACTAATAACAATTAAGACGCCATCGAGGTGCCACAGTTGCAAAAAAAGAAAAAATATCGTTTACAACAATTGAGGAGCCTCAAATCAATTCAAGACATCTCAGTCTTGCATTTAAAAAGAGTCGAGTAAAATATCCTTTATATATATATATATTAAATTTTAATTTCTAACTGTCTTGCTTTTACATGACACCACCAGCAAGCTTATTTAGGCAAACACCTACACAACCCATGGCATATGTTAGGCATGATATAATTTTTAGCTTCGTCCAAATTAATTAATATGATACTAAATAAAATATCGAGAATTAAGGTCGACCTCCTTTAAATATAGTTTTAAAATAAGTTTTCAATTATTGTTTTTATTTTTGAAAAAAAATGTATAAGGATTTGAAATAAATTTTAACAAAGGCATGACCCATTTAGCTCCCTAGCTCAAAATAACCATTGAATGATTCGCATTTAAAGCAAATTTTTATATATATTTTTTAGATTTTAATTAGATCTCAACGAATTGCACGGGCCAACAGACTCGGTCAGCGTCCGCCTCGTTCCAAATAATTTATTTTTTAGGGATGGAAATGTAAATAGAGTTTTAAACTGATTCAAGATGAAAACTTCCCTCGGATACAATCCGGAATAGAACTCTCTCACCAACCATACTACGCCAAGTGTCTTACTCTGCAGACCCCACCTTACCCCTTAACGTTCCGTGCATCTTCCAATAAAATCGTTTTTTACGGAAAACCTGGAATCTTCGTGGCCATGATGATCGACCCGGGAGCGGAGAGTGCGCCGCCGAGCGCCGGATCGGCGGAGAAGGCTCTGTCCTTCTTCTACCGGGGATGGCGCGAGGTGCGCGATTCGGCCGGTGCCGACCTCCGTCTCATGCGCTCCCGCGCCAACTCCCTCAAGACCCTCGCCGATCGCGAGTTCGAGAACCTCTTTGGCTTTCCGTCATCAGTCCATGCCTTCTCCTCTCCGTCGGAGTTCGAGATCGTCAAGCGCATCCAACCCAAGTTGTCCGAACTCCGGAAGACATACTCCGCGCCCGACTTCAGCCGGAAGGTGCTCGAGAAGTGGGCCCCTAAGGCCACCATCGGGATCGATCTGTCCGCCATAAGGAGCGCCGTTGTCTCCGAGATAGATGAGGTTGGGGTGGTTCTCGATCCCAGCAAAGACGGAGCCCGGGGCCGGAGGAGGGTCCTATGGAATGGGGCGGAGGAGGAGGAGAAAGGGAAGGAGTGGGAACCTATTCGGATCCTCAAGAAGGGGATCAAGGAGTTTGAGCGGAAGAGCCAGTCGACCAGCAACGAGTTGGTTGAGAAAATGAAATTGAGCCTGGTGACTGCTATTTATCTCTCTAATACCGCATTCTTCTCTATTTCTTGATGTCTTATATTTTGATGAATATGCTAATAGCATAGAAATTTAGTACCGAGGAAGATGCCACTGATCTTGTAATGTGAATAATTAGATTTCTTGGACCTTTCTTTTTGTGTTTCTTTTGTTATCGTTTTTGCAAATTGTCTTCTGCTCATCCATTTTTTTTTTTAAAATGCTAATTTACTGATTTAACACTTGCTGAACTCGTTAAAATGGCTCTTAAGAAGTACTGAATCATGTATACACGAGTGTTGTATCTAGACCAACTAAGCAAGCACTTATTTTGTTCTATTTCATCCTCTTGAGTGCAACATGAAACCCACTATTTCCTGTCTAGACCAACTAAATAAGCAGTTACCCTATTTTATTTCACATTCTTGAGTGCAATTTTATGAAACCCACTTTTTCCCATGATGTAGGGAAATTACAACAGTTAGAGAAATCCATTAGTTCTCTCAATCCAATTCAGACTTTGGTTTTAAGTGGTGGGCTAGAGGAGACTAAAGTGACAAAGATTTCAGTTGAATTAGGGTTAGGATGGGTTTGGGTTCGCTTTACTAGCTTCCATTGAGGTGGGTAATGCTTGCCCAAAGTGGGCATTGTTCAGCTAGAGATGCAATTTGGCTGAGTTGTTAGCACCTCATTTGAGATGGTTTGCATTTGGTTCTAGTATGACGGGCTTATGCACAAGCAATTGAGTAAATGTTGGTTGGTTTTAGATGCAAGGGGCAGTTGTGATGTATGGGGCTGAGGTGAAGTTTATGAAGAAAGTCTAGGCTAAAGTGGAGATTGTGTGGAAAATTTGTGTTGAATTGGAGATTTAGTAGAGTGAAAAGATTCAAGGTAGCACTTCCTTATGCCTGGATGATCACTATTTTTGGATTGTTAGCCAGTTCAAAAGTGCCCTTGCCTTTGCCGTTCTTTAATAGACCTTAGAGTGAGTAGATGACAAATACTAGTTACACTATATGTTTGGATAATCCCAAGCATGGACAGTCTGTCCTTAGAATGACTCTTCTATGTTGATCCAATTGATTGGACACATGTTGATACCTCACTTGTTGATCTTGCCTCAAACTGTTTGAGCCCCATTCATGTAGTACTAAGCCTCTAATAGATACATGTCAATGATCCATTGATCCGTTGACATGGTAAGTGTATCTACACTGCATCATCTTATATTGATTTGAAAATGCAAAAAAAGAGGGGCAGAAGAAATGGGAATCAAATTAGTTATTTTTCTTAATTGAACACCCTAATATGTATAAAACTAATTTTACAATTGGTGATACTAATAAGCTATCATATTTTTATGTCTCTAGACTATGCCATGATTGCAGGTGGAATCTTGCTACAGGCAGCAATGTGCATGATTATATAATTCTATTAATGTCATGCCTAATGTGCAATGCATCTTGTACCCATTAATGCACGAATCAAATTTTTAACCCAAAAAAATGGCAATGCTTGTCAATTCTTTTGAACATTCATCTTTTCTTTGGGCATTTCGAGATGAAGTGCAAATTTCTTGAGTAAAGCAATTATTTTAATAAACTTTGGCTGTCCTCTTTCTATACTAATGCAAATTTATTTTATATTTGGACATTCATATTCAATTGAATTTCACTCTATAAAACCTTGGTTGTCAAGTTTGGCCGATGATGTGCGGACCGCCATAAAATTTTCAACCTTGCCATCCCTCTAGATTGTTAGAAGATCATCAAGTGTCTCATCTATCTCAATTAGGAGTCAATTGAGAAAAAAATATTGTTGATTGAGAGGAACGCTCTAAATTTGATCTGGATGAGTTTTATGTTGAGATTTAGCTCTCAACTAAATATATGAAAAATTAAATGATAATATAATTTTATTAAATAATTTTAAGAATAAAATGATAATTTTAGAGTAATACATATGGTTTTAACATTTTTTTAGACATTTTGATTTTATTTATTAAAAATACATTAATATTATTTATTGCATCAAGATTTTTAGATGTGGTTTATTATTTTTAATGATTTAATACATGTACATTTTCATTTACATTAGGGATTTGGTAAAACATGTACATTATAGATAATTGATCACAATTGTTATCTCATATATGAAACTGTCTCTTATTTTCTCAACATTTCCAATATGACTGATCCTATTGATCCAATATTACTGATATTTAGTTTTTTATTTTATTTTGATACTGGTTTGACAACCATGAATAAAATCTTTCTATTTGTAGCTTGACGGCTTCATTTAATTTTCTTGTGTTGGAGGAATAAAGTTTTGAATTCTCAATTATGGTATCTTAGTTTTGGGCACAACCGCACAAGCAATCATACCACCAAATTATCATTGTTATTCATTAGGCTTTAATTTGTCTTACATATGAAAGGTAGCTCTACATGGTTTGACTTAAAATAATAATGACTTGGCTTTATGGTCTTCCATTGGAATGCTCCCCTGTACATATGCTCTACTCAAATGAAATTTGCTCATTGGTGTTATATCCTTCCATTTATTGCGAGTGGTAGTCCTTTCAGAATTAAAGAACATTAAATTACTTCACATATTTCCTTTTAAGTGCAAATTAAATTGACTTAGCCTCAATGAACTACTTTTTTCATTTCTTGATTGTTTCAGTTTAGATGGATATTCTTACCTAGGCTGGCATTTTCAAGAACAATACTTACTTGGCTTGTATTTTTGTTGCAGGGATCATTTGTACGGGAGCCTCAAGAACCTAAGGTTAGTTGTAGAGTGTTTTTTGAGTTTTTTCTTTTTAGGACTTTTTTTTGTTACTCATCACAAAGATTTCATGTGAATTCGAGGAAATTTTCATGTCACCAAAGCTGTGATCTGATCTTGCTGCCTTTCCAATTATTGGATAGAGAGTGGAGATTAGGGATTAAAGAAGGAAAAACAGATCATATTTAAGCAAATAAACCTCTCCACTTGTATCTCAAAGAGGAAAAAAAATCAATTAAATTGTATATATACACCTCATGTAAAATCTGGAAACATCTGTAGACTTTATGAGGTTCTTGAGTGGCATATTTTCAAGGATCTTAAAAACTATTTCTCTAAATAGAATTTTAGAGCCATATAATTTCAAATAATTCAAAACTCCTAGTTTATATTAGCAGTATGATTCAATCTAAAGAAACATTAAGATATATCATAAAAATATCAGATAGGAATAAAGACATTGATAATAAACACAGTTTTTACCAAAAAAAGGAAATTTCCAAGCCACACTTAAAGCAGCACAGCTAAGTTAATCCACGGCCTAACTGCATGTCTGTGATAAAATCTTAAATTTAAATAATTTGTAATATCTACACCGGAAAAAGTGCCCTCCCATGATGTGTTAATTTTTGTGTCATCTGTGATATTTATTTCTTTTGAATACAGGAAATTCCACCATTGCATCTACCTGAACTGTTGGCACATCTTGTTAAGCAATCTGTCCCACTTCTTGATCACCTTGGAATACAGCGAGGTATGTAATTTGTTGTTGGAGTGGCCTCCTGCTGATTTTTGGTTGCCCGTAGAATTTTTATTTTTATTTTTAACCTTTGGTTACTCATTTCATGGCTACTATGTTTTTTAGGCTTGGCCTGTCCTGTGTTTAATTGTCTTTTGAGTTAAAATGTATTACACTGATTGTGTTGGCATTTGATGTCAGATATTTGAGCAAAGGCCAATTGTCCTAAGACGTGCATCTAATATCTTTATCAGTGGCCTTGTTCAGTCACATCCTGAACTCTTGGCTCATTCATCCAATTTCTTATGAATGACTATAGTTATCATTTATTTATTTTTATTTTTATTTATTATTGCAAAACCTGTTTTCAATACAGAAGCACTGTGGTTTGTTTGGACCAATCACACCCTAGGCTCTTGGCTATCATACGCCTAATATAGAAAATGGCATGGAAATTATTTCTTATGAATGGGTATTACTTACATTTCTTTTTCTATAAGTTATTACTGAAACTGATTCTGAACACTCAAATCTTGCTAGTCTGGTGGACTTGGGCATGAGTGCATAACCTGTGTCAATCTGTGTTCAACACGTTTTTTTTTCTTTTTAATTTTTTTACATGTAATCAATAGAGTTTATGAGTGTCCCCTTAAACGGCGGTGTCATGAATGTCAAAGGGGGTTAATGAAGAATCCAAGTTGTAGAAATATGGACAATTCATGATGGTTATTTTGCGTCTTCTTTCTTCTAGATACATGAGATCTCAATGATATTGAGTAAGAAATTGTATTTTTCAAAAAGGATTTCATGATTTCTTGTTTGTTTTTTGGACTTGATTCTTTTGTTCTTAGCATTTTGATTTATTGCCGTTTACTAAAGGTTGAAGTGTTTGATACTTGAAACTTGATAATTTGATAAGTTATGCTGAGTTTCAAAGAGGTTTGCCATAGTTTTGGGCGTATCATCTTATGTTATGGTTTTTTGTCTGCAGATACATGTGATAAAATTATTGAATCATTGTGCCACAGGCACAAAGACAAGCTTATTCCACGTTCTCATTCTGTAAAGGAGTTATCCTTGAATGGAAATGAGTGCACTCACGATCTTGATTTGAGAATTGCCAGTGTCCTTGAAAGTACAGGACATCATTATGATGGAGGTTTTTGGACTGACCCTGTAAAGCATGAAAAAGCAGATAAGAAGCACCATGTTGCAATTGTAACAACAGCCAGTCTCCCATGGATGACTGGCACTGCTGTAAATCCATTACTCCGAGCTGCATATATGGCTAAATCTGCAAAACAAGATGTTACTTTGGTGGTTCCCTGGCTTTGCAAGTCAGATCAGGTGCTAGTTTATCCCGACAGTTTGAGTTTTAGTTCTCCTGAAGAGCAGGAAGCATATATAAGGAACTGGCTGGAGAATCGGGTTGGCTTCAAGGCTGATTTTAAGATCTCCTTCTATCCAGGAAAGGTAACTATGTTGAACATCTTGGGTTCTGTTGTCTAAATTTTGCAATACTATTGTTTTTAACATAATTAAATTGGTTTTAGTTCTCAAAAGAAAGACGAAGTATTATACCTGCTGGGGACACCACTCAGTTTATTCCTTCAAAAGAGGTTGATATTGCTATTTTGGAAGAGCCAGAACACCTAAATTGGTATCATCATGGAAAACGATGGACAGATAAGTTTAATTATGTTGTTGGTGTGGTTCACACAAATTACCTGGAATACATTAAAAGAGAGAAGAATGGAGCTATCCAAGCCTTCTTCGTCAAACATATCAACAACTGGGTAACTCGAGCATATTGCCATAAGGCATGAATTTGCAACTCGATATTTTTTTGACATGTTTATTCAATTTAGTAATTAACAGCAATCAAATGGTCTTCAGAATGCTGTTTGTCGTCTAACTATTTCCTTTAATGTCTAGTTTAGAAGTCCGTTTTGACGATTTAATGTTGCAGGTTTTGCGGCTTTCTGCAGCTACTCAGGATCTACCCAGGTCTACCATTTGCAATGTTCATGGTGTTAATCCTAAATTTCTTATGGTTGGAGAAAAAATAGCTGCTGAAAGGGAGCAAGGGAATCAAGCATTTTCCAAAGGAGCATATTTTCTGGGGAAAATGGTTTGGGCAAAAGGTTATAAGGAGTTAATAGATCTGTTGGCAAAGCACAAGAATGACTTGGAAGGATTCAAGTTGGATGTCTATGGGAATGGTGAGGATTCGCTGGCAGTCCAATCGACAGCAAGGAAGTTGGACTTGAGCCTTAATTTCTTCAATGGAAGGGATCATGCTGATGATGCACTTCATGGGTAATTGGTGGCTAAGGAACGCTAATTGCTACTTCTATTTCCTCTCTAACAACTAGTGATGTGCTAATATCCTTTGTCTTTCTAATGTATCCACAGGTACAAAGTTTTCATAAATCCTAGTGTCAGTGATGTCCTCTGTACAGCAACCGCCGAGGCTCTTGCAATGGGCAAGTTTGTGATATGTGCAGATCACCCTTCAAATGAATTCTTTAGGGCATTTCCTAACTGTCTGACTTACAAGACTTCCGAGGATTTTGTAGCAAGATTGAAAGAGGCCATGGACAATGAACCCCTACCCCTGACTTGTGAACAGAGATATAACTTGTCATGGGAAGCTGCAACGCAGAGGTTTATGGAGTATTCTGAACTTGATAAAGTCTTAAGCAACCAAGAGACTGAAAGTACACAAGCAAATAATAAAAGGAAGATTAAGAAATCAATTTCCATGCCAACTCTGTCTGATACTGTGGATGGAGGTTTAGCCTTTGCTCATTATTGTCTCACAGGTAATGAGATCCTGAGATTGTCTACTGGAGCTATACCTGGGACACGTGATTACAGTAAGCAGCATTCTTTGGATTTAAACCTGCTGCCACCGCAGGTGCAAAACCCTGTATATGGCTGGTAAGATGAACTATACAACAGGTTCCATAATCACCTGCTGTGATACTTTAGAGGTAGGCCGATGGTCTTCCTGGGGTTTTATTTATTTTGATCATTCATTCTAACTGATATTGGCATAAAGCTACCTAAACAGCAACGGACTGCTGTCACTAAAGACCAGGAGTTGGACAATTACTGTGTATGCGAGACTTCTGATTGTCAAAGCCTCGGTGTTATTAGTCAGATTGATGTCGGAAATGCAGATCAAGTTGCTGGTTTTTGGATTCTAACTCTCCTTTAGTGTATTTATGTTGCTTCATATTAGTGCATTACTATGACTATATGATGTATATAAGACATCTACATCTATTAAGAAGCCTATACAGTGTATGGAACATGGTGCAATCATGTATTGGCTTTAAACAATTGTGAGGATTACAAAAAAGTCTCATTAGTTCTAAGCGTGTATATGCAATTTTATTATTTAAAATTTTGTCTCGAGTAAAGGCACAAAAGCAAAATTGGCTTGTGAGAAGAAACTCATCGGAACCACATGTAATTTCTATACCCAAAAGTAAGGTAGTGGATTGAGATCTTTCTTTTCAGTGGAGGATTCCACAAAGCTCTAAGTGGTTTGAATTCCTTGAGTTATCGTCTGTGATAACCATGTGAAATCATGCTCACTCCGATCAAAATCATGCTCGGTGAATGTATTTAGGACTATATACTCGTTAAAATATGCATAGTTGATTTATACTGTGGGATAATCTTAGAGATGGAATCATATCTATTTTTGGCTGACCATATACTCATTATAAAATGGCATTTTTTTTCACAATCTAATCCATATGCTTGAGCAATTTTTTGTTTTCACCACTAAAGATTTATAATTATCTACAGAGAAGGTGATATACAGGTACAACATGTGCATGATGTGAAAAGGTAAACAATTTGATGAGGGAGGAATGAGAAAAAAATTTCAAGACTAATTTTAAGTTGTGATTTAGAATTGATCTTGTCACAAAATCCTATCCATTATCAATATTAAACTTTAAGATCTTTTCTCAACTAAGCGAATTAACACCTATGATAGGAAAAATCTAATTTTTAGTTATGTAAAATTTATTTTCTCACATATAATAACACCATTTAAGCAACTAATTAAGATCTTTCACTCAAAAATATAATTAATAGTTAACTATTCAATAAAACTTACTAGATCATTCCATGGGTACCTGAATGATTAGAAGATGACATATAATGTGGTATAAATCAATCATTGATTGGTACATATTCGTGAAGAATTTTTTTTTTTCTAATCACTTGACAATCAACTATAAATTGATGTAACTAAATTATAAAAGACATTTCAAATGAAATGAAGGGTTAAAAAATAATATATGAAAAATAAAATTTACTAGATGAGTTTTATCTTTAAGAAAAAAAAATTAATTTACTATTTTTGTTTTTTTTGCATGCCTTAGTCAACTATGTGAAATAATGGACATGCAAAATCTAGGCTTGGAATCCTCTAGATTGTCCAATTAAAAAATTCTAAATGCTTTTTTAACATCCTATAACTTTGTCTACTCATCTAAAGGGTAATTTTCCTTGATGCAAATGAACAACCTAGCCTTTTCTCCAGAGGTTGATAAGTTGCAAATACTTTAACAACCTCGATTAAGGAGGGAGGAGGTTGGGGTTAGGAAATGTTTGTTAAGTAATTTTGGACTTTTTCCTTCCCTTAGTTGTTATAGGGTCATCGTCAGGAGGTAGCAATCTTGGAATTCTAGAGGGTCATCACGATGTAGTAGATTGACACCGTTATTGAAAATTGTTCCAGATCAATTGATAAATAATAACATTGTAGGTCAATGACAAGTCTACAATTAAAAATTTCATAGTGATAATCCCCTAATATAATCTAAGCTATAGATTAAGATCAAATAAGAGGCGTGTCAAGAGCGTAAGTTCAACTTATGTGTGTCCCAATTTGCTAAACCTTATTTGAAGCAACTCTTTGATGTGATCGACCACATGCCAAAGCAAGTTAAAGTTCTCTTCCCCTCTCTTTTGTTTGTATCCTTGTTACAGTTCATTTATTGATGGCACCTTATCTTAAGACTATCACATCATTCATAGTCCTCCAAAACCTGGAGTACTGCCATTGAATAGAATCGTCACTGTTCTCACAGACCCACCGTCCTTTTCTTCTGTGCAACCTTAAACTTTGACCTCAGGAACACTCCTCCTCCTACACTGAGCTCGAGCTCACTTACACATCCACAACTCTTGGCTTTTCCCTTTCCTCCAAGTACATGCCTACAACCAGAATACGCAACCCCAATGAAAGCATGGGTGTCCCTCCACGGCAGGGAAAAGACTCACGTTGCATGGTCTGACAACTGCAGCCTGTTCTAGATCAGCTTTTCTGAGGCAAGTGATGATGAAGCACAAACAATACATGCACACTATTGTATAAAAAGCATCCATATGTGAAGATTAAACTACACACTAATTGATCCCTAAGTCCACTATACCCACCCCCAATCATATATTTGTATATATATATATATAGATATATATATAGAGAAGTATATAAGGCCGTGTTCTATACACTAAGACACTGACTGACTGACTCACTGACTGACTGCTACTGGATGATCGCCATATGGTTGTTGATTGAAATCCAATATGAGAACAGATTTAGAGCCTATGAAGTCTGGTAGTAATTGAGCAGGAGACCCCTGTCCGTCCTAAATGCGGCGGCAGAAGGATGTGCCACCGCTGCGTTGAAATCAGTCCCTTCGCCGGAGAGGAATTGCGGTTGCACTCCGGAGAGGGAGAGGTTCTCGTTGTATTGGAGGCCGAGCGTGAGAGAGACTCCGTTCATGTTACCGGAGAACCTCGGAGCGAATTGCTCGTCGAGTTGCCCGATCGGGTACCCGCCGTAGCTCATGTGGTCTGCGATCAGGGAGGGGTACCCCTGCTGCTCCGCCGCCCTCTGCCCCCCGTCCATGAGCTTCATCAGGAACTCTTCGTTGGGAGTGAGTTCGTCGGCGCCCCTCGCCTTCTTCATCGCGGAGGGCTGCACGAAATCGTCCTTGTCGTAGTAGGAGGCTTGGCGCGCGAAGGAGGAGGGTTGGACTGGCGCGAGAGGTTGCTTGGCGTCGGCGGTGGCGGTCGGACTGTGATCTCGTTGCGCCGCAATGGATTTGGATGTGGTAGAGCTGCCGCGGGCGTCGCTCTTGTCGTCGGAGTTGTTGTTCTGTTCGTGCTCCTTGACCTCCTCCAAGTACATTTCCTCCACCATCGGCTTCCACAGCCGCACTCGCGCATTGATGAACCAATTCGAGACCTGCACCGCAGCCAAATCTTTCATCGTCAAGCTCTCTCTATCGATTAAGAATTTGTCGATGAACAGCTAGCTGTTCGTTACTAGTAGCTAGCTACCTGACTCCTCGTGAGTCCTGTTTGTTTAGCGAGCATCAGCTTGTCCGAATCCTTGGGATATCTGCATCCATAAACAGACACGGGAATGAGAAGATGCAGCAAAATCCATCGCCGGAAATGATGGAGCTAGCTGTTGATGGGAGGAGGCCTCACGGGTGGAGGAAGTGTTCGAAGAGCCAAGCGCGGAGGATGGAAACAGAGCGTTCGGGGAGGCCTCTCTGCGGCCTCCAGGCGTTGTGCTGCACCATCCCCAGCTGCTGAAGCGCGCGTTGCTGTCTCAGATGGTGATCGATGAACCGGAGCCTCGACCCGGCCGACGCCTTCCCGGCGTCTTCCTCCCCCAGGCTCTTGCTGGCTGCCCGGATTTGTCCGGAGATGGCTTCGCGGAGGCACCGGAATTGCTTCGATATCGTACGCAGAGCCAACGCGGTGTATGTCCTTGCCCATCCGTAGCCGGCGACGGCGTCGAAGGAGGAGACCACGACTTGCATCTGGTGGTGGTATTGTCTGTACCTCTGTTCCACCTTCAAGTTTCCCCAACAAGAAAGAAATTCAATTCGATTCGATTCAATTAATCTTGTTCGAATAGATAGATCCTTCATCCTTCTATGTTTGTTGTTGATTAATTCTACGTTGCAAGATCGAAATCCACATCGTTTACCTCCTCGAGCATGTTAACGAGCTTGGCCTTCTTCATCTGGAGCTCCTGCCGCTCCGCTGTAGAGAGGTCTGGACCTCGATTTGTACTCGCGTTCTCGTCGCCGGTGGCGGCTCCTTTCGGCTCCACGTTACTTCTGTCGGTGCCGGTAGCCGGCTGTGCCTTCGGAGACTCATCCTTGATCCCCTTACCGACGTTTACCACCTCGTCGAGCAACTGCTGAGCCGCCTTCAAGTACCTGGACCCCAGCAACAGGCCCGAGACGCCGTTGGCCGCCGCCGACGCGACCTTCCCCTCGTCGGCCCTCGCCGGAGCCACCATCTCGTGCGGGGAGAGGCTGAGCGACAGCCCTTTCTGGCCGGAAGCGATCGGCGGGTTCCTGCTCGACGTGGTGGGTGCCGCCGCCCAGAGGTTGTAGTTGGGGATCTGCGCCGCCGCCGCGCGGTTGGAATCGTGCTCAAGCGGGACGCCGACGAAGTGCTTCTGCTGCTGCTGCTGGAAGTTTATGGAGTTCACCGAATTGTTGATGCTAGAGTTCAGGAGGACCATGTTCGGCGGAGGAGCTGCGTCGGCATACCCGCCGCCGTAGCTTGGGTTCATGAGGTAGAGCGTCTGCAGGCCGCCGTCCGGCTGCATCTCCGGCCCTCCGTGGAAGTACGTCGCCATAGATACAAAAATCAACCTCCTTTGCAAGAGATCAATATTATTCCTTGTCGATCTTTTGCTCAGCCCATGTCGACGCAACAAACAAGATCAGATTCAAATCGCTTCACTGCGAGATTATCCTGAAACAAAAGCAGAGATAAATCGATCGATGAATTTAAACAATTTCAGCAACGTAACTTCACGGATCAAATTAACATGCTCAGGTATATACGATCCAACATCAATTCCTAATCTTTCCACTGCCCGATCTCCACAACCCAAATAATTTCCATTTAATTTAATTAACAAGAACTTTGCTGATTATATTCAACACACAGGTATATATATATATATATTTTAGTCTAAGCAATATAAAACCTGAGAGAAGTGACGGTTGAAAAGATCTTCTTCTTTCTCCCCCTTTTTCTTAGGAGCTCCTACATCAAGCTAAGCACCTCCTCTTCAGAAGCAGTAAGCTGGGAGGCAGCAGAGACATGAGCAAAAACATTATTAAAACAGGAAAAACGTATATATAGTGAAAGAAAGCCCTTCTGCCAGCTGAAAAGGAAAATAAATCAATTAAAAAAGAAGAAACCAAAAGGCAAAAAAAGAGAGAGAGACCAGCTTTCACTCACTGATCAGTAAGTAGCTCGTAGCATTATCCACCATCACTCACCTCAATTTCCCCCCTCCTTCCCTTTCACTTCCCTGTTCACCTTTTTCAATTTTCTCCAAAATGGCAATAACTTTCTGCCATGCCGATGTGGGCACAGCTTAAGCTATCGTGCTCCTTTACCACGATGCGCAGTGGCAGCACTGGTACCTACGACTGGATCAAAACAGGGCCATCAATGTAAACTTGCAGTCGAATTGACCCCGTCTGTTTTTCCTCATCATTTGCTGCAGTAGCAGTAGCAGCAGCAGCAGCGCCAGAGAAAGACCAATGATCAGTGACAAAAGTCCACAGAGATGAGATGAGATAAAAATAAATAAAAATAGATATTACTATTGTATTTTCTTTGCGTGTTTGTGTGTTCATCAGCTCTTTTGTCTGCACTGGAGATTTTTTTTCTCCACCTAATTCTTGCAATTGTGTGGTTGGAAGCCGGGGTTGGAAGATAAAGCAATTGAAAGCCAAGCAAACCAACCAACGACCACCATTACACCAGCAAAGCCAGAATCTTCTTTTTCTTTAATGGCGTTTTATCAGCCTAATGAAGCTTAAAGAGGCCATGAAGTGCGATTGCGTGGGATTTTTGCAACCTCCATCGCCGTGTTTAATTTCTTCGTGGCTGTGGCTGTGGAATAATAATAATAATAATAATAATAATAAAAATAATGTGTAATGTGGGAGACGCTGTGCACTGCGCTTCTTTAAATTCTTTACTGCAGTTGCAAGTTTTGGAAGGTCACTTTTATTTCAGGAAAGGGACTGAGGACGAAGATGGCATGCCCGATCTCTGAGCATGGAAAAATATAATAAAATATGCATGTCAGAAATAATAAGGAATCTAAACGAGATATCATACAGGCAGATACAGATAGATTTGCCTATCTCGATCCAGATGATCGTGCGTCTCAACTTGACAAAAAACGGATACTTTGGACAATAAAAGATGCAGTTTTTCCAAAAGTTGCTTTCTTTTTTCCTCTTTTCTTTTTTCACTACTGATCAGAATACATGCCCGACCTCAGGAAATTAAGGCTTCATCATCTTCGAAATTCTTCTGAGCTCTGAAACTTAATCATCTTAAAATGTAATCAATGTAGCGATGAGAAGCTACATGAAAGTTTTTTTTTTAATTCGGTAATTCCAAATGTCATTTTTGGCAAAAATTGAAATAACAATGAAACTTTTCAGGGTCCTTTATATTTTTTGATATATATATATGTTTGATAATTCAAGTTGCTTTCGACTAATTCAAGGTCATTAATCTTATTGTTTGACTTTCTTCTAGAGCTATTGTCGAAGCTATGCACCTAATTTGTAATATTTTGGATTGTTGAATAGTAGATTTTTTTTCCACCTCCCATGGAAGCATCCTCGTACCCGTGAATCGAGAAATTTGTTCTACTAATGACTTTTATTTTCAACAAGTTTGAATTAATAAATTTCGGCAAGTGATTACCATCACGCTATTGTATTCGTAATAATTAGGGCATAGTCGAGTTAATTATCACATGATAAATTTATAAAATTCAGACAGTGTTGAATACGGATAAAGATTAAGTAATTATCCTCTTATCTTATAGTTAGGTTTATTCCCTCCTAATAATCTAAAATAATCATAGGGATCATCGAGATTACTTTTTACATAATAGTAATAATATAATTATAATGACATGTTTATTTGTAAAGCCAAAATAATATGTAATGATTGACAAATAATGCCACTTTATCTCACATCTCGGTCAACAACACGTTGAGAATAAAACTTAAGAAATGTGCTATTTACATTAGTATTTTTTTATTTGAATTGTCCATGTATTATAATTAAATCATATTAAATGTACGAAAACTATTTTTAAAAATTATACATTTTTATTAACCCTCATATTTTGTCATTTTATATTAATAAAGTTGACTAAATTATTAGTGCAATTGCCCGGGTTAAGGTTGATCAAGTTTGAATTGACTTGAATTGACTTTGAATTTAGATGTGTGATCAATATTGTTAGTTTGTCGAGCGAGACGTCAAGTAGATCAAAGTAATATGTTAATTTGTTGAGTGAGACGTCAAGTAGATTAAAATTGATCGAATACTTAACAGTCAAGCAATATGTTAAGTTGGTTACGTTGAGTGAAAATTCAAGTGAATAAAGGTTAACTGGATACTTTACAAGATATGAAAAATCTAAGTAGATTATGGTTGACCAGACATTTAACGATCGAAAATCCAACATGAAATTGATATGAGATGTGAAGTCCTAACATGTTAAGGTTGACCGAATGCTAGGTAATAAGGAAGTCTTAACAAATCAAAGTTGATCAGATGTCAAGCAATAATGAAATCCTAATATGTCAAAGTTCATCGGATGTTAGGTAACTATAAAGTTCTGGCAGGTCAGATTGACTAGATGATATACAACGAAAAATCTTAGTAGGTCAAGGTTGATTGAATGTTAAACAAAGAAAGTCTTGATAGATTGAGATCAATCAGATATCAGACAAAATGAGAATTAAGCTTTGATAAGGCTAAAATATGAATAATAATCGATTATAGGTGTTGAAGATGACTTGTATTTGGTCGACACGGGGCATGACCGTGCTTGAAAGCATGACGTAGCTATGTCAGCCATTGTGGGCACGAGCATGGCCTAGCCATGTCAACCGATGTGGGCGCAGGCATTGTCATGCTAGGAGGCATGGCCTAGCTGTGTCAGTTATTGTGGGCACGAGCAAGGCCGCTATGGGCACAAGCATGACCGTGCCAAGAGGTACAACCTAGTCGTGTCAGCCACTGTAGGCACCTGTATGGTCATGCCACCGAACACGGCCTAGCCGTTGTTAGCACACTTAAGAGCTAGAGGGGAGGGGAGGAGGGAAGGGGTGAATAGCTTATTTTGCTTCTTCTATGATGATTTGTAATGTATACTTGAAGCAAAGACTCCATAACGCTAACACCTCCGATTTACTTGGTCTCCACATCTTTTGAGGTGACTAATTCAACGATCCACATAGTGCACACTGCTCTACTATGAATACACTCATTCTCAGAAATAATTTGGAGGTAGAGAAGTCTCATACAAGCTCATAACAAGAAAATACAACTAGAAATACAAACTAGGTTACACAAGAAATTGAAAACGATTGCAACTATGAACCTTACTTTGCTTGCTCTGTTCTTACTTGATTTTGCTTCTTGTAGACTCGGAAATGCAACAACACTTCACTCTAGATCATCCAAGAATTGGCGATAAAGAACTATGTGAGTGTTTCTTCAAACCACTGCGAAAACACTTTTCTAGGGTTCACTTGAAGCCTCCAATCAATTAGGCTTTTCCCTAATAGATTGTCACATCATCCGACCGTCCAACAGCCTATAGAACAACTCCTTTTTTGAATTCTAATCGATTGGTAAGTCATATCAATCGATTTAGCAACTTCTAATCAATTACCCCAATCAATTTAGAAGCTTTCTTTTTGCGAGAGAGAATGACATAATTGATTGTCCAATCAATTCTCAGACTCTCTGTTCTCTCACGACAAAGGCTCTAATCGATTAGCCTAATAGATTAGTCAATCCTTAATCGATTTACTTAATCGATTTATAGCCTTTTATAATTTCATCTTCGCGTAACTGCCAATCAATTAGGAATCTTCCTAATTAATTCAAGCTAGCCTTAATCGATTCAAACATCTTCTATTCGATTGTGAAACATCCCTAGTCGATTGGACCAATCGATTAGGCTCAACCTAATTGATTACCCTAATCGATTAGGTTAGGGCCAATCGATTGCTCTAATCGATTGCCCAATCTTAACTCGCTTGATCCAAGTCTAAGATTCCCTTGCTTAACATCTGGTCAACCATGACTTGTTGGAACTGCCCATTGCCTAGCATTCGATCAACCTTGACTTGCCAGGACTTCTTCACCAAGTGTTTGGTCAACCCTTGACCCACTTGGACTTTCCATCTCATGCTAACTTTTCATTGAACTTTTGATCATTAAGTGTTGTTCTCCTTGACCCACTTGGATTTTCCTCTTATCTAACCTCTAGTTAGAACTAGTCACTCAGTAGACTTCCACCCTGCCTAACCTCAGTTAGGGGTTTTCCCGTGCGTAACCGTAGTTAGGATTTTCCATTGCCAATGTGCGATCTCTCTTGACCCACTTAGTCTTTTATTTATCTAACCACAGTTAGGACTAGTCACTCGATAGACTGCCGCCCTATCTAATCTTAGTTAAGGCTTTCCTTTGTCAATGTGTCATCTTCCTTGATTTACTTGGACTTTCCTTTGCCTAACCTCCCATTAGGACTTCCAAATCAAGTCATCTGGTCCTCCATGATCCGCTTGACTTCTCTCTCATATATTATCAAGTATTTAATCAACCTTGATATACTTTACCTCTTCTCACATATTGTCTAAATATTGAAACTCAAGTTCGAATCCACTCAAGCTTAGTCAAACTGCTCAAATTTTACTCGAATATGATTATACAAATAATCACCTCCTTTTTAATGCTTGACAATATATTTAAGTTAGGCTAACCCATTGACTCAACTTCATCCCATTCCCAAGCATGAATGAGGGTTTCTAACTTAAACTCTATATTTTCCCCCCTTTGACATACATCAAAAACTCTCCCTGAGAGTCAATTTGTTCAAAGGGACCCAATGAAAGTCCTATAGCTTTCATTGTATTCTATGCTCAACCTTGAGAATATCACAATGAGGATTTTCAATCTTCCATTGTCTCTAATGCTCAACTTAGAGCATCCAACACAATGAAGGTTCCCAACCTTCCATTGTCTCTTTATCCTTAAAAAAAATTTCATGCCTTTTAGGAAGACCTCCCCTTAAAGCATGTTCTAACTATCATTGTACCAACAATGATTTGAAGTTCCTAAACTTTTAGAAAATCTAAAATTAAAGTTTTAAGGTTGAAAAATTAACTTTAAAACCAAACCTCTTGCTTAGCTCTAAATTAGTCTCGTTTAACCATTCCTTTATTATTTTCATCAAGAAAATTTTCCTTAAATACTTATTAAGGTATTTTATAGGGCTAGGGATGGTTAAGTTGACTAAACATGGCTTAATGGATTGAATTCATACCACTTAAGCCAAAATCATCATAGTCAATCGATTGATTTTAGTAATCAATCGATTCTTGCTAGTACTAATTAATTGGTGTTGGGCGTCAATCGATCATAGCACGTTGTAATCAATTACCATAGAGGCTAATCAATTACTCCATCTTAATAGATTACCTGATCGATTTTGCAAGTCTTTATGCTCACAGAAATCCACTCTAATTGATTGAACCAATCGATTAGCATGAGACAATCAATTGATCCATTTAAAGTTTCAAGAATTTTATGAGCAACATGGAATCAAGAGACACTTCATGGTTCGCAGTACACCATAGAATAATGATGTAGCAAACAGAATGAATAGGACAATAATTGAGAGAGCTTCAAGTCTTAGGTAGAATGCAAGGCTTGCGAAGAACTTATGGGCAGAGGCAATAAATATGACATGTCTCTTGATCAATCGACCACCGAGGGCAACACTAGATGGCAAAGTTGCATCAGAGGTGTGGATAAGAAATCCGGTTGATTACTTTAGTATGAAAGTATTTGGATATCCAGCCTATATGCACATTTTTAATGAAGATAGATCAAAGCTGGATGCTAAGTCTAGACAGTGTTAAGGCACTCCAGGAGCTAAAGGGGGGTGATTAGCTCTAATCACTTAGTTGATGATTTATTGTAGTGGAAAACTCAAAGCAATCACTAACAGTAGGATTTACATGGTATTCACCTCTTTGAGGTGACTAATTCAAGGATCCACACATTGCACACACTCCATTATGAAAAGCACTCATTTTCGAAAATAATCCGAAGATGGAGAAACCTCATACATGCTCAAATACAAGAGATGTAAACAAGAAATGTAAACTAGGTTACAAAGAAATCGAAAATGACTTTACAATATGAACCTTTGCTTAGCTTGCTTTCTTCTTTCTTGGAATAGCCTCTTGGTGGTGGAAAATGCAACAACACTTGTTCTTTAAAACACCCAAGAACTGGTGACCACTGACCAAGATGTGTGAGAGCGTTGCCTTCAAAATTTCACGAAACCCTTTTCTATGGTTCACTAGATACTTCTAGTCGATTAGGCTTTTCACTAATTGATTGTCACGTCAGCCGACCATTCAAATACCTACAGAACGACTCTTTTTCTAAATCCTAATTAATTGGTGAGTCATCTCAATCAATTCAGAAAGCCTTAATTGATTACTTAATCGATTCTCAAACTCTCTGTTCTCTCACAAAAGGCCTTAATCAATTAGCTTAATCGATCAAGAAGTCTTAATCGATTGTCTCAATTGATTCTCTCTCTCGTGTAAAAAAAAAAATCTTAATTGATTACCTTAATCAATTAGGATGGCCAGAATTAATTACCTAATCAATTCTGCCACCCTCTGTTTTCATGAGAAAAGTCATCCTAATCGATTATACCAATTGGCCTAATCAATTGCCCTAATTGATTAGGTTAGGGCCAAACAATTACCTAATCGATTGCCCAACCCTAACTCGTTTGATCCAAGTCTAGGATTTGGGTTATCTTGCCCAATATCCAATCAACCATGAAATGTTGGGACTTCCTCACTAAATGTCTAATCTGTTGGATTGATCACACGTGAGAGAGGGGGGGGGGGGGTGAATCACGTGGTTTTTAAATTTTTTCTTTTCGATTTTAAAAATAGAGTAGAGTACGCAGCGGAAAATCAAAATGAATACCACACCAGAAGACACGAGCAGTTTACTTGGTTTGGAGCCTTCGGTAACTTCTACTCCAAGACCTAGGTCCCACAGATCTATCGACGAGTAATCCACTAACGACCTCTTTCGATACCTTCGGAAGTGGAAATCGAGTACAAAGAAAGTTAGAACAAGTGCAACACACTGCACTTGTCCTTTTGTAGTAATCAAGTACACAAGTAAAAGTTTACTAACACTTTAGAAATAGAAGTAGGGTCACTCATGTGTCGGTGTCAGACTGGCGGCCGTGATCAGAAGTTCTCAGAACAGTTGTTGGGCATAGCGGGTTCACATCAGAGTTGTAGCAGAAGCCTGGAGCAATCAGAAGTTCAATCGGATGTTCAATAGCTTGTATCGGTGTTGTGTTTCAATGCCTTCTCGAGATAGCCTTATAAAAGACATGGAAGGTGCCTTCCATAGCCATGAAAGGCGTCTCCAATGAGGCAAGTTCGATCCCGAACAGCCCGGCACTTATCCATGACTTCGGCCAAAATTTATCCTGTAGAAGGTGCCTTCTATAGCCATGGAAGGCACCTTCTATGAATAGTATGAGGGTGCCTTCCATCAAGCTTGAATGCGCCTTCGGACACTGTTCATTCGAAGACAAAATGTGCTCCTTTGTCCTGTAAATTAACGTTAGTCCAATAAACAAAATAATAACCTGCAAGACAAATATTAGTACAATAATAATGAGCAGTATTAATTAGTTCGTATCCTCCCAGGACCAAGAACTAGTCAAGGTCTCAGTTTAGGGATTCCAAATGGACCTAAATTGACCGACGCCTACTGTCCCTTCAACTGAGATGCATCTTCACTTGATCACTCTCCTCCAATGACTTACCTTAACTTACCAGTTAGCTTGACATCTGGTCAGCCCGTCGACCTGTCTAGACTTCATGCCAGCTATCCGATCGACCCATTGACCCAGTTGGACTTCTTGCCAGATATCTAGTTAGTCCGTCGACCTATCTGGACTTCGTACCAACTATCTGGTCAGCCTGTTGACCTAGCTGGATTTCGTACCAGCTATCCGGTCAGCTCGTTGATCTAGCTGGATTTCCTGCACACTTAATCAAGTGGTTAGATCACAACTAGCCTAACTTAACTTGTCATTCATCAAAACCTGAGTTAGACCTTTAGTGCAAAACTGCACCAATAATCTCCTCCTTTTTAATGCAATGACAACTTGGGTTAAGTTAGGGGGAAAAATATAAAAATAGACAAATAATATGGTTTAAGTTATTTGGATTTCGATTTGGTTCTGAGTTTGCTAACTTAATCAACTTAACCCCCTTAACCCTCTCCCTTTGGCATTCATCAAAAAACATGAATAAATATATATAAAAAATATGCTAAGGAAAGAAAACATAAAAAAAAATTTACAATAAAATAATTCTCAGGATTACTTGAGGAAAGAAAAATGTTATAACCATAAATCCTTTTCAAAATAAAAAATGTTTTACAACATATGTTGAAGTATGTTCAAAGATAGTTTTGAAACCACTTAGCGTTTCAGAATGATAAAGAAAATAACTTATTAAAAATCTCAAAGAAAAGAAAAAAATAGTTTTGAAAAGACCTTTTCAAAAACTTTTTCAAAGTGTTTTCAAGACATCTTGTAACGTAGATTTCAAAAAAATTTTAAATTTTTTTGAAGATATTTTTCAAAACAAATTTGAAAACACTGTATATTAGAATTTTGACAAGGCTAATAAAGTTGAAAATACTTTAAAATCTACTAACTTTAGAAACCTTAAAGTTTTCTAAAAAAATTTGAAAATGCTAAGTTCTCCAAAAAAAAGCTTAAAGGTTTTAAAGTTAAAGTTCTCCAAAGCAAAAGTTAAAATACTAAGTGCTGCAACATTTAAAATTGTTTTAAAGTAGTTTGGAAAGATTGAAATAGTTTGTTAGGGTTGAAATATGCTAGGGGAGGGGGGAGGGTGAATAGCTCGTCGTGCGCTCGTCATCACTTGTTTCTTGGTGATGATATGCAGCAGAAAATACAAGAAACACAAATACAACGCTAACACAAAGAATTTACTTGGTATCCACCTCAAGAAGAGGTGACTAATCCAAGGATCCACACACGACACACACTCTCCACTATGAAAACACTCCTCTACGGTAACTACCGAAGGTGGAGAAGCCTGTACAGGACTCACACACAAAGATACACAAAAAGAACAAACTACAAGCTGATAAAACAGTAAACCTTACAAGATTTACACGATAGAAACCCTAGCTTGCCTTTTTTCTTGCTTGTTGTTGCCCCTTGAACTTTGAAAGTGCACCAACACTTCTTTCCAAGAGCCTCCAAGAACTGGCTGTGAGCTGTGGAGAAATCGCTGTGTGATCGGGGAAGAATCATGTGAAGATCTGTGTAAGCCGTGCGAAGAAGAACGCTCGCAACGACTTTATCCAGCGCTAACGATCGAATCCCAATCGATTGGATTGCTTCCAATCGATTGGGGAGGGTTTGGATCGATCGGTTGATCGATTCAGAGTGTCTCTGTGCTCTCTGGAACTTGCTTGAATCGATTACCCGATCGATTCACTATGTCCCATGATTTTCCAGCACTCCAATCGATCGACCAATCGATTGGAGGCTCCCAATCGATCGGACGATCGATTGGGAGGCGTTCTGTGCGCTAGCGATTCTTCCCCAATCAATCCATCGATCGATTGGGAGAAGAATCTGTTGTGACACCTTACCCAATCGATCAACCGATCGATTGGGCATGAGTCAATCGATCGGTTGATCGATTGAGCCAAGTTGATTTGCCCTAATCAAGTTCCAAGCCCCTAAAACCCAACATCTGATCAACCATGACCTGTTGGGATATCATGCCTAGCATCCGGTCACCCTCGACCTTCTAGGACTTCCTCACCAAGTGTCCGGTCAATTCTTTTGACCCACTTGGACTTTTCTCCTTGTGCCAAGTATCTGGTCAACCCTTTGACCTACTTGGACTTCTCAATATCAGGTGTTTGATCAACCTTGACCCACCTGGATTTCCACGTGCCTGGTTTCACTCACCAAGACTTCTCTTCTACCTAGCTTCACTCACTAGGACTTTTCATCTGCCTAGCTTCACTCACTAGGACTTCCCATCTGCCTGACTTCACTCACCAGGACTTTCACCTAGCTTTACTCACTAGGATTTCCCATCTGCCTGGCTTCACTCACCAGGACTTTCAGTCAAGTATCCAGTCAGTCTTGACCTACTTGACTCTTCTTCACATCTAACTGGTCAACCTTGACCAGAGGAGAATTGTACTCACAATCTCCCCAAATGAACAATTGCATTTGTAATCTTCACGTATTATCAGTCTCCATGTATTGCTAATGTATTATCAAACATCAAGGCTCAAGCTTGAGTCTTCTCAAGCTTAGTCAACCAGGTAAACCTTGACCTAGGGAATATTGCACCAACAATCTCCCCCTTTTTGATGTTTGACAATACCTTTAAGTTAGACTAATCCCATAGCCTCAACTTCCCTCATGCCAAGGCATGAATGAGGGTTTCCTTCACTCTCCCCCTTTCCTAGAGGGCAAACTCCCTCTTTAGGTAATGAAGGCCTAACTTAAACCCTACATTCTCCCCCTATTGACACACATTAAAAAGAACTCCCCCCCTGAAGAGTTACTCACCGTTGTTCACAACACTTATAATGAAAGTCCCATATCCTTCATTATCTTCAACACTCACCCTTGAGCGTTATTCAATCCAATAATGAAGGTCCCATACTCTTCACTATATTAACTACTCACCCTAGAGCAGTACTCCACGTTATGATGCTCATCCTAGAGCATCCATAACCCCTCAATGAAGATATCCATTCTCCATTATTTTTCAATGCTCAACCTTGAGCACTTGTATTTCTAAACGAAGGTTTAACCACCTTCAATGGTGTCGAAAAATAAAAATTCATGTCCTTAAAGAGTAACTCCCCCTAAAGACATGCACGTAACTTCTGTCATTGCACCAACAATGACTTGGAATCCCTAAATCTTTAGGAAACCCAAAATTTAGAAGTTTTGAGGTTCAAAAATTTCAATAATGAAACTAAACCTCAATCTAAACTTCTACTTAGTCTTCCTTAGTCAATCCAATCTTGTTTTCATTATGAAAACTTCCCCTACATGTAAAAAAATATATTTTGAGGGGTTAGGAATGGTTACAAGGATGAAAAAGGTTTTAAACAGCTGAAAACAAGCTTTCCCAGCCAAAACCACTGTGTCAATCAATCAATGGATCGATTCATAGGGCGTGCATCGATCGGTGGATCGATCCACTACATTTCGGTTCACGTAAAACACTTTCTCAATCGATGGCCTGATCGATTGAGGCACTTCAATCTATCGGGTGATCGATTGAATGCCTGATTTTATGAAATTTGATTTCAGTGAACTTCAGAAACTCCCTAAAAATTCTACAAAATTCTAAAAATCATGAAAATTTGTGTAGACATTATTTAGGGTATATACTATCAAGGAAAAATAGTTTTCTAGGAAAATACTTCCTATTTCAAAGATTTACATAAACTTGAAAATTTACAAAAACTTTAGTGTTTTGTTCAAGTTTATGTCTAACTTTTCAATGATGATTACTATCAAAAGATAGTCTTCACCAAGGTTTTCCAAAAGCATTTTAAAATGATTTTCAAAACTAATATCCAACCATATTCTTTGGGCTCAATGCACATGATTTGTACATTAACTTTCCCAATGATTGGAAAACACATAACTATGTGTTTTGATGAACCTAAAACTCAAAAGAATGCACTAAATCAACATCTTGAGTTTTGCTCATCATCCTAACATCTCACTTGTATCTAATGTGCACTAAAACACATACAAGTCACCTTATAAGTCTTTGTGAGATGTAAAATTTATTTTTGCCCTAATCTAGGGATCATGCATTTCTATCTAGGCATTTTAAGAGTTTTGAACATCCACTAAGGATGTTACTTGTTGGTAAATGTCATTTGTCCTTAATTACAAAGAATTAAAAATAATGCATGATGTGCTATGACATACATCAAAATAAATAATTTTCAAAAGAAGATTTCCTATAACTACATGATATATGTATGACATGACATGGTATTTTTATGTTTTTCATAATAAAACATGAATGCTAGAATGATGTCATGACATGTGATGAGCAATCAAGGCATAGTAGTTTAGCTTAAATAAAGAACCTAGATTATCTATCTAAGTATCCTTAAATCCTTAGCTAAACCTAAAATTAACTTAGATTGCCCCTTATCTACTCATGAAAATGCCAAAATCCAAATTGGCATTTCTTTAACCAATGATTAAATTGTGCCAATTAAAATTTCGTATAATCCTTAAATCTTTGGCACATTTTACTCTTCCAAAGAGTAATAACTTTAAATTAAGACTTAGATTTGCCTTTAAATTCCTAAGAAAATACCAAAACCCCAACTTGGTATCTTATGTTTTCCCAATTTGTGCCAATTTAAAATAAAATCAAGATTTTCAAATTATGGCACATTTTACTCTTTTAAAGAGTAATAACTTTAAATTAAGGCTTAGATTTGCCTTTAAATTCCTAAGAAAATATCAAAACCCCAACTTGGTATTTCTTATGTTTTCCCAATTTGTGTCAATTTAAAATAAAATCTAGATTTTCAAATTATGGCACATTTTACTTTTCCAACAAGTAAACAAAAATCCACTTCATTTTCAAAGGATAATAATACCCTTGAAAATGCTCTCCGAGTGTCAACTTCATCAAAGTAGGGTTAACTACCCTTCCAATTAGAGTTGACACTCTCTAACCCATTTAAGGGGTAGAGAAAATGCTCCTAGGAACCCAAAATTTATTGGCACTCCTTGGATGTTCTAGGTACTCACTAGGGATAACTTCCCTAGATACCTTCCTAGTGACCTTGTTACGCTTCTTAGAAGTCTTGGTCACATTTTCTAGGTTAACTCTGGGGATTTCTTCCCTTGTGACCTTCTTAATGACTTTCTTAGACTTCTTTGAAGTCTTAGTCACATTTGTCGCTATATGGAATCCTATGGTAAGAAGGTACATCCTTTTTGGTTTTAAGTTTGTATCTCAAATCCCTATGACCATTGGATGACCCTTGTTATTTTCCTAGACCTAGTTTATGCTCATTTTACCCTTTTAGGATATTTTCCATCCTTTTTAGGGTCTTTTTCATTTTATCAAGTCTTGACCTCAAAACTTGATTTTCTTGCCATAAATCCTTAGATTTGGGTCTTTCATTAAATCCTTGAGCATTTTTATTTCTAGGCTTATAACTATGATCCTTAGTTTTCTTGCCTAGATTTTTATCTACCTTCCTAATCCTAGGCGCAATAGTTTTAGCATGAAGAGCTACATGTTTTTCCTTAATGTTATCATGCTTTCTATTTTTATGGTAAATAGCATTAAAATGAAATAAATTAGAACTAGCATGCTTTTTACCATTATTTAAAGGGGTAGACTCAATAAATGATACCTTGGGTTTTACCTTGGAAGTTCCCCCTTGACTTGTGCTTCCTCCCTTGACTTTGACTGCTTTCTTCCCCTTTGGACATTGACTTCAGTAATGCCCTTTTTGATTGTACGAAAAGTATACAATGTGCTCCTTGCTCTTTTGTTGTGGGAGCGGTCTCCTTAGGCTTCTCCTTGCCCTTTGTTGCCACTTGACCCTTCTTCTTAGCCAATTTAGGGCACTTACTTTTGTAGTACCCATGTTCCCTACACTCAAAACATATAATATGATTTTTATTATTTATTGAAATAATTATACCTTCATGTGTAGGGATGACACTTGATCCTCCATTTGATGTCTCTTGATTTTTGGAGGATACATCATCTTCTTCTCCACTTGACCCGGATGTAGAAGCTTCTCCTTCTTCTTGATCCAGTGTCAACGAAAGTCGCTCCCCCTCAATCCTAGAGGTGGAGGCTTCTTCATCTTCATCTTGTCCATGGAACAAGGAATATGCTCCTTCCTTACTCTTTTCATTGCATTCCTTTGAAGATGAGTCTTCTTGGACTTCCTCTTCGGAAGTTGAACATCTCTCAACTTCGAAGTCCTCTTGCTCTTGTTCTTGATCCACTGAATCACTCTCTTTGGATCCTTCTTGATTTGGTACAGTGGAGGGGATCTCATGAATCTTCTCTAATTTGCTCCAAAGCTCCTTGGCATCATCAAATTCTCTAATTTGAGCCAAACTATTGCTTGGCAATAAATTGACCAATAGCTTGGTCACTTTGTCATTTGCCTCGCTCCTTTGAATTTGCTCTTAGCTCCACTTGCTCCTCTTTAGGATCTTGCCTTTTGAATTTCTTAGAGCTTCGAAACCTTCCATTAGAGAAAACCATTGCTCTATCTCCATCATCAAGAAATTTTTGATTTCCAAGAATCGAAACTCGTAATAGTTAATGTTGGAGGCACCCTCGTGTCGAATCTGAGTCCATCTCGGAATTCTATCTTGAAGTTGAGCCTTTTGATGAAGTCTTCGACTTTTGAATTTTCTTCAACTTCTTCACCCTCTATCCTTATAATACAAGAAACACAAATACAATGCTAACACAAAGGATTTACTTGGTATTCACCTCAAGAAGAGGTGACTAATCCAAGGATCCACACACGACACACACTCTCCACTATGAAAACACTCCTCTACGGTAACTACCGAAGGCGGAGAAGCCTGTACAGGACTCACACACAAAGATACACAAGAAGAACAAACTACAAGCTAATAAAACCTTGAAAGATTTACACGATAGAAACCCTAGCTTGCCTTTCTTTTTGCTTGTTGTTGCCTCTTGAACCTTGAAAGTGCACCAACACTTCTTTCCAAGAGCCTCCAAGAACTGGCTGTGAGCTGTGGAGAAATCGCTGTGTGATCGGGGAAGAATCATGTGAAGATCTGTGTAAGCCGTGCGAAGAAGAGCGCTCGCAACGGCTTTATCCAGCGCTAACGGTCGGATCCCAATCGATTGGATTGCTCCCAATCGATTGGGGAGGCTTTGGATCGATCGGTTGATCGATCTAGAACACATCTGTGCTCTCTGGAACTCGCTTGAATCGATTACCCGATCGATTCACTATGTCTCACGATTTTCCAGCACTCCAATAGATCGACCGATCGATTGGAGGCTCCCAATCGATCAGAATTCTTCCCCAATCGATCCATTGATCGATTGGGAGAAGAATCTATCGTGGCACCTTACCCAATCGATCAACCGATCGATTGGGCATGAGTCAATCGATCGGTTGATCGATTGAGCCAACTTGATTTGCCCTAATCAAGTTCCAAGCCCCTAAAACCCAACATCTAGTCAACTATGACCTATTGGTACATCATGCCTAGCATTCGATCACCCTCGACCTGCTAGGACTTCCTCACCAAGTGTCCGGTCAATTCCTTTGACCCACTTGGACTTTTCTCCTTGTACCAAGTATCCGGTCAACCCTTTGACCTACTTGGACTTCTCAATATCAGGTGTCCGGTCAACCTTGACCCACCTGGGTTTCAAGTGTCTGGCTTCACTCACCAAGACTTCTCTTCTGCCTAACTTCACTCTTTAGGACTTCCCATCTACCTAGCTTCACTCACTAAGACTTCCCATCTGCCTGACTTCACTCACCAGGACTTTCACTTAGCTTCACTTATTAGGATTTCCCATCTGCCTAGCTTTACTCACCAGGACTTTCAGTCAAGTATCCAGTCAGTCTTAACCTATTTGACTCTTTTTCACATCTAACTGGTCAACCTTGACCAGAGGAGAATTGTACCCACAATCTCCCCAAATGAATGATTACATCTGCAATCTTCACGTATTATCAATCTCCATATATTGTCAATGTATTGTCAAATATCGAAACCTAAACATCAAGACTCAAGCTTGAGTATTCTCAAGCTTAGTCAACCAGGTCAACCTTGACCTAGAGAATATTGCACCAACATAGTTTTCAAAATAATTTTTCAAAACATGTGATAATCTTTTTTAAAAATGGATTGTTGGAAAAAATAAAATGGATGTTTCCAAAATTTATTGACTTATTAAACTCTCCCCTGAACCTGAGATTATTTAAAAATAATCTAGTCAACTATAAACTATCCTTAACTGTCTAACTGTTAGTTACTAACTAATTATCAGAAGATAGCAGTGTTTACTTGGTTAGTCAGGTTAAGTTCTTTCTTTAATTAGTGTTTGACTAAACTGGATTGCTTAACCCAATCGCTCTAAGTTTGGTATTTAACGCCTAGACTTATGTTGATGCACTGATATAAACATCTTAAGTCCAGGCAATCTACCTATGCATCTCACCCATTTTCTAAGTTTGGTAATCACAAATAAAGTAGCCCTAATGTGTTGGTGAGATGCTCAAGTCCTAGATCTATAGGAACATGTTTTCTATGGATTTGATCTAGGATAAGGCTAAAATTGATTTTAAAAATTCTAAAAATAAAGAAATTTTAAGAAAACTGTATAAAGAATTTTACCCTAGAATTTAAAAATTTTTAAAAATAATTTTGAAAATAATGGTCCTAGTCTATTATACACATTCCTAATTGTCGACGTAAGTTGCTAAATTCACTTTCAGAGAGGAGTTTAGTGAATATGTCAGCTAAGTTTGACTTGGACTCAATGTACTTGAGTTCAATGTCACCTTTAGTGGCATGATCCCTGATAAAGTGGTGTCTAATTTTGATATTTTTGGTTCTTGAATGATGTACAAGATTTTTTGTTAAGTTAATAGAACTAACATTGTCAATTAGTACTTTTATATTTGTAAAATTTAAATTAAAATCTTTTAGAGTGTGCATCATCCATAATAATTGTGCAACACATTCTCCTATTGCTATATATTCTATCTCAGTAGTGGATAAGGCAACACAATGTTTCTTTATACTAAACCAGCCGACAAGTGATGATTCAAGTAATTGACACCCACCACGTGTACTCTTACGGTCTAGTTTACAACAAGCATAGTCTGAGTCAGAGTAACCTATGAGTTTGAAGTTAAGTGTTCTAGAATACCAAATTCCTACATTTGACTTAGTACCACCACCTAAATTTCTAAGACCATACATTAAGGTTGTCCTAGAGGCTTCAAGTAGCATTCTATTCTTTCTTTATACTATTCCATTTTGTTGGGGTGTTTTAGGGCATGAAAATTCTTGATGATACCCATTTTGAAGGCAGAATTGATTAAAGTTGTGATTTCTAAATTATCCTCCGTTATCACTTCTGATTCTTTTAATTTTTCTATCTTTTTTATTTTCAATTTATTTGCAAAAATTACTAAAGACTTCAAACGTTTCATCCTTACTTTTCAATAATTTTACCCAGGTAAATCTAGAATAATAATCTATTATTACTAGACAATAAAGGCTCTCATTTATTGATTTGATTCCATGGGAGTCAAATAACTCCAAGTACAATAGTTCTAGTATAGAATTTGTTTGAAGTAGATTAGTTGATTTGTGAGTTGACTTTGTTTGTTTCCCTTATTGATAGGCATTACAAATTGTTGAGTCTAAGTTGGATAACTTTGGTAAGCCTCTAACTAATCTATTTAATTTACTTAGATTTTTAAAGTTTGTGTGTGACATTCTTCTATGCCATAACCAGGTTTTTTCTTTTTGTGTCAAGTGACACTCAAGTGAGGAAGAAGTTAGGTTAATTGCATAGATATTGTCCTTCCTAAATCTTTTTAATTTTATGGTAGGGTCATCTATGTGCTGAACTAAGCATTCAAAGGATAGGAACTTAACCTTATATCCAGAATCACACAATTGACTAATGCTAAGAAGGTTGTACTTGAGATTTTCAACAAGTAATACTTTCTTAATAATAAAATTAGTTTTGAGTTCAATATTACTTATCTCAATTATCTTGAGTTTGTCGTTGTTTCCAAAGGCAACTATTCCTAAGCTTTTGTATGTTAATTGAGTGAATTTGGTGTGATCCTCAGACATATGTTTGGAACAACCACTGTCCAATATTCACTTGGTTTCCTACAACTAAATTAAATTTGATTTGAGATTCAGTTATGGCAGAAAAGTTAAGTTTACTTTTAATTTTAAGTTAAATTTAAATTTAAATTGTAAGCTTTATGTTTAATTATAAATTTTAATTTTAATTTTAAGTTTTATGTTTAATTTTAATTTTAAGTTAAATTTAAATTTTAAGTTTTATGTTTAATTGTAAATTTTAATTTTAAGTTTAATTTTAGTTTTAAATTCCTTAGTCATCTCTCCCGATTTATGTTTTTAATCAAGAAATCCTATAATTTTGTGAGATGAGTTAAGTTTAATTTCAGGATTTGGTTTAATTTTGTGTTAGATTCAGGTTTAGCTTTGAGTTCAACAAACAGATATTCTTTGGATAAACTTCTGGGCTATGGTGAGTCATATGGACATCATTAGAGTAACCATGTCGTCGAGGATTTTCAAATTGTCCTATCCACTAAACTTAATACAAAACCTTGGTCTAACTAGTTAGGATTCGTAAGGGGTAGCTTCAGTTAGTTCCACTAAGCTCAATGCACCAGGTCGAAGTCATATCTTTCTCGACCCATCAGGTCTTCCTGTCCCTTGGTCCACTCGACCTACTAGGACTTCCTTGCCTAGTCGCAGCTAAGACTTCCTGCCTAGTGTTTGGTCCTCTTGATCCGAAGATAGGAGCCCCCACTTTCTTTGTTTGAGGTCAATATTGTACCCACATGGCTAGTCTGGGCTCTGATACCAATTATTAGATCGAAAAGAATTTAGATACATCCACAATGGTATGATATTGTCCATTTTGGGCCTAAGCCCTCATAGTTTTGCTCTTGGGCTCTACCCAAAAGGCCCCATGCCAATGGAGATATCTTTCTCTTATAAACCCATGATCTTTCCCATGTGTTTTCAATGTGGGACTATATTTGCAACCTTGCAACCTCAACACAGAGTTTCCCTAACTTATTATCATCCAAAACTTCACCAGTACCATTGATCAGGTTAAACTGTTATCCCTATTTTAGCTAGTCCTAATTACCTAGCGGGGTAAATTATTATTTTGGAGGTGCCAACTAATTTGGAGCCTCCCCTTGAATTATTGAATCTTTTGGGTTAAGTTTTGGGTTTATGTCGATTAGTTTTATAGTTGTAGTATACTCGTTTATAGCTTGTGTTTATGTTGTATTCATTTGAATTAGGTTTAAATAACTTAAGGTTTTTCTTTTGTTTTGAAGATTTAACTTTAGAATTTAAGGGAGAGTCTTTTGATTTATATAATACATTTTATTTTTAGGTATATAATATTGATTGAGTCCTAATTACATGGTTAGACATGCTTTCGGAACCCAAGCTTTACTTTGATTTTTATTTTGATTAACTAAAGAAATAAAGGTTTTGTTGGTTGAGCTGAACTTATATCCGAGTCCGAACATGTTGTACACAGCTCTTTGTGATCCAAGTATCATGTCAAGGTACTTGGATCTAGTTATAAATTTTTTAAGTAATTCTTTTAGTTTAACTATTTCATTTTTCAGTCTAAAATTATCCTCCTCAAGTTTTGCAACTTGAGTTGGGATTTTTGTTTGAATTGATTCAATTGTTGAGTTTAGTTGTTCATTAAGGGATTTATTTTCTTTACTTAGATTGCTTATTTGATTTTCATAAGTAGTTAATTTCCTATTTAAGCATGCAATGATTTTAAAGAACTTTTTATTTAAACTAAAATATACCTCAATGGAACCTTCAAAAATGAGTGCGGACTCGTGGCTCGACTCAGGTTCGGACCCGTCTTTCAATTCTCTTTCCGATTTTGGTCCATACGCCATTAGTGTGAGGTAGTTGGAGTGCTTCAATTCTTTGCTATCTGAATCTTCCCCTGACGATTCATCCCACGTTGCTTTAAGAGCCTTCTTCCTTTTCAGATTCGAGCAATCGGTCTTGTAGTTCCCCTTCTTGTTGCATTTAAAGAAGGTCACATTCTTGTTGTTAGAGTTGGCGGTGGAGTTGATCTTCTGCAAGTCCTTGTTTGTGAAGTTCTTCTTTCTCCTGGTGAACATTTTTCTTACTAGGTTCACCAAGCGTTCTTCATCATCAGAGTCTGGGTCAGACTTGACTTCAGGTTTCAGTTTGGATTTAGACTTGTCTTTTGATGACCCTACAATAAGAGCAATACCTTTCTCGGGTTTGGCATTAGTCTTTTCGTGCAGTTCTAATTTACAAAATAATTTATCTAATTTTAACTTTAACTAGTTTCTCAAAATCTTATAGGCATCCACAATGGATGGCCACAGTGCATTTTCAGGAAACGCATTTAAAGCATACCTTATTAGATTGTAGTTCTCCATTTGGTGTCCGATGGTGTGAAGTCCGTTGGGGATATCCTTTATCTTTGCATGCAACTGATTGACGATCTCACCTTCCTGCATTTTGACATTAGATAATTTATTTAAAAATAAATATCTTTTTGTTACCTTTACGTCGTTGGTTCCCTCATGCAGTTCTGTGAGGTTATCCCATAGTTTCTTTGCGTTTTCATGTGGGCCGTCATGGTTTAATTCTTCTTTTGTTAGCCCGCACTGAATTGTGTTGAGAGCCTTGAAGTCGATCTGAGCCTTTTTCTTCATTTATGGATTCCAATGTTCTAGGTCTATTGGAATTTCGGCGTTGTTGACGGGAGCTTTGTAGCCTCTGGTGATGCTGAACCACTGGTTGAAGTCAGTCTTCAGGTACACCTCCATATGCTTCTTCTAGTACAGGAAGTCATTACCATTGAATAGGGGAGGACGAACGGTGTTGTACCCTTCAAGTTGTGGCATTTCATAGCTGTAGAAAAAAAACTAAAATGAGCTACCAAGATTTGGTCTTGGATTAGCAGTGTTTGAGATATATTTAAAAATGTAGAAAAATTTGAAAGGATTTGCACCAATCTCAAATTAAAACCGAATGGAAAAAATTATCTGAATAGGTAAAGTTTTACCAATTCAAATAGAATGAGAAAAACAAAGAAATCTAAAAAATGATTCCCCTAGCTTAATTGGTAGTTGCACCAATTCAGAGCAGAACTTGCTCTGATGCTACTTGTTGGATCGATCGCATGTGAGAGGGGGGGGGGGGATGAATCATGTGGTTTTCAAAAATTTTCTTTTTGGTTTTAAAAATAGAGTAGAGTACATAGTGGGAAATTAAAATAAAAACCACACCAGAAGACATGTGCGATTTACTTGGTTTGTAGCCTTCAGCGACTCCTACTCCAAGACCCAGGTCTCGCGGACTTATCGACGGATAATCCACTAAAGGCCTCTTTTGGTACCTCCGGAAGAGGAAATCGAGTACAAATAAAGTTAAAACAAGTGCAACACACTGCACTTGTCCTTTTGTAGTAATCAAGTACAAAAGTAAAAAGTTATCGATCCACGACTTCGACCAAAATTTATCTTGCGAAAGAGGCCTTCCATAGCCATGGAAGGCACCTTCTATGAACACTATGAAGGCACCTTCCATCAAGCTTGAAGGCGCCGTCGGACACTGTTCATCCGAAGATAAAATGTGCTCCTTTGTCCTACAAATTAACGTTAGTCCAATAAACAAAATAATAACTAGTAAGACAAATGTTAGTACAATAATAATGAGTAGTATTAATTAATTTTTGTTCTCCCAGGACTAGAAACTAGTCAAGGTCTCATATTAGGGATTCCAAATGGACCTAAATTGGACCGACACCTACTATCCCTTCAACAGGGGTGCGCCCTCACTCGGTCACTCTCCTCTAGTGACTTACCTTAACTTACTAGTTTGCCAGACATTCAGTCAGCCTGTCGACCTATCTGGACTTCATGCCAACTATCTGGTTGGCCCGTTTACCTAGCTACACTTCTTGTCAGATATCTTGTTAGCCTGTTGACCTATCTGGACTTCGTACCAGCTATCCGATCGGCCCGTTGACCTAGCTGAACTTCGTACCAGCTATCCGGTCGACCCATTGACTTAGCTAGATTTCGTACTAGCTATCTGGTAGGCCCATTGGCCTAGCTGAATTTCCTGCAAACTTAATCAAGTGGTTAGATCACAACAAAACCTAACTTAACTTACTTGTCATTTATCAAAACTTGAGTTAGACCGTTAGTGCAAAATTGCACCAACATGATCAACCTTTGACCCACTTGGACTTTGCCAACTTTTCATTGGACTTCCCATCACCAAGAGTGGTCTTTCTTGACCCACTTAGATTTTCCTCTTGGCTAACTATAGTTAGAACTTTCCTCTTGTCAACGTGCAGTCCTCCTTGACCTACTCGGACTTTCCTTTGACTAATTGCAGTTAGATCTTTCCACTTGCCAACGTGCGGTCTTCTATGGCCCACTTGAACTTTCCTTTGCCAATGTGCAGTCCTCCTTGACCCACTTAGACTTTCCTTTGCCTAGTCGTAGTTAGGATTTTACCTTACTTAACCTCTAGTTAGAATTTTCCTAGTCAAGTATCTGGTCCTCCATGACCTACTTGACTTCTCCTCACATATTGTCCAAATATCGAAACTCAAGCTCGAATCGACTCGAGCTTAGTCAAACTGATCAACCTTAACCTGAGGGTGATTGCACCAACAATCTCTCCCTTTTTTATGTTTGGCAATATGTTTAAGTTAGGCTAACTCATATTAGCTCAACTCCATTCTTCATCCCGTGCCGAGGCATGAACGTGAATTTCTAACTTAAGCCCCATATTTTCTCCTTTTTTGACACACATAAAAAACTCTTCACCTTAAGAGTCAATTTTATTAAAGGAACTCAATGAAAGTCTCATACCTTTCATTGTATCCAATGCTTATCCTTGAGCATATATTGTATGGTCACCCTAGAAATTTCATTCATTACAATGAAGATTTCCAATCTTCTATTATCTCCAATGTTCAACCTTGAGCATTCATTGCAATAAAGGTTCCCAACATTCCATTGTCTCAAAAAAAAAAAAAAAAAAAAAAAATCTAAATCATACTTTTAAGGAGAAACTCTCAAAATATGCTCCAAACTTTTATCATTGTACCAACAATGACTTAGAGTTCCGAAACCTTTAGGAAACCCAAAATTGAAGTTCCGAAGTTAAAAGTTCAACTTTGAATCTAAACTTCCCCCTAAACTCTAATTTAGTCTATTTTAACTATTTCTTCCTTATTGTCATTAAGAAAATCATCCTTAAATACTTATCAAGGTACTTTGGAGGGTTAAGGATGGTTAAATTGACTAAATGTGATTTAAGGGACTGAAATCAGACCACTTAAACTAAAATCAGCATTCTTAATCGATTAATTTCAGCTACCAATCAATTACAGCCTCTCTGAATCAATTGAAGTTAAGATTTAATCGATTACGCCTATGCTAATCGATTAGAGCATTTAATCGATCACTTGATCAATTTTCCTAGCCTCCACGCTTGCAGGAAAGCACCTCAATCGATTGCCCTAATCAATTGAGGTGTGGTAATCTATTGAGCCAATCAATTACCCATATATGAATTTTCTATTTTTTTAAAATAATTTTAGAAAATCATAAATAATTCTATGATTATAGAAAAATCATGAAATTTTACGTAGATATTATTTATGGCATATACTATTAGGAAAAAAGTTGTTTATGGAAATAACTTCTATTTTCAAAGATTGATATAAAATTAGAAATCATTGAAAACTTCAATATTTCACTTTACTTTAAATCTAACTAATTATTAATGATTCCTATCAAAAGATAGACTTTACCAAAGTTTTCTAAAATAATTTTGAAATGATTTTCAAAATAAATTTCCAACCATATTTTTGGGTTAAATGCACATGACTTATACACTTTCCCAATAATTGGACTTCAC
Organism: Zingiber officinale; assembly: GCF_018446385.1. Taxonomy (NCBI): domain Eukaryota; kingdom Viridiplantae; phylum Streptophyta; class Magnoliopsida; order Zingiberales; family Zingiberaceae; genus Zingiber; species Zingiber officinale. Next base: position 24,065,215 of record NC_056002.1, on the reverse strand, counting down.
ATAAACTTATGTTTTAATGATATTAAAATTCTAAAAAGATACACTAAATCAACATCTTGAATTTTGTTTATCTTTCTAACATCTCACTTGTATCTAAAGTGTCTCAATACACAAACAAGTCAGCCTTATGATTTTTGTGAGATGTAGATTAGGTTTTCCTTAAACCAAGGGATCATGTATATCTAACTAGACAATTTAACTTTGATCACCCAACCTAGGATGTCAATCGATGCCATTGCCCTTAATTATAAGGAATTAAAATTTATGCATAAACATGATCATGACATACATCAAATGCATATTTCCAAAAAGGAATCTATCATATCTAAATAATGTATGTATGACATGACGTGTAATATTTTTCATAATAATATGAATGCAAAGGCAATAATGTCATGATAAGTGATAGAGCACATAATATATGGCAATTTTAGCATAAATAAAATACCTAGATTATCTATCTAAGTATCACTAACTAATCTCTAAGTTTTCCCTTCTTTCTCAAGAAAATGTCAAAATCTCAATTTGGTATTTCTTTGACTTCTATCCTAGTTGTGCCAATTTGATCAAGCTTAATTCTTAATATTTTATTGGCACATTCTTACTCTTCCAATAAGTAAAACTTAACTTTTCATTTTCAAGATGTAACAATATCCTAAAATGCCCCAAAGTGTCAACTTCAATAAGTTTGGGTTAACTACCCTTCCAATTTGAGTTGACACTCTCTAAACTCATTTAGGGTGTAGAGAATACACTCTTAGAAATCCAAAATCTATTGGTGCTTCTTGGGTATTCTACATACTCATTAGGGATAACTTCCCTAGAAACGATCCTAGTGACTTTCCTAGGCTTCTTAGAAGCGTTAGTCATACTAGTCTTCTCAAGGTTACCTCTAGGGATAACTTTCCTTATTATCTTGACTTGACTCCTAGATCTAGAATTAGTTCCATAGCTATATGGAACTCTATGGTACGAGGGCACATTCTTTTTGGCTTTTAGTTTGTATCCCAAATCTCTCTTGCCATTAAATGTCTCTTGTCTATCTATCCCTAGATTTTTTTTTTCCTTTTAACCCCTTAAAGACACTTTCCCTTCTTTTAATGGTCTTTTCTAATTTATCAAGTCTTGACTTCAAGACTTAATTTTTAATTCTTAAATCCTTAAATTTTCATTTTTCTTAATTTCCATGGATATTTTTATTTTTAGGCATATATCTAAAATCCTTCGAGTTCTTGCTTAAATTGTTATCTACCTTCCTAACCTTAGGTGAGGTAGTCCTAGCATAAAATGATTTATAATTTGCCCTAGGTTTTTCATGCTTTCTATTTTCATGATAAATAATATTAAAATGATAGAATTTATTTATAGCATGCTTTTTATCATCATTTAAAGAAATGCCATTAACTAATGTACATTAGTGTTGTTCTTTGAAGCCCCCCTTTATTTAAGCTTCCTCTCTTATTAAGCATTCTTTTAGGACATTGATTCCGGTAATACCCCTTTTGATTGTAAATGAAATACACAATATGCTCCTTATCTTTGTGTATCATGGGTAACTTTGACTTCTTCTTGCCCTTGGGTGCCACTTGGATCTTCTTTTCCCCCAATTTAGGATACATGCTCTTGTAGTGTCTATTCTCCCTACACTCAAAGCATATTAGATGATTTTATCTTTACAAATTAAAATTTTTATACCTTTTCTTTTAGGGGTGGCACGTGATCCTTCTTTATTTGACCCAGAAGTAGAACCTTCTTTTTGTTTAGGTATCGATGAGCTTCGCTCCCCCTCAATCCTTGAGGTGGATGACTCTTCAACTTCATCCTTAAAACCCTCCATTAAAACAAACTATTGCTCTATCTCCATCATGAAAAAAAATTTGACCTTTGATTTCTAAAGATCGAAGCTTCCATTTCGAATGGTGTGAGGGCTCAGATATCATATCTGAATCTATCTTAACACTCCATTTTTGAACTTGAGCTCTTGAATGATAAATTCTTGACTTGTTGAAATTAGGGCTTCGAGCTTCAAGCTTCAAACTTCTTCTTCTTCTAGCTCACTACTCTCTCATGATTAGTCTAATGAAGAGTGACCTTGCTCTGATACCACTTATTAGGACACTCTAGGAGATAGGGAATGATTAGCTCCAATCGCTTATTAATAATTTGTTGCAGCGAAAAACTTGAAGCAATCACTAATAATATGATTTACTTAGTATTCACCTCCTTGATAGGACTAATCCAAGGATTCACACAGTGCATACACTCTACCATGAAAACATTCAGAAATAATCTAAAGGAGGAGAAACCTCATACACGATCGAATACAAGAAATGTAAACAAGAAACATAAACTAGATTATAGAGAAATCTAAAATGACTTTACAACATGAACCTTTGCTTAGCTTGCTTTCTTCTTTCTTGAATAGGCACTTGGTGGTGGAAAATGCAATCACACTTGTTCTTTCAAACACCTAAGAACCAGTGACCAAGATGTGTTAGAGCATTGCCTTCAAACCTTCATGAAAATCCTTTTCTAGGGTTCATTTGACACCTCTAATCAATTAGGTTTTTCCCTAATCGATTGTCACGTCAATCGACCGTTCAAACACTTATAGAATGACTCTTTTTTGAATCGTAATCAATCAGTGAGTTTTTTTAATCAATTCAGAAAGCCTTAATGGATTGCCCAATCGATTCCTAAACTCTTTGTTCTCTCACAAAAGGCCTTAATCAATTAGCCCAATCGATCAAGAAGTCTTAATTGATTGCTTCAATTGATTCCCTCTCATATGATCAAAATAGTTCTAATCGATTGCCTTAATCGATTAGCATGGTTAGAATTGATTGCCCAATCAATTTCGCCACCCTCTATTCTCGCGAGAAAAGTCACCCTAATGGATTGGACCAATCGATTGGCCTAATTGATTGTCCTAATCTATTAGGTTAGGGCTAATTGATTACCCAATTGATTTTCAATCCTAACTCGCTTGATCCAAGTCTAGGATTCCCTTGTCCAACATTCGATCAATCATGATTTATTGGGACTTCCTTACCAAGTGTTTGGTTAACTTTTGACCCACTTGGACTTTGCCAAATTTCTGTTGGACTTCTGATCACCAAGTGTGATCCTCCTTGACCCACTTGGATTTTTCTCTTGTCTAATCACAGTTAGGACTTTCCTTTTACCAACGTGCAGTTCTTCTTAATCCACTTGGACTTTCTTTTACCTAACTATAGTTAGGTATTTCCACTTGAACTCCTTAAAGTTAATTTTAGGGATAACTTCCTTTGTAATCTTGACTTAACTCCTAAACCTAGGGTTAATTCCATAGCTATATAGAATTCTATGGTATGAGACCATATTTTCCTTGGACTTAGATTTGTATCTGAAACACTTCTTACCCATAAATGATTCTTGTCTTCCTAAACCTAAGTCTTGATCTCAAAACTTGATTTTCTATCCTAAATCCTTAAATTTTGATTTTTTTTTATGATTGCCTTAAACTTTTTCCATTTTAGGCATATATTTAGATTTTTTTGGGTTCTTGCTAAGTCATTTCCTACCTTCATATCCTTAGGTAGAGTTGTTTTAGCATGATATGATTTATAAACATCCTTAGAGTTATCATGCATTTTATTTTCATGATAACAAGCACTAAAATGATAAAATTTATTTCTAGCATGTTTATTTTCATGGTATAAAGAAATATCATTAACTACCTTAGATGTGCTCTTGGAAGCTCTCCCTTGATTTAAGCTTTCTCCTTTGTTTTTAGTCAGAATCCTCTCCCTTGGATATTAATTTTGATAATGTCCCTTTTGATTACAAAAGAATCACACAATGTAATTCTTGCCCTTTCGTATCATTGGGCTGACATCTCTTAACTTCTCCTTCATCTTGGGAGCCACTTTAGTCTTCTTCTTGACTAATCTTGGACACTTACTCTTGTAGTATCCATTCTCCCTATACTCAAAGCATATGATATAATTTTTATTTTTACAAATTGAAATAGTTATAACTTCATGATTTGTGCTCGTAGAGGTGTCACATTCTTTTTCATTTGATCCAGAGGTAGAAACATCCTCTTGGTATGGTGTCAATGGCCTCTCCCCCCAATCCTTGAGGTGGATGCTTCTTTAATTTCCTCTTTGGATGTTGACTGTCTTTTAACCTCTGAATCCTCATGTACTTGAAACAAAAAGTTTCCCTCTTTACCTTTTTTGTTACATTGCATTGAGGATGGATCTTCATGGAGTTTGGCCAACTTACTCCATAACTTACTTACATCTTTGAATTCACCTATCTTACACAAAATATTATTAGGTACCAAATTAACTAAAATTTTGGTTACCTTGTCATTCGGCTTAGATTTTTGAATTTGCTCCTTAGTCCATTTATTTTTCTTGAGGAGTTTTCCTTTGCTATCCGTTGGGGTTTCAAATCCCTCTATTAGAGAAAACCATTGCTCTATGTTCATTATGAAGAAATTCTTGACCCTTGATTTCCAAAGATTAAATCCTCCCAATCTGAATGGTGGAGGTGTTTAGATGTCATATCCGAATCCATCTCGAAGATCCATTTTTGAACTTGAGCTCCCTTGATGATTTGTCTTTTGACTTGTTGAAATTAGGGCTCAAGCTTTCAACTTCTTCTTCTTCTTCTAGCTCTTTTCTCTTTCTGATGATTAGTCCAAAGAAGAGCGGTCTCATTCTAATAACACTTGTTAGGACACGTATGATCTAGAGGAGGGGGGATGAATAGCTTGAGGAGTGGGGATGAATAGCTTGTTTTGCTTCGTTGAACTTGATTTGCAGCAGAAACTTGAAGCGAAGAATCTTCACAATGCTAAAGCTTAGATTTTGCTTAGTATCCACCTCTTTGAGGTGACTAATCCAAGGCTCCACTCCTCACACTCATAGCTCCACTATGAATGACTCCGTCTCAAAAACTTTTCGAAGACGGAGAAGCCTCTTACAAGCTCAAACACAATAATACAACAATAAATACAAAATGCACAAGCAAATACAATCGAAAATGATTTTATAATAAATATCCTTGCTTGCTTGATCTCTTGTTGGTAAGAAATGTATCTTAGTGGTTGGAAATGTAGCAATACTTTTCTCCCCAACATGCAAGAATTGACATCGAAGAAAACTACACAAAACCCCTTTTCTAGGGTTCTTTAGATGCCTTATAATTGATTGGCCTAATCCCCAATCAATTGTCATATTAGATCGACTGTTCAAAACCTATAGAATGACTTATTTTCACCCATCCAATTGATTGGTGAGTCATACCAATCGATCAACAACTTATAATAGATTGACTCAATTGATTCAGAAGTTTTCTTTTCTCATAAAAATCACTCCAATCAAATAGCCTAATCGATTGAACCCTGCTAAATCAATTGCTCCAATCATTTCTAACACCTTCTGTGCTATTGTATGAAATTGATCAATTGATTGCCTTAGTCGATTGGTACATCTGAATTGATTAAGCTAATCAATTCAAAAGCCTACTGTGCTTCATGAAAAGGGTCTCAATCAATTAGCTTAATTGATTGGTCTTGGGCTAATCGATTGACCAATGCTAAACTCTGAACCCAAGTTTAGGGTTTCTTTGCCCAACCCTAAAGTCATCCATAACTCATTGGAACTTCTCGTTGTCTAACATTCGGTCAACCTTGACCTACCGAGGCTTCTTCACCAAATGTCTGATCCTCCTTGATCTACTTGGATGAAAGTATCCTATGGTAGTTTTGATGTGATTAACCAAGTCAGGTTAGGTCCTGTTATGTTTTGATGCTCTATGTCTAAGTATGTAGGAACTTTGGAGTACAAGAGGTCCAATGAAAGACGTAACTAGCTAGAAGGATGACACGGGAGAGACCTGATGGGCTCGGTGTGTCCGAGGGACAAGATGCTGCGGAAGAGTATGCTGGCGGATGAGAAGGAAGCATACGATGTTTCCGAGGGATAAGAAGCTGGAGCGGAAGGTTGCTCGGGAAGACCGAAAGATGGGTTCGAGTGAGCCCTATTCCGGATGGCAGAAATTACCCAAGTGACTAGAACCGAAGTAGAAGACTCAGACCCAAGTGATCAGAATCAGAGCAGAAGACCCGGACTAAAAAGTCAACAGAATGTTGACTTTTGGTCGGGGGCCAGACAAAAAATTCTATCAAGTCACAATGTGGCGCAATCCGTTGCGATGAGGATAAATTTTTATCCATGTCTAGGCGCATGGAACCCTTTTAGACGCCCTGATCAGGGCTTTAAATACAGCCTTGATCCTATAAGCTAAACAACAACACTTATAACCAATTCTCATTCTATTTAGCTTTGTAATTGAGTGCTTCAACTGCTGTAAAGAGGCTTCTCTACCTAAAGGAGACTTTTAGTGAACTTTACTTATCTTGGATTAACAACCACCTAGGTTGTAACTAAGTAAACAATCTGCCTCTTTCTTTCTTTAATTAAGTTTCTTTTTGTGCAAGTGTTTCTTAATTTAGCTTGAAAAGACAATAAAGGTTTTATTTTTATTTTAGGCTATTCACCCCCCTCTAGCCTACCGTCAAGGGACCAATAAGTGGTATTAGAGTAAGGACGCTTCAAAATAACTAAGCACTGACCGAAGCAAAGAAACCAATGGTCGGACCAAGCCTCATCCCACCAAAATTCAAAGGGGAGTTCACATGCTGGAAACGCCGAATGGAGGAATTCCTAAAAACAACTTTGAAATTATTTTAATAATTAAGTACAATTTTACAGTTCCAAAAGATTAGCAAGGCGTAGAGAAAGAAGAGTATCTCTGGACAAAAAAGGAGCAAAGAGATTTCATAGCCAACAACAGAGCAGAATATCACCTTTTAAGTGTATTACCACCTCAAGAAGTAAATCACATCGGAAGCTAGACATTGGTAAAAGACCTTTGGGAGAAGTTCCTGGAACTCCACGAAGGAACATCCAAAGCGAAACTCGCATGATAGGATATTCTTTAGAACAAACTGATAAACATCCATCTAGAAAAAGGTGAGAAGGTAGCCGAACTACATGCGAAGATCAAGGAGCTTATCACCGGACTGGGCAACCTTGGTGAAATCAATTGGGACTTGGTATGCTACGCACTAAAGGCATTTCCCAGAACCCTTGAATGGACTTCGATCGTAGACAATTACTACATTTTGAAGGACCTAGAGGTAAGTACCCTAAAGGAATTATTTTCAACTTTAGAATTACATGAGACTCGATGTGCAGGTACAACAATAGAGTCAAGCTAGAATCTGACACTAAAAGCCATAAGGAAGGACGGACCCGAGTCAGACTCAGATTTGGAAGGAGGCCAAGAAGCATACATGGTAAGAAAGCTTAAAAAAAATTTAAGTCTAATAAATTTAAAGAATTATAGAATAGAAAAAATCAAAGAAATAGAAGGAAGGTTCGATACTACTAGTGTCAAAAAGAAGGACATATAAAGGAGGACTGCCCGGAACTAAAAAAAAAGGAAAAAAGACAAGAGGCCCAAGCAAAACAAGTACAAGAATCTCAAAGCCACTTGGGATGAAATCTCATCATCCGAGTCAGAAATAGAAGCATATGTTGGTCTAGCATTGATGGCTAGCCCACAAAGAACAAAGCACCTCAGAAGCCAGCATCGATGAAGGGGGAGAATCAAGCTTCAGATTTGACATGGTAACTGAGGTATACCTCATACTACCTAATCAACTGTACTTCGACATTAAATCAATGGCAAAATCAATGTGTAAATTGAAAACTAAAAATGAAAATTTAGAAATAAAAAGAATCTTAGCAAAATCATGCTTAATAGAGGAGCATGATAAATTAAAAATTGAAAATGCTAATTTAAAGGAATAAATAGAAAAAATTAAAAATTTTTGCATGCTTATATTCTAGATATTATCAAGGACTAAATTGATATTTTAGATACTATAAGAGTTAAATTAGAAAGTTATCATCAAAATATGTTCCTAAAAGATACTGGATCAATCCAGTAGGAAGAAACCTATATTGAGTTTCCAAATCATACATAGAATAAATTATTTTTTTAAGGCTAAAATTTACAAAAATAAAATTAAATGTTTAATTTCTTTAAAAGACTTTATCTAGAAGTGGTTGTTGTTCCAATATCTAAAAAGGTCAAGTACCTCGCCACAGCCTAAAATATAATTATTAAAATGAATGTTTAATTGACTAATTGTTAAATAGTTAGCTGTTATAATTTTTTTTTAATTTTCTCAATCTAAAAATATTTGTTATTTACTCAAAAAGGGTAGCTAGTTTTTAAAATTTAAGTTTTTTTAGAATTTATTTTCTTCTTAAGTTAATATCTGCTTTATATATGTCTTTTCAACCCCCTATTAAAACTTTCAAAAATTTTCAATACTTGAAAATATTTCTTAAATTTTTTTTTTTAAAAAATTCATTTATACTTTATTAAATTCCAAATTTTATTAAAATTTAAACTTCCATGATTTCCTGGATAATCGTTATTATAGTATTTTCCCTTAGACTTTGTTTTGAACTGACTTCCAAGTCATTTTAAAGTACCATTTTTTTTAATGTGATCAAAGAGGGAGAAGTAAGATTAAGTCTAGGGGAAGGGTAAATTTACTTAATTTTTTACACATTTTGTACACAACAACCAAACCTTTTCCCACTAGGTGGGGTCGGCTGTATGAATCCTTTTACGCCATTGAGCTCTATCTCCTATTATATCATCATCTATATTTAAATAAATTTTATCTTGTTTTATTGTTGCTAACCAAGTCTTTTTTGGTCTTCCTCTTCCTCGTTTGATATGCATGTTTATCATAGTTTCACATCGCCTAACTGGAGCATTTATTGGTCGTCTAAGTACATGTTCGTACCATCTTAAACGTGTCTCTCAGAGTTTGTCCTCAATAGATGCAACTCCGACTTTCTCTCTAATGCTCTCATTCCTTATTTTGTCCATCTTCGTATGTCCACACACCCACCTTAACATCCTCATCTCTGCAACTCTCATCTTATGCTCATGTGCTCGAGTCATATCCCAACATTCAGCTCCATATAACATAGCAGGTCTAACTGCGGTTTTATAGAACTTACCTTTAAGTTTAAGAGGTACTTTACGGTCACATAAAACACCCGACGCTCCCCTCCATTTCACCCATCCTGCTTGTATTCTATGTAAGACGTCCCTCTCAATCCCTCCATCATTTTGTAAAAATGATCCTAAATATTTAAATCTCTCGGTTCCAGGCAACTCATCCTCTCCTATCTTAACAATTGTTTCATTACTTCTAATATTGCTAAATTTAAATTCCATATATTCTATCTTTAATATACTAAGCTTAAAACCTTTCCCTTCTAGTGTTTCCCTCCAAGATTCTAGCTTAGCATTTACTCCTTCACGTGTCTCATCTACCAAAATAATATCATCTGCAAACAACATGCACCACGGTACTGTGCCTTGAATGTGCGCAGTGAGTTCGCCCATAATTAGTGTAAAAAGATAGGGACTTAGGATTGATCCCTGATGTAACCCTATCTTTATTGGAAATGCTTCAGTTACTCCGCCTGAAGTCTTTACTCTGGTCATTACATCCTCATACATATCCTTAATTAGTTCAATATATGTTACGCTAACACCTCTCTTTTCTAAATTTCTCCATATAATTTCTCTTGGGACTCTATCATAAGCTTTTTCTAAGTCAATGAATACCATGTGTAGATCTTATTTTTGCTCCCGATATTTTTTAATTAATTGTCTAAGGAGATGTATAGCTCTATTGTCGACCTTCCAGGCATGAACCCAAATTGATTTTCTGTCACTGTGGTCTCCTTCCTTAATTTTTTTCTATTACTTTTTCCCAAAGTTTCATAGTATGACTCATTAGTTTAATACCCCTATAGTTTGCACAATTTTGTATGTCTCCCTTGTTCTTATATAAGGGAACTAGAGTACTTATCCTCCATTGATCAGACATTCTTTTCGTTTTCAATATCATGTTAAATAATTTTGTAAGTCATTCAATACCTTGTTTCCCTAAGCACTTCCATACCTCTATCGGAATATCATCTGGTCCAACGACTTTTCCATTGTGCATCTCATTTAAAGTTTGTTTTACTTCTGAAGTTTGAATTCTACGATAAAAATTAAAATTTCTATGCTCATTTGACCTAATTAAATTACCTAAGTTAAGTTGGTCACCTAAACCTTCATTAAAAAGTTGATGAAAATACCTCTTCCACCGCTCTTTTATTTCTCCATCATTTACTAATACCCTATTACATTCATCTTTAATACATTTTATTTGGCTAAGATCTCTTGTTTTCCTTTCTCTCACTTTAGCTATTCTATAAATATCTCTTTCCCCTTCTTTTGTATCCAATTTTTGATATAATCGTTCAAAAGTTTCATTTTTTGCTTCACTCACTACTTTCTTAGCTTTTTTCTTGGCTATTGTATATTTTTTTAAGTTTTCCTCGTTCTTACAAATATATAATTCCTTATAAGCTATTCATTTTTCCTTCACATTCTCTTGTACTTTCTCATTCCACCATCAAGATTCTTTACTTAGTGGTGCATGTCCCTTTGACTCACCAAGTACACTCTTAGCTACTATTTTCAACTTTGATACCATCTTATCCCATGTTGTATTAGAGTCATCGTATATTTCACCTAATGCTTGTACTTCTACCTTCTCCTTAAATATATTTTATTTCTCATCCTTTAACTTCCACCACTTAATTCTAGGAATTGTATATATTTTCTTTCTATTGATACTATGTTTGAGGCGTATATCCAACACTACTATCCTATATTGGGTAGTTAACCTTTCTCCTGGGATGACTTTACAATCTTTACAAATCTTTCTATCATTCTTCCTAATCATAAGAAAGTCAATTTGCGATTTATTATTCCCACTTTTGAATGTAACTAAGTGTTCTTCTCTTTTTTTAAAAAACGTATTAGCTAATATAAGGTCATATGCTATCACAAAATCTAATATAGTTTTCCCTTCCTCATTCCTCGTTCCAAACCCATAACTCCCATGTACTATCTCATATTCCTCATTTTTCACTCCGACATGCCCATTTAGATCACCTCCTATTAAAATCATTTCATTTGGTGGAATATTTTGTAATATTTCATCTAAGTCCTCCCAAAACCTTGATTTGGTAGCTTCATCTAATCCTACTTGTGGTGCATATATGCTAATTATGTTCATAGTTTCTTTCGCCACAATTATCTTAAGGGCTATAATTCTATCTCCTTTTCTAACTACTCCTACAACTTCATCCTTTAACAAATTATCTACAATGATACCCACTCCATTTCTTGCTTTACTCTTTCCAGTGTACCATAACTTAAAACCCGAGTGCTCTCTCATCTTTGCCTTCTCGCCTATCCATTTTGTCTCTTATACACACAAAATACTAATTTTTCTCCTAATCATCATATCTACTACCTCCATTGATTTACCAGTGAGAGTTCCTATATTCCATGTTTCAAATCTTAGATTATTAGTTTTCCTATCATATTTATTCTTATCTAACCTATGGTGTGAGAACTTTTGCCTATTTAACACTACACCCAAGTTCTCATGGAGATGTAGTGGTCCTTGCTGAGATGTTACAGTCAGACCCTGTAACGCGAACTCTTGCATATTTATCACTACACCCGAGTTCTGGAGATGTAGCGGTCCTTGCCGAGACGTTACAGTCGGACCCTGCAACGCGTTCCTTCCGGGGAACAAACTAGCATTAGCACAATAGTTTAATGGATTCCTTCCGCGTTACACATTTTGTACTTGTAAAAATTATTACCTTACTATTATTTATACTTGATTTATCCTAACTTAACTTGGGTTGCTCACATCGAAAAGGGGGAGTTTGTAAATACCCCGTGGTAGTTTTGATGTGATCAACCAAGTCAAGTTAGGTCCTGTTATGTTTTGATGCCCTGTGTCTAAGTGTGAAGGAACTTAGGAGCATAGGAGGTTGAGCGAAAGACACAGCTAGCGAGAAGGATGGCATGGGAGAGAGTCTATGGGTTTGGTGCATCCAAGGGACGAGATGCTACTGAAGAGTACGCTGGCGGACGAGAAGGAAGCGCGCGACATTTCCGAGGGACGAGAAGCTAGAGCGGAAGGTTGGTCGAGAAGGCCGGAAGATGGGTTTGGGTGTGCTCTATTCCAGATGGCGGAAATCACCCAAGCGAGTGGAATCGGAGCGGAAGACCCGGACCCAAGCGAGCAGAATCGGAGTAGAAGACCCGAACTAAAAAGTCAACAGAATGTTGACTTTTGGGTCTAGGCGCCCAAAAGGGTTTCGAGCTCTTGGACCAAAAATTCTATCAAATCGCAATGTGGCATGATTCGTTACGATGAGGATACAATTCTATCCACGTCTAAGCACCTAAAACCCTCCAGACACCTCGATCAGGACTATAAATACAGTCCTGATCTTAGAAGCTAAACAATAACACTTGTAATCAATTCTCTTTCTGTTTAGTTTTATAATTGAGTGTTTCAACTGTTGTAAGAGGCTTCTCTACCAGAAGGAGACTTTTAGTGAGCTTTACTTACCTTGGATTAACAACCACCTAGGTTGTAACCAAGTAAACGATTTGTCTATTTATTTCTTTAATTAAGTTTTTTTTATGCAAGTGTTTCTTAATTTAGCTTGAAAAGATGAGAAAGATTTTATTTTTATTTCAGGCTATTCACCCACCTCTAGTTGGCCTCCAAGGGACCTGTTAGTACCTCAAGGTAGTTTTGATGTGATCAACCAAGTGAGGTTAGGTCTTGTTGGTATTTAACCCCTGTGTCTAAGTGTCCAAGAACTTAGGAGCACAAGAAGTCGAGCGAAAGACATAACTACCAAGAAGGATGGGATGAGAGAGAGAGTCGACGGGGTCAGTGTGTCCAAGGTATGAGGTGTTGTGGAAGAGTACGCGAGTGGACGAGAAGAACACACACAGCGTTTCCGAGGGACGAGAAGTTGGAGCGAAAGTTTGCCTGAGAAACCTGGAAATTAGGTTCGGGTGAGCCCTATTTCGGATGATCGAAATCACCTATGCAAGTGGAACTAGAGCAAAAGCTCTGGACTAATGTGAGCGGAACCAGAGCGAAAGACCTGGATAAAAAATCAACTGGAAGTTGGCTTTACTAGTCCGGGCGCCTGGAACCCTTCTGGGTGCCCAAAATCAAAAGTTTATCATTTTGCAACGTGGTGCATCCCATTGCGATGGGGATAAAAGTTTATCCCCCTTCAGACACCTGGACCCCTTCCAGGCATCCCGACCAGAGCTATAAATACATCCCTAGTCTCAGAAGGTAATCACACCACTTGTAATTGATTATTCTTCAGTCCTGTTCTGTAATTGAATGCTTCAACTGCTGTAAGAGGCTTCTCCACCTGAAGAAAATTGTTTAGTGAGATTTTCATCTTCCTTGGATTAATAACCTCCTTGGTTGTAACCAAGTAAATTCTCTAAGCCTCTTCTTTCTTTGATTAGTTTTCTTTTGTACAAGTGTTTATGTTGTTGGAACCCCAAGGTGTTTTGATGTGATCAAACAAGTTAAGTTAGGTCCTGTTTGGTTTAACCCTTGTGTCTAAGTGTGCAGGAGCTTAAGAGCACAGGAAGTTTAGTGGAAGGCTTGACTAGCGAGAAGGACGACACAGGAGAGAGCCGACGGGCTCGGTGCGTCCGAGGGACGCGGTGCCGCAGAAGAGTACACAGGTGGACGAGAAGAATGTACGCGACGTTCGAGGGATGAGAAGCCGGGAAGGAAGGCCGCTCGAGGAGAAGGCCGGAACTTGGGTTCGGGTGAGCCCTATTCCGGATGGCCGAGATCACCCAAGCTAACGAAGCCGTAGCTGAAGACCTGGACCGAGACGAGCTGAAACGGAGCAGAGGACCCAGACCGAAAAAGTCAACCGAAGTTGACTTTAGGGTTTCGGGTGCCCGGAATAGTCCGGGGCGCTCGGAACCTAAATTTCATAACAAATGAGATGGACGTTGACCGACGCGTCGGGGATAAAGTTTTATCCCCCAGGGCGCTCGGAACCCTTCGGGGCGCCCTGAACAGTGCTATAAATATAACACTGATTTTCACAGTTCAAACAGTTCTTTTAGTTCTACATTTTCTTTTGTGCTGTTAATGCTGTAAAGAGGCTACTACGCCTGAAGGAAATCGTCAAATAGTGCGCTATACTTTCCTTGGATTAGCAATCCTCTGATTGCAAACCAAGTAACTCTTTTGTGTCTGTTCTCTTTTTATTAGTCTCTTTTTTCTTTAATTACAAGTGCTATTTATTTAGTTGAAAATCTGAGAAAGGATGAATTTATTTTTCAGGGCAATTCACCCCTCCCCTCTTGCCAGCCTCCAAAGGGACCAACAAGTGGTATCAGAGTGAGGACGCTTCAGAAGGACTAACCGTCGACTGAAGCAAGCAACCAATGGCCAGACCAAACATCATTCCACCAAAATTCGAGGGGGACTTCGCACACGGGAAGTGTTGTATGGAGGTATTTTGAAAACCATTTTTGAAATTCGTCTAATTATAAAATATGGTTTTGTAGCTCCTACGAATCAGAATGGAAAGGAAAAAGAAGAGAGCCTTTGGACAAAGAAGGAACAAAGTGATTCTGTTGCAAACAATCGGGCGAAATATCACTTGCTGAGCGTGCTGCCAGCTCAAGAAGTCAACCGCATCAGAAGTTGGGACCTTTGTGTCCGCTAGAGGGGGGGGTGAATAACGGTTCGTCTCTCACTTGTGCTTGCTTCATCTTGATGATGTGCAGCGGAATACAAAGACAAAAACAACCACAACGCTAACACTCAGATTTACTTGGTATCCACCTCAAGAAGAGGTGACTAATCCAATGATCCACACACTCGAGCACTCTCCACTAGTAAACAACTCCTTCTCGCAGCCGGAGGCGGAGAAGCCTCATACAAACACACACAACACTACAACACTCACACAAGAAGAAGATACAAAAATACAACTGAAATACCCCCTTCTTCTTGCTTACTTGTTGATTATTGTTGCCTCTTGAACCTTGGGGATGCACCCCAAGAGGCTTCAAGAACTGGTAGAGAAGCTCGGAGAAGATCGCCGAAAAATCGCTATGAGCTCGCAGGAAAAGATTGCAAAAATCTATGGAGAAAACGCTCTGCCAAGGCTTTAAACAGTGCTCCCAATCGATCCAATCGATCCCCAATCGATTGCCACGTTAGCACCGCTTCATCGCAGCCATCCATTACCTGCATCCTGCACAACGGTCAAATCCCAATCGATCGATCGATCGATTGGGAACATCTAAATCGATCGGTGGATCGATTCAGAAGCTTTCTGTGTTCTCGCGATCACGCAAGAACTCCCCTGCCCAATCGATCGACCGATCGATTGGGACTTTTCACAATCGTAACACACTCCAATTGATCGCCGATCGATTGGACTCTGGTTCAATTGATCGCCCGATCGATTGACTAGCCTGGACTTGACTCAAACTTAAGTCCAAAATCTCCAACCCAACTCCTGGTCAACCATGACCTATTGGGTCTCCATGCCTAGCATTTGGCCACACCCGACCAACCTCGAACTAGCCTTCTAGCCTCCTCCATTAGCCTTGCGTCCCTCGGATATCTCTCATCCTTCACGTCTTGCCTTCAGGAGCTTCCTTCGACCTCATCCTAGTTATCGAGTTCTCCTTGCCAAGACCATATGCTTGGACTTACAACCTTTGCCAAGATCACATTTGGACTTTCCACTTGCCTGGCTCCTCACTAGGACTTTCTCCTTAGCCAAGATCACACTTGGATTTTCAGTTGCCTAGCTCCTCACCAGGACTTTCTCCTACCTAGCTCCTCACTAGGACTTTCCCGTTGCCTGGCTCCTCACCAGGATTTTCCAACTTGTCTAACCTCCAGTTAGGACTTCCACCACTTCCTAAACTCCAGTTAGGACTTCCATACGTCTAACCTCCAGTTAGGACTTCCACATGCCTAACCTCTAGTTAGGACTTTCCTAGTGAAGTCTCCTGTCAACCTTGACCTACTTGACTTGTATTCTCATCAACCTGGTCAACCCTTTGACCATCTCCACAACCAGACGATTGTTCCAGCAATCTCCATATATTGTCAAACATCAAAACTCAAATCTCGACTCAAGCTTGACTCAACTCAAGCTTCGTCAAACTGGTCAAACTTGACCAATGGAAATTGCCCCAACACTTCGCGCACGGGAAGCGTTGTATGGAGGTATTTTTGAAAACCAATTTCGAAATTCGTCTAATTATAAAATATGGTTTTGTAGCTCCTACGAATCATAATGGAGAGGAAAAAGAAGAGAGCCTTTGGACAAAGAAGGAACAAAGTGATTCCGTTGCAAACAATCGGACGTAATATCACTTGCTGAGCGTGCTGCCAGCTCAAGAAGTCAACCGCATCAGAAGCTACTCGTCGGCCAAAGGACTCTGGGAAAAATTCTTGGAACTCCACGAAGGGACATCCGAAGCTAAACTTGCAAGGAGAGATATACTTCGGAACAAACTGATGAACATCTGTCTGGAAAGAGGTGAGAAAGTAGCTGATCTACATGCAAAGGTAAAAGAGTTAATTACCGAACTCGAGAATCTCAGTGAAACGATAACCAACCGGGAGACCATACGCTATGCACTCAACGCTTTTCCCAGAACTCCAGAATGGACGTCAATCATCGACGCCTACTATATTTCAAAGGACCTGGAGGTAAGTACCCTAGAGAAATTATTTTCTACTATTGAATTACATGAAACCAGATGTGTAGGAACAACAAAGGAATCAAGCCAGATTATGGCGCTAAATGCAACCAAGAAGGATGAACCCGAGTCTGATTCAGAAGAAGATCAAGAAGCCTTTATGATAAGGAATTAAAAAAAATAGATCTAATAAATTTAAAGAAATGCAGAATAAGAAGAATCCAAGAAATAGAAGAAGGGTTCGTTGCTACCAATGTCAAAAAGAAGGACACTTAAAAGAGGATTGCCCAGAACTCAAGAAGGACAAAGTCAAGATACCCAAGAAGCACAAGAATCTAAAAGCTACTTGGGATGATAGTTCATCATCTGAGTCCGAGATACAAGAATATGCCGGGCTAGCACTGATGGCAAGCTATGGAGGGCAAAGTACATCAGAACTCAACATCGATGAAGGGGGAGCGACCTCAAATGAATGCAGTGAAGCAGGGGAAGAGTTAGGCTTCAAGTCTGATATGGTAAGTGAGGTATGCCTCTTACCTCCTGATCAGCTTTATTTTGGACTTAAATCTATGACAAATTCTATGTACAAATTAAAAAGTAAAAAATAATAAATTTAAAAATGAAAACATAGAAATAAAAAGAATTTTAGAAAAATCATGTCTTATAGAAGATTTTGATAAAATAAAACTTGAAAATGAAAAATTAAAATAAGAAATTGAAAAATTGAAAAACTCTACTTGTTCAAACATTTCAGCTTTTATAGAGGATTAAACTGGTACTATAGGTTTCACCAAAGTTAAATCAGAAAAATATCAAAAGCCTATATACCTAGAAAATATTTAATTAATCCTATAGGAAGGAACCTCTATTGGGTTCCAAAAACTTGTTTAGTTTAAAAATTAAAATTAGACTTAGCATTTTCAGTGAGAAAATTAAACAATTAATTTCTTTATGAGGCTTTATCTAAGAAAGTGGTTGTTGCTCCAATAACCAAGAAGGCCTAGTGTCTCGTCACTACCTGGAAGCCAAGTATTGAAATAAACAGTTTAAATGACTAATTGAAAAAACATTAAAATTAAAATTAAATAATGCTTTAAAGGGTTACTCAATTTGGTCTAGAAAATAAAAAAATTATTATTTTGAAAAAAATTAATTTTAGAAATTTCTCAAAAATATTTTTTTTTGCAAAATTGTCTAACTTAAGAAAGTTTTTTTTTTAACTTAGAAAATTCGGCATTTGAATTATTTCTATTAAAATAATTTTTAAGTTATTTAATCCATTGCACATATTTTTAACTTAGAAATTCAAAAGAAATTCAGTATTTTAGAAAATTCTTTACTTGCCAATTTTTTTTTTAAATTTAAATTACCTTAGACTTGTTAAAAGAACCTCATTTTTTATGTGATCAAAGGGATAGAAGAATATTAGGTCTAGGGGGAGGTGTATTCAAAATTTCTTTCATTGAAAAATCTTTCTTACACTTATTTGCAACATTATTTGTTTTTATATTATGTTTGTTTTACCTTAGCTTAATTTATGTTGCTCACATCAAAAAGGGAGAGACTGTTGGAACCCCAAGGTGTTTTTGATGTGATCAAACAAGTTAAGTTAGGTCATGTTTGGTTTAACCCTTGTGTCTAAGTGTGCTGGAGCTTAGGAGCATAGGAAGTCGAGCGGAAGACACAACTAGCGAGAAGGACGGCATGAGATAGAGCTGATGGGCTCGATACGTTCGAGGGACGCGGTGTTGTGGAAGAATACACCGATGGACGAGAAGAACGAACGCGACGTTCGAGGGACGAGAAGCCGGGGAGGAAGGCTGCTCGAGGAGAAGACCGGAACTTGGGTTCGGGTGAGCCATATTCCGGATGGCCGAGATCACCCAAGCTAATGGAGTCGTAGTTGAAGACCCGAACTGAGACGAGCAGAAACAAAGCAAAGGACCCGGACCGAAAAAGTCAACCAGAGTTGACTTTGGGGTTCCGGGCGGTCGAAACAGTCCGGGGCGCCTGAAACCTAAATTTCATCACAAATGAGGTGGATGCTGACCGACGTGTCGGGGATAAAGTTTTATCCCCCCTGGGCGGCCGGAACCCTTCGGGGCGCCCCGAACAGTGCTATAAATATATCACTGATTTTCACAGTTTAAACAACTCACTTGTAATCCAGTTCTACATTTTCTTTTGTGCTGTCAACGCTGTAAAGGGGCTACTCCGCCGGAAGGAGATCATCAGATAGTGTGCCATAATTTCCTTAGATTAGCAATCCTTTGATTGTAAACCAAGTAACTCTTTTGTGCATGTTCTCTTTTTTGCTTCAATTACAAGTGCTATTTATTTAGTTGAAAATCTGAGAAACGTTGAATTTATTTTTCAGGGCAATTCACCCCTCCCCTGTTGCCGGCCTCCAAAGGGACCAACAAGTGGTATCAGAGTGAGGACGCTTCAGAAGTACTAACCGCCGACCAAAGCAAGCAACAAATGGTTGGACCAAGCATCGTTCCACCAAAATTCGAGGGGGGCTTTACACACTGGAAGCGTCGTATGGAGGTATTTCTGAAAACCGATTTCGAAATTCGTCTAATTATAAAATATGGTTTTGTAGCTCCTACGAATTAGAATGGAGAGGAAAAAGAAAAGAGCCTTTGGACAAAGAAGGAACAAAGTGATTCCGTTGCAAACAACCGGGCGGAATATCACTTGCTGAGCCTACCGTCGCCTCAAGAAGTCAACTGCATCGGAAGCTACTCGTCGACCAAAGAACTCTGGGAAAAATTCCTGAAACTCCATGAAGGGGCATCCGAAGCTAAACTCGCAAGGAGAGATATACTTCGGAACAAACTGATGAACATCCGTCTAGAAAGAGATGAGAAAGTAGTCAATCTACACGCAAAGGTAAAAGAGTTAATTACCGGACTCGAGAATCTCGGTGAAACAGTAACCAACAGGGACACCATACGCTACGCACTCAACACTTTTCCCAGATCTCTAGAATGGACGTCAATCATCGACGCCTACTACATTTCAAATGACCTGGAGGTAAGTACCCTAGAGGAATTATTTCCTACTATTGAATTACATGAAACCAGATGTGCAAGGACAACAAAGGAATCAAGCCAGATTATGATGCTAAATGCAACCAAGAAGGATGAACCCGAGTCTGATTCATAAGAAGATCAAGAAGCCTATATGGTAAGGATTTTTTTTAAAAAAAATTAGACCTAATAAATTTAAAGAAATGCAGAATAAGAAGAATCCAAGAAATAGAAGAAGGGTTCGTTGCTACCAGTGTCAAAAAGAAGAACACTTAAAAGAGGATTGCCAGAACTCAAGAAGGACAAAGTCAAGATACCCAAGAAGCACAAGAATTTAAAAGCTACTTGGGACGATAGTTCATCATCTGAGTCCGAGATACAAGAATATGTCGGGCTAGCACTGATGGCAAGATATGGAGGGCAAAGTACATCAGAACCCAGCATTGATGAAGGGGGAGCGACCTCAGATGAATGCAGCGAAGTACGGGGAGTGTCAGGCTTGAAGTCTGATATAGTAAGTAAGGTATGTCTCTCACCTCCTGATCAACTTTATTTTGGACTTAAATCTATGGAAAATTCTATGTACAAATTAAAAAGTAAAAATAATAAATTTAAAATTGAAAATGTAAAAATAAAAAGAATTTTAGCAAAATGAAGATTTTGATAAAATAAAACTTGAAAATTAAAAATTAAAAGAAGAAATTGAAAAATTGAAAAACTCTACCTGTTCAAACATTTCTGCTTTTAGAAATTATAGAGGATTAAACTGGTACTATAGGTTTCACCAAAGTCAAATCAGAAAAATATCAAAAGCCTATATACCTAGAAAGTATTTAATTAACCCTGTAGGAAGGAACCTCTATTGGGTTCCAAAAACTTGTTTAGTTTAAAAATTAAAATTAGACTTAGCATTTTCAGTGAGAAAATTAAACGGTTAATTTCTTTATTAGACTTTATCTAAGAAAGTGGTTGTTGCTCCAATAACCAAGTAGGTCTAGTGCCTCGCCACTGCCTGGAAACCAAGTATTGAAATAAACAGTTTAAATGACTAACTGAAAAAGTATTAAAATTAAAATTAAATAATGCTTTATTGCTTTAAAGGATTACTCAATTTGGTTTAGAAAATAAAAAAAAATATTATTTTAAAAAAAATAATTTTAGAAATTTCTCAAAAATATTTTTTTTTGCCAAAATTGTCTAACTTAAGAAAGTTTTTTTTAACTTAGAAAATTCAGCATTTGAATTATTTATGTAAAATAATTTTTAAGTTATTTAATCCGTTGCACATATTTTTAACTTAGAAATTCAAAAGAAATTCAGTATTTTAGAAAATTCTTTACTTGCCAATTTTTTTTAAAAAATTTAAATTACCTTAGACTTGTTAAAAGAACCCCATTTTTTATGTGATCAACGGGAAGAAGAATGTTAGGTCTAGGGGGAGGTGTATTCCAAATTTCTTTCATTGAAAAATCTTTCTTACACTTATTTGCAACATTATTTGTTTTTATATTATGTTTGTTTTACCCTAACTTAACTTGTGTTGCTCACATCAAAAAGGGAGAAACTGTTGGAACGCCAAGGTGTTTTGATGTGATCAAACAAGTTAAGTTAGGTCATGTTTGGTTTAACCCTTGTGTCTAAGTGTGCAAGAGCTTAGGAGCACAGGAAGTTGAGCAGAAGACGCGACTTGCGAGAAGGACGACACGGGAGAGAGCCGACGGGCTCGGTGCGTCCGAGGGGTGCGGTGTCGCGGAAGAGTACACCGGTGGACGAGAAGAACGTAAGCGACGTTCGAGGGACGAGAAGCTGGGGAGGAAGGCTGCTCGAGGAGAATGTCGGAACTTGGATTTGAGTGAGCCATATTCTGGATGGCCGAGATCACCCAAGCTAACAGAGCTCGAGTTGAAGACCTGGACCGAGACAAGCTGAAACGGAGCAGAGGACCGGAATGAAAAAGTCAACCAGAGTTGACTTTGGGGTTCCGGGCGCCTGGAACCATTCCGGGCGCCCAGATCAGTCCGGGGCGCCCGAAACCTAAATTTCATCACAAATGAGGTGGACGCTGACCAACACGTCGGGGATAAAGTTTATCCCCCCAGGGCACCCAGAACCCTTCGGGGTGCCTCAAACAGTGCTATAATTATAACACTGATTTTCACAGTTCAAACAACTCTCTTGTAATCCAATTCTTTCAGTTCTACATTTTCTTTTGTGTTGTCAACGCTGTAAAGAGACTACTCCGCCCGAAGGAGATCGTCAGATAGTGCACCATACTTTCCTTGGATTAGCAATCCTCTGATTGCAAACCAAGTAACTCTTTTGTGTCTGTTCTCTTTTTATTAGTCTCTTTTTGCTTTAATTACAAGTGCTATTTATTTAGTTGAATATCCGAGAAAGGTTGAATTTATTTTTCAGGGTAATTCACCCCTCCCCTCTTGCCAGCCTCCAAAGGGACCAACATATGTTAATATAGCTATAAAGTCGAGAAGGATTTGTTTTTATTGTGCAGGCTATTCACCCCCCTCTATCCGGTCACCAAGGATCCAACAAGTGGTATCAGAACCCAACAACTTTAGGAGGACTAACCACCGAATGAAGCACAAGAGATGGCCAGACCGAGCATCAACCCACTGAAGTTCGAGGGGAAATTCGCGAGCTGGAAGAAAAAGATGGAGGTATTTTTTAAGATAGATTTTGATTTCCTTTTAATAATGAAATTTGGTTTTGTAGCACCTGAGGGTAAAGAAGAATACTAATAGATGAAGGAAGAGCAAGCTAACTTCGTAGCAAATGGTAAAATAGAGTTCCATCTGCTGAGCATCTTACCGCCACAAAAATTCAGCCGGATTGGAGCCTACGAGTCTATCAAGGAGCTCTGGGAAAAATTTCTGGAACTACACGAAGGAACCTCTAAGGCAAAACTCGCGAGATAGGATCTACTTAGGAACCAAATTAGCAACATTAAATTAGAAGAAGGAGAAACCGTAGCACACCTTAACTCAAGAATAAAAGAACTCATCATCAGACTCTTAAATTTTGGAGAAAAGATAAGCAATCGAGATTCACTAATGTACGCGCTTAACGCATTTCCTAGGACTACTGAATGGGTATTGATGTGGTGATAAAGGGGAGCCCACTTGTCACGGGTCAATTAACCCGGTCGACCAAAGGTGGTTGTCTGGTTATCCCGGTCGGCAAAGGAGTGGCCGAGCGGATAACCCGACCGGTCAGACAAATGGGCATCATGAACCAGTCGAACGAATGGATAAACCTATAGCCAGTTATTTCGGTTGGTAGGAAAATGAGCCACTCGGACCACTCGACCGGCGCAAGGAATGACATTACATAGGAGGGGACGAGAAAACAAAAGAGAATACTCCATCCGTCATTAAATATAAAGAAGCCAAGATAAAGAAGAACACTCCATCTATCATTAATACAAGGAAGTCAAGACAAATAAGCCTTCCTCTAACAATTAATATCATTAAATAAGGGCAGATGAACGATCACAAAGAAAGGTATAAAAGGGTATGTCAGGTATGAGGAAAGGTAAGATTTATCTATTTCTTGATTACTCATTCTCTCTTCCTGATTCTAACTTGAGCATTGGAGGGTCAACGCCAGGAACCTATTCCCTGGTTTTGTTTTGTTTTGTAGGATTGAGGTCTTCCTCTCGTCAGTAGTCACCCCATCTCCAGCCTTACAGCTTCCCTCATTCGGACAGGATCAGGTATCATTAGTAGATTCTTAATATATATCTAAGGATCTAGAATTAAGTACTTTAGAAGAATTATTTTCAACATTTGAAATCCATGAAACAAGATGTGCAGATCTGAAGAAGGAGGCAAAGGACAACATTGCCTTAAAGGCAAAAATGGATGAATGAGATTCTGAATCTTCTCTCGATGATGATGAAATGACACTCATGGTAAGAAAATTTAAAAATTATTTAAAAATAATAAATTTAATTAAGTGCAGGGTAATAGAAGGAAAAGAAAGATAAGATGCTACCACTGCAATGAAGAAGGACACGCGAAAGACAACTACCCCAAATTGAAGAGCAAGGACAAGAACAAGGACAAGGACAAGGAGAAAAACAAGAAGCCAGCCCAAACCAAGTATAATCTAAACGCGATGTGGGATGAAACATTGTCCGAATCGAAGATAGAAACCCTCGTCAGACTTGCACTAGTGGCAAGTCACCAAGAAGACGAAGACTAAGCTAGCTCATCCGAAATGAGCATCGAGAACATCGATAAAGGGAAGTGACATCGGAAGAAAGCAGCACTTTAGGGGGAACTTCAAATTACGGGATCGACAAGGTAAGTCAGGTACGGTCTCTTCCTCCTGACAAGTTATTTTAGTTTATAAAAATGTTATTGAAAAATTACTGTAAGTTAGAAAAGGGAAATAAAGAGTTAAAATCAACCTTAGCTATATCTTGTCAATTAGAAGATCTCGGCAAAATCAAAATGGAAAATGAAAAATTGAAAACATAAATAGAATATTTGAAGGAACGTGCATGCTCACATGTTCAAAATATTAGAAGATATAATAGTTTAAATTGATATTTTAAATACTATAAGGGAAAAATTAGAAAAATATCATAGAAATATATTCCTAAGAAAATTTTGATTAATCCTGTAGGATGGAATCTATTTTGGGTTCCAAAATCATATTTAGATTAATTATTTTTTAGGGCTTTCAGAGAGAAAATTAAATATTTACTTTCATTAAAAGGCTTTGTCTATAAGTGGTTGTTGTTCTAATAACCAAGACGGTCCAGTGTCTTGTCATAGCCTAAAAGTTAATTACTGAAGTAAATGTTTAATTACTAACTATGAAGCATTTAATTTTTAAAAAATATCTAATGCTTTCAAACAAATTGTTAGAAATTATTTAGAAGATAATTTTTTATAAAGAAAATTTTATCACTTAGCTGTACAAAATTTTAAAATATTTTTTGTTTTTTTGTGAAAATTATCATATTCTGGAAAAGATATTTTTTTATGAAAAATTTAATGTCGGTTCAACCCTTAGTAATTTTTTTTTTTCAAAATTCGTTATAAGACTCCATATTTTCCCCAAAGTTTGTATAGTGTTTTCCCTTAGATCTTATTTTAGATTTTTTAAAAAAAAAAATTAAAGAACCCCATTTTTAATGAGGCAAAGGGGGAGAAGTGAAGATTAAATCTAGGGGAGGGTATCATTAATTTTTGTAATTTTTTTGCACATTATTACTTGCAAAAATTTACTTTGTTATTATTAGATTATATTTTTTTTCTAACTTAACTTGAGTTGTTCACATCAAAAAGGAGGAGATTGTTAGTACCCCAAGGTAGTTTTGATGTGATCAACCAAGTGAGGTTAGGTCCTGTTGGTATTTAACCCCTGTGTCTAAGTGTGCAGGAACTTAGGAGCACAGGAAGTCGAGTGAAAGACGTAGCTGACGAGAATGATGGAACAGGAGAGAGAGTTGACGGGCTCGGCGTGTCCGAGGTACGACGTGATGCGGAAGAGTACGCAGGTGAATGAGAAGGAGGCGCATGACATTTTCGAGGGACGAGAAGCCGGAGTAGAAGTTTGCTCGAGAAGGCCAGAAATTGGATTTGGGTGAGCCCTATCCTGGATGACCAAAATCACCCAAGCGAGTGGAATAGGAGTGGAAGATCTGTACCAATACAAGTGGAATCAGAGCGAAAGACCTGGAACAAAACGACAACTAGAAGTTGACTTTACTGGTCCGAGCGCACGAACCTGGTCTGGGCGTTGGACTTCGGGCACCTAGAATCAAAAGTTTATCATTTTGCGACATGACGCATACCATTACGACAGAGATAAAAGTTTATCCCCCTTCAGGTGCCCCGACCAGGGCTATAAATACAGCTCTAGTCCCAAAAGATGATAACAACACTTGTAATTGATTATTCTTTAGTTCTATTCTTTAATTGAGTGCTTCAACTGCTGTAAGAGGCTTCTCCGCCTGAAGGAGATTGTTTATTGTGCTTTTCATCTTTCTTGGATTAACAACCTCCCCGGTTGTAATCAAATAAGTTCTCTAAGCCTCTTCTTTCTTTGATTAGTTTTATTTTGTATAAGTGTTTATGTTAATATAGCTATAAAGTCGAGAAGGGTTTGTTTTTATTGTGCAAGCTATTCACCCCCTCTAATCGGTCGCCAAAGGTCCAACAGGACCAACATTGGATTTTTCCTTATCAACTTTCAGTTAGACTTATTATCACCAAGTATCCGGTTATCTTTTGACCCACTTTGACTTTCTCACCAAGCATTCGGTCCTACTTGACCTACTTAGATTTTTCTCTTGTCGACCTTCCCATTGGACTTCCCTTGCTGATTTGCATAGTTTGTATATATTTTTATCCCTATTTTAATACATATCTACTTATATTTTTTTTATTACATTCTATGTTGTTGCACCCTATTTTATCATTATTTTAGCATTATTGCTCTCTTTGCCAGAGACTTGCTCTTTTGTAGTTTTCTGATTGAAGGTTACAATTTGGAGAAGAAATGGAGACAAAACACATCTCGAAACAATATCAAGAAGCCATGACATGGTCGTGCTCCTTGGCACGGTCGTGTCTCTAATATCTAGAGTTGTATGCCTTCTAGAGCCCAAAAAGGGCATGGTCGTGTGGATCTACACGGCCATGCCTCCCATGGTGTAAAAGAGATAAGACATGGTCATGCCTCAAGACACGGTCATGTCTTTCTAGAGACCTAGGAGAGGCCACTGTAGAAGCTACTAGGGAGGTGGTCATGTGGATCTACACGGTCATACCTCCTCTAGTTTAGGACTTCAAGACATGGTCATGTCTAGGAGACACATTGTGCTCCCTCATATTTGAGTTCCCAAGATCTGGCCGTGCTAAGTTGGCACAACCGTGACATGACTCGTATTTCACGAGGTCATGCCTTGCTTAAAAATAGGGGAGTTCTTCCCCCATTCAAGAGGAGGAGAGTTTTCCCCTTAGGGAGACTCTAAGTCAACATCCACGCTCCATCTATGCCTCCTTCGATGATCCAAGGCCACTTTTGATGTCTCCATCTTCTCTGGACACAAGGATTGGATTTAAAGACCTAACATCATACTTGGATAAGATTTCCTTCTCTCTTCTCTCTTGAATTGTTTAGGAAGCTTGTAATCTTTATGCCTTTGGGTCCAATTGTCCTTGTCACGAAGTAGATCCCTTTGTTCTAGAATTAAGGGAGTAATTGTAATGTAAGATTGATGTGAACTCTATGGATTTGCCAACTTCCCTTCTAATGGTATGTTTATACCTTGTATCCATTTGATTAAATGTGTGTGTGATGTGTTTGTGCTTAATTTTCATATTTAATTCATTGGATGTATAGATCACTCATATTGTAGAGGGGATGCTCTAGATAGTATGCCCTAATACCTCATGACAAGGGGTAACCAGACTTTTAGGGGTTTTTCCTTGAAAAGGACCTAATTAGGCTTAATGGGTTGTTCCTTATTTTATACTAATAGGTTTATTGTATAATCTAGGATTTTATGACCGGAGATCCCTAAGTGACAAAGGGTCTATTAGACCGAAAGTGCTTAATGGGGGCATGAATAGTGCTCATGGTTTTTTCACACTTTTGGTAAAATGTTTCGAATTAAAGCACAGCAGAAAATAAGAAAGTAAGAAGAAGAAAAGAAAAAGACATACAGAAATACAAGTATTTTTACTTGGTTCAAAGTCTATGATGACTCCTACTCAAAGGCTCGCACGTGAGAGTGCTTTCATTGAGCAATCACTAATCAATCGAGAAGTTACAAATACAATTTGAATTTAAGTACAAGTAATTGAAATGTAAAACAATACAGATGACTTCAAAGTAGGTCTTGAGTGTAGTCATCGTTAGAGAAGCATTCGGGCATCGTAGAGTCGTTTTCTAAGCAGCGTAGAAGACAAAAACTTTTTTGAATTGATGTATTAAAGGTACTGGTTGAACCCTCCTTTTATAGCCCCATCCGGGTGCCTAGACTCCTCCTCGGGCGCCCCTATTGGGATGATGTGGCGTGGTCTCATTGAAACTTCATCCAGTAAATTTTATCCATCTTTGAGCCCCTAGACCTGTTCGAGCGCCTGGACTGTGGTGTGTGGCAACTAATCCACGTGCGACACCTCAGCCCGAGCAGGTGTCTGGATTTTCCCCAGTTCGGGTGCCTAGACCATGTCCGAGCGCCTGGATGCTCATTTTACAGCCAACTTGCTATTTCAATCACATGCACCATAAGGTTAGAGACAAACAATAATATGTAAAGTAAAGTCATATTTGATAGCCTCCGGACTATCTGGTCTTGACTTTGAGTTTCGTTGAAACTCTAAATTGGACCGATGCCTACTATTCCCTCAGTAGGGAATACACCCTCACATACTCCTCTCAGGAGAGTTTACCTTTTTTTAAATAGGTCCTCTAGACTGTTTAGACTTTTGCTTAGCATCCGAGACTTCAAGACTTTCACCTAGTGTCCTCGACCCTAGAATTTCTCACCTAGTGTTCGTGACCTCCAGGACTTTCACCTAGTGTCCTCGACCTTAGGATTTTTGCCAAACATTCTCGACCTACTAAGACTTCACCCAGTCCCCCGGACTAGGACTTCATTACTTGGCCGTAACTAAGACTTTCCACTTGCCTAGACTCATCTACGACTTTCACCTTGCCTAAGATCACTTAGGACTTTTTGTACACTCAGATAAACTTGTTAGATAACAATTAACCTTAACTTTAAACCTTTATTAATCATCAAACAATCTCCCCCTTTTTTATTATGACGACCTAGTTTAAAGTTAAGTAAAAATATAGAGCATATACAGAGCAACTAAGTTAAATAAAAAAAAATACTCTCCCTTAATTTAATTTCTCCCCCTAAAATTAATGTAATAATTAGGAATTATTATTATTTTATTTTTTGTTGTGCATGTTTATGAAACATGTTCTAGTATGCAACCACTTCGAGCATATCCCAATAGAATTTTGCTTTTACAAGGAATGCTTATAAGCCTTTGAAAGTATCAAAAGTGTCCTTGTTATAGCTCCAATAATTCAGGCACCAAACTGGGAGCTTCCATTTGTGATCTTGTATGATGCTAGCGATTTTTTGTGGGAGCAGTGTTAGGGCAAAGGAAGAATAATAAATTACATGATATTCACTATGCTAGTAAGACTCTAGACAGAGCTCAGATTAATTATGTAACTACATAAAAGGAATTATTGACAGTAATATTTACATTTGATAAGTTAAGATAATATCTGGTTGGTTCTAAAGTTATAGCTTATACAGATCATGCTGTTATATGGTATTTGTTGAGTAAGAAGGATGCCAAACCATGACTCATTAGATTGATTTTACTTCTTCAAGAATTTAATCTAGAAATCAGAGACAAGAAAGAAGTGAAGAATGCTGTAGTTGATCATTTGTCTAGAATATGACACGATGGGCAACAATGTTTGGAAAATGATTTATCTATTAATGATTTTTTTTCTAGATGAGCATCTTTTGACCATATCTAGTACAAGTACGTTGTGGTATGAGGATATTGTAAATTATCTCATTGATGAAGTTATTCCATCAAATCTCACTCTTCAACAAAGAAAGAAATTCTTCACCAACGTCAAGTACTACATATGGGATGAACCACTCCTCTACAAGAAGTGTGGTGATACAATATATCGAAGGTGTGTACCCGAGGAGGAAATCAAAGACATTGTTTCATTGTCATTCATTGTCTTATGGAGGATACTTAGGGACCTTGAAACTAGTTGCTAAAGTTCTTGAAGTTGGATTCTTTTGGCCATATCTATTCAAAGATGCAAAGGAGTATATTCAGACATGTGATCGATGTCACAAAACTAGAAATATCACTAAGTGCCATGAGTTGTCATTGAACTACATCCTCGAAGTTGAATTATTCAATGTGTGGGGAATAGATTTTATGGATCCTTTTCCATCTTCATGTGGGAATAGCTACATCCTAATGGTGGTTGATTATGTCTAAATGGGTGGAAACTATAGCCTCTCCTACTTGTGACGCCAAGACCGTCATCAAAATGTTCAAGAAAATTATCTTCCCTCAATTTGGTACTCCCGAAGTGGTTATAAGTGATGGTGGATCTCACTTCATCGAAAGACAGTGTTCTAAAATATGCTAAAAAAAATATGAAGTTAGTCATAAAGTCGCAACGTCATATTATCCACATATTAGCAGACAAGTAGAAATTTCCAACAAAGAGATCATGACAATTTTAGAAAAGATAGTATCTATCTCTAGGAAAGATTTGTCCTTAAAATTAGATGACGCTTTATGGGTTTATAGAACCGCCTTCAATACCCCCATCGAGATGACACAATTTCGACTAGTCTAC
The DNA here is from genome assembly GCF_018446385.1 of Zingiber officinale. NCBI lineage: Eukaryota > Viridiplantae > Streptophyta > Magnoliopsida > Zingiberales > Zingiberaceae > Zingiber > Zingiber officinale. The sequence continues at coordinate 24,035,027 of NC_056002.1, read as the reverse complement.
GAAAAAGCATGCCACCTCCCAGTTAAATTAGAGCATAGGGTGTTAGATTTTGAGGGATGTCCTAAGGCAATCACCTTACGATTTTTACTAAATATAGATTCATTATTTGAGTGCATATTATATGTTTGATTGTCTTAAATTCATTTACTGAATGTCCATAATATAATTTATGAGAGAAATTATGATTAGATCACAAGTAGTGATTATCTCTACATGTGCAATTATGAACATATTAGAATTTTCTTAGTCGTTGAATTGATGCATTCAGACATCATCAATTCTATAAGACTAACACAAGTTATACTCCTTGGTTCACCAAGCAGCTATTGTTTTCACTGGTTGGAGACATTGGATGTCAAGAGTTAAACATGGATTCTAGTTATGGTAACTAGTTCATTGGAGTGTCTCACTGTAAGACTTTATATGGTAATCTATATATATAGATATGTCTGTGAAGCTCTTACTATAGCTCGAGTGCAAGTTTCCTTCAACTTGAGGTATACAAGTCATCTTAGTCATGAAGACTTATATTTTGACATCTTAAACAGGCACCTCATTGAGGTGTGGACCCGGGATGATTGAGTATAAGTCAAAATACCTAAAGATATTTGAATAGCTCATAGAGGATTTACCGCTCCTTGCGAAGAGACGTATACCCTATGGCCACTCGTTAGGATTATTACTCAAAGTCTTTGTTCAAAGCATCACATGTTAAGAATGTGAGACTCTTAGACACATGTACGAGTAATTTGAATATGTAGAATGAGAAAGTATTACTTGGGCTAGGTGTGACATAGTCAGTCTAATGAGGACACACACATAGACCATATCTTGAACCAAGTGGGTATAAGATGAGTGAAAGGAACAAGGCACGACTCACTATAGCTGCTGAAGGGTTTAGAATTAATTCTAAGATCAACTATGATTTTTCAACTAATTAGGGATCATGATGTACTACTAGGTGTCACTCATGATTGTTCTATAATTAAGTAGTCAATTATGAATAGCCAAGATAAATCAGGAACCTATTGGGTCACACACACTAATGAGTCTATAAAAGACGCAAAATAAGTTAAAGAATAGGATTCTTAGATCAAGAGATAAATGTTTGGTTGGACTGTACATAAGATAAATATGAAAATATTTGTCATAATGGAAGCACGGATGAGCTACATCTCTTATGGTAGAGTTGAACTATATTTGGTTTAATCATGAATTAGTCATGAACCAACTTGGTTTAGTTGTGAACCAAACCAAGGGGCTAATGGGCCAATTTTTGGTTAAGGGATAATGGATTGGATTTAGACTTTCTAATCCAACTCATTAAAGAGAATTATATATAGATGTAATTGGGAGAGAAATTATATACAAGTTTCATTATTTGGTTGATTAAGTTTTGAGAAACCAAATCTACCTCTCCTCTCCCTCTCCTCTCTCTCCTGCCGCCAACAAGAGAGATCTCCCTCTTGTTGCCATGACCACCACAAGGAAGAATTTCTTTCTTGTATGCTTCTCTTCTTCTTCCTCTTGATCCCTCTTCTTCGCTCATGACTAGTAACTTCTGAAGGAGAGGCTTGTACTCAAGGAGTTGTTTTGAGGAGCTCGGTGTGGATACGAATAGAGGCGAGGTTTGATAATGTTGTTATGGTTGATGCCCTTCTCATTACAGGTCATCCGTAAGATATGCCTAGCATAAATTTACTTTCGGTAAAATTTTAATTATGTGATCATATTTGGTATGTTGTATCCTTGTATGCGTGTGGTGTGTATGATGTAATAATTAGGAATTATTATTATTTTATTTTCCACTGTGCATATTTATAAAAAATGTTCTAGCATGCACCCTCATCAGGCATATCCCAACAGGCCTATTGGACAATTCAGTAACTTAACCCTGACTTAAAAGAGGTAGGAGAGAAAAGAAAACTCCAACTTAATGAGCTTAAGGAATTTAAAATGGATGCATGTGAACATGCCAAATCATACAAGGAAATAACTAAGAAATGACAAGATCAACATATTCTATGAAGAGAATTCAAGGATGAGGACATGGCACTATTGTTTAACTCTAAATTGAAGTTTTCCAAGGGAAGTTGAAGTCAAGATGGATTGGACCCTTCAAAGTTCAAAAGGAATATCCATATGGGGAAGTTGATATATGGAATAAAGAGTTTAGTCTTTGTAAGGTGAATGGACAACGGTTGAAGAGTTATTTCCTTGGTATGCCAGATGGAGAGGATGAATGAGTGTATTTCTCCGATCCCTATCCTCCAGATTGAGTTAGTTGGTGTTGGTGTAATCGACCTCTAAAGTTTTAATGTTCGACAAATATGTTTAATAGAGCTTGATCAAGGGAAGTCCTTGTCACGGCTAGGCAAAAGTGAGAAGTTAACTGAGTGACTAGTCCTAACTACGATTAGTCAAGGGAAGTCCTAGTTGCGGCTAGGGAAAAAAATCTCAACAGATCGTAGAAGCCAAGTAGAAGGATTTGGTAGGTCTAGAGGACCCGATATCGAATCCCTAGTGGGTTGATCCTATGTTGAGTCTTGGTGAGCGAAGCCAGGTGGAGAAAATCCTAGAGGGAGGTAGCTCTAGGTTCTAGTGAGTGAAACCAGATGAAAAAAATTCTAGGAGGAGGTAACCTTAGGTAATGAGAAGTCTTGGATGAGTGAACTCCAAGCAAGGTTGCAGTCGACTGTGCGTGGTCGATCGGACCAACGAATCTTTATAAATCTAAGTTTAGTTTAACCATAGTATTTTGAATTACTATTATTATTGTTGGCTAATTTAGTATTGAAGGAAAAGTCTTAGTGTATCAGGCGATTAGACACTGAGCAGAGAAAGTCTAAACAGGTCTGGAGGACCAATGTTTGGTTGGTAGGTTGAGGTAATCAACTGGAGAGAAGTGACAGTGAGATCGTGTTCCAGAAAGGAACAACCTTAGGTCGTTGATCCAACTGAAAAAATCAAGAAGGTTTATAAGTTGAGATCAAGATAGTTTTACTATCAATTACTACTCATGCATATTTCTCATGCATCATATATTATTGTGATAACTTTGTTTTGTAAGAGTATTTGTTTAACTCTGCTTTGCAGGAATTGATCTGATCGGTCGATCGAATCCATGGATCCGTCAATCGAACCTGGATGATGTGGCATAGATGATATCATGTAGAAGTAAACATGGAAGTCAGCCTGATCAGTTGACCAAACACAGGGATCAATCGACTGAACAATTAATGCATTAATAGAGAACTAATGGCGAATCTTGATGAACAAGAAAACTACATTGTTCGATTGACCAAATAAGGTGATCAGTTGACCGATCAATTAATGCTCATAAATATACGAAGATCAAATCTCAACAAAGAAGAAAAGCAAGAGGTTCAATCGACTGATAAGAGGATCAGTCGACTGAAAGGATCAGTCAATCGAAAGACTTTTCAATCGACTGAACGAGACTTATATAAGGGGTGCTTGAGGTTTGAGCCAAGGAAACATTTTCATCTATTCCAAACCAACTCTCTGTTTGTGGGTTCATCATCTTCACATGCAAACTGCTACATTAAGGATTGCCGACAAGCTTCACTTCTTACTTTTAGTCGGTATATTTTTTATTAGCTTGCATTGTTTTAATTTCAAGAAGATAGTAGCGTGTTACTATCTTCTAGTTGCATGGAATGAATTACCTCTTTCTGAAGATTTTGGGAAGAATAATTATAGTGAATTGGCCAACAGTGCGATTAAGGATCACGAGTCTTGGAGTAGGAGTCGATATAGGCTCCGAACCAAGTAACCAACCGAGTCATCTGTATTGCTTTTGCTTTTATATTCCGCTACCACTTTGATATTTTTTTACAAAGTGATACGAAAAGAAAAGTTTTATTGAGCGATATTCACCCCCCCCCCTCTATTGCTTCATTTCGATCCATCAATTGGTATCAGAACAGGTCGCTCTAAATTTACTTAATAGTTTTTCGAGCACTTTTAAAACCTTTTTCTTTTCTTAAAAATATTTTTGTTGTTATATTTCTATTTTTCATCTCACACTGCTAATCCTAAGATGAGAGTCTTGGAAACCTTCTTTTGTTAATTTTCTTGTGCAAGAATGTCGATGTCATATCAAGAAGGGTGAAGCATCTACGACGCTCCACCGTACGATCAAGTCTACTTCAATTGTTGAAGGCGAGGAATGGAATCTTTTGTAGGAAGTGAAAGTTTTGACAACTAGATTGCATTGAAACAACCTTCTCAAAACTCAATAGCAAACACAAAGATAACAAATATATTAATTAGTGTTTTGCCTAAAAAATTATGTGTCTGCTAGAAAATTACAAAAATGCATTCGAGTTGTCAACCCAATTGATCAAGCTTCACGAGACACTGTCGAGGTTAGAAGATCAAGGAAAAAGTGAGTTTGAACCTGAGTCTGAATCTAAAGAGTTATCCTCAGAGTCAGACTCAAAAGAGCAAGATCAAATCTACTCCCTCAGAGTCAGACTCAAAAGAGCAAGATCAAATCTACTCCATTACACTAATGGTTGAAGAGGTGGCTGATGGATCTGAACTCGAGTCAGAACAAGAGTTTGAATCTGAATCTGAGATGACAATAATCAAGGGGAAGAATCCTAACAAGGGATTAAAAGGTAACATTGTAAATACAAAATCTAAAAATCATATAATATATTTTAAATACAGTGAAAGAGGGCACTACAAAAGTAAGTATCCTACTTATAAGAGTGGATCCACACAACTGAAAGTAAAGGAGGAATCGATGCCTAGAGTCCGGAAAAGGAAGGATCATATCGAATGCTTCAAGTGCAAAAGAACAGGACATTACAAATTTTAATGCCCAGAAAGAAAATCCAAGGACTTAAGGGGAGCAATTAAGGTAAATCAACTTAAATTTTATGAAAATTTGAATGCTTTAGATTTTTTATGTTTAGATTATATTGAAGAATTAAAAATGCATGAATGTTCTAAATTAATATCATTTAATAAAAATAATTTAATTAATAAAAATTTAACTAATTCAAATGTAACTAAATTTGATAAAATTAACCTAAACCTTAATTATTTGATCAAAATGTATATCCAAATATATTGAATTTAAATTTAGATAATAAAAATTTAAAAATAACTAAAAATAAACAAAATTTAATTAAAAATTTAGAAAATGAAAATAAGGATTTAATAAAAAAAAATTCTTTAAACTTTAAAAACAAAAATTTAGAAAATAAATTTTTAATTAATAAAAATAAAAAATTCTATCTTAAGATTAAATAACAAAAAAAATAAGTTTTCAAAATTTAAAAATTTAAAGTTAAGAAAATTATAAAAGTAAAATAACTTCTTAAAAAATAAAATTGATAAATTAGAAAATATTATTAATAATTTTATCAACTCATAAAATCTAGATCTCGATTACAAATCAAAGCCAAATCTAAAATAAAACTTCAAACTTCATAAACATAATTATAATTATGTACTATTTAATTATGAAACTAATAATAATAATAATAATAATAATAATAATAATAATAATGACTTGTTTGACTTGATTGGTTACATGCTCATCTTGTTGTGATCATGCATATGTTAAATTAAATGTTATTTGTCATATCATTTTATCCTTTTGTTAACGTGTTAATTTATAATGGTTAGTTAAAAAGGTTTAACCAACCCTAATAACATAACATTAGAATAGATTGGGATGATAATACGTCAATGAAACTTTGTCGAATGCATGTATAAGCTGAATCATGTGTATTCTACCTGGTGCACTAGACCTAGTAGATATGGTCAAAGCTATCCCAGTTAAACATGAGCTAGTTAGACCAAAACTTAGTATTAAATTCTTTGAGCAGGATTATTTGGGAAAGTATTTAGAAAGTGGTCCACCATTGATACACAAGAAGATCATATGTCTTTTCACTGACTGAAAACTTATCCTTAGGAAGTTTACTTGATTAATCCAAAATTAAGTTTGAATATGGCATGGGTTAAACAACCTTTCTGATAAATTTTTAATAATTTAAATCAATTAAAATAATATAAAATTTAATCAAACAACCACATTGTTTAATTAAATCAAAAATTGATTAATTAACCAAAAGACTAAACCTTAATTCAAAATCCAATTAAAAGTTAATTAATAATTAATGAATCAATAAATAAGATATTAAAACTAAATTACAATTTAATTAAAATAAATAAAATTTAATTTAAAATTAATAAATAATTCTTTTCAATACCTTAAATAAATTAAACCTAATTTAAATTAAAAATTAAAATTAATTATAACTTAATTAATACTTAAATTAAAATTAAATGAAAACTTAAGTAAAATTAAAAACTTAAAATTAATTAAAACTTAATTAAATTAATAATTAACTTTAAATTTAAACTTAATATACGTAATTAATCCTTAATGAATCTCAACTTGAAATCTTAACTTTAATCAACAAATAAAGTACTTTAACCTTAAACAAAATTAATCTAAAAAACATCCTATATAAATTTACCATTACAATTAAAATTAATTTATAATTAATTCTTAGCTCAATTAATAATCCTTAATTTAAAAATTAATTAATTAACTATAAATTATTCCTTAATTAATTAGTTAATTATCTTTAATAATTAACCCTAAAATTTCTAAACTAAACATAAATTAATAAACAATATTAATTCATAAAATAATAATAATAATAATAATAATAATAATATCATTAATATTAGCTTAATTAATTTTAATTTAAATAATCCAATTTAACCCAAAATTTACTTAAAATAATCCAAGTTCAACTAAAATTCAAACTCAATTCAAATTACAATAAACTCAAAATCAATAAAGTCATCTCACGCAACTATAGAATTACCATATTTGAAAATTTAGAATAGGTGAGATGCTAAGAAAATTAAAATTTAAAATATTTTTTAAAATGTTTTTGAAAATTTATTAATCTATTTTCTTAAAAGTATTTTCAAGATTTTTGATTGATGATTGATTAGGTGAGCTCCGTCCATGACGGCCGGTCATGGCCGGTCCCAAGTCTAGATAAAGGAGAAGGATTGCATTAGGTTGTCAGCTAACGTTAAAACTATGATAAATATTCAATGAATGGATCCATTAAACTACTATGCTAATGCTAGATTGTTCCCTAGAAGGAACGTGTTGTAGGGTCCGACTGTAATGTCTCGGCAAAGACCGCTACATCTCTAGAACTCGGGTGTAGTACTAAATATGCAAGAGTTCGTGTTATATGGTCCGACTGTAACGTCTCAGCAAGAACCCTTACATCTCCATGAGAACTTGGGTGTAGTATTAAATAGGCAAGAGTTCTCACACCATAGGTTGGATAAGAACAAATATAATAGGAAAACTAATAATCTAAAATTTAGAACATGGAACATGGAACATAGGAACTCTCACTAGTAAATCAATGGAGGTAGTAGGTACGATGATTAGGAGAAAAATTAGTATTTTATATGTACAAGAGATAAAATAGGTAGGTGAGAAGGCAAAGATGATAGAGAACTTGGATTTTAAGTTATGGTACACTAAAAAGAGTAAAGCAAGAAATAGAGTGGGTATTATTGTAGATAATTTGTTAAAGGATGGAATTATAGGAGTAGTTAGAAAAGGGAATAGAATTATAGCCCTTAAAGATAATAGTGGCAAAAGAAACTATGAACATAATTAGCATATATGCACCGCAAGTAGGATTAAATGAAGCTATCAAATCAAGGTTTTGGGATGACTTAGATGAAATATTATAAAATATTCCACCAAATGAAATGATTTTAATAAGAGATGATCTAAATGTACATGTCGGAGTGAAAAATAAGGAATATGAGAGGGTACATGGGACTTATGGGTTTGGAACGAGAAATGAGGAAGAGAAAACTACATTAGATTTTGTGATAGCATATAACCTTATATTAGCTAATACGTTTTTTTAATAAAAGAGAAGAACACTTAGTCACATTCAAAAGTAGAAATAATAAATCGTAAATTGACTTTCTTGTGGTTAGGAAGAAGGATAGAAAGATTTTTAAAGATTGCAAAGTTATCCCTGGAGAAAGCTTAACTACTCAATATAGATTAGTAGTGTTGAATATACGCCTTAAACATAGTATCAATAGAAAGAAAATATATATGATTCCTAGAACTAAGTGGTGGAAGTTAAAGGATAGGAAGCAAAATATATTTAAGGAGAAGGTAGAAGTACAAGCATTAGGTGAAATATATGATAACTCTAATACAACATGAGATAAGATGGTATCAAAGTTAAAAATAGTAGCTAAGAGTATACTCAGTGAGTCAAAGGGACGTGCACCACTAAATATAAAATCTTGGTAGTGGAATGAGAAAATACAAGAGAAAGTGAAGGAAAAATGAATAGCTTATAAGGAATTATATATTTGTAAAAAGAGAAAAACTTAAAAAATATACAATAGCTAAGAAAGTAGTGAGTGAAGCAAAGAATGAAACTTTTAAACGATTATATCAAAAATTGAATACAAAAGAAGGGGAAAGAGATATTTATAGAATAGCTAAAATGAGAGAAAGGAAAACAAGACATCTTATCCAAATAAAATATATTAAAGATGAATGTAATAGAGTATTAGTAAATGATGGAGAAATAAAAGAGCGATGGAAGAGATATTTTCATCAACTTTTTAATAAAGGTTCTGTTAGGGTCGATTTGTAGCTAGAGGGGGAGGGGGGATGAATAGCTTGTCACGTTCCTTATCTTGCTTCGTGATGATGATTTGCAGTGGAATAAACTTGAAACAAGACTCATAACGCTAACACAAGGGATTTACTTGGTATTCATCTTAAAAAGAGGTGACTAATCCAAGGATTCGACCCTCACTCACTCATCCACTATGAAAACACTCCTTTATGGTAACTACTGAAGGTGGAGAAACCTTATACAAACTCCCAATACAATAAGAAAGAAAAACAAGCTTATACAATACAAATCTTACAAGATTTACAAAACCCTAGCTTGCTTCTCCTTATGTGGAACGCCTCTTGACCTTGGAAGTGCAACAATACTTTGCTCCAAGAAGCCTCAAGAAACTGGCATGAACCTGTGAGAATCATGAGAGTAAAATAGTGGAGAGATCTACTGAGTCGCTGCGAGGAAGAAGGCTTTAATCCCGACGCTTCCTTCATAACGGTCGCATCCCAATCAATTGACCAATCAATTTGGGAGACTTGAATCGATCGGCTAATTGATTCAGAGCACCTCTGTGCTCTGCCACAGAAACTTGAATCGATTGACTGATCGATTCAGCATTTATCGTGACTCGCACGATTTCCAGCCCCCCAATCGATCAATCGATTGATTGGCGGTACCCAATCGATCAGCTGATTGATTGGGCGGCTCTCTGTGCTCACGACAATTGTTCCCAATCAATCGGTCGATCGATTGGGCCACTGCTTGTCTCAGTACTCTCCCAATTGATCGGATGATCGATTGGGCTTAGGTCAATCGATCAGCTGATTGATTGACCCAAGTATCCGGTCAACCTTGACCTACTTGGGTTTACCATCTTGTGCCAAGTGTCCGGTCCTCCATGACCCACTTGGACTTCCACCAGATGTCCGATCACCCTTGATCTATCTAGATTTCCTTGTGCCAAGTATCCGGTCACTTTTTTGACTTACTTGGACTTCTTCCAGATGTCTGGTCACCCTTGACCTATCAGGATTTTCTCGTGCCTGACTCCACTCACCAGGTCTTTCCATCTACCTAACTTCACTTACTAGGACTTTCCATCTACCTGACTTCACTCACCAGGACTTTCACCTAGCTTCACTCACTAGGGTTTTCACCTGGCTTCACTCACCGGGATTTTCACTTGTCTAACCTCCAGTTAGGACTTTCCCAGTCAAGTATCTAGTCAACCCTTTGACCTACTTGACTCTTCTTCACATCAAACCGATCATTCCTTGACCAGAGGGGAATTGTATCAACAATCTCCCCAATAGGATGATTGCATCTGCAATCTCCATGTATTGTCAAACATCGAAACTCAAACATCAAGACTCAAGCTTGAGCCAACTCAAGCTCAGTCAACCTAGTCAACCTTGACCCAAGGATATTGCACCAACAGGTTCAGGTGACGAACTTAACTTAGGTAATTTAAGTAGGTCAAATGAGCATAAAAATTTTAATTGTTATCATAGAATTCAAACTTCAGAAGTAGAAAAACTTTAAATGAGATACGCAATGGAAAAGTCATTGGAATAGATGATATTCTGATAGAGGTATGGAAGTGCCTAGAGAAACAAGGTATTGAATGACTTACAAAATTATTTAACATTATAAATGTCTGATCAATGGAGGATAAGTACTCTAGTTCTCTTATATAAGAACAAGGGAGACGTACAAAATTGTGCAAACTATAGGGGTATTAAACTAATGAGTCATACTATGAAACTTTGAGAAAAAGTAATAGAAAAAAGATTAAGGAAGAATACCACAGTGACCGAAAATTAATTTAGGTTCATGTCTGGAAGGTCGACAATAGAAGTTATACATCTTCTTAGACAATTAATTGAAAACTATCAGGAGCAAAAAAAAAAGATCTACACATAGTATTCATTGACTTAGAAAAAATTTATGATAGAGTCCCAAGAGAAATTATATGGAGAATTCTAGAACAGAGAGGTGTTAGTGTAACATATATTAAACTAATTAAGGGTATGTACAAGGATGTAATGACCAGAGTAAAGACTTCAGGCAGAGTAACTGAAGTATTTCCAATAAAGATAGGATTACATCAAGGATCAACTCTAAGTCCTTATCTTTTTACACTAATTATGGATGAACTCACTATGCATATTTAAGACACAGAACCGTGGTGCATGTTATTTGCAGATGATATTATTTTGGTAGATGAAACACTTAAAGGAGTAAATGCTAAACTAGACTCTTGGTGGGAAATACTAGAATGGAAAGGTTTTAAGCTTAGTAGACTAAAGACAGAATATATGAAATTTAAGTTTAGCAATAATAGAAGTAATGAGACAATTGTTAAGATAGGAGGGGACGAGTTGCTCAGAATCGAGAGATTTAAATATTTAGGATCATTTTTGCAAAATAATGGAGGGATTGAGAGAGATGTCTTACATAGAATACAAGCAGGATGGTTGAAATAGAGGGGAGCGTCGAGTGTTTTATGTGACCGTAAAGTACCTCTTAAACTTAAAGGTAATTTCTATAAAATCGTAGTTAGATTTGCTATGTTATATGAAGCTAAATGTTGGGCTATGACTCGAGCACATGAGCAGAAGATGAGAGTTACAAAGATGAGGATGTTAAGGTGGATGTGCGGACATACGTGGATGGACAAAATAAGAAATGAGAGCATTAGAGAGAAAATCGGAGTTGCGTCTATTGAGGAAAAACTCCGAGAGACATATTTAAGATGGTACGTGCATGTACTTAGATGACCAATAAATACTCCAGCTAGGCGATGTGAAACTATGATAAATATGTATATCAAATGAGGAAGAAGAAGACCAAAAAAGACTTGGTTAGCAACAATAAAATAAGATAAAATTTATTTAAATATAGATGATGATATAGTAGGAGATAGAGTTCAATGGCATAAAAGGATTCATACAACCAACCCCACCTAGTGGGTTAAGGCTTGGTTGTTGTTGTTGTTGATTGATTGATTGGGTGTATAAGAAAAATTAACGAAATCTACACTAATAGATTCTAAGGTTAACCATGATATCTCAAAACCCTTAGATACATATGTGAGTAACAAAGATATTTAAGGAGTCTCTGGTTAAGGAGGAGAGACTCTATTGAAAGACATATTTTGAATAGAGGTTTAAAATAAAATATTTTTAAAAAATTATTTTTAATCTATCTTCAAAAAAAAAGGGGTTTGAAAATTTTTGACTTCAAATATTCACTTTTAAAAACATATTTTCAACGTTCTTTTAAAATAATTTTCAACAACATACTTTAGAAAACATTGTGAAAAATTATATTTTCAAAAATATTTTGAAACTTCCCGTGAAAAATTATGTTTGATACTTGCCAAATATTTTTGAAAATATCTTTTACAAAATTCCTTGAAAATTTTTGAAAGCATTAATTCTTCTATATCTTGATTTTGCAAAAATATTTTAAGTCTTGAGAATTTTTAAAAAAATATCTTAAATATATTTTTACAAGAAAGCTTGAAAATATTTTTGAAATGGGTCTTTCAAAATGATTTTTTTTCAAAATATGAAAACTCAATATTGTCTTTCAAGAGGGAGATATCACATCATTGTTGGTGTAAAACTTAGGGAATACCTTAGAAATCAAAGACATTTATGAAGGGTTCTTTTTGATGATGACAAAAGGGGGAGAAGAAGGGTTTAAGTTAGAGACATAAATCTTTTGAATAGATAAGTAATTAGTTTAACTTAAACATATTTGTCAAATATAAGAAAGGAGGAGATTGTTAGTGTAATCGACTTCTAAGATTTTATGTTTGACAAATATGTTTAATGGAGCTTGATCAAGAAAAATCCTAGTCATGGCTAGGGAAGGGCAAGAAGTCAACTGAGTGGTTGGTCCTAACTATAGTTAGACAAGGGAAGTCCTAATTGTGGCTAGGTAAGGGAAGTCTTAACAGATCGTGAAAGCCAGGTAGAAGGATTTGGTAGATCTGGAGGACCCGATATCAAATCCCTGGTAGACCAAACCGATGTTGAGTCTTGGTGAGTGAATCCAGGTGGAGAAAACCCTAGAGGGAGGTAACTCTAGGTTCTGGCGAGTGAAGCTAGATGGAGAAAATCCTAGGGGGAGGTAACCTTAGGTAATGAGAAGTCTTAGAGGAGTAAACTGTAAGCAAAGTTGATCGGATGGTTTCCTGGTTGACCGCGCACGGTCGATCGGACCAGCGGATGTTCATAAATCTAAGTTTAGTTACCATAGTATTTTTGTATTACTATTATTATTGTTGGCTAATTTAGTATTGTAGAAAAAGTCTTAGTAGTTCAGGCGATCAGACACTAAACAGAGAAAGTCCAAACAGGTCTGGAGGGCTAATGTTTAGCAGATAGGTTGAGATAAGTAATTGGAGAGGTACGATGGCGAGGCTATATTTTGGAAAGGAATAACTTTAGGTCGCTGATCCAACTGAAGAAACTAGGAAGGTTTCCAAGTTGAGATCAAGATAGGTTTATTGTTAATTACTAGTCATGCATATTACTACTCATGCAAATTACTACTCATGCATATTACTACTCATGCATCATATATTACTGTGTTAACTTTATTTTGTAGGAGTTTTGTTTAACTCTGTTTTATAGGAACTGATATGATTAGTCGACTAAACCTATGGATCGGTTGACCGAACCAAGATGATGTGGCAGATATGAGATCACACAGAAGTAAACATGGAAGTCATGCTGATTGATTGACCAAACTCAGGGATCGGTCGATCGATCAACTAATGCTCATAAATGTGCAAACATTGGATCTCAGTGAAGAAGAAAAGCAAGAGGCTCAGTCGATCGAATGACTTTTCAATCGACCGAATGAGACTTATATAAGGGGTGTTTGAGGTCCAAGCCAAGCAAACATTTTCATCCGTTCTAAGCCAGCTCTCTATTTGTGCTTCTGATATTCTACGCATTATCTTCACGTGCAAGCTGCTACATTGAGGATTACCGACAAGCTTCACTTCTTACTTTTAGTCAGTATATTTTATTAGCTTGCATTGCTTTAATTTAAAGAAGATAGTAGTGTGTTACTATCTTCTAGTTGTATTGTACGAATTTCTTCTTTCCAAAGATTTCAGGAGGAAGAATTACAGTGAATTTCCCAACGGTGCGATCAAGGATCATAGTGTTGGTGCAACCTTATGTCAAGGTTGACCTGGGTGACCCGACTCGAGTTGACCAGACTCGAGGTATATTTTGATATTTGACAAGAATGGAGAAGTTATATTTTGATGTTTGACAAGAATAGGAACTTGGGGGATTGTGGGTGCGACCTTTGGTCAAGGTTGACCTGGTTGACCTGACTTGAGTTAACCTGATTCAGGAAAAGTCCAAGTATGGAGACTTGGCACGGAAAGGTCCAAGCAGGGAGCTTGGCACGGGAAAAGTCCAAGTATGGAGACTTGGCACGGAAAAGTCCAAGCAGGGAGCTTGGCATGGGAAAAGTCCAAGCAGGGAGCTGGGCACGGGGAAAAGTCCAAGTATGGAAGTTTGGCATGGGAGGTCAGAGAGGGCTCGGTAGCTCGTTCTCCGGACTAGGTCAGAGAGGGCTCGGTAGCTCGTTCTCTGGATCGGACGTGGGAGTCAGAGAGGGCTCGGTAGCTCGTTCTCCGGACTAGGTCAGAGAGGGCTCAGTAGCTCGTTCTCTGGACCGGACGAAGTTGGAGAGGGCTCGGTAGCTCGTTCTCTGGACTAGGTCAAAGAGGGCTCGGTAGCTCGTTTTCTGGACCAGACGTGGAAGTCGGAGAGGGCTCGGTAGCTCGTTATCCATACTAGGTCAGAGAGGGCTCGGTAGCTCGTTCTCAGGACCGGACGTGGAAGTCGGAGAGGGCTCGGTGGTCCTGCTCGGACTGGGTCGGAGAGGGCTCTGTAGCTCGTTCTCTAGATCGGAAGGCTTTAGGTTTAAGGTGGAAATTGATCGGTCTGCGACCGATCCGGATACTATGGTATCCGGATCGGCCTCATCGACCGATCCAGGATACACCGATTCTCACTGGATCATCCGATCGGTCCGTGACCGATCAATAACCAAACAGATTGGGAGAAGGAATAGGAGGGATCGGTGCGGACCGATCCATTTATAGCCCGATCGGTCCGCACCGATCGGGTTTCACAACCAACTCTCGTGAGAGTTGGGATCGGTCTGGGACCGATCATTTAGGGCCCGATCGGTCCACAACCGATCAGATTTCGACCGATCGGCCATAGCCCGATCCGTGCCTAGCCGTTGAGTCACAACAGCTAGATTTCTGTGTCTTCTTTGTCTTCTTCGCAGGTTCAGGTTATAAATCGAGGTTGAAGGCAGGGAAGGTGATTTCTTCTTTCTTCTGCGATCTGAGCTTTGTTGAGCTCTCCACTGCTGAAGCTTCGTGTGAGCTTCCCTCGGCTGGACTCCAACTGATCAGTTGCTGCTGTTGTTGGCATCCGTGAAGTGGTTGCTTCATCACCAGTCGACGAGAAGGCAAGCAAACTAGTGTTTTTACATTCGTATTGTTCTTGGCTTCTTGCTGTATTTCTTGTACTCTGATCTTGCTGTTGCAAGAGAAATTGTGGCGAGGTTTCTCCACCCAGAAGGAGTTTTCATTAGCCGATTTTCCGGGGTCTCATCCACCGACGGATTGATAGGATTCGTCCACCTTACGGACACGCCGAGGAGTAGGAGTATCATCTCCGAACCTCGTTATATCGTCGCGTTTGAGGTTTGATATTCTCCCGTTTCGTTTCTATCTTTTATTTCCGCCGCGCTAACTCAAATTGTAGGAAGAAACAAGAATTTGGGGTCGGCTATTCACACCCCCCCTCTCTAGCCGCGTCCGAAGGTCCTAACACATGGGTCTTGGAGTAGGAGTCGACATAGGCTCCCAATCAAGTAACCAACTGAGTCATCTGTATTGCTTTTGCTTTTATATTCCGCTGCTGCTTCGATATTTGTTTTATGAATTGATACGAAAAGAAAAGTTTTAATGAACGATATTCACCCCCCCCCCCTCTATCACTTCATTTCGATCCATGAGTTGGGGTCGAGCTCGAGATCTTAAACGAGCACTTCTTGGGAGACAACCTAAGGGTTCTTTTTATTTTCATTTTGTTAGTATTTTGTTTCTTATTGAACTTAATGAAATTTTCTCTTTTTGTAGGTAAATTGATCTCCATGAGGCGACAATAATGTTCACATGGGCGTGGAGGGATCATGGGAAAATAAATGGAGAAATCAAGGGGATAATATAGTTTTTCATGCCCCGACCGTGTCTACTTAGACACGGTCATGCCTTCCTTCCCGAGTGCAATAATGATTGGACCGTGTCATTTGACATGACAATGTCTATTTGGTAGGAAGAGCTTCTGTTTGACATAGCTAAACCATGCTCTAACTGTGTCAAATAACACGACCATGTGTGAAAATTTTATTCTGATCGTGTCCTTTGATACGATCGTGTTCCCTTGAACTACGTAGTATAATCTTTGGACAAAGTGACCATTGTTGGTGTAGTTGGCACCAATGGTCAAACCTAAGTTTTGATGAATGACAAGTGGATTAAAGTTGGATGTGTTGTGATCTAACCTTTCAATGAAGTGTGCAAGATTTGACTTTTTTGACATCAAGCTAAAATCCAGCTAGGTTTGGAGGACTTGATAGCTGGTGTAGAAGTCTAGATAGGTCAAGGAGTGACCCGATATCTGGCAAATAGTCCGACTGAGTCCGCGGGGCCTAACAGCTAGCCGAAATCCAATGGGTCTACTGACTTAACAACTGGCGAGAAGACCTAGTGAACTGTAAGCGATTCTGCATGGTAAGTAAGGTAAGTCACTGGAAGAGAGAGTTCCAGTGAGGACAAGTCCCAATTAAGGACTTTAGGTGCAAATCCAATTTAGGCCTATTTTAGAAATCTAATTGAGATCATGACTAGATCCTGGTCTCGGAAAGACAGAGTCTAATTAATACTACTATTTTATAAATTATGCTAACTTTGTTTTGCAAATTAGATATTTCTCTATTAACCTAACATATTTTATAGGAGCAAAAATAGACAAAAAGTTTAGGGTGAATAGTACTCGAGGCACCTCTTGTACTTGTGAAGGCGCCTTGGAGGCTTGGTCGAAGGCCTTGCACAGAAGGGCATGGAGGCGCCTTCCATGCGAAGGAAGGCACCTTGAAGCTAGATGCTGAAGGCGCCTCGGAGAGCTTTGAAGGCGCCTTTGGTCAAATAACGCAGAAGACCTCGGCGATGATAAGAAGCAAATTTCTCGAGATAAAATTTTGAGAGTTGAAAGCACTTCCAGTGGTGATGGAGGCGCCTCCAATGCTCAATAAAAGAGTGCCTCGACTAGAGCTTTTTTCACAACTCTTCTACAAGCTTCTACGCAATCATTCAATGCTTCAACTGCTCCGACTTAATGTTGTTGTTCTGCTACGATACTACTATGTTTGACTACTACTGAGGAGTCATCCAACACCAAGCTCGATCTGATCATCTTCAAAAGTTTTAGGTAACAAAATTTTATTTTTGTACTTAATTACTATATAAAGAAAAGTATAGCTTCTTATACTTATCCTCATCTTTTTTATTATACTCGATTCCCTCTTTCGATGGTTTCAGAAGAGGATTATAGTGGATTGCCCATTAATTCAGTCTGAGGGATCATGAGTCTTAGAGTAGGAGTCGTTAAAGGCTCCAAACCAAGTAACTCGTTGAGTTATTATGTTCTTGCTTTTTCGGTTTTTATTTTATTTCTGCTTCATACTCATTTTTGTAAAACTATAAAAATTGAGTTTTTAAAAATCACATGATTCACCCCTCCTCTCGTGTGTATAACAATCCAACAACCATAACTTGGTTGTGCCATTTGACACGGCATGTGAGGTATCCTTGTTCTGGCTGTTCATAACACACGGTCGTGCCTCTGGTTGAGCTCCGCAAACTCCATCCTCCATACCGAGCGTAATCAAGCACCGGTCATATCGTTTGACATGACCGTGTAAATTCCCCACTAATAAATCTGATCTTAGTCCTGAGCCATCCATATCTAAGTGCATGGTCATGCCCTACACAATGGCTAAAGCAATAATTTGGTTGTGTCTTAAGACACAGCTATGTGGCAACAATCTAACTCTCTAATTAAATTAGGGCACGGGCATGTCTCCTCTCACACGGTCGTGCCACATCACCACACACCACACTTATTCTTCTTCTTCTTCTTCTTCTTCTTCTTCTTCCTCTTTCCTCAAACCCTTGAAAGATCCTTCTGTCCTCTCCTTAGACTTGGTTTTTTCCTTCAAGATTATGGGAGGCTCATTATCAACAAACAAAGACAAAGGAAAATTGGACTTCTCAAGAGAACCAAATGCGTGCTTCAAAAGTATATCTAGCAACTTTGGAATCATTTTTAAAAATGATGATAAAAATTATAGGTTTAATTGTTTGATTAAACATTCTATTATACCTACCAAATTCTTTAATGTGAACACCTTGGATGTTTTGGGTTTCAAAGATGATATTAGATGTCTTCTTGAGAGAATTGGATGGAAAGGTCTTTTGTGCATGAACTATCAAACATCTCTTAGGTTGGTTTTAGAGATTTTTAAGTTCCATTAATTTCAAAGATATTTATGGGGATGGGGTGGTCGCATTTCGATTACTTAATGATGATTACCCATGGATTCTTGGTGATTTTAATATATATTTCAATTTTCCAAATGAAGAACAAGAGTTATACTTCTTTCTTTTCACTTTAACGCTATATGTTCTGCAATTAGCAGTAAATCTTGGTTCAATACTTCCTCCAAAGCTACTAACATTATTAACCCAATCCTTCATTACATTCATTTAGCTATGAGGAATATGATATTTGGGCATTGTGATGGATCGGTGTGAGAAATTAAATTATACTTTTTATGGGCTATGTTGGAGGGTATTCCGATTAACTCAGGATTTTATTTTTTGAAACACCTTGTGAAGTTAGGAAAATATCCTTTTACTAATCCTATTATTTTGGGAGGATTAATTACCTGAGTTGCTATGGTGTTGGGTTGTGACTTAGAGGAATTAAAAATGGTAGATACACTCTTGAAATTGATATTGATATATGCTTAGCTTTGCGCATGATACGACGAGATGGGTATGGCTACAATCTTCTTTTGAAACATAATTTCCCTCTACAATTTCCTAACCCTGATTTGACTACTATTCGAATCAAGGAAAATTGGTTATTATCTACAGCCAAGAATAATCTTATCCCTCTTTCCATAGCATCCTTTAGGGATATTCTTTCATGTAACCATGATCTCACTAGATTTAACTTTCATGAGTTGTGGCCTATCTTAAATGATCTCCATCATGATCATGCTTTACATAATGAATTGTTAGAAAAACATAAAGTAATGTTAGAAGAACAATTCCAATATTTGCGTGACTATTTTGAGAGCAAGAAAGAGTTGTTTAAGGCTATAATTGAAATTATGGATGATCTAAGGTGTGAGTGGGGGATAAGGCAAGAATTTAGAGCATTCATGAGATAAACACATATTGAAATGAACATCATATATCAATATCATGGGTTTGATGAAGGTAGAAGGGATTATTATCCAATGGGAACTACATTTCAAGGCCTCCGTGATTTTCCTCCTCCACTACCATATTGATTTCATCAAGACAATGAAATATTCAAGTCTAGGGGGGTTGTTCATATGTACATATCCTCTTTGCTTTAGTTTCTTTTTGGGTCATGTTGTTTGCTTTGTTTCAGTTTATTTTGTGAGTTTAGACTTAGTATTTACTTGTCATTTGGTGGCATTTTGAGTACATCAATCTCACTTTACTGTTGACTTATCTAATAGTAAAAATCTCTAGCATGTTCATGATCTAGACTATGTTATGATGTTTTGTTAATACAAGTATATTTAGTGAGCTATTTTTCTCTATCTCTAGTAGCATGAAATGATCATTGCTCTATATTAAGAAAGATTTAAAGAATGGTCTAACTTAAGGATCTCACCTTACTTTGTCTAAGATTAGATAGTTGAAAACTCTGAAAATAGTCATGATTCATAGAACTTGTAAGTACTTTTATACCATGGTGATATCCTAAACTATATCTAGGTTACTGGATGAGGTTCAAATCATGTAAGCTTGCTTGAAAATTTGAAATATATCTACATTTGCATCCATTTGCATTTGTAAGTACTATGTTTAAAGCACTAAAAAAAAGAGTTTAATTGAATAAGGGATATAAAAAATAGTTTCGTAAGTGGAACCTAGCAATTTACTTCTTTGAGACCGAGTTAGGTTATTGGAAAAATAAATGTTAAGTTTCCCTTAATATCGAGCATGGTTTAAGACTTAGGATAATTGGAAGGGATGAACCAAACATGTGGCAGGTAAGTGCCTATCACTGGGAAAATAAGGAACACAGTTATATAACGACTTGACTAGACTTAGGGAATGATGCTTGAAAAACTTTAGGCTATTTATTACACTGTGCAAGAGAACTTAAACTTAAACAACATACTTGAGTTACTCTACAATCATGCTCATAAATCAAACTAGTTGATAGAGTTAGATAGTTTCACTAGGTATTACGAGGCACTATATGAGCACACGAGTCTAGATTGTAGAGTTTTGCTTGAGGACAAACAAAGGTTTAAGTCTAGGCTTGTGATGTGTGTAGTTTGTATATATTTTTGTCCTTGTTTTAACACACATCTACTTATATTTTTTGATTATATTATATATTGTTACACCCTATTTTAACATTATTTTAGCATTATTTCTCTATTTGTCAGAGAATTGCTCTTTTGTAATTTTCTAATTGGCAGGTTGCGATTTGAGAAGAAATGGAGACAAAACACACCTTGGAACAATATCAAGAAGAAACCATGACATTGTCGTGCCCCTTGGCACAACCGTGTCTCTAATATCCTGAGTTGTGTGCCTTCCAGAGCCCAAAAGGGCATGGTCATGTGGATCTACACGGTCATGCCTCCCATGCTGTAAAATAGACAAGACATGGGCATGCCTCAAGACACGATCGTTTCTTTCTAGAGACCTAGGAGAGGCCACTATAGAAGCTACTAGGGAGGTGGTCGTGTGAATCTACACGGTCATGCCTCCTTTGGTATGGACTTCAAGATACGGTCATGTTCAAGAGACACTGTCGTGCTCCCTCAAATCTAAGTTCTCAATATCCGGTTGTGCCAAGTTGGCATGATCGTGACACGACCCGTATCTCACTAGGTCATGTCTTTCTTTCAAAGCACCTTATTTAAAAGGTAATTAAGTGTTAATATAGCTTCTCCCCACATAAACTCTGGCAAACTAGAGCTCAATAGAAGAGTATTCATCATCTCCTTTAAAGTTTGATTCTTTTGCTCAACAAGTACTCCATTTTGCTAAATAGTATAAAGAGCTATTGTGTCATATCTAATTTCATGTTCAACACACAATTCAGTGAACGGTGAAACATATTCACCACCTTGGTCACTTTGAACCACATTAATCTTTTGAACCCCGTGGTAGTTTTGATGTGATCAACCAAGTTGGTTAGGTCCTGCGTTTTGTCTGATCCCTGTGTCTGAGTGTGCAGGAACTTAGGAGCACAGGAAGTCGAGCGGAAGACGCAGCTGGTGAGAAGGACGGCACGGGAAGGGAGCCGACGGGCTCGGTGCGTCCGAAGGACGGGAGAGCTGCGGAAGAGTACACCCGGTGGGTGAGAAGAACGTGCGCGACGTTTGAGGGACGTAAAGCCGGGGAGGAAGCCTGCTCGAGGAGAAGGCCGGGAATTGGGTTCGGGTGAGCCCTATTCCGGTAGGCCGCAATCACCCAAGGAGCCGAACCGGAAAAAGTCAACTGGAAGTTGACTTGTCAATGGTTCAGTCGACCGAACCCCTTGATCGGTCGACCGAACCCTTCTGTATCCGAAGCCAGCTGTTGGTGACACGTCAAGCAGCCAACCGTTGGGGAGCTGATCAGTCGACCGAACCTTCTGATCGGTCCACCGAACCGAAGTCTATCCAGAGACCAAGTCGAGCAATCTGATCGGGCCAACTCAGCAGAAGACCGTTGGCAGATCGGTCGACCGAACCCAAGCTCGATCCATAGAGACTGCACCTGGATGCGAAGCTAGGCAGGTATAGCAGGTTCGGTCGACCAAACCTGGGGATCGGTCGACCGATCCCTCTCGAGTCAAACTTGATCCCGAAGGATCAGGTGAACTGATAAGCTCGAGAACCCCTATATAAAGAGGGTCTCGGGTAGCTCTTAGAAATCGAAAATAGTGAACGAATACGAACGATTTCGAAATACAACTCCTGTACTCTCATTTCCTAAGCAACAGTTCTGTGCTCTTCAAGTGTAAAAGGCTACTCCGCCTTCAGAGAAGGAGACTTCTTTTAGTGCACTCTCTTACTGTCTTGAATTAACAACCTTCTTGGTTGTAACCAAGTAAATAGCTAAGTCTTATATTTCTATTTATTTTAGTTCTGTTGAATTTCATAACTGTTGCTTTATTATTTAAGTTGAAAGCCTTAAGGAGGGTTTAGTTTTTATTGCAGGCAATTCACCCCCCCCCCCCTCTTGCCGGTCTCCGCTGCTCCAAAAGTGGTATCAGAGCCCAACAGCCTCAGAGGGACTAACCGCCATCTGAAGCACAAAGATCAGAATAATGGCCGGCACAAACATCCATCCCCCGAAGTTCGACGGAGATTTCGCTACATGGAAGCGAAAAATGGAGGTATTCTTTAAAACAGATTTTGATATTTTAATTACTATGAAATATGGTTTTGCAGCTCCTAAAGACAAAGAAGAAAACACGTGGAGCAAGAAGGAGCAAGCCGACTTCGTTGCCAACGGAAAAGCGGAATTCCACCTCCTCAGTGTTCTGCCACCTCAGGAG
Organism: Zingiber officinale; assembly: GCF_018446385.1. Lineage (NCBI taxonomy): Eukaryota > Viridiplantae > Streptophyta > Magnoliopsida > Zingiberales > Zingiberaceae > Zingiber > Zingiber officinale. The sequence goes on along the minus strand of NC_056002.1, from coordinate 24,012,388 downwards.
GTAAGCCGGATCGGAAGTTACGACTCCGCGAAAGATCTCTGGGAGAAATTCATGGAGCTTCACGAGGGTACATCTGAAGCGAAGCTAGCAGGCGCGACATCCTCCGGAACCAGTTGACGAACCTCCGGATGAACCAAGGCGAGAAGGTAGCGCAGCTCCAAGCAAGGATCAAAGAACTGATCACGCAACTAACCAACCTTGGAGAAGAAGTAATGAACCGGGATTCCATCTGATACGCGCTCAACGCCTTCCCGAGGACTCCAGAATGGGCATCCTTAGTAGATGCGTACTACATCTCTAAGGATCTTGAGGTAAGTAGTTTAGAAAATTTGTTTTCAACTTTCGAACTTCACAAATCTCGAATTACAGAAAATCAAGTAGAAAAGTCGAACCTCAACATTGCCCTACTAGCTGAAAAGGACGATCCCGACTCCGAAGCGACGATTGACGAAAACGAAGCTGCGTTAATGGTAAAACGATTTAACAAGTTTTTTAAATCTAACCAATTTAGATCACAGTCAAGTAAACATCGTCAAAAGAGAAGGACAGCTCGTTGCTACAATTGCAACGAAGAAGGGCACATCAAGGAGGACTGCCCAAAATTGAAGTGCAAACAAAAGGAGAAGACAAAGACCAATTACAAGAAACCAAATTCCTCCAAGCACAAAAATTTGAAGGCGACATGGGACGACTCTTCATCCTCCGAGTCAGAAGTCGAAGAATTCTCGGGACTAACATTGGTGGCCAACCACCTCTTTGAAGATAACTCAGACTCAGAGATGAGCATTGATCAAGGGGGAGAGACAGAAGAGGAAAGCTGCGATCAAGGGGGAGCTACCGACAAACAGGTAAGTAAGGTACGTGCCCTAAACCCTAAACAGTCTTTTGAGTTTATTAAAACTTTGTCTAAAGATCTATTCAAATCAGAAAAAGAAATTGCCAATTTAAAAATAGGTTTGGAAATTTTAAATTTGGAAAATGAGATTTTGCAATTAGAAAATACAAAATTTAAAAATGAAATTGAAAAATTGAAAAGTGATGCATGCTTAAAGAAATTTCCAAATTAAAAAATTAGGATTTATGGAAAATTAAATTGGTACATTACAAACCATTAGGGTCAACTTAGAAAAGTACCAAGAAACTATATACCCCCTAAGTATCTGACTAACCCAGTAGGAAGGAACCTCTATTGGGTTCCAAAATCCGTACTTAATTAATCCTTTAAAATTAAAGGCTTCAAAAGAGAAAATTAAACATTGATTTTCCTAATGTGGCTTTGACTAGAAAGTGGTTGTTGCTCCAATAACCAAGAAGTCCTAGTGTCTCGCCACTACCTGGAAGTCAAATTTAGAAATGAATTGTTTAATTAACGTTTTGATAAAAGCATTGAAAATAAAATTGAATAGTGCTTAGAAAAAGTATTTGAGACTTAGAAATTTGTTTAGAACTTTTTTTTAGAAAATTTTTAGTTGCATTTTGAAAAACATTTTGACACTTAGAAAATGTTTAACACTGAAATTTTTTTTTCTTGGATGTTGAACACTTAGGAAATTTTTCATTGAAAATCTTTTTGTCCCCGTTTTTTGCTGTGATCAAAGGGGGAGAATAAAAGATAAGTTCAGTTGGGGGGAATTTAAAATTTTTTTTATATAAGAATTTTTAAAAAAAAATTATACATTTTAATGTTGCAATTTAGTTCAAAATTGCAAATTTATGCCTGAATTGTTAGTTTAGTAATTTTCTTTAAATTACTATTTGTTTGGTTTACCCCTAACTTGAACTTGGTTGATGCACATCAAAAAGGGGGAGATTGTTGAACCCCATGGTAGTTTTGATGTGATCAACCAAGTTGGTTAGGTCCTGCGTTTTGTCTGATCCCTGTGTCTGAGTGTGCAGGAACTTAGGAGCACAGGAAGTCGAGCGGAAGACGCAGCTAGCGAGAAGGACGGCACGGGAAGGGAGCCGACGGGCTCGGTGCGTCCGAAGGACAGGAGAGCTGCGGAAGAGTACACCCGGTGGGCGAGAAGAACGTGCGCGACGTTCGAGGGACGTAAAGCCGGGGAGGAAGCCTGCTCGAGGAGAAGGCCGGGAATTGGGTTCGAGTGAGCCCTATTCCGGTAGGCCGTAATCACCCAAGGAGCCGAACCGGAAAAAGTCAACTGGAAGTTGACTTGTCAATGGTTCGGTCGACCGAACCCCTTGATCGGTCGACCGAACCCTTCTGTATCTGAAGCCAGCTGTTGGTGACACGTCAGAAGCCACGTCAAGCAGCCAACCGTTGGGGAGCTGATCGGTCGACCGAATCTTTTGATCGGTCGACCGAACCGAAGTCTATCTAGAGACCAAGTCGAGCAATCTGATCGAGCCAACTCAGCAAAAGACTGTTGGTAGATCGGTCGACCGAACAAAATGATCGGTCGACCGAACCCAAGCTCGATCCACAGAGACTGCACCTGGACGCGAAGCTAGGCAGGTACAGCAGGTTCGGTCGACCGAACCTGGGGATCGGTCGACCGATCCCTCTCGAGTCAAACTTGATCCCGAAGGATCAGGTGAACTGATAAGCTCGAGAACCCCTATATAAAGAGGGTCTCGGGTAGCTCTTAGAAATCGAAAATAGTGAACGAATACGAACGATTTCGAAATACAACTCCTGTACTCTCATTTCCTAAGCAACAGTTCTGTGCTCTTCAAGTGTAAAAGGCTACTTCGCCTTCAGAGAAGGAGACTTCTTTTAGTGCACTCTCTTACTGTCTTGGATTAACAACCTTCTTGGTTGTAACCAAATAAATAGCTTAGTCTTATATTTCTGTTTATTTTAGTTCTGTTGAATTTCATAACTGTTGCTTTATTATTTAAGTTGAAAGTCTTTTAGTTCTGTTGTAACCAAATAAATAACATAATCTTCTTATTAAGTTGATTTTCAACCTCATTATTATAGAGAACAAATTTCTCTATAAATTCATCCTTACTTTTAAGAAAATACATATAATTGTACTTTGTATTACCATCTACAAAAATTAAGTATTTATTCTCACCAAGGGTCAGTGTACCTTTGAGGTCACACACGTTGATATGAATTAAGCTGAGTGGTTCACTGCTTCTTTCAACATGTTGAAAGAATAACCTTGTCATTTACATTTCAACACAAATTTTACATTTGTGTTTTGGGTCAAGGTGGAATGTTGGAATGCTTTGCATGTTAATTAATTTATGCAACACATCGTAGTTAACATGTCCTAATCTTCTATGCCACAAATATGAAGACTCAAACATATAAATGGAAGAGTTTGTTATTTTATTAACCTTAGGCGTAATCATCATTACACTGAGCTTAAACAACCCATCGGTTACATACCCCTTTCCTAAAAACATTCTATTCTTGGACAAAATAACTCTATCCAACTCAAAAATAATGTGAAAGTCATGCATGCTCAGAAGTGATCTGAACACTAGATTCTTCTGAGTCTTCAGAACATACATCACATTATTGAGAGTCAACTCCTTGCCCGAAATCAGCTTCAACATCAACTTTCCTTAGCTCATGATGTCTGAGGTTCCTAAGTTCCCTATGAACAATTTATCTCTATCTTTGATTTCTTCAAAGTTGTGAAGCAGCTTGTTTTTGCAAAAGATATGTCTAGTGGCTGCTATATCGATCCACCATTGCCACTTATTTGAATCCACCAGGTTCAGTTCAGAGACCACGGTGCAAAAGTTGTTAATTTCTGGTCCCTCGTTCAAGTTGGCCTCTTGCTTCTTCTTTGATTTTTTTATACTTTGAAGATTTGTGACTAATTCGGCTACAATGAAGTACTTCCCAGAGAATTTCTTGCTTATACCTCCTTTGGGTCCCATCTTGGAAGTCTTGGGGGTTTTCCATTTCAAGTTTTAACCGTGCTCAGCCATGTTGGCTTTCACAGTAGCCTGAGAGAACAGTTTTCTCTCTGAACTCTTATTATCTTTTTCAATTCAAAGTCTAACAATGAGTTCTTCCACATTTATCTCCTTCTGTTTGTGCTTTAGGTAGTTATTAAAGTCTTTCCAGCTAGGAGGCAACTTCTCAATAATAGCAGCCACGTGGAAGGCTTCACTCAAAACCATACCTTCCGAATAGAACTCATGTAAGATCACCTGAAGTTCCTAGACTTGGTTGATTACCATCTTGAAGTCAACAATCTTGTAGTCTAGGAATTAACCCATATTAATGAATTTCTTGGCCCCTGTATCCTCCGTCTTGTACTTCTTGTCTAAGGACTCCCACAGCTCCTTAGCCATTCTCTTCATGCTATACATAACATACAATGAGTCGGCAAGAAAGGTGAGGATGTAATTTTAGCAAAGGAACTCAGAATGAGTCCATGCCTCCACTGTACTTATGTATGAATATTAGCATCCTAAGCATGCTTGGGAGGGTCCTCGTTCAAGAATTGGGCTAAATTGAGCGTGATCAAGTAGAAGAATATCTTCTGCTGCCACCTCTTGAAGTTCAACCCAACGAACTTTTGTAGCCTTTTCCTGTGGTTGATTGGAGCATTCCCAATCGGGGTGGAGGGGGACCTTCACGTGATGACTCTGTTGCACCTCAATACTTTATGTGGTCATCTCAATAGAATAGAATTTGTTCTAAGATTGTTAAAAAATTTGTTGCCAGATATTTTTGGGGGAAAAATACTAAATTTACAAACTAAATTCAGACTTATCTATGAGAGTGGATTAAGCAGATAATCTCATACTGCCAAGCAAGGAAGGAGATGCTTGGGATGACTAAACTGCCTGAAAGACTAGGTTTTCTTGTATGACTGACTGTTAAGTCCGAGTGCAGAGTCTGAGTCAGCCGAGTCTGACTGCTGAGTCCTAGTGTAGAGTTTGAGTCAACTGAGTTTGGCTGCTGAGTCCGAGTGCCGAGTTTGACTACTGAGTCTGAATGTCGAGTCTGACTCTGGGTGTTGACTATCGAGTCTAACTCCGGGTGTTGACTGTCGAGTCAAACGAGTGTTAGATCCGAGTGATGACCGCTGAGTCACTAACTGCCGAGTGCTGAGTTGGCAATTGTCGAGTGCCAAGTCACCGACTGTCGAGTCACTGACTGTCAAGGGTTGAGTTGCCGACTACCAAGGGAAGAGTGTCGAATCGTCAACTGCCGAGTCGCTGACTGTCGAGTGCTGAGTTACCGACCACCGAGTTGCCAACTGCCAAGTGCTGAGTTACCGATTGCCAACTGTCAATTCATTGACTGTCGAGTGCTGAGTGCTGAGTGCCAAGTTGCCGACTATCAAGTGCTGAAAAGAAGATGCTAAAGCCTGCTTTAAAGCAGTTTCCTTAAAATAGATTCATCCTCCTCCGGCTATGATTTAAGGTTATGATGGTCGCTCATTTTTCAAGATGCAACGACAGAACCACATATACAAACAAGCACTGGTTGTTTGTGGTGAACTGAGAAAGTACTCATTGTTATCACATGCAAACCATTGAATAAAAAATACATGGCAGAGAGAAGATTTGGCGAACGAAGGTGGAGGAAAATCTTTGCTCTATTATATGTGTGTCTTTCTCTTGATCGCAACCTCTTTATATAGGAGCTTAGACCCTTGCAGTATTTTTCGATATATCCTAGTGCCTGATAGAAAAATTTTATGGGGTCAGGCCAGTCACCCCCAGGGCTAATCAATGAGACTAATTAGGGTTATCTATTAAACCCTTGCAGTATTCAATAGCAAAATTAATGGCATTTATTGGCCATTAATTCGTCTAGCTCAAACAGCTACAGATTCTTCATTAATCATCGATTAATGCAGCTATTACATTTGAGCAAAAAATATTTAATGGTAAAATGTTGGTTTATTCACTTGGGTAAATTTTTTCCCAATTGATCTGGTATTCAACGCATGTAGATCGTGCTCAACACGAGTCAACTTAGTTCAATGCAATTCGAACCCTACATTTGCACCCACTATACACTCACACATAAGAGAGAGTCTCTGCCCATGCATTTATTTATATCATCAATGTATATACAACAATATAAACCAATAATAGTATGATCTAGTGACTGGCACATGAGGTATTGTCAACTTGAGATCTAGAGTTTGAATCTATGTATAGCCACGGTAAATACCTCCCTCATGTATCAATCACTATTCCAAAGGTTAGTAGTCACTTATGATTTACCTCTTTGTGCAACTTGACGTCATTTGATGGATCACGAAATTTTCGATATGGATAGAGGGATCATAATTTGATGATAATTTTCTCTAAATTTAACTAAGGATTTGATATCTGATTGGATATGAAGGAACTATTAATGTTTGATATCCAACTTCAATATATGTTAAAGAAATTTTTTCCTTAAAATTTACTGATTATTTTTGTTAATGATAAAATAGGCTATATAAATATTTAATATATTTTTAAAATTATATTTTTTAATATGATTTTAATTCTAATATACTTTTATTAGTATATAAGATAACGAATGTTTTAATGGATATAAGAATGTGGATGGATATATGATCCCGTAATGATGTGATATTATTTATTTTGGACCTAAATATTTATGAATTTATTTTTGAACTTTATATCTCTTACCAGTGAAGATATTTTACATCTTTTAAACCTATGATATTTTCGTATATTCTAATGTTAGATTTTGATTGTATTCCAAATAATCCTCCCTTCAAACGAAGGACCATTAGCTATGACTAAAAAATTTCATATATCTCCACAATGGTATAATATTGTCCACTTGGGTCAAATCCTCATAGATTTATTTTTGGACTCTACCCAAAAGACTTTATACAGATATCTTCACTTGACCTGCTTGGACTTTTCACTTAGAGTTCACTCTTATAGAAGCCTCCACCTCCTTTATTCAAGGCTATTATTTAACCCACATGACTCGATTTGAACTATAGTCCTGATATCACTTGTTAAGATTAAAAGAATTCATATATCTCTACAATGGTATGATATTGTTCACTTTGGGTCTAAACCCTCATGGATTTAGTTTTGGGCTCTTCCCAAAAAACTTTATACTAATGGAGATATCTTTCATCTTTTAAACCCATGATATTTTTCATATATTTCTAATGTGGGACTTTTGTATTCCCAACACATTATTCTCATAGTCCAAGTCTCCTTTCAAGTATCAAGTCACTCTTGGCCTGCTCTGAAGCTCTGCTCAAGCATCCAGTCACCCTTGACTTGTTGTAGTGCTCTAAGATTTTTTCACCACCTATAGTTCATTTCTCAACGATTTTCGCAAAACATTCGGTTATGCATATTTGATTTGCTTGACTTTTCACTACCTAGGGTCACTCCCCTAGGATTTTCACCAAATACTCAGTCACCCTTGATATATTTGTCTACTTTATGTCTAAGACCTCATGGATTTATTTTAGAGTCTCCCCAAAATATCTCATAACAATGGATATATGTTTCAACTTTTAAAATCATGATCTTTTCTATTTATTTTTAATATTGTCAACTGCAAGAACTATTATTGATTTTTTAGAAAAAAAATAATTAGTTTAGACCAATTCTATGTTTATAAATCTTTCAATGCTTGGATATATATGTGGATAGTCGATTGTGGAGCCAAAGATGTAATAAATAAGAATGGGAAGCGAAGACTTCTTTGTGAGGAGGTCGGGGGGCCACATAGTCACCTAATATAAATCAAGTTGACGATAAGGACTCTCTATCAAGTTTGGAACCAACTTTAGATCATCTACATCTCACAAAATATTCAACCATTGCATTTTTTCTTTTCCACAACTATTTCAACCAATTATACAAGCAATAGCCTCTTACACGACTTTGTACTCAAATAGCTTATGTATTTATAACCGGGAAGAAAGACAGTGAGATGAATATATATTCTCTATGTTTGTGATTATCAGATCTAGTTAATCATATTTGTAATGACTCTCTGTATAAATATTCTCATATTATATCATCAATATAGTGTTATTAATTGTCAAAAAGGTGTACTTCTCTTTATGAAATTCTCATTGTAACCTTAATTTTTTCTTTTTTTTTAATCTTAACGATCTTAATTGGATAAATCATATTCACATTCATTCTTGTATTCTTTTTTTATAGAAAGATCATCAGTTTTTTTTTTGTATTACAAATGAATGGATATATATATTATTCAAAAAGTCTAGTGTACCTGCTTAATCAATATTTATGGAAATTGAGGCCCTGAAACAGTGAAACTCCAGTGGATTGGATTGTGTTGCAGAAGAAAGCGAGAGTCATATCTCGTACGCTATAATGAGCGAGGCATTCATGGCACAAAGGACATAAAACCCCCGGCCCACGGCCACGTGAACCGGCCTCGCTGACTCCTTTCTATTGGACATTGGTTCCCATGCATGCACAACAGCATAATGTACATTAGTGTAATTTTTTATATAAAAGAAAATATTAAGCTAATTTATTTTAATACGTTGTAATTGATATAATAAAAATAGGTAAAAAATCCTATTATTTTAATTGGTATCATAAATTCAATTTACTTTGAAGTTTGATCATATAAAAATTTTCAATCAACCATTAAATTAGAAAGCATAGAACGAATAATTTATCAGTCCAATATTTTTAAATTAATCATATTAATTCGTTAAGAAAAATGAGAAGTCCTATCATTGAACTGTTACTTTGAGAGAAAAAAAAACAATCCTTTTTATTTTTGTATCAAAAGAATATTCTACCCATAACCCCTTAAAATGACATAGTTATCTTCAAATATCTATTTAATATTATTATTTCTTATTGTACGTATTAAATTATAAATCGATCAATCAATTATATAAACAAGGTAAATCTGCGTTATAGTAATTATAAAATGGTAATTGCTACAAATATGAATAGTGTTAAACATGATAAGTTTAAATTATAGCAATTTAGATTTATAACTGCTAAGCGTGGATATTATTTAATAGAATAAGTTTTTATTATAGCAATTATCATTTAGGAACTACTATATTAAATAAATATATTAAATCTGTATTATCAAAACTACCATATGAATATTTTTGGATAGGTTAAATTTAACACTTATGAAATAATAACAGATAGGAGTAACAGAGTGAAATATATTTTTAATTAAAAATTAGAAAAAAAAAAAAAAAAGGCGTTCCTCTGTGATCCCATAAAGGTGGAGTTTTTTTTAATATAAATTAAAATATTTGTTTATATATATATATATATATATATATATATGTTAAGCGATGCTTTATGTGTGATCATGAGCGAAATTCGATGTAAACTATCTGACGCAGTCAAAATTCAATTTTTTTAATCCCTCTTTTATCTATATGCAACAACTTTTCTCTCTTTCTTTTTAAATTAAAATGAAATTTTATCTTCTCTCTTCTACTATTACATGCAAAAAATTACTTTGGTAGTGATGATATAACGTTGTAGCAGCTATTATGCAATAACTGTTACAACTTGTAATAGTTACTACACAGTAACTGCTATAACGGTGCAGTAGTTGTTATAACGGTGAAATAACTGCTACAACGGTGCAGTAGCTGTTACAACAATACAGAAGCTGCTACAACGATGCAGTAGTTGCTACAACAGTGCAGTAGATATTACAACGGTGCAATACCTGCTACAGCAGTGCAGTAGCTACTACAACATAGTAATTACACAATAACACTGTTACACTTTAAAATAGTTACTATACAGTAGCTGTTACAATATAGTAGCTACACAATAACACTGCTACACCTTATAGGAGCTATTATATAGAAGATGTTACAACGTATAGCAGCTATTGTATAGTAGCACAATGATTGTTGCATGCAATCAGATGAGAGAGAAATGAGAATTTTATAGTTATTGCATGCAATCAAATGAGAGAGAAAAGTTGTTGCATGCAGATGAGAGAGAGATTATAAAAATTGAGTTTTGGTCGCGTCAGATAACTCACGTCGGATTTCACTTACGATCGCGCACAAAGCGTCGCTTAGCATATCAAAATTGGCTTTCCCTCTCTCTCTCTCTCTCTATATATATATATATTAATGTTTTATTTTAAAAATGCTTTCAGCCCTAAAAATATATATAATTAAATAGTAAATTATCCTAAAATTTCTAACCCAACTTCCTCCTCCATCCTCACATCAGAAAAACTTTATTCTCACTTCTTATAAGTAAACTGTTCTTTACTTCAACTCTCTAATGCAAATATCTAATTACCCTTATTGTTTTTAGTTATAAAAAACCTAAAATGAGGCATATATAATTCTTCCTAAGTGCAACATATTTAAATTAAAATATAGTATATTTTCTATTAAATTGAGTGTAATTCTTTTTCTACCTAGTCAATCGATTGATATACTCAATTCTAGTTAAATGATACTGAATTTAGATGGAATTATATCTCATTTTAGACTTTTTATACCTATAAAAATGAAGGATTTTGATCTAAAAATAATAGTATAATTCCTCCTAATTTAACATCATTTAACTAGAATCGAGTATATCAATCGATTGGTCATGTAAAAAAAGAACTGTGCTTAATTTGATAGAAAATATACTAGATTCTAATTTAAATATATAGAACTAAATAAAAATTATATCTTATTTAATTTTTTTTATAAAAAGTAAAGATAATTAAATAAATCGATTTAAAAAAAATTTATATGTAGAGAACGAGAATAATTTTTTTTTGCATGAGAATTGAGGAAGAAATTGACTTGTAGAGACTTTAGTATAATTTATCTATAATTAAATTAGGAGTGCCCTTTCAAGAAAAATCATATGCGAAATTAAGTCATTGGCGCACACGCCGGAGAGAGAGAGAGAATTTGTTCTTCGGCTAAAACTGAACAGAATCGGCCTAACCAGTGGAGCCCACCTGCCGTCACCCAATAGCTGCCTCGCAGAGACACGTTTCGCTTCCTCCCGCGTGCTCATCCCCTCCAACGACAACATGCAGTTTCCTTCCTTTCCCGCCCAGTAACCCGACGACACCTTGGCCCAGACCAAGTTCCTCATGTCACAGTTGTTGCAAGGCGTGCTGCAGGCAATCCGGGGAGGTGTAGACCGACAGGTGGGCGTGGGAAGAGGGCGGTAGGGCCGAGGAGGATCCGGTGGGCGTGGACCCCGCCGCAGTGCCATCTAAAAGGTCAAGCCCTCCGCCAATAGAAACGCACCCCGCGCGAGCCATCTCTTTCCCGCACTAAATATCCAGCATCTACGTCGTTGTCGGTGTTCCCTTCCCGACACCTTTTTTCTATTTCGCACTTTCTCCCCTCTAAATATCACAATTTACATATACACGCTAGATATTCTTTATATTTCATAGCTTCCCAACACGATCATAATGATTAATGAGACCATTATTATTCCCGGGCTAGCAGTTAGACGCAGATATTAATGACAACTCATATTTGAATCTCAACTTGTATACTATAAAGATTTTTCTTCTATGATATGATAAATTTTAAAGTACTGACCACTTGAATAAATTTCTTTGAACATATTTCTCGATTTATTTAATGACTGATTATAAAATTTTATGAAGTTGAACCGATCTTAGAGATTAAAAGAGTTATATACCTAAATTATTATTTGGAAGTGTAGAATTGGTGAGTCCAAGTGTGTGGGGCTAGCCATATTAATCACACAGAGACAGCTGGGGCACTTGGAATCTTGCGGTAGATGGTGCGAGGGACCTTTGTTTGTAAATTGACTAGCGCAAGAGATTTAGATACCTTATACTCCATCAATCAATTCCCATATCGACAAGGCTTTTCTTTTGATCGAAGAAAGGGATAAAGAAATACGAATATAAGAAAAATAAAAAGTATATAAAATGTGTAAAAATGCTTAATTATGATATATTTATTGAAGAGGAAGAGCGCAAAAAAAAGAACTGTGAATTAGTAGATACAAATGATGGCCCCAATGCAAGAGATAACTTTTCAAATAAAAAAGAGACAGTTTTTTTAGTTCAATATTTTTCCATTAGAGACATTAAAAAATTATAGTTCTCCACTTGTTAATTTTTTTTATTCGTTTTCTACGTATGTGAGTGAAAGAATGGTGGTTAGGATAAAAGAATTTTCATATCTTTATAATATTATAATATTTTTTACTTTAAAACAGTGATCATGGATTTATTTTTAAACCTACCAAAACAGGTCTCCTATTAATAGAGATATTAGTCATTTTATAAATTCATGATATTTTCTATATATTTTTAATATGAAACTTTGATCGTATTCCAATAATTATCCCATCAAATAAATGACCACCATTATTTTCATACTTCGAATCTCCCCTCAAGTATACGATCACCTTTGAGCAACTCCAGACCTCCTCTCAAATATCTAATCATTATTAACCTACTTTGGGCCTTCTCTCTATTGAAACTAAAAAAATTCACATATCTCCACAATGATATGATATTTTTCATTTTAGACCTAAGCCCTCATGTATTTATTTTTAGGATCTACGCAAAAGACCTCATACCAATGGAGATATCTTCCATATTTTAAACTCATGAACATTTTCATGTATTTTTAATTTGGGACTTTCATTGTATTTCAAATAATCCTCCCTTTAAACAAAGGGTCACCATTATTCTCATGGTCCGGGCCTCCCCTCAAGGATCTGACCACTTTTAACCTGTTCCACGTCTCCTCTTAAGCATATCTGGTCATTATTGACATGCTCTGGGTCTCCCCTCAAGCATCCAATCACTATTGATCTGCTCTAATACTCTAAGACTTTTTCACCACCTAGGGTTCACTCTCCTAGAATTTCTGCCAAGTATCCATTTACCCTTGATCTTCTTGGAGTTTTCACTACTTAGGGTTACTCTCCCAGGATTTCCACCAAGCATCCGATCACCCTTGATATGCTTGAACTTTTCGCTTATAGTTCACTCTTCTGAGATCCCCCACCTCTTTCGTTCAAGGTCACTATTCCACCCACATAACTCGATATGGACCATGACTCTGATACTACTTATTAGAACCAAAAGAATTCACATATCTCTATAATGATATGATATTGTTTACTTTAAACCTAAACCCTCAAAGATTTATTTTTTGGCTCTACTAAAAGGTCTCATACCAATGAAAATATCTTCTATCTTTTAAACTCATGATCTTTTTCATGTATTTCAAACACCCTCAAACATTCGGTCAATCTAGGTCACTCCTTTCCTCTAAGACTTTTTTCACCATCTAGGGTTTTCCCCCCCCCCCCCCCCCCCCAAAGAATTTTCGTCAAGCATACGACCACCCTTAACCTGTTTGGACATTTCACCACCTATGGTTCACTCCCCTAGGATTTTCGCTAAACATCTAGTCACTCTTGACCTACTTGAATTTTTCACTTAGAGTTCACTCTTCTGAGAGCTCCACCTCCTTCGTTTAAGGACAATTCCACCTACATGGCTCGATCTAGACCATGACTCTGATATCACTATTAGAACACTTCGGGAGCTAGAGGGGGTGATTAGCTCCAATAGTTTCGTTAATGAATATTTACAGTGGAAAACTTGAAACAATGCTAACACTTTTAATTTTACTTGGTATCCACCTCCTTGAGATAACTAATCCAAGGGTCCACTCACCTCACTCACAGTACACTATGAAAATCTTCTTCTAGGATGCAGAGAAGCCTCGTACAAGTAAATACACAAGCAAATATGATAAATACAATAAGAAATGCAACAAGAACAAAAATGAATACAACAATCAACAACTTTTCTCTTGATATCTTGCTGTTGTGAATTGCCTCTTGATACCTGGAAAGTGCGGCAACACTTATCTCCAAGAAATTTCAAGAACTGCCAGAGAGGGGTGGAGAAGAAGAATTGTTGATTTGAATCCTTTGAATGCTTTATATCCTGCAGATTAGGATTTCTTTAATCGATTATCCTTACTCCCAATCGATTACCATGTCAAATCTAAGTAAATTCAGCCGTCCAAACCTCGCAACGGCTATTTTCTTCTTCTCTCAATCAATTACATGGCTTCAATCAATCTATTAATCAATTAAGAAGCTCACTGTTTATCGCAAGTTTCTCCTCTTAATCGATTATCTAATCGATTGGGAAACTCACTATTCATCGTGAAGAAACACTCTCAATTGATCACCTGATCGATTAGCAGCTTCAATCGATCACTTAATTGATTCATAAGCTCACTATTCACTCACAAACTCTCCTAAACGATTACCCAATTAATTGAGAAATATCTTGATCGATTACAAAAACTATTAGGACACTTGATGTACTGTGCTTCATCAACCAATTGATTACCTGATCGATTGACCCCCCCCCCCACCCTCGATTAAAATGTGTAGAGCTCTAAACGAGTTTCATTTTACATTTGAGATCACCTTATTCCGATATTCGAATCAAAAGTTATGGCCTTCAGAAATTTACTACATCAGAACTTCATCATTTCATATCAACTCCCTATTGGACTTTCGACCACCAAGTGTTAGGTCAACCTCTGACCTGACCCACTTGGACTTTCTCTTTGTCAACTTTTTATTAGACTTTCAATCACCAAGTGTGGTTCTCCTTAACCTACTTGGATATTCCTCTTACCTAACCTTAGTTAGAACTTTCCCTTGCCAACGTGTGGTCCTCCCTAATCCACTTGGACTTTCCTTTACCATCATGCAGTCTTTCTTGACCCACTTGGAGTTTCCTTTCCCTAACTACAGTTAGGACTTCCCTTTGCCAATATGCAGTCCTCCTTAACCCACTTAGACTTTGCTTTGCTGAACCCTCGAGTTAGGACTTTACTTTAACTAACCTCTAGTTTGGAATTTTCTAGTCAGGTATTCAATCAACCTTGACCTACTTAACCGCTTCTCACATATTGTTCAAACATCGAAACTTAAATCCAAATAAACTCTAGCTTAGTCAACTAATCAACCTTGATCTAAGGATGATTGCACCAACTGTTGATACCCCGTGGTAGTTTTGATGTGATCAACCAAGTCAGGTTAGGTCCTGTTAGTATTTAACCCTTGTGTCTAAGTGTACAGGAGCTTAGGAACACAAGAAGTCGAGCGAAAGATGCAGCTAGCGAGAATGATGGCACGGGAAGGGAGTCGACAGACTCAGTGTATTCGAGGGATGAGATGCTGTGGAAGAATGCATCGGTGGATAAGAAGGACGTGCGCAATGTTCCAAGAGACAAGAAGTTGGAACGGAAGCCTGCCCGAGGAGAAGACCGAGAAATGGGTTCGGATGAACCCTATCCCGTATGGCCGCGATCACCCAGGCGATCAGAGTAGTAGAAGAGCAAAAAGAAGGCTGGAAATACTATTGGAGGCGCCTTCATCGCCTTCCATGTCTGGAAGGTGCTTTCGATAAACAATACGAAGGTGCCTTCCAGCCCTATAGAAAGCGCTTTCGACCAGACTAAGTTTAGCCATTGCCGAAGGATAAAACTTTATCGTTTAGCGTCTCGCTAGAGGCGCCTTCCAGCCTAATGAAGGCGCCTTCCAGTCACGGATAATTTTTCCCAGGGGCTATAAAAAGACCCATGAACCTAGGAAATAGTGTAACAACTTCTGTATTCATTCTCTAGCTACTTTCTAAGCTTCCAAAGAGTGTAAGAGGCTTCTCCGCCTTCAAAAGAGATCTTTAGTGTGTTTACTTGCCTTGGATTAACAACCTCCCTGGTTGTAATCAAGTAACTCTTTTGGCCTCATTTATTTTTATTGTTTATTTATTTTGTTTTTTTTTCTGCACTACTAATCTGAGTTAAAAGTCAAGGAGGTTTTTCTTAACAGGCAATTCATCTCCTCTCCCACCTGCCTATCTGGTCCAACAATTGGTATCAAAGCGAGGTTCACTAGGACTAACCGCCGAAGGAAGTATACGAGATGGTCGGATCAAGCATCTACCCACTGAAGTTCGAGGGGGATTTCACCAACTGGAAAAAGAAGATGGAGGTATTTTTTAAAACTAATTTTGATTTGCTTTTAATAATAGAATTTGGTTTTGTAGCAACCAAAGGAAAAGAAAAATACCACTAGACCAAAAAGGAGTAGGTCGATTTCATGGAAAACGGTATAGCAGAGTTCCATCTGCTAAGCATCTTACCCCTACAAGAAGTCAACAGGATCGGAGCCTGCGAGTCTGCAAAAGAGCTCTGGGAAAAATTCCTGGAACTACACGAAGGAACCTCGTAGGTGAAACTCGCAAAACGGGATCTGCTCAAAAACCAGATCAACAACATCAAACTGGAAAAAGGTGAAACCGTTGCACACCTTCACTAAAGAATCAAGGAGTTACGTTCATCATTGGACTCACGAATCTCGGAGAAAAGGTAAGTAACCGAGATTTGCTAAGGTACGCTCTTAATGCATTCCCTAGAAATACTGAATGAGCATCATTAGTAGATGCTTATTATATATCTAAGGATCTAGATTCAACTACTTTAGAAGAATTATTTTCAACTTTTGAAGTCCATGAAACGAGATGTGTAGGTCCAAAGAAGGGCCTTAAAGGCAAAGACGGACGAACAAGATTCAGAATCTTCTCTCGATGATAATGAAACAGCACTGATGGTACGTAAATTTAAAAGGTTATTTAAAACT
This sequence comes from Zingiber officinale, assembly GCF_018446385.1. Taxonomy (NCBI): domain Eukaryota; kingdom Viridiplantae; phylum Streptophyta; class Magnoliopsida; order Zingiberales; family Zingiberaceae; genus Zingiber; species Zingiber officinale. The sequence goes on along the minus strand of NC_056002.1, from coordinate 23,995,789 downwards.
AAAAGACTTAATCAAGTGCAGGGTAGAAAAAGAAGCAAAAAATGCTACCACTGCAATGAAGAAGGGTGTGAAAGATAACTACCCTAAATTGAAAGACAAGGACGAGAACAAGAACAAGAAACCGACCCAAGTGAACAAGTACAAGAATATGAAGGTGACGTGGGACGAAACGTCGCCCGAATCAGAAATTAAAGCCATCGTCGAACTTGCGCTAGTGGAAAGTCACCAAGAAGAAAGAGACGAAGCAAGCTCGTCCGAAATAAGCATTGAAAGCATCAATGTAGGGGGAGCGACATCGAAAGGAAGCAATACTTCAGGGGGAGCTTCAGATCACGGGATCACCAAGGTAAGTTAGGTACGGTCTCTTCCTCCTGATAAGTTATTTCAATTTATAAAACTATTAACAAAAACTTACTACAAATTAGAAAAAGAAATTAAAGAATTGAAATAAACTCTAGCTAAATCTTGTCGATTAGAAGAATTTGATAATATAAAAAATAAAAATGAAAGATTGAAAAATGAAATAGAAAATTTGAAAAATCGTGCATGCTCAAATATTCAATTTATTAAAAAATATAGTGGATTGAATTGGTACCTTAAATACCATAAGGGCCAGATTAGGAAAACTTAACAGAAATACATACCTAAGAAACTTTTAATTAACCCAGTAGGAAGGAACCTATATTGGATTCCAAAATCATATTTGGATTGAGTGTTTTTAATAATTTTTTCAGAGTAAATTAAATATTAAATTTCTCTAAGAGGCTTTGTCTAGAAAATGATTGTTGTTCCCATATCCAAGAAGGCCTAGTACCTCACTACAACCTAGAAGCTAATTATTAAAATAAGTATTTAATTGACTAAATGTTAAGCATTTAGAAGTTATAAAAATACCTTAATTTTCTATTTAAAAATTAATTAAATATATTTTTTAATTAATTCTTATCTTTTTAAAATAGCTAGAAATTTATTTTTTATCATTTTTACTCTTAGACTTTTAAAAGTACCTCATTTTTAATGTGATCTAAAGGGTGAGTAGAAAGAGATTAAGTCTAGGGGGAGAGTAGTACAACAAATTTTAATTTTTGTACTCGTAAAAATTTTTACTTGCAAAATATTTTTATAACAGTTTTTTATTTATAGTTTACCCTAACTTAACTTGGGTTTAATCACATCAAAAAGAGAGAGATTGTTGGTACCCCGTGGTAGTTTTGATGTGATCAACCAAGTCAGGTTAGGTCCTATTAGTGTTTAACCCTTGTGTCTAAGTGTACTGGAGCTTAGGAACATAAGAAGTTGAGAAGAAGATGTAGCTAGTGAGAAGGATGGCACGGGAAGGGAGCCGACGGGTTCGGTGCATCCGAGGGACAAGGTGCTGCGGAAGAGTACACCGGTAGGCGAGAAAGACGCGCACAATGTTCCGAGGGACGAGAAGTTGGAGTGGAAGCCTGCTCGAGGAGAAGACCGGGAAATGAGTTCGGGTGAACCCTATCCCGGATGGCCACGATCACCCAAGCGATCGGAGCAGCAAAAGAGCAAAAACAAGGCTGGAAATACTGATGGAGGAACCTTCAAAGGGAGTTGAAGGAACCTCCGCGTGCCTCCGCACATTCACTATGGAAGGCACCTTCCATATCTGGAAGGAGCCTCGATAAACAGTACGAAGGTACCTTCCAGCCCTATGGAAGGCGCTTTCGACCTGGCTGAGTTTAGCCACTGTCGAAGGATAAAGCTTTATCCTTTAGCGCCTCACTGGAGGCACATTCCAGCCTGATGGAGGCACCTTCCAACCACGGATAACTTTTACCAAGGGCTATAAAAAGACCCCTAGACTTAGGAAATAGTGTAACAACTTCTGTATTCATTTCCTAGCTACTTTCTGAGCTTCCAATGAGTGTAAGAGGCTTCTCTACCTTCAAAGGAGATCTTTAGTGTGTTTACTTGCCTTGATTAACAAGCTCCCTGGTTATAACCAAGTAACTCTTTTGACCTTGTTTGTTTTGGTTGTTCATTTATTCTGTTATTTTTTTTTCCACTACTAATCTGAGTTAAAAGTCGAGGAAGGTTTTTCTTAACAGCCAGTTCACCTCCCCTCCCTTTGGCCTACCAACTCCAACAATTAGTATTAGAGCGAGGTTGGCTTTAGGAGGGCTAACTGCCAAACAAAGCATACGAGATGGTCGGATCAAACATCTATCCACCAAAGTTCAAGAGGGATTTCGCCAACTAGAAAAAGAAGATGGAGGTATTTTTCAAAAGTGATTTCTATTTGCTTTTAATAATAGAATTTGGTTTTGTGGCACCTGAAAGCAAAGAAAAATATCACTGGACCAAAAAGGAGCAAGCCGATTTCGTGAAAAATGGCAAAGCAGAGTTCCATCTGCTAAGCATCTTACCGCCATAAGAAATCAACCGGATCAGAGCCTACAAGTTTGCAAAAAAGCTTTGGGAAAAATTCTTGGAACTACATGAAGGAACCTCTGAGGCGAAACTAGCGAGACAGGATCTGCTTAGAAACCAGATCAACAACATCAAACTGGAAGAAGGTGAAACCGTTGCACACCTTCACTAAAGGATCAAGCAGCTCATCACTGGACTCACAAATCTCGGAGAAAAGGTAAGTAATCGAGATTCACTAAGGTACGCTCTTAACGGATTCCCTAGAAATATTAAATGAGCATCATTAGTAGATGGTTATTATATATCTAAGAATCTAGATTCAACTACTTTAGAAGAATTATTTTCAACTTTTGAAATCTATGAAATAAGATGTGCATGTCTAAAGAAGAGCATAACATTGCCTTAAAGACAAAGGCGAGCGAACAAGATTCAGAATCTTCTCTCGATGATAATGAAACAGCACTGATGGTACGTAAATTTAAAAAGTTATTTAAAACTAAAAGACTTAATCAAGTGCAGGGTAGAAAAAGAAGGATAAGATGTTACCATTGTAATGAAGAAGAGCATGTGAAAGATAACTACCCTAAATTGAAGAGCAAGAACAAGAAGCTGACCCAAGCGAACAAGTACAAGAATATGAAGGTGACGTGGGACGAAACGTTGTCTGAATCAGAAATTGAAGCCATCACTGGACTTACGCTAGTGGAAAGTCACCAAGAAGAAGAAGACGAAGCAAGCTAGTCTGAAATGAGCATCAAAAGCATCAATAAAGGGGGAGCGACATTGGAAGAAAACAGTACTTCAAGTGGAGCTTCGGATCATGGGATCGACAAAGTAAGTCAGGTACAGTCTCTTCCTCCTGATAAGTTATTTCAGTTTATAAAACTATTAACAAAAAATTACTGTAAATTAGAAAAAAAATTAAAGAATTGAAATAAACTCTAGCTAAATCTTGTTGATTAGAAGAATTTGATAAAATAAAAAATGAAAATGAAATCTTGAAAAATGAAATAGAAAATTTGAAAAATCGTGCATGCTCAAATATTCAATATATTAGAAAATATAGTGGATTGAATTGGTACCTTAAATATCATAAGGGCTAGATTAGGAAAATTTCACATAAATACATACCTAAAAACTTTTTAATTAACCCAGTAGGAAGGAACTTATATTGGGTTCCAAAATTATATTTGGATTGAGTGTTTTTAATAATGGCTTTCAAAGTAAATTAAATATTAAATTTCTTTAAGAGACTTTGTCTAGAAAGTGGTTATTGTTCTAATATTCAAGAATGTCTAGTGCCTCGCCATAACCTAGAAGTTAATTATTGAAATAAGTATTTAATTGACTAACTATTAAGCATTTAGAAGTTATAAAAATGTCCAAATTTTCTGTTAAAAAATTAATTAAATATGTTTTTTTAATTAATTCTTATCTTTTTAAAGTAGTTACAAGTTTTTTTTTTATTATTTTTACTCTTAGGTTTTTAAAAGTAACCCATTTTTAATGTAATCTAAAGAAAGAGTAGTAAGAGATTAAGTCTAGGGGAAGAGTAGTACAGCAAATTTTAATTTTTGTACTTGTAAAAATTTTTACTTGCAAAATATTTTTATAACAATTTTTTTATTTGTGGTTTAGCTTAACTTAACTTGGGTTTGATCACATCAAAAAAGGGGAGATTGTTGGTAACCCGTAGTAGTTTTGATGTAATCAATCAAGTCAGGTTAGATTCTATTAGTATTTAACTCTTGTGTCTAAGTGTACAGGAGCTTAGGAATACAAGAAGTCGAGCGAAATACACATCTAGCGAGAAGATGGCAGGGGAAGAGAGCTGACGGGCTCGGTGCATCCGAGGGACGAGGTGTTGTGGAAGAGTACACCGGTGGATGAGAAGGGCGTGTGCGACGTTCTGAGAGACAAGAAGTCGGAGCGAAAGCCTGCTCGAGGAAAAGATCTGGAAATGAGTTCAGGTGAGCCCTATCCTGGATGGCCACGATCACCCAAGGGATCGAAGCATTAGCAGAGCAAAAACAAGGCTGGAAATACTGCAAGAGGCACCTTCAAAGGGAGTTGAAGGCGCCTCTGTGCCCCTCTCCAGTTGTAACCACGTAACTCTTTTGGTCTCTTTTTTTGTTGTTCATTTATTCTTTTTTGTTTTGCACTACTAATATGAGTTAAAAGCCGAGAAAGGTTTTTCTTAACAGCCAGTTCACCTCCCCTCCCTCCGGCCTATAACGACCCGGCCCTTTGGCCTCTTGGGCGGCCCTTGTGGCGGCCCAACTGGCGGCCCTTATGTCGTCGACGCATTTGGCGACCTCTCATGTCGTCGACCAACGACCCTTTGGCCTTGTCGTTACTCACTAGGACTTTCCACCCCTGACAGTGGATTTTTGCCTTCCCTAGGATTCAAACTCTAGACCTCCAGGCTACGTAGTAGAGTTTATGAATCCTGGTCGCTCACTTGGCTACCATGATTCATAAACTCTACTACTTAGCCTAGAGGTCTAGATTTCGAATCCTGGGGAAGGCAAAAATCCACTGCCAGGGGTGGAAAGTCCTAGTGAGTAATGGCATGACCGACGGTCGACGACCCGAGGGTCGCCAAATGGGCCGCCAAATGGGTCGGGTCGTTACAATAAAAGGCGCCTTTTTATTGTAACGACCCGACCCTTTGGCCTCTTAGGCGGCCCTTGCGGCGGCCCAACTGGCGACCCTTATGTCGTCGGCCCATTTGGCTACCTCTCATGTCGTCGACCGACGACCCTTTGGCCGTGCCGTTACTCACTAGGACTTTCCACCCCTAGCCAGTGGATTTTTGCCTCCCCCAGGATTCGAACTCTAGACCTCCAGGCTTAAGTACTAGAGTTTATGAATCCTGGTAGCCAAGTGAGAGCCCAACTTTATCTCATGCCCAAGTATGAATGAGAGTTTCTAACTTAAACCATACATTTTTCTCCCCCTTTGACATACATCAAAAACTTTTCACCTTAAGAGTCAATTTTATCAAAGGAATGCAATAAAAGTCTCATACATTTCATTGTGACCTATGCTCAACATTGAGCATACATTCATCACAATACAAATTTTCAATCTTTAATTGTCTTCAATGCTCAACCTAAAGCATTCATTACAATGAAGGTTCCCTACCTTCCATTGTCTCTTCATCCATATATATATAAAAAAAATCATATTTTTAAGGAAGACCTCCCTCTCAAAACATATACTAACTTCTATTATTGTACCAACGATAATTTGGAGTTTCTAAACGTTTAGAAAATCCAAAATTAAAGTTTTGAAGTTCAAAATTCAACTGTAAAACTAAACCTCCTCCTAAACTCTAAAATAGTCTCTTTTTTTTAACCATTCCTTTCTTATTTTCATTAAGAAAATTATCATAATATACTTATACGAGTATTTCAGAGGGTTAGAGATGACTATCTTGACTAAACATGACTTTAATGGACTGAAATCATATCATTTAAACCAAAGTAGTATTTATAATCGATCAGTTTCAGCTACCAATCAATTCTAGCATGTCTTAATCAATAGAAGTTGAGTTTTAATCAATTAAGCCACTCTTAATCAATCATCTGATCGATTCCTAGAGTTTCTGCTTGTAAAAATTCACTAGTGATCAATCACTTGATCAATTAAACCAAGTCCCACCTGATCAATTGGGGATTCTAATTTTCTAAAATGAATTTTAGATCGAAATCCCTAAATAATTCTATGATTTTCCATAATTCATGAAATTTTACATCAACATTATTTATGTCATATACTATCAGAAAAAAATAATTTTTTTATAAAAATAACTCTTATTTTCAAAGATTGATACACAATTAGAAACCATTGAAAAACTATTGGTTGCTACTTGGAAAGCCTAATGGTTCCACTGTACAAAAATTTTTGTACAAAGGTCTGAACCTTTTCCTAGCTACCATGTGTTCTTTTAAATTAAACTTGGATCGCCTGTGGAACTTAACACGTTTGATCCAAAGTTTAATTTATTTGTTCTTTTAGGTTTAGACTTGGATCTCCTGGGGAACTTAACACTTTCGATCCAAATCACCTAGGTTATTAATTTTATTAAATATTAATTTCCAAAATTGGCTTCCAGTACTGACGTGGCGAGGCACATGGCCTTCTTGGATATGGGAGCAACCACCACCGACTAGACAAAGCCTTTTAAGGAAAGCTAATATTTAATTTCCTTAAATAACTTTAGGTCAACCGAAAAGAACAATCAAATCACAAGGAAAAAGAAAAATAAAAGAACACAACATCGAAAATAAATTCGAAATACTAGAATCGCATGCCTCTTGTATTTGGTATTTTTACAAAGAAATAAAACTAGCATGATGCGGAAAAACATTACTAGTTATACCTTTCTTTTGAAGACAAAGACCTCTTGATCTTCTACCGTATTCCTCTTCTAACCTCGGATGTTGTGTGGGCAACGATCTTCCGAGATGAGAACCACCTTTCCACCTTCCTTCTTTCTTCTAGATTTCGGCCACAATAAATTTCTTCAAGGATGAAGAATTTCGGCCACCACCAATGCTCCAAGGGATGCTAGAGACGAGGCTTGCTTTCTCTTCTTCTTCTCCTTCCTTGATCCGGCCACAAACAAGAGCTCCACCAAGAAGATAGGTTTCGGCCAACAAGAGGAGAGGAGAGAAATAGGGCTGGCCACCAAAACCAAGGAAGAGAGGGAGGAAAAGAATAGAGGTTGTTCTCATATGAAGGCTCCTCCACCTCCTCTTTTATAATCCTTGGTCTTGGAAAATAAGAAAATTTTAATAAAAACTTCCTTAATTATTTTGCCATGAAAAGGAAAATTTTATTTAATTAAAATAATTTTTCTTCTCATTATTATAATGGTCGGCCACACCAAATCTCCAAGCAATAAAAATTTTAAACACAAATTAAAACTTCCTTATTTGCTTCTGGAAATTTTATAAAAAATTTCTCCAATAATTTTATCCCTTCATGATTGGTTAATAAAAAAAAATTTATAAATTAAATCTTTCTTTAAACATGTGGATAATTTCCAGAAAGTTATCTCTAAAAATTAAAATCTCCTTTCAATCTACAAATAAGGAAAGATATCAAATCTTTTCTTAATCTTTTGTAGACACTAATAAAAGAGAATTATTAATTTTAAACTTTCTTTTAAATCATGAACATGGTTAAAAGAAAAGTTTTTACCAAAATTAAAATCAACCTTTTAATCTACAAATAAGGAAAGAGATTTAGCTCTTCTCTTAATCTTTTTTAGAATCTTATAAAAGGAAATATTTAAATTTTTAAACTCTCTTTTAAATCATGTTATCCATATAAGAAAAATTTTAAAAATAAAAATCCTTTTATTTTAATTTGGGCCGGCCACACCAAGCTTGAACCCAAGCTAGGGTTGGCCACCTTGAAGCACCCATGAACCAAACTTTGGTCGGCCCTAGCTTGGTCTCCAAGCTAGCTTGGCCGGCCCCTATGGAATGGGTAAGAAGGTGGGTATAGGTGGGTATAGAACTCTATAATTAAGAGGCTACGATAGGGACCGAGAGGAGGAATTGGTTTTGGTCTCCCGATAAAATTAAGCATCCCGTGTTCGCCCCGAACACACAACTTAATTTTATCAATAATAATTCATTCCACTAGAGAACTATTATTGAACTACCGCACCAATCCCAAATTATATTTTGGGCTCCTTCTTATTATGAGTGTGTTAGTCTCCCTGTGTTTAAGATAACAAATGTCCACTAATTAAGTAAGTTACTGACAACTCACTTAATTAATATCTAGCTCCAAGAGTAGTACCACTCAACTTCATCGTCATGTCGAACTAAGTCCACCTGCAGGGTTTAGCATGACAATCCTTATGAGCTCCTCTTGGGGGCATTCTCAACCTAGATCACTAGGACACAGTTTCCTTCTATAATCAACAACACATACTATAAGTGATATCATTTCCCAACTTATCGGGATTATTGATTTATCGAACTAAATCTCACCCATTGATAAATTAAAGAAATAAATATAAAATATATGTGCTTGTTATTATATTAGAATTAAGAGCACACACTTCCATAATAACTGAGGTCTTTGTTCATTCATAAAGTCAGTATAAAAGGAACGACCTCAAATGGTCCTACTCAATACACTCTAAGTGTACTAGTGTAATTATATAGTTAAGATAAACTAATGCCTAATTACACTACGACCTTCCAATGGTTTGTTCCTTTCCATCTTGATCGTGAGCTACTGTTTATGATTTATAAGGAACTGATAACATAATCTTCTGTGTGTGACACCACACACCATGTTATCTACAATATAAATTAATTGAGCAACTACATTTATCATAAATGTATACATTTGACCAATGTGATTCTTATTTCTAGATAAATGTTTATACTAAAAGCTAGGCTTTTAGTATACATCCTAACAAAAACTTCAATGTTTCACTTTACTTTGTATCTAATTAACCAATAGTGATTACTATCAAAAGATAGACTTACCAAGGTTTTCTAAAATGATTTTTAAATGATTTTCAAAAATAAATTTATAAACATGATCTTTGGGTTAAATCAACATGACTTGTATACTTGCTTTTTCCATGATTGGACTTCACATAATTGTATGTTTTGATGATACTAAAACTCTAAAAAAAAGCACTAAATCAACATCTTGAGTTTTGTTCATCTTCCTAACATCTCACTTGTATCTAATGTGTCTCAATACATAAACAACTCAACCTTATGATTTTTGTGAGATGTAACAAAGGTTTTCCCTAAACTAAGGGATCATGTATTTCTATCTAAACATTTAAACTTTGATCATCCCACCTAAGATGTCAATTTATGTCATTGTCCTTAATTTTAAAAAATTAAAACAATGTATGAAAATGATCATGGCATACATCAAATGCACATTTTTCAAAATAGAAACTATCATGGCTAAATGATATATGTATTGTTAGGATGTATACTAAAAGACTAGCTTTTGTAAACATTTATAAGAATTACATTGGTCAAATGTCTACATTTATGTTAGATGTAGTTGTCCATTTAATTTATATTGTAGATAACATAGTATTTGGTGTGACACAGAAGATCATGTTATCAGTTCCTTATAAATTATAAATAGAAGCTCACAACCAAGATGGAATGGGGCAAACCATTGGAGTGGTTGTAGTGTAATTTGGTATTAGTTTATCTTAACTATAAAATTACACTAGTACACTATGTGTGTATTGAGCAGGACCATTTGAGGTTGTTTCTTTTTATACTGACTACATAAAAGAACAAAACCTCTGTTATTATGGATGTACGTACTCTTAATCCCAATATAATAATAAGCACGTATACTTAGTATTTATTTCTTAAATTTAGCAATGGGTGAGATTTAGTTCATTAAATCAATAGGTTCGATAAGTTGGGAAATGATATTACTTATATGGTGTGTTGTTGATTATAGAAGGAAACTATGTCCTAGTAATCTAGGTTGATGATGTCCCCTTGAGGATCTCATAAGGATTATCATGTAAACCCTGTAGGTGGATTTAGTCCGCCATGATAATGAAGTTGAGTGGTACTACTCTTGGAGCTAGATATTAATTAAGTGAGTTGTCAGTAACTCATTTAATTAGTGGGCATTCGATATCTTAAACACAGGGAGATTAATGCACTCATAATAAGAAGGAGCCCATAATGTAATCTGGGATTGGTGCAGTAGTTCAATAATAACTCTTTAGTGATATGAGTTATTATTGATGAACTTGAGTTGGGTGTTCGAGGCGAACACAGAAAGCTGAAGCTTATCGGGAGACCAAAACAAATTTCTCCTCTCGGTTCCTGTTGTAGCCTCTATAAAGCCTTGTATCCACAAAGTCCACTTCTTACCCAAGTAATGGGTTGGACATATCCTTGCTTGGAGCAAGGGGAGCCGACCAAGCATTGTTTGGAGTCCAAGAGGTGGCCGACCCAAGCATATCTTGGTGTCTAAGATGTGGCCGGCCACTAGTGGAAGAGAAAGAAAGTTTTGTTTTAAAACAAAATTTTGTTAAAATCTTTTCTTTTTTTGTAGTTATCTACAATGGTTAAAAGAAAGATTTAATTTTGTTTAAACTTTCCTTTTTAACACCACTAGGATTAAAGGTAGATTTTATTTTGTTAAAATCTTTCCTTTTGTAGCCATTAATGAAGGAATTTAAAAGAGAAATTTTAATTTTAAAATTTCCTTTTATAGCCATCCTCATGGTTTTAAAAGAGAGTTTTAAAATTTTAAAATCTTTCCTTTTATAAGAGAGATTTTAATTTTGTTAAAATCTTTCTTTATTTGTAGTTATCTATAATATTTAAAAAAGAGATTTTAATTTTTGATAAAATTTTCCTTTTTGTAACCATGATTTAAAAAAGAGAAGTTTTAATTAATCTTTCCTTTTTTGTAGTTGTCTACATGTTTTAAAAGAGAGAGATTAATTTTAAAAACTTTCCTTTATTGGCATGTACAATAGGAAATTTTTTTTAAAAAGAGAGATTTTAATTGTTGTTAAAATTTCCTTTTTAATGGGAGGCCACAAATAAGGAAGTTTTAATTATGTTTAAAACTTTCCTTTTTTGCCATGAGCAAGGATTATAAAAGAAGAGGAGGTGATGCCTTATGGTGTAACACATAATTCTATTACGGCTTCCCCTCTCCCTTGTCTCTTCCTAAGGCCGGCGGCACACAACCTTGCTTCTTCTTTCCCTTTCTTCCCTCTAGGGCCGGCACTCCATATCATCTTGGTGGCCGGAGGTTGGAGAAGAAGAAGAAGAGAAGAAAGAGCATAGAGGTGGCCGGTTGCTTGGAGAGGAAAAAGAAGAAAAGGAGGTTTCCTATTTTGGCATCCCTTGGTGGCTCGAGAGTCTTGGAGGAGAAAAAGTGGTTCGAGTGGATTTCATCTTGGTAGATCGTTGCCCACACAACGTCCAAGAGGAGGAGAGGAATATAACAGAAGATCAAGAGGTCTTTAGCTACAAAGAAAGGTATAACTAATTAATGGTTTCCACTTTGAATTAATTAGTTAGTTTTCTTTGCATGGATTCTGAAACACTAACACAAGATGCTAGCGATTTTATGTATTGATTATGTGCTATCGATTTTATATTTTGATTTTGCATTTTGATCTTATGTTTCTATTGTGGTCTCTATAGTTAAACCTAGGGTTACTGTAAGAAGTTAAACATCGAATTTCTTTGAAAGGTTTTGTCTAGGAAGTGGTGGATGATCTCATACCCAAGAAGGTCTAGTGCCTCGCCATGTTTAACCTGGAAGCCGATCTTTGAAATATATGTTTAATCATCTTCTGTAATATGGTTTAACTTAGGAAGATCACATCGGTTAAATTTGGAGTAAAAATATTAAGTATCGTTTCCAATCCAAGTTTAGCTTCTGAAGAGCAACTTGGATTAATAATGTTAAACATCGTTTGCAATCCAAATTTAACTTCAGTAAAGCACATGGGTAACTAGGTTAAGTTCTGTGCTTGTATAAATTTTTGTAAGGGAAAACAGAACGGAATCCAGGTGTAGCAACCAACATGTATGACATAGCATGTGACGTTTTTCATAACAATATGAATGCAAAAAATAATAATGTCATGACATGTGATAGAGTATACAAAATATGATAATTTTAGCATAAAGAAAATACCTAGATTAATTATCTAAGTATCACTAACTAATACTAAATCTAGAAATAAAACTAAATTGCCCTTATCTCCTAAGAAAATGCTAAAATCACAACTTGACATTGTAGGATCGGTACACATGCAGTGGTAGACGCACAAGGGAGGCTTCATCCCCAACATGGAGGCACCCACTAGATGTCGCCAGGCCTCGGGAAAATTTCTAGGGGACGTAGGAGGAACCTAGGAGGCTTCAACCTCCCCCACCTGGTCGCCGCCCACGACGCATGGTCACCGCCTAGTCACCAACCGCCGCACAGCACAACTGCACAGGCCAGGCCCAGCCGCCCAGGGCCAGAGGCCACAGCTCATTCTCTGGCTCTTCACTCTAACCTCTAGTCCGCTTGTTGCCGCCTGCCATAGTGCCACTCACGGAGGACTTTTTTTCATGTTTTTTTGCTTTAGCGTTTACTTAAACAACATTAAAAAAAAAAGGAAAAATAATCAAACACCCAAGCCAAGAGGCAAGTGGAGGGCCCAAGTCAAACAAATAAAAATAAATGCACTTATCCTCTTTAACCTGTTTGTTTTTCTTCGCGGAAATAGAAAAGGAAAAGGCGAAGGAAAGGCCAAAGGGGAAAGACTGAAACCCTAACCTCCAAGTCTCCAACTCCAAGGCTCTAGACTCTAGAGTCCAACCTCTAACCCTCAAAGGTTCCAACCTGGCAACCTCCATTTCTAGGCGACGATGAGTAAGCGAGTCGACGACGATCGGGTACTCAGGTTACGGTGGAGTTACGAATAGCCAAGTGGCAGTAGCCAGTAGCACTTCATTTCCAGCCAAGTCTTCAAGCTCCAACACCATTTGGATAAAGTTAGAACTTAGATTTGTTGTGTTTAAAATTTTTTATTATTTGATTTTTTTTTCTTGTAAATGTGCATAATTACATTTGCAATTTAGTTTTCTATTACATTGGTAGTTTATTAAAATTTTAGTTTAACATTTATTTTTCCATTACATTTGTAGTTTTCCATTACAGAATTTATTTTTAGTTATTTATTTGTATAGGATATGGAGAGATTTTTTAAATGAACTCGTAGTTCTGGCTCTGGCTCCTCTAATGAGCCTAATGTTATTGAATAAGTGAAAAATCAATTTCATGTAGAATTAAATTTGGATGATATTGTCAGTGATCCAGGATTATGAAAATCAATTAAAGAATTTGATATTGCTATTCGAGATCAAGCTCAAAGAGAGTATGCACTCCAAGAGCCTTGTCAATCAAATGACCATGTGTAGCTGAAAATAACTTTTGGTAGTCAAGAAAGGAATTTTCAAGAAACTTAGTATAAAAAATATACATGGCTAAAGTATAGCATATCAAAAGATGCATCATTTTGTTTTTGGTGTTATCTTTTTAAACCATTAAATAAAGGAAATGTAGATAATGCTTTTATAAAAGATGAGTGCAATAATTGAAAAAGAGCATTAGAAAGATTCAATCGTCATATAAGGGTTGTGAATAGTTATCACAATGAAGCTAGAATACAATTTGAGTCTTTTCAAGATCAAAGGCATAGTGAGAGAAATATTTTATGAGTACATGGTCACGATATAGAAATTGATTATCACACCCGTTTAACAGCAATGTTGGATGTGACACGCTTTCTATTGAAGCAAGGGTTGCCTTTTCAAGGACATGATGAGTCAACTAGTTCTTCAAATAGAGGTAATTTTCTTGAGTTGCTTGAATGGTATAGTCAACGAAATGAAGAGGTTTTCAAAGTTATAAAACAAAATGCTCTTGTAAACAATCAATTGACTTCCCCAAAAATTCAAAAGGATTTAACACATGCTTGTGCCTCAGAGATCACACTTGCTATAATCAATGATATTGGAGATAAATTCTTTTCTCTTATGGTTGATGAGGCTTGGGACAATTCAATGAAGGAGCATATGGGAGTTGTTTTGAGGTATGTGAATAAAGAAAAATGTGTGATTGAATGATTTCTTACAGTTGTGCATGTGTCTGACACTAGTTCTTATTCTTTGAAAAGGGTTATTGATGCTTTATTTATGCAACATGATTTATCATTATCTAGACTGAGAGGCCAAGGATATGATGGAGCTTCAAATATGTGTGGTGAGTTCAATGGGTTGAAATCTCTGATACTATAAGAAAATTCATTTGCAATGTATATTCACTGTTTCTCTCCCCAGCTCCAATTAGTTCTTATTGTTGTTGCCCATGACAATTTTACTACGAGTAAATTTTTTGGGTATGTCACCATGATTGTGAATATATCTAGAGCATCTTGTAAGAGGAGAGATCAACTTAGAAAGATTCAACATGATAAGATAATTGCTGAATTGGAAAGTGGAGAAATCATTAGTGGAAAAGAAAAAAAATATCAAGAAACTAGTTTAGCAAGACATGGGGATACTCGTTGGGGATCATACTACTTAAAATTACTTCATCTATGCGCTATGTGGTCTTCAGTGATAGAAGTGTTAGGACATGTACTTGATGACGCCTATTATTCTACAAATAAAGGTGTTGCTGCAGGTTTAATTGAGAAAATAGAGAGTTATCAATTTGTTTTTGTGTTGCATTTGATGAAGTATATATTAGGAATTACAAATGAGTTATCACTTCCCCTACAACAAGGGGATTAAAATATTGTTCAAGCTATGCCCTTGGTTAGAAGTGTGAAATGTTAACTACAAGACTTCAAGGAAGATGGATGGCAGATAATTTTAGAACAAGTTAACATATTTTGTGAATTGAATATGATCTCAATACTTGATATGGAAGACAATATGCTAACTCATGGTTATTACAGGAGTAGAGGGCAACTCATCACCAATTTTCATCATTATCGTGTGGAGATTTTTTGTCAGGTATTATTTCTAAAAATCTATTTTTTTGTTAAAGAGATTTCATTGATTATTAATGTTATCATGGTTGCAAATTTGAATGCTAGGTTGTTGATTTAATTATACAAGAGATGAATAATCATTTTTTAGATGTTAGTACGGAATTACTTGGTTGCATATCATGTCTTCATCCAAGAAATTCTTTCTCTCAATTTGATGTTCGCAAACTCATTCATCTTGCTGATTTTTATCCCGAGAACTTCTTTGATACTGATTATTTATTTTTGGAATAACAACTTATGAGTTACTTTTATAATGTGTGGGATAATCCTCAATTTTCTCTAATTGACGACTTGGGAATTCTTGCTCAGAAATTGATTGAAACTGAAAAATATTTGATTTTTCCATTGGTTTATCGTATGATAGAGTTGACATTAGTTTTACCAGTTGCAACTGCTTCCGTTGAATGAGTTTTTTCTGCAATGAAGACTGTGAAGATTGATTTATATAATAGAATGGGAGATGAATGGATGAATGACAGTCTAGTTGTATACATTGAAAAGGATATTTTTCCTACAATTGAAAATGAGCAAATATTACAATATTTTCAACAAATGCAGTCACGTAGAATCCAATTGTCTTCTCTTGTTCCAACTCGTCGATCGTCGCAGACTTCTGTGCCAACCCTAAATTGAAGTTCACCTATGGAAGAAAGGTAGACTAATCTCAAACTTACCTAAACTTCTAGTTTCTTTTTTCTTACAAGTTAGATCAAATGTTCTCAATGTTAATTTATCAGGTTATGGAGATTCAGTCAAGTATTAAGAGGGACAAGGGAAAGGCTCTCGAGTTCTAGTCTCTTGGACCCTTGGTAAACTCTAACAATATCATTTCAATCACATATTGTAAGTATTAGTATTGCAGCCTATTATATGGTTTAAATGAGAATTCTAAGTGTTCAACAAGATCAATTGGTTGTGATTAACTTAATAGGCTAATAGCTTTTGCATGGAGATTAGTGTTTCATGTTGTTAGTCATCAAGTTGGTTGCAAAATAAGATGTACAACTATTTCTTATTACTTCTATATTGGAAGAAACATTTGCTATTAAAGTGTTCTTTGTATGTCATTGATTCCTCATAATTTTGAACCTCTTTTTTTTTTTTACTCTGTTATGCACTATCTGTCATGACTTGAGAATTTCATGCATATTATGATTTATGTGAGTGATGTTCATGTTTATTTGGCTGCAGTTTCTACAGCAACGTATATTATGCAAGAGTTGAAGCCTTAGAGGGATCAACACACTAGAAATGAATAGACTAGAGTTTAACTTGTTTATCAGTTTAGATTTCAGACTTCATATGTATATATGATATATCTATAACTTACTATAAGCTGAGTGGAATAGATTGCATTTTGGCTTTTCATGTATTTTTATCATTTTGTCGTTGTTGATGTAAAACTTTAATTATTAAATATTTATATTTAGCCATATAAAAAAATATCTGTGCAATTCAGCCCCCCCCCCCCCATTTTTTCCATTCCACCCCTATACACACATGAGAGGAGGGTGAATCACTTGGGTTTAAAAAACTTATTTTTTTCAATTTTTAAAAACTAGTACGTATAATAATAAAATAAAGCATAAATCAAAAAACACAAGTACATGAAGAGTTACTTGGTTTGGAGCCTTCAACAACTTCTACTCCAAGATTCACGATCCCTCAGACCATGTCAATGGACAATCCACTTAAAATCTCTTCCGAAACCGCCGGAAGAGAGAATCGAGTACAATAGACAACTAAGGACAAGTGTAACAATCTATACTTTCCTTTATGTAGTAATTAAACACTTAATTAAAACTTTTGTTACCCAACACTTGAAGATTATCAGATCAAGCTTGGTATTGGACGACTTCTCAATAGTAGTAGGGCATAGAAATGTCACATTACAGCGAGAGGATGAAGTCGGAGCAGCCAAAAACTCGAAAGGTCGCGTATTGAAGTTATAATTGAGTTGTATTGAATGCTTGGCCAAACCCTTCTTTTATAGGTCATTTAAGGCGCCTCCAAGTCTCGCCTAGGGTGCCTCCAAGTACAAATTTGATGCCAAAAATCTTGGTCACGATAAGCTCCACAACCTTCGGTTTTTATCCATTGGAGGGCACCTTTAAAGCTCTTCCAAGACGCCTCCAGTGCCAAGCTTAAGGCGCCTCCACTCGCATTGGAGGCGCCTTCGCGCCACTGTCCAGGGTGCCTCTAATCGACCAGGAGGCACCTTGAGCACTGTTCACCAAAGCTAAATTTTCTTTTTAACTCCTACAAAAACATGTTAGTCCAAAAATAAAGTATAATCTATAAAACTGAGTTAGCACAATAATAAAATAGTATTATTAATTAGATCCTATCTGTCCAAGACTAGAATCTAGTTAAGGTTTCAATTTAAGAACCCAAAATGGACTTAAACTGAACCTACGCCTAAATCCCCTTATTAGGACTCGTCCTCACTAGAACACTCTCCTCCAGTGACTTATGTTACTTATCGTGCAGAATCACTTGACTTCCTTACAATTTGTTGGATCGAGATCGCGCTAGAGGGGGAGGTGAATAGCGCTCTTGGCTTTCACGCGTTTCATATTCACAAAACAATGAGTAACACAGCGGGAAAAATGCAATACAGAAAGACACAAGGAGTTACTTGGTTCGGAGCCTAGGGCAACTCCTACTCCAAGACCCGCGATTGTTGATCGTTTTCGGTGGGTAACAACTATAATATCGCAAATTTGATACAATAAAGGATTACAATTAAGTGCACAATTAACAATAATAAAATATACTGACGACAAAAAGAT
This sequence comes from Zingiber officinale, assembly GCF_018446385.1. Classification (NCBI taxonomy): domain Eukaryota; kingdom Viridiplantae; phylum Streptophyta; class Magnoliopsida; order Zingiberales; family Zingiberaceae; genus Zingiber; species Zingiber officinale. The sequence goes on along the minus strand of NC_056002.1, from coordinate 23,977,987 downwards.
TGACGAAATCAGAGTGTCGGGTCGTCGGGAACTTTCTGTAGCTTTGTCAGAACTTTCTCGTTAGCAGTTGGATGCGGAAAGGTTGCTTGTTAATCGATGATCACAACTGCTGCTTGAACCCTCCTTAAATAGCCTGCTTGAGGCGCCTCAAAGCCCTTCCAAGGCGCCTCAAACCTGTCGAGTCAGCCGCGTGGATGAATGCTAAATTCTTCGTCTCTGATCCACTTGAAGGCGCCTCCATGGCCAGTCCAAGGCGCCTCCAAGCAGTCTGAGGTGCCTCCATATCCTTTGAGCCACCTCTAGCTCTATTGTGCGCAGACTTCAGCTCCTTTGCACCCGAGGCGCTTCCAAGCTCTATGGAGGCGCCTCGGACAATGTTCGTCCGAGGGAAAACCTTGTTCTCTCATACCTGCAAAACATGTTAGTCCAAAAAATACAAACATATCATGCAAAACAAAGTTAGCACATATAATTATGATAAACAAAATACTTTGACAGTCTCCGGACTGTCCGGTTCTGACTTTAAATTTTTGACCGAAAATCCTAGATCGAACTGACGCCTACTGTTCCCTCTTCCGGGGAGCGCGCCCTTACCTACTCCACTCAAGAGAGTTTACCTTTTGCCAGTTTGGTCCTCCAGACCGACTGGACTTTTGCTCGACGCTTGAGTCTTCCGGTCTTCATGCTGGGCGTCCGATCCACAACCCATCCAGTCTTCCACCCGGTTTGCGATACCAGGATTTCAACCTAGGGTTACCGTCCCTTAGGATTTTTGCCCAAAGACCTCGACCCGCCAAGGCTTTCCACATAGGGTTACTACCCCCAGGGTTTTCCACTTACCTAACTGTAGCTAGAACTTTTGCCTAAGTACACTTAGGACTTTCCCTACAATGCTCATTCAACATATTAGTAAACAAAATACTTTAACTTTGAACCCTTTGATATAATCAAAACATAGGTTCGATTATCGGATCATTCCCGCATCAACACAATCCACCTGGTCTTCCCGTCAATTGTCAGATCCACAGACCCAACTAGACTTTGACTAGTTGTCAGGTCCTGCGCACCCAACCGGACTTCCCACCAGATATTAGGTCACTCCTTGACCTATCTGAACTTCTACAACAGCTATTAGGTCCTCCATACCTAGCTAGATTTTAGCCTGGTGTCAGACTAGTCCAGACCTAGCTAGATCACAACACATTTAACTTTAATCCACTTGTCATTCATCAAAACTTAATCATCATTGTCAACTGCATCAACATGCATTTCTTTGACTTCTATCCTATTTGTGTCAATTTAATTAATCACAACTCTTCAAATTTTTATTGGCACATTCTTATTCTTTCAAGAGTAAAAAAATAAACCTTTTCATTTTTAAAGTGTAACATTACCTTAAAAATGCCCTAAAATATCGACTTTATCACGGTTAGGTTAACCACCCTTTCATTTAAAGTTGACACGCTCTAAACTCATCTAGGGTGTAGAGAACACACTCTTAGAAATCCAAAACTTATTGGTGGTCTTTGGGTGTTCTAGGTACTTATTAGAAATAATTCCCCTTAATACCTTCTTGATGACCTTCCTAGGCTTCTTAGACGTCTTAGTCACACTAGTCTCCTTCAGGTCAACTCTAGGGATACCTTCCCTTGTGACATTCATAATGACTTTCTTAGTCTTCTTATAAGCCTTAGCCATGTTGATCTTCTCAAGGTTAACTCTAGGAATAACTTCCCTTGTAACCTTGGTTTGACCAAGGGCTAGTTCCATAATCGTATGGGTACAAGGGCATATTCTTCTTGACTTTTGATTTGCATCTCAAACCTCTCTTGCCATTGAATGTCTTTTGTTCTTTTAAACCTAGGTTTTGCTTCTTAGATCCTAAGACTTCATTTGTTATTTTCTTAAGGGTCTTCTATAATTTATCAAGTCTTAACCTCAAGACCTGATTTTCTATCCTCAAATTTGATTTTTTTTATTTCTTTGAGTATTTCTCTTTTTAGGCATATATCTAAAAACCTTAGATTTCTTGCCTAGACCATTTTCTACCTTCATATCTTTATGTAAGGCAGTTCTAGAATGAAATAACTTATAATTTTTCTTAAGTTTTTCATGCTTCCTATTTTCATGATAAATAGCATTAAAATGATAAAAATTAGATCTAACATACCTTCTATCATTATTTAAATAAATACCATTAACTAATGGTACCTTAATTTTATTCTTTGAAACTCCCACTTGACTTAAGCTTCCTCCTATCTTTTTTATCAGATTTCTCCCCTTTGCGTACCACAGGGCTGACCTCCTTTAGCTTCTCCTTGTCCTTGGGTGTCATTTGACCCTTCTTCTTAGTCAACTTTTTGGACATTTACTCTTGTAGTGTCCATTCTCCTAACATTCAAAGCAAATGATATGATTTTTATTTTTACAAATTGAAATTGTTATACCATCTTTTCTTATAGGAGTGGCACAAGACTCTTCTTCATTTGATCCAGAAGTAGAAGCTTCTTCTTGCTCCAGTATCAATGAATGATGCTCTCCCTCAATCCTTGAGGTGGATGCTTCTTGAATTTCTTCTTCAGATGTTGAATATCTTTCAACTTCCGAATCCTCTTCCTCTTGATCCAATGATTCTTCCTCTTTGGATTTGTCTTAATTTGGCAAAGTGGAGGGATGTTCATGGAGCTTGGCCAATTTCCTCCATAACTCATTTGCATCATTGTATTCTAGAATTTTGTATAAAATAGAGCTCAGCAATAAATTAACCAAAATTTTGGTTACTTTATTGTTTGCCTCGCACCTCTTGATTTGCTCCTCGATCCATTATCTCTTTGAGCCTCTTGGAGCTTCAAAGGTCTCTATTAGAGCAAGTCTTTGCTTTATAATTATCTTCATCATGAAGTAGCTAGTTTTTGACTCTTAATTTCTAAAGATCGAAGCTTTCCAATCCAAATGGTGAAGGTGCCCAAGTGTCGTATCTGAATCCATCTCAGAAATCCATTTGAAGTTGAGCTCCTTGATGATGAGTCTTTGACCATTGAAATTATGGCTTCACTTCAACTCCTTCTTCTTCTAGCTCGTTGCTCTTTTGGCGATTAGTCCAAAAAGAGCAACCTCACTCTGATACCACTTGTTAAGACACTCTGAGAGCTAAAAGTGGAGTAATTAGTTCCAATAGTTTCGTTGATAATGATTTGCAACGGAAAACTCAAAGCAATGCTAACAACTTTGATTTTACTTGGTATCCATCTTCTTGAGGTGACTAATCCAAGGGTGCACTCTCCTCACTCACAATACATTATGAAAATCTCCTTCTAGAAGGCAGAAAAGTCTCATACAAGCAAATACGAGAAATATAACAAGAAATACAATAAGAACAAAGAAATGAATACAATAATAAACAACCTTTGCTCTTGATCTCTTGTTGCTGTGAATTGCCTCTTGATACTTGGAAAGTGCAGCAATACTTATCTCCAAGATGTTTCAAGAATTGGCGGAGAGGGGAGGAGAAGAAGAATTGATGATTTGAATCTTTCGAACACCTTATATCTCGCGGATTAAGGTTTCCAATTGATTGTCCTTACTCCCAATCAATTACCACGTCAGATGTGAGCAAATCCAGTAGTCAAAATCTCATCATGGCTTATTTCTTCTTCTCTCAATCGATTAGTCAATTGATTATGTGGCTTCAATCGATCACTTGATCGATTAAGAAGCTCACTGTTTGTCGAGAGTTTCTTCTCCCAATTGATTGGGAAACTCACTATTTATCGTGAAGAAACACTCTCAATCGATCACCTAATCGATTGGCAGCTTAAATTGATCACATAATTGATTCATAAGCTTACCATTCACTTATAAACTCTCCTAATCAATTACCTAATTGATTAGGGAAGATCTTGATCGATTATCCAATCGATCAAGATACTTTGTACTGTACTTCGTCAACCAATCGATTACCTAATTGATTGACCCTCCCAATTGATTACCTAATTGATTGGTAAGTAGTAAAATGTGCAGAACTCAAAATAAGCTTTGTTTTGTATCTGAGATCAGCTCATTCTGATATCCGAGTCAAAAGTTATGTCTTTCGAAAGTTTGCTATGTCGAAACTTCCTCGTTTCATGCCAACTCCTTATTGGATTTACAATTGCCAAGTGTTCGGTCAACCTTTGACCCACTTGGACTTTCTCTTTGCCAACTTCCCGTTGAAATTTCAATCACCAAGTGTGGTCCTCCTTGACCCACTTAGATATTCCTCTTACCTAACCTCAAGTAGGACTTTCCCTTACCAACGTGCGGTCTTCCCTGATCCACTTGGACTTTCCTTTGCCATCGTATGATCCTCCTTGACCCACTTAGACTTTTCTTTGTCTAATCACAATTAGAACTTCCCTTTGCCTAACAGCAGTTAGGACTTTTCTTTGCCAACGTGTGGTCCTCTTTAATCCACTTGGACTTTGCTTTGCTTAATCCTCGAGTTAGGATTTTACTTTGCTTAACCTCTAGTTAGGACTTTCCTAATCAAGTATCTGGTCAACCTTGATGTACTTGACTATTCTCACATATTGTCCAAATATCAAAACTCAAACCCGAATCCACTCAAGCTTAGTCAATTGGTCAACCTTGACTTAAGGACGATTATGTTAAGACCAAAAGAATTAAGATATCTCCACAATGGTATGATATTATCCACTTTAGGCCTAAGCTCTTATGATTTTATTTTTGGACTCTACCCAAAAGGTCTCATACCAATGAAGATATCATTCCCTTATAAGTCCATGATCCTTCATATATATTTTCAATGTGAGACTTTGTTCATAATCAGTTCAACACAACAATGCCCCCCCCCCTCAAATGAAATACCGCCCCCTCAAGCATATCTGCTTGATATCATTTGGTCCTTAATCCACCAGGACTTTCCTGCCCCTCGATCCAACCATCTTACTAGGACTTTCTTACCCCTCGGTCCATCTGACCTACTAGGACTTCCTTGCCTCTCAGTCCAACCGACTTATTAGGTCTTCCTTACCTAACCACAACTAGGACTTCTCTACCTGGTGCCTGGTTGTTTTAATCCAGATATAGAAGCCCCGACTTCCTTCGTTAAAGGTCAATATTTCACCCATATGGCTCAATTGGATCATAACAATTACGTACGCAGTTAGTCCTTTTGGCAGTTCAAGCTCTGATACTAATTGTTAGGACTAAAAAAATTAAGATATATCTATAATGGTATGATATTATCCACTTTGGGCCTAAACCCTAATGATTTTATTTTTGGGCTCGCATACCAATGAAGATATCATTCCCTTATAAGTCCATGATGCTTTCTATGTGTTTTCAATGTGGAATTTCATTTGCAACCATTACAACCCAACAGATTGTACCAACAATCACTTGTTAGAATTAAAAGAATTCACATATCTCTACAATGGTATGATATTGTTCACTTTAGATCTAAACCCTCATAGATTTATTTTTGGACTCTACTCAAAATGATCCTAATGGAATTTATTCTAAACACCCTCAAACATTTGGTCAATTGAACTTAGTCCTCTCCTTTAAGATTTTTTTTCACCACCTAGAGTTCATTCCCTTAAAATTTCCGTCAAACTTTCGGTCACCCTTGATATACTTGGTCTTTTCACTTAGAGTTCCTCCTCTGGGATCCCCACCTCCTTGGTTCAACAACTATTCCACCTACATGGCTCGATCTGAACTATAGCTCTAATATAACTTGTTATGATCAAAAAAATTTATATATTTAATTTCTATAATTGTATGATATTGTTCACTTTGGATTTAAGTCATTATGTATTTATGTTTGAGCTCTACGTAAAAAGTCTCATGCTAATTGAGATATTTTCCATTGATAGAACTAATGTGAAACTTTTATGATATTCCTGATAGTATAGTTGAAGAGTTCTATATTTGTGATGGTATTGAATATAATGATAATCCATTTTAATATAGACTCGTGAACATTTTGCTTATATATAATACTTTTATTATTATAGTATAATTGAGTTGGTGTAAAAGTAACACTTCAATAGAAGCATAGAAGTACTACTTTGCAAGTGCTTGTACTCTACATTTACACTCAAATAAACAAGAATTTGCACCATGACATAAGAGAACTATTAAATATATAAAATAAAATAAAATCTAATAATAGATAGTTAATCAGTGGATCAGCAATCTAATTGGCAACAAATATCTAATTTAAGAGAGGATTACGAGGAGAAGAAAAGACTTTGAAAAAGAGTAACCTTAGCATATTTCATAATATAAAATACTATTGAAAAAAGTGTAAACTGTGTAGAGTCGATATAATCGATTGACAATATGTACAACAAAAAAGATGCTAAGATATATATATATATATATATATATATATATAATCAAAGTGTAATTGACCATCATTATGTTGTAGTCCAAAATTTCGCTTCATTAGAGTGAAATTTTATTGTCAAAAATAATAATGTGAGATAAATGAGCTACTATATTTTCTGATAAAAATATCTTCAACCAAGATTTTTTTTATTTTAAATATTTTACTAAGAGCTTATTTAGGATTTTAAATTTTAAGAGAATTAAGTAATATTATATAGAGATAAATTATTAATTGTACCACATTCAAATATTTATAGAAATAATATTGAGTGACATAGACTAGTGATAAATTCCATTTTTAATTGTTGTGGAGTCAAACTTAGCAAATCATGCACTAATTTATTTGTTGGATGCGAAAACTTTTTGTTAGCCCAATGATTCTTTTAAGTGGTTTGGTGAGATTATTGATGTACCTCTATATTTCGTTAGTTATAGCTTGTTACTATAGATGGTTAGAGTAGACATCTCCAAATGATCTATAACACATGTAATGTAGCGAGATTATGATAACAACAGCAATCTTAGAGTCAAATTCTAGTTGAATAATGAGTTGGACGTATTATGATGAATACAATTTCCAAAAATCTAATCAAGCATGAGGAATGTTTTGAAATATGTATATATATATTCTTACATCATTAGGTAGGGTAATTTCCCTATTACTACATGGTATCAACCTATTGGTGATATCCTTGTTCATGAAGACTTTTTATATCTTTCACTCTATTTTTTAAGTAAGTTTTTTTTTTATAATCTCATGAGACAAAAGGGGGCCACATAAAACAGTGAATTTATCTTCAATAATGAAGTGTCATTATTCCCCTAAAGTCTATTGGCAAGCAAACATATGCAACTTTTTATCCATTCTACTTGGACCACACCTTCAAGTGGACTATAGCTCATCCATATATGTCCCTATCCTACCTAGTTACCTATATAGAGGAGGAAGAAGAAAGCATTAGGTGAAAGGAGATTAGTTAGCTCTAACCAATCAACTAATTAGGGGGAAGAATCCACACTATATTTGAATCATGGAATTGGATCACTTTCACATACAAGCACTCAACACATACTTGCCCTCTACCGACAATTAAGTTAGCACTAGTCAATTCCTTGACCAAATGCATCCAATCAATTGAATCAAGTCAGATAATTAGCAACAAACTAAAGTGATTTGGCCTTAGTTTCACACCTATTAACTACTATTCGTAAGTCTATTAATTTCCTTATATACATGTTGATGCACTTTTCTTGATCATGTCTTTGACAGTGACCATGTCTAGATACTCAAGAAAATTATTCACTTGGAGGCTTTTTGTCGTAGAAAGTGATGTATGTTTTATTAGGGTGTGTATAGAATACAATTCTTCTACCTTGGATTCATGGGAGTTAGTCTCCTTTTGGTTCATTCAAAGTTGACATAATTGCTCAATATTTGAAAAAAAATAAATAAATAAATAAATCTACGAATAATTAATTCTTTGAAAGTGTGTCATGATCTAAAGATGCTCATCCAAAAGGCACCTAAAAGACACCAAACTCATATCATATATAATATACTTTGGGGACCAAAATAGATATCATATCATAATTATTTGTATATGTCCATGTGTTGTGTCATGATTGTCAACAATTAACTTTTTCATTTGGTTGGAGAAGGATGATTACACGCTAATCAAATTCAGTTGCTTCCAAGTTCATGGACCATCAATTCAATTATTGGACTCTTTTTCCATAGGCTTTTGTGACATAAATGCAACTACAATTAAACAAATACTTTTAGTTTATAAGAGCTATTACGATCGGGAAAACTTCAACGAAACACTTAATTTCTAGGTCAGTGTGGTTCGAAGTATAGACCCAAAAGCATATGAAAGATTCATTGATTGAAACTGGATTGAATATGAGCCAAAGTATAGGCATAGCTTAGATCATAAAAATTAAATACATATTGATCGGTGGACCATGCTCTGCTAGATTCAGATATATCTAGATCGCCCTAGGCATAGTTCAATTTGATTTGATGTGCAAAATGTGATTGTCGAGATAGGTGCAACTAGATGTGATACAAGAAATTATATTAATCATCTTGCCACCTTAATTAGGGTTTTAGTGGCTCCTCTACATTTTTGCATCTTGATTGATGAACACCGATACCTTAATCTCCTACCAAGGGGAGATTTATGTTTTTTATTAGCTTTTTTTCTACATTCCAAGTGTCTTAAATGAGTTGCTTCAACATTAAATTAGGAATATGCATGCGTACAACAAGGAATAGCAACAATTTATTATCAATGAGAACTTCAATATTATGTTCTGGAGGGGTAGCTAAGGTGACGATTTCAACTTCGCTCCAATGAAAACTTCAATATTCCTGATAAGTATGGGTGGAAGCACAAGATTGGGTCGAGTGTACATTTATATTTTAAACAATAATAATCTAATTTAGCTAGCATGAAACAACTTAACTGAAATTTTCATATCAAAAAACTACTTATAATTAATTGATCATTTGACTCTCATTTTCTAGTTTTTATTTCCGCTTTGTGAAATTTTTAAAAAATAATTCAAGGATCAATTTGGAGATTTAAAAACATTGATTTTAATATTATAAATTATTTGCATGATGCCTCAGAGGCCCTCTGGGCTCTACAGCCTTCTGAGCTTGGATCAAGATCCATTTAGAATTATAATTGTCGTCCACCATCTCTTCGGACATCAAGATTACACAGAATTTTATTTTATTATCGTGGAATAAAAACAAAATAAGCCCAATATATTAATTATCTATGATTCATCATCTAAAATTGAATACTACAAGGTAAAGGATCCTTTATCTACACTAAATCTCTATCTAATAATCTTTTGACTAAATTATTTTTTTCTATTTACTATTTAAATTAAAATAAATTTAACAGAGTAAAAGTAACATTTGATTTATTTTAACTGTAAACTTTCACAAATACAAATCCATAATGATGATTTTTCTCTTCCCTGTTATTTTTCAACAAACAACTATTAAATTAAATCTTCTGCATGCAGCTAAAAGGGACTTCAGATTAGAATCCGGAAGCTCGAGTTCATCATGATTTAACACGTCATGAAAAGCAGAATGCAATTACACGATCAGCTCAGGAGAGACAGCAGTAACATAACATATGAAAACTATCCCTGCATGTCATGTCATGTCATGTCATATCACTAGTTCAGTACCCTATTAGCCATTTTCCTTCCATGGGAAACGCAGGGGGCGTCTTTCAATGAGTGATTGCACGTGTGGTACTAAACATATTACTGGAAAAGTTTGGTATGTATATGTAAGAACAGAACCAATCTTTATTTAACTTGAGGACTATGACAAAGAAGAGGAAAGGATAGAGTGCAGTACAGATATCATCAGTTTGGCCGAAAGGAGATTCAACCATAGTATGCTTCCTGAACTTCAAGGTGTCGCCTTGTTCTGAAGGCCAATTGAGTTGTGCTTCTTTGAAGGCCCGGAAGGTGGTATTGGCACCCCCCTGGGCAGGAAACCCGTCAAGTAACCTGCGTTTCTCTTAGCAATGGAACTCACCCTGAGACCCCTTCTGTCGCTTGAGCCATGGCTACATGAAACAAACAGCAGAAGCAGTAGATGAAGCAACGCTGCAATGACCGAGTCCCTTATTGGATGACTCATTGGTCTTGACATGGCGAAAGGGGAGGCTAGAAAGAAGCTACAGACCAGACGAGAGAAATAATGTCCGTGAAGAACAAGGGCTTGAACTTTTGGGAGATTGTTGGTGCTTGCATTGCACTTTTGGGAGACTGTAGGTATTTATAGTGTTGAAGAACAAGTTTGGGTGTAGTACAAGCACCAATAAATGGTGCGGCATTGAATGTGGGGGAGACCAATTGGCTAGATGTAGCAAACTTTTGAGGATTTACTACAGCAGATGACTGTAGAAGGGCTTGTGAGTTAGGAGTGAGGTAAAATATTGAATGTAGGACACAGGAAGGACAGGGAACGAGTCGATAAAGAGTGGAATGGATGAAAAATAGGCCAAGTCTTGTCTATTGTTAGGTGAGCAAAGAGGTCCACATGAATTCAAATGTCAATGCTGAATGAGGAATTGGAACAAGCGCACGCAGAGATAGGTAATTGGATTCGTGAAGTTCTGGAACCTGATAATCAAAAGCCAATCAGAACATATTAATTTCCTCAGGTTTGTCAGTTGAGGTGAAAGGGGTATTAGTGATAAAACTCTGCAAATGAATCAAAGAAAGCACTGCAAGGCCTATACTATAAGTACCACCTGATGATATAGTTAGGTCAAGAAAATTTTGTCCTTGGCACTCTGTTGCATGGTGCTTACCAGAATCCACTCAGTCATCCATTAACACTGAACTGATCCAAATTGATGAACATGGACACAAAAAATTGCCTACTTGGTTGTTTGCTTGGCTGGATTAGTGTACATGTGCAATTTCTCTAGCGTGCAAATAAGAAAAATTCCTCATAAGATGGATACGTAGACACCAGAAAAGGAAGAAAACCAACCTGCTTCAATTATGTATATACTCCATCTGCTTTCTGGGAATTCATTAATTTCTCAACTGATGGATGACCCACCAACAAAACAAAACCTACTCTTTTCAACCGAAAGATTACCACGTATCAGTTAGAGTTGGGGGCTTTAGTGATTTTTGTGATTCCTTGGATGGCATACTTAACTAGGCTTATATATATATATATATATATATTCCATAAAATTGATAGTTGGGAACTTAGGAAAGGGTGGATGGCTACTGATACTGGGCAAAAGAAACCCTTCACTGCCCCAGACACAGCGAAATACAACATTGGGAGGATCACACTAAAGTTATACTTGGCCATTCACAATGAGCACTGCTGATAATGCTGTATGATGCCCAATATCCAGAATTGGCATCATGGATCAAAAGATCAATTTCTCATTCAGCATGGAGGAGATATGCAGAAACCATGGACTAGACCAATGGTTAGACAGTAGAGTATTTCTCATTCAGCATTGAGGAGATATGCAGATATCTCCAGAAACCATGGACTAGACCAATGGTTAGACAGTAGAGTATTTCTCATTCAGCATTGAGATATGCAGAAACCATGGACTAGACCAATGGTTAGACAGTAGAGTTAGACTGTAGTTAATGGTATGTTAAACTAATTATAATTGACAAATTATTTGGTTTATTAATGGTTAATTTGGGCATGATTGGTTCAAATACAGCCATTGTTGTTGCTCCAACAGTGGTCGACTTCCTGGTCTCTGACTATCAAGGCCCGGGACCTAGGCGTACCGACATCGGTATTGTTCGTAAATATAAATGCTTGAAAATAACAAGTCTCATAAAGTGAATACCAAACCAGTAATAATATAACGGAAATATTGTCTTTACAATGCGAAAATCCAAAAGAGAAGCGGAAGCGTACAAGATAACATGAACTAAAAAGAAAAAATCGCTTGAACAGGACTTCATTACCAGCCTCAAAACGTCTCTTTGTCCTCTTTCTCGACTTGTTCCTCGTCTTTATCTAGGGATGGAAGTAAAAGGATGAGTACTTGGAAAAACACTCAGTAAGTGGGGGTCGATCGAACATAGAACAACAGAATACAAACCATAGCAAGACATTCGGAATTCATGATAAGGACATAATTCATGAAACATGACAGAAATATAACTTAATCGAAAACATATACTTATAGTACTGTTAATCACCTTTTTTTATGGTGTTACTGATCAGTCCCCTATATGTAATTTCTCTAAGGGATGAGGTCATATGTCACGCCCGAGGGTAAGGTTGTTAGACGAAAAATCGAACAGCACCTCCCCTATAGCAATGACAAATGAAACATGTATACAATGTCACAAAACTACTCACAAGCTATCAACAATAGCTCACACGGCTGAAACATATATAACCACGCAGTTATATACACAGCTCACACGGCTTGAACAAAAGAAAACATAACCACATAATTATATAATGAGCAGCCCACACGACTGTATCAAAACACAGCGGAAGTCACAAAATAACAATCTTAAAACCATAAAACAACTAACTGCGAGTCGGCTCGACTTGACACAACAACAAACCAAAATACACGCAACCACAAAACTAAACTCCAAATCCACATCGAGTTATTACAATACCAAGTTCACAAATTCAAAACACGAATAAAGCAGGAAACAAAAACATAAAACCATCCTCGGATGTGACGTGGGACCGACATTCAGGATCCTCCAAGTGTCCTTGTATCATCTACATGTTCCTTGACGAAAGAAAAACCAGTTCAAGGGGTGGTGAGTGCTGGGACTTAGCAGGTAATAGATAGATAGTGCATGAGCATAATATATATAGAGAGGCAAAGGTATACAGTCTCATAGGGAAAAAATATCAAAACTACAGAGGTATCATAATGAATGTCCATACCTGAATTCATATTCTAAGCTAGTAATTGAAGGTCAAGGGTACTGAGGAACTGTAATAGTACTGTTCATAACTACAAAGATAACATGTGAGGTATATACATACTATCAATAAGTAAGCCAGTGTCTAACACATGAAATAGGTATATAACTCAACATATGTAAAAATATCACATGGATACAATAAAATAATTGCATAAGTAAGCAATCAACAGTATAAGCAATTATAATAACAAAAGCATATGCATGGATGATCACTCCCGCCCGCCCCTCTGCACCACGACCCCTATATGGTGGAGAGGCCGGAATAAACTGTACACACTGTTGGTGCGGGAAGCATCTGACGATCGAACTCGTGTTTTGATAATAGCAAAGGATTCAAAGTTAAGGTGTTTTGTAATCTAACAAGTCTGCTTGAGGATTTCAGGAAAGTCCTAGCTGCGGTTAGACAAAGGGAAAACCCTAGGAGGTGGTAACCCTAGGTCATAGGGGGTGGTAACCCTATGCGGAAAGTCTTGGCAGGTCGATGGCTTCAGGCAAAAGTCCTAAGGGGTGGTAACCCTAGGTGGAAAGTCCTAGTGTCGCGAACCAGGTGAAAGACTGGATCAGCCGGGAAGCGGAAGTCCAGCAGAAAGTCTGGGAGCTTCGAGTGCCGAGCAAAAGTCCAGTCGATCTGGAGGATCGAACTGGCATCAGGTAATCTCTCCTGAGGGGAGTAGGTGAGGACGCGTTTCCCGTAGAGGGAACAGTAGGCGTCGGGTCGACCTAGGGTTTCCGGTCGGAAACCCGAAGTCAGACTCGGATAGTCCGGAGACTGTCTATACTTCATTTATCATATTTATTGTGCTAACTTTGTGTTGCAGGGTAGTGTTTGGACTAACGTATCTTACAGGTGCAAAGGAGCGACCTAAAGTCTCGGATGAACAGTGTCCAAGGCGCCTTCATGGAGCTTGGAGGCGCCTCGGGTGCAAGGCTGGAGCTGGCTGCGAGAAGCTGTTCAAGGCGCCTTGATGAACAGTGGAAGGCGCCTTGAAAAGATGAAGACGCCCTGGTGAACAGTGGAAGGCGCCTTGTATCTGTGATAAGGTTCGACCAGTTCACCCCTTATCTTCGCGGCTGACTCGGCTCATTCAAGGCGCCCTGGTGAATAGTAGAAGGCGCCTTGAACAGCCTTTATAAGAGGTCTCGACCAGCAGCTCAGACAATCAATTTTCAAGTCTTCTGTCTCCAACGTGCTGCTCTAAAAGACATCCGGAAGTGCTGCTACAAGTCTCCGACGACCCGAAGCTCCAAGATTCTGTTCTTGTCGTCGGTACCATTAGTTTTCTTTATTTTACTTGTACTTCAAAGCTGTAACTCTTTTTCGTACTTATAGTTGTTGCCCACGGAAAGCGATCAAGGATCGCGGGCCTTCGAGTAGGAGTCGTGACAGGCTTCGAACGAAGTAAATCTTTCGTGTCTTTGTTTGTACTTGTTTCTATTTCTTTCCGCTGCTCTTATACTCGAACGACTTACTCGATATGATTCCGATAATCGAAAAACGAAATAGCCACGAGCGCTATTCACCCCCCCTCCTCCTCTAGCGCGTCTCGATCCAATAATTGGTATCAGAGCGGGGTTGTTTTGAGTTGGTGCAACCACCATACAAAACAGTTTTTTTTGTGGTATTTTGTTTATTTTTATTTCAGAGTCAATTAGAAATTAGCTAATTAGCTAAAATTCTAATTCTTTTCAAATCGGTATTGCTCAAAGTTGGCCAATACCACTTGAGCTCGTTATTTTTTTTCCTTCTTCTTCCCGCATTACTAATCCAAGACTCAGTCTTGGAATAGATCTGCTTGGTTGTGTTCTTCTTAGATCTAAATGGCCCAACAAGAAGGATATAGCACTGTTCGTCCCCCACTATTTTCCGGAGAAGATTTCGGATATTGGAAGGAGCGAATGGAGATATATCTGAAGATCCAGTTCGACACCTGGATGATAGTCAAGACAGGACTGCAACTACCAACTGATACAGACGGTAAGCCTACATCCTATGAGAACTGGGAGCCAGCCTTTATCAAAAAGGTGGAAGCCGACGCCAAAGCTACCTGCACCATCCAGTGCGGTCTTACCAAAGAAGAGCTCAACAGAGTCGGTCCGTTCTCTTCCGCAAAGGAGCTGTGGGAGAAACTGATCGAACTTCACGAAGGCACCTCGGAAACCAAGGTAAGTAAGCGTGATTTATTACTTAATAAACTATACAATTTAAAAATGCAGGAAGGTGAGACGGCAAGTTCGTTACACGCTCGAATTCAAGATATTCTGAACTCCCTTCATGGAATCGGGCAGAAGGTAGAAAACAGAGACATTATAAGGTATGCTCTTAACTCGTTTCCTAGGAGTACATTGTGGGCATCGATGGTAGATGCCTACAAAGTCTCTAAGGATTTGTCTTCCTTAAAATTAGATGAATTATTTAGTGAATTTGAACTGCATGAACAAACTAATGCACAGACGACCGAGAAGGGTATTGCTTTGGTTGCAGGTACTAGTCAAACACGCGAACCAAGATCCCGACGAAAAATTGAACCAGAATCAGAAGACGAACCCGACTCAGAAGAGTCAGAAGATGAACTGACCAGCGAACTAGTGAATCTCGTGAAGAAGCTCTACAAGAAGAAGAAGGGATTCAACAAGAAAGATCTGAAGAAGGCAGTTCAATCCAAGGAGGCCCAACCGAACTCGAAGGTAAAGTTTGAAGTCACCTGCTACGGGTGTAACCAGAAAGGGCACATCAAAGCCAACTGCCCCAACCAAAAGGAAGCCAAAAAGCAAAGAAGAAAGAAGGCCCTGAAGGCAACGTGGGACGAATCTTCTTCAAAGGACGACGACGACGAACTCGATCAAACGAGTCTATTCGCACTGATAGCCCAGGACCAGATCGTCGAGAGCGAGAGCGAGTCAGAGGCCGAGTCCGAGCAAAGCCACGGATCCGCATCCGTTTCAGAAGGGTCAGACTCCACTGTAAGTATTCCAAGGCTCAATAATTTAGTTAATTACTTATTACGCAAGTTAGCTAAGTCAAACATTAGGATTAAATCACTTCTAAAGGAAGTAGCTGTCCTTAAAGAAGTGACTAACACTAATTCCTTAGGATTAAATCACTTCTAAAGGAAGTAGCTGTCCTTAAAGAAGTGACTAACACTAATTCCTTACTTGATCAAGTTCAGCCTGGAAATTCAACTCAAGTTCAAAAACTTGAGGAAGAAAATTCTAGGTTGAAAAATCAGGTAAAAGATTTAAAAAATACCTTAGAACGGTTTTCTCTGGGCTCCAAGAATCTGGACCTAATTCTTGGGACACAAAGAGCCGTCTACAACAGAACTGGGCTAGGATATAAAAGTAAAAAAGAAATATAGATCTTATTTATCCTTAATAAACAAACAAAGTAGTAAATCAGTCCAAGGATGGGTCCCCAAGTCCAAATTGATCAATCAAGTTGGACTTGGCCAATACTGGGTTCCGAAGGATCAAATACACTACCTCGATAGACCATATCGAGGTCATGATCCAGGGGAGCAAAAAGAAAAACGGTCTTAAAAATTTCAAATTAAAAATTCGAAATTAAATTATAAATTCAAAAATTCAAAATCAAATTAAAAATTCAAAATTAAATAATAAATTCAAAATTCAAAATCAAATTAAAAATTCGAAATTAAAAAGATTCAAATTCAAAATTCAAAATTAAATTATTCAAAAATCAAAATCAAATTAAAAATTCGAAATTAAATTAAAAATTAAAAATTCGAAATTAAATTATAAATTCAAAATTCAAAAATCAAAATCAAATTAAAAATTCAAAATTAAATTATAAATTCAGAATTTAAAAAAAAAATAGATGGAGGATCCAAACTAGCTGGCACCTCCAACTGAACTACCCGACAGGGTAACTGAACCTAATCTACCCGAAATAGGTAAAACAAGAAGTACATTACCCGGCAGGGTAATTAAGGTTAGAATAAAACAGGCTAAGTTGAACTTGAACCAAAGTACTGGTGAAGTTTTAGGATGATAGTACGTTAGGGAAGCTTGGGCATCGCATGTCTAGAAAGATATGTCTTCGACCTGGTGCATTTGGCCAAGTGGAACTGACCGAAGCTACCCTTAAATGGATCCTAACTAGTTAGACCAAGGACTAGTATTAAGTTCAATGGGTAGGACTATTTGGGAAACCTCGAAGGCATGGTTACTTTAATGAACTCCTTGTGACTCACCATAGTCAGAAGTTTATCCAAAGAATGCTTACTTGTTGAACCCAAAGCTAAACCTGAATCTAACGCAAAGTTCAACCAGACCCTTAATTTCAACAATAATTCATCTCACAACCATTATAGGATTCCCTGATTGACAATTTAGATCGGGTGAGATGACTAAGAAATTAAACTATGAAAATTATTTTAAACTCAAATTTTAAAATTATTTTAAACTAAAATTTCAAAATTATTTTAAACTTAAATTTCAAAATTATTTTAAACTCAAATTTCAAAAGTATTTTAAACTCAAATTTCAAAATTATTTTTAAAACTCAAATTATTTCAAAATTAGTTTTAAATTTCAAAATTCAAAATTATTTCAATTCAAAATTATTTTTCAAAATTATCTCTTCAAAATCCATTAACGTTAAATTTTTTTTTCAATCTTAAAATCTTTATTAAATTACTTAAAAAATGAAAAAAAAAAAAGGGGGGGGGCGCCTCTTGGAGGCGCCTCCCACACTGGAAGGCGCCTCCCACACTGGAAGGCGCCTCCAAGAGCAGCGGGAAAGTTCCCGCCGCATCACCTTAAGGCGCCTCGGATCGATCCGAGGCGCCTCCAAAACCTACTCAAGGCGTCTTAACATACTTAAGGCGCCTTCAATTCCCAGCTTTAGAAAACGAACAGATTCCTTCTGTTCGTTTTTCTGCCGACGCCGAGCACGTCTTCCGCGTGCGGATTCTAGAAACCAAGGCGCCTTCAAGCCGTTTAATCTCCCCTCAACACTTGGCAATGCCTCCTAGGTATAATCCCAATCCTTCCCGATCAAATTTTACGTAAAATTTCTGCTTATTTCTGACAATTTTTGGTAAAATCGTTGAAAATAGGAAGCGCCGACACGTTGATCCTAATCCAGCTAGAATTCCATCAGCAGATATCAGATTCCCTACTATACATCTTAGGGATACCTTTGCTAATTACACTTTTGAACCTATCAAACCTAGATATGTAAATAGGACCTTTTATACCCAGTTTTGTCAGCCATCTATCCAAATGATAGAGCACTATCAACTGGACCAACTGGTTTACTGCACTGATACAGTAAACCAGGAGTTATGTGCACAGTTTTATCACAACCTTGAGAGGGTTGATGATAATAGGTACTCCACCAGAGTTGCTGACGTTGACATTGAGCTTTGTTACGCACCACTTTGTTACGCACCACCCTAGGACTTAGGGTTTCAGAGTCTACCTTCTTATGCTACCCTAGTAGGGACCTGCCATTTGGTGATCCTTACTCCCATATTACGTTAGATACTATCTATATGAATTTCTTCGGGGAAGAGAGACCTGCTGGCCTGACTGAGTTCAGGTCAGTCTCTCTTCGGGTTCAGGACTACGTGATGTATAGGGTCCTGACAGCATGTATTCTGCCGATCTCATCTCGGGATGTCCCGAAGATGAGGCCTTCCCACTCATTTTTCCTGTACGCCCTATGTCATCGATTAGATATCGATATAGCCTTGCATATATTCCAGAACATTATCTGTGCATCTGGGACAGTCACCTCCAAGATAGTACACATGCCCTATTGTCATATCTTGACACGCTTCTTTTCGACCATTGAGGGTATAGATGTGACCAGGGAGACAGTCATTCCTCTTACTATATATGACGAGCTAGGATCCCGTAGTTGTAGACTAGCCGGTGCTGATATCACAGCTGATGGAGTTCTAGCTTGGACAGGACGACCACAGCCAGCAGCTGCCCCTATCGCTCCAGCAGCCGAGAATATACTAGGCGAGGGAGAGGAGTGGGTTGATTTCTTAGCTGAGGATCTTTTCGCGGATCCTTCCCCGTCTGCCAGACCATCCACCTCAGCTGGACCTTCGACCTCTATCTTTTCGCAGATCCTTCCCCGTCTTCCAAACCATCCACCTCAGCTGGACCTTCGACCTCTACATCACTCTCCGTCGAAGACAGACTTGCTCGACTCGAGGTCGAGTCCATCCAGACACGGCGGATAGTTCTCTCTATTCGGTCCGAGATGGCTGCCGGATTTACGTCCCTTCGTGACGAGATACGACGTCTAGGTCAGCCAGCACCCGAGCAGCCCCATGCACCACCTTCAGCTGATGCTCCTCGAGTAGATGATCCTGCTATTTGATATGACTCTTTTATGCATTGTACTATGGATTGTTGCCAATAGACACCCTTACTTCACTACCTATTTATTTTTGTTTAGACCTCCTTGAAATGATTTATACTTATGTGCATGCTTAGTCAGTTTCACAAATTCTGGGTTTACTTATCATCTTTCAAAATCTAGGAAAAATAATTTTCAAATTTCCCAATTTCCTAGATTTTTCAAAAGTTGGACTTAGCCTAAGCTTTCCCCCTAGAAATCTTGTTCCCCTAGAATTAAGCCAGAGCATCTCACAAACATCTAGGTATACCTTGATTGTGTTTGAAAGACTTAGAATGGCGTGAGATGCATAGGGTACAGCCTGAACTCAAGAATGCTTATATATGTGCATCAATATGAGTCTGGGCGTTAAACACTCAATATACATTAATCAAGTCAAGTCTTCTAGCTCTAGCCAAATCTAACTGGACCAAATTGACTTAACTTGACTAACCATGTGAAAGTTGTTGCCCTATAGACAATCAACAAGTAGCTAAAGGTTAGACAGTTGGTAAAGGATACTCAATTTTCTAGTTAAGCATGTTTGATCTTTAGGGCTCTGATACCTAGTAAGTTAATCTATTGGACATGATTCATGCTTGGACTTAAGGACCAACTGACTTTGAATGAATAACCTAAACTAAATTTTTAGCTACTCTGCTCCCTCCTAGCCCTAAAATTTAATAAGTATTGTTTAAAATTAAGCTAAGTTTTTTTTAAGCCATAGCCTTCAAATCCAATACTTGCAAAGAACTTAGTTTTATTTTCAAAATTTTAAAACTGAGCTTACTTTGAAATCTAACTTTATAAATTCTTGTTTTATTAAGTAGAGCAAAGATTTCAAAGCTACTTCAAAGATTTCTAAATAAAGATTATTGTTTTACTAGCTTTTTAAACTATCAAAAAGATCCACTTTCTAGAAACCTTTTCTAAGTTTCTAAAAAGCTAACATCATTTAAACTGTAAAATATTTTCTCACTTAGCTAAACTGTTAAATATTTTTTCAAAATCTTGTTAAATCAAATGACTATTTTTACTTATTTTTTTGATATATGGCAAAGGGGGAGAATAGCAATAAAATTTAAATTTAAAATAATAAAAAAGGGGCAGCAACAGTTAAGGGGGAGCATATAGTTGGCACTAAACTTTAAATTCGTAGGGTTTACTTTAGCAAATTTGCTTTGTTAAATGTGTTCTTCTATTCTTAGCAAATTTGCCTGTGTTAAAAGTATTCATCTATTCGTTTGTTTACTTAACTTTGAATTTGAGTTGCCATAATCAAAAAGGGGGAGATTGTTGGTGCGGGAAGCATCCGACGATCGAACTCGTGTTTTGATAATAGCAAAGGATTCAAAGTTAAGGTGTTTTGTAATCTAACAAGTCTGCTTGAGGATTTCAGGAAAGTCCTAGCTGTGGTTAGGCAAAGGGAAAACCCTAGGGGGTGGTAACCCTAGGTCATAGGGGGTGGTAACCCTATGCGGAAAGTCTTGGCAGGTCGATGGCTTCAGACAAAAGTCCTAAGGGATGGTAACCCTAGGTGGAAAGTCCCGTGTCGCGAACTGTGAAAGACGATCACCGGAAGCGGAAGTCCAGAAAGTCCGGAGCTTGAAAGCCGAGCAAAGTCCAATGATCCGAGGATCGAACGCATCGTAATCTCTCCGAGGGAGTAGGTGAGGACGCCCCGTAGAGGGAACAGAGGCGCTGGTCGACCTAGGGTTTGGCCGAAACCCAAGTCGACTTGATAGTCCGGAGACTGTCTATACTTCATTTATCATGTTTATTGTGCTAACTTTGTGTTGCAGGGTAGTGTTTGGACTAACGTATCTTGCAGGTGCAAAGGAGCGACCTAAAGCCTCGGATGAACAGTGTCCGAGGCGCCTTCATGGAGCTTGGAGGCGCTTTGGGTGCAAGGCTGGAGCTGGCTGCGAGAAGCTGTTCAAGGCGCCTTGAACAGATGAAGACGCCCTGGTGAACAGTGGAAGGCGCCTTGAATCTGTGATAAGGTTCGATCAGTTCGCCCCTTATCTCCGCGGCTGACTCGGCTCATTCAAGGCGCCCTGGTGAACAGTAGAAGGTGCCTTGAACAGCCTTTATAAGAGGTCTCGACCAGCAGCTCAGGCAATCAATTTTCAAGTCTTCTGTCTCCAACGTGCTGCTCTAAAAGACATCCGGAAGTGCTGCTACAAGTCTCCGACGACCCGAAGCTCCAAGATTCTGTTCTTGTCGTCGGTACCATTAGTTTTCTTTATTTACTTGTACTTCAAAGCTGTAACTCTTTTTCGTACTTATAGTTGTTGCCCACGGAAAGCGATCAAGGATCGCGGGCCTTCGAGTAGGAGTCGCCACAGGCTCCGAACGAAGTAAATCTTTCGTGTCTTTGTTTGTACTTGTTTCTATTTCTTTCCGCTGCGCTTATACTCGAACGACTTACTCGATACGATTCCGATAATCGAAAAACAAAATAGCCACGAGCGTTATTCACCCCCCCTCTCTAGCGCGTCTCGATCCAACACACACTCCAGCTACCACTACTCTCGAGTGCCCGAGTGGACAGGTGTTGAGTAGCTAACTAACTACGTAGCAATGGGGTCCCTGCTGCTCGCAACTCTAGCTACCACTACCCATAAGTGGTCGAGTGGGGGCACAACAGGACAAGCGGTATCTCCTCCAGTTACCACTATCCATGAGTGGCCGAGTGTGCGGCACTAAAAATGACTGACGACTCTCTCACACCACAAGAAAGACAATGGTTGTCAGTATGCATGCAATGATATGATGCACAAGATGTAATAGTCATCACATAAATAAATAGGAACCAGGTATGCTACAGTAAGCCAGCATGCTCAATAAGGTATGTGAATAAACAACAATCAAAAACAAGCATGATATCTAGTATCCGCTAAATATCATGGATGACAACGAGAAACTGTATAGATATAGGTCCAATCAGCTCAAAGATCAAGCAGATAAGTATCAAGCTCAAGAAAAATGCGAATGGAGTCAAGGTAGTACAACAATTATCCGAATATATAGCTCATACAATAAGTTCAAAGTATTAAAGAATCAAGGTAAGAAGTACCCACCTTTATCTGTCGATCGTGTTAAACTATCCCACGTCGAGACGCTCGTCTCGAATCAAAGTCCTACATCAACATATGTACGATTTCAGCTAATTCAAAGTCCACTAATTAGCTAAATTCAAACCCCAACTTAATTAAGAAAAATCCTAATCGAATGATCATTAATTATCCTAATTAATGATTAACTTTAATTAATCCAATCCACGATCACCACTATTCATCACACTAATCAAATCCTATGTAAAAACGAAATCAACTCTAAAACTCACCCAAATCTGGATGCTGATCCAAGCGTCGCTGGTCAAGCCTTCGTGAGGAGTCAATGGTGATCTCCACCGGCAATAAGGGGAAAGAGGGGGCATGATGACGGTGGAGAACTAGCGCACAGAACGAAGATGGGGCGCAACCATGTCTGGCTGCGAGCTAGCCACATCCGGCCGAGGTGGCGACAAGGCGGCAGTGAATGACGGCCAGCGATGGTGACGGGGTGGCGACGTCAGGCAAAAACGTGAGAGAAGAGGAAATCGCGAGGAAGAGAGGAAAGGGCGCGATGAAGAGTCACGGAAGGAACTCGGGCAGAGGAAATAGGAACCTAAGTTTATATACTTAGGTTAATTAAATCAATTAACTCCCACTTACGTGATATCCCAAATAGACTTTCTTTTAGCCTATAAATTCATCCCCTTAAACATATCATACAGACTCTCTTTATTTCTCAAAATAATTCTAAAAGAATCCCAAAAAAAATCCAATAAGGTTATTGTTGGTACGGGTAGCACTAACGGTCTAACCTAGGTTTTGATGAATGACAAATAGGTTAAGTTAGTTTTGTTATTGTCTGACACTTTGATCGAGTGTGCAGGATAAGTCCAGACAGGTCGACGGGCTGACCGGATGTCTGGCACGAAGTCCAGCTAGGTCGACGGGCTGACCGGATGTCTGGCACGAAGTCCAGCTAGGTCGACGGGCTGACCGGATAGCTAGCAAGAAGTCCAAGCGAGTCGACGGGCTGACCAGACGCTTGGCAAGAAGTCCAGCTAGGTCCACGGGCTGACCGGATAGTTGGCAAGAAGTCCAGACGGGTCGAAGGGTTGACCGGACGTCTGGCAGGTAAGTGAGGTAAGTCACTAGAGGGGAGTGACTGCAAGGACGCGTTCCCGGGAAGGGAACATTAGGCGTCGATCCGGCTTAGATCCATTTCGGATGTCTAAGTCAAGATCGTGACTAGATTCCGGTCTCGGAAAGACGGAATCTAAGTCATACTATTTGTGCTAATTCATAAAAGTGCTAACAATCTATTTTACAGGATATATATTGCCTCGGACTAACTTTGTTTTGCAGGAAAAGGGAGTTTTTTGGAACAAGGTGGTCCAGGAGCCCGGAGGGGATCCGGGCGCCCGGAAGGGATCCGGGCGCCCGGAAAGCAAATTATATCCAGGCCAAGTCGTCACCACGTGGAGCATCTCGGTTTGAGCAGCTACGTCACATTTCAGGCGCCTGGAAGGAATCCAGGCGCCCGGAAGGAATCCAGGCGCCCGGAGCAACATATAAAAGAAGCCCCATGCAGGAGCTTCATGATCATCTTTCACATCTGAGAACTCTGAGATGACTCGCTCTGCTGCTCTGCGCTCCAACGACGCTCACAAAGCTCCGACGACATGTTCCCGCTCTTTTAAATTCCTTGTCTGTCGGTACAGCTTTGTTTTTCTTTTCATTAGCATCTTTTTGTACTTAAATTGTAATTATCCGAATTGCTAGTGAATTGCCCAACGAAAGTACTCAAGGAGTACGGGCCTTCGAGTAGGAGTCGTCACAGGCTCCGAACGAGGTAAAAAAACCCTGTGTCTACTTTACTTTTCCGCTGCGCTTATACTCGATATTTTCGAATCGATATTCACCCCCCCCCTCTATCGAATCTAACGGTCCTACAAGTGGTATCAGAGCGAGTACTGCTCTGATTTGGTGCAACCACCAATCAGACTGGGGGTGAAACCTTTTATTTTTTTCGGTCTTCACTTTTACACTTTATTCCAAACTGGTTTATTTTTTTAATATTTTTTTTTAATTAAATATAAATTGGTGCAACACCAATCTAGATTTTTTTTACTTTTCCCGCACTACTAATCCAAGACCAAGTCTTGGGATATTTTTTTTGGCTATTTACTTGTGTACAAGATGTCCCAACAAGAAGGCTTCAGCACAGTACGACCTCCACTCTTCAACGGGGACGATTTTTCGTACTGGAAGAAGCGCATGGAGGTTTATGTCAAAACAGACTTCGACCAGTGGATGAGCGTCACGAGACCCTATAAAATTCCAGCGGACAACTCTGGGAATATACTGGATCCTGAAGACTGGACAGCAGATTTGAAGAAAAAAGCGTCAACAGAAAATAAAGTGATCAACACTCTACAGTGCGGATTAACAAGAGAAGAACTAAACAGAGTCGGTCCACACAAAAACGCTAAAGAGTTGTGGGACAAATTGATCGAGCTGCACGAGGGAACAAGCGATGCCAAGGTAACCAAACGAGACATGCTCTTAAATAAAATTCTTAATATAAAAATGCAGAAAGGTGAAACGGCAAATCAGCTCCACGCGAGGATCAAGGACATCCTCAACGGGCTTCATGCGATAGGCCACCAGATGGAAAACAGAGACTTAATAAGGTATGCATTAAATGCTTTTCCACGTAATAGTTTGTGGGCATCAATCGTAGATGCCTACAAGATTTCTAAAAATCTTTCTAAGTTAAAATTAAACGAGCTTTTCTGTGAATTAGAATTACATGAACAAACTAATGCTGGAGCCGAGAAAGGTATAGCTTTATTTGCAGGTTCGTCCAAGGAAAAGAAGAGCAAGCCTAAATATGAAGAAGATTCCGACCAAGACTCCGAAGACGAAGAACACCTGGTGAACTTGGTAAGAAAAATATTCACCAGGAGAAAAAGGAGCTTCAGCAAAAAAGACCTTCAAAAGATCAGCTCTCCCTCAGAACAAAAGAACGTGACTTGCTTTGGCTGCAATAAAAAGGGACACTACAAGAACGAATGCCCAAAACTGAAGTTCGACAAACCGAAGTCAACCAAAAAGAAGGCCCTCAAAGCAACGTGGGACGACTCCTCGGACGAATCGGAGGAAGAAGAGCAGAAACATCAGAGCCACCTCGCACTGATGGCCCGCGAAGCTGAAACAGAAGACGAGTCGGAAGATGAAGACGAGTCGGAAGATGAAGACGGGTCTGAACCCGAAACAAGCCACGAGTCCGTACTCGTTTCCGAAGGCCCGAATGAGGTAGATTTTAATTTAAACAAAAAATTTTTTAGAATTATTTCATCTTTAAATAGTAAATTGATTAAACTAGAAAATGAAAACAAATCACTTCTTGAGGAAAATCAAAACCTCAAGGAACAAAAAGAAAATACAAATCCAACTCAAGATCTAACACTTGAGGAGGAGAATTTATCATTAAAAAATGAGATTAACAATTTAAAAGAAATGTTAGAAAAAATCACAACAAGATCAAAAAATCTAGACTTAATCCTAAATAATCAAAAAACATGCTATAATAAAACCGGACTAGGATATAAGTCGAATTCAAATAAAACCTTCAAATCATTAATAACCCAATACAAATCAACCAATCTAGCTTGGGTTCCGAAAGCGTGCTTAACCACGCAAATAGGACTTAATCAATATTATATACCTAAAGAAAAAATACATTATATAAAATCGAATAAACCAAACCAAAATTCAAAATACAAACCTAAATCAAAATCTAAACACTTTAAAAATCAACAAAATTATCACCAAGTTAACCATAACTATAAAAGGAATCGACACAAACCTAAAACCAAAATTTAAATCAATGGCCAATAATTCAGGGGGAGGCTCCAGAATAGCTGGCACCTCCAAAACTAACTTACCCGACAGGGTAACCTAAAACAAACTAACCCGGCAGGGTAATTAGGATTAGAGACCAAGTTTAACTTGAATCATGGTACTGGTGAAGTTTTTGGATGATAGTACGTTAGGGAAACTTGGGCATCGCATGTCTAGAAAGATATGGTTTCGATCTGGTGCATTTGGCCAAGTGGAACTGACCGAAGCTACCCTTAAATGAATCCTAACCAGTTAGACCAAGATTTAGTACTAAGCTCCGTAGATAGGACTATTCGGAAAACCTCGAAAGGTTGGTTACTTCTAATGACGTCCATGTGACTCACCAAGCTTAGAAGTTTATCCGAAGATTGCCTATTTGTGGAGACCAAAGCTAAATCTGAATCTAACACAAGTCAAACCAAAACTCCATAATTAAAAATCCAATTTCATCTCACAAAATCATAGGATTCCCTGATTGATAATATAGATCGGGTGAGATGAATAAGGCTTCAAAATTTTAATTTCAAAAAAAAAATTTATTTCAAAATTTTAATTTTAAACTTAAAAATTAATTTCAAAATTTTAATTTTAAACTTAAAAATTAATTCCAAAATTTTAATTTTAAAACTTAAAAATTAATTTCAAAATTTCACTTTTAAACTTAAAAATTAATTTCAAATTTTAATTTTAAAACTTAAAAATTAATTTCAAAACTTAAACTTAAAAATTAATTTCAAAATTTTACTTTTAAACTTAAAAATTAATTTCAAATTTTAATTTTAAAACTTAAAAAAATTAATTTCAAAATTTAAACTTAAAAATTAATTTCAAAATTTAAAAATTAATTTTAAACTTAAAAAATTAATTTCAAAATTTTAATTTTTTTTAAACTTAAAAATTATTTCAAACTTAAAAATTAATTTCAATTTTAAACTTAAAAAATTAATTTCAAAACTTTAATTTTAAACTTAAAAAAATTAGTTTCAAAACTTTAATTTTAAACTTAAAAATTAATTTCAAAATTTTAATATTAAACTTAAAAAAATTAATTTTAAAATTTTAATTTTAAAACTTAAAAATTAATTTCAAATTTTAATTTTAAAACTTAAAAAATTAATTTCAAAACTTAAACTTAAAAATTAATTTCAAAATTTTACTTTTAAACTTAAAAATTAATTTCAAATTTTAATTTTAAAACTTAAAAAAAATAATTTCAAAATTTAAACTTAAAAATTAATTTCAAAATTTTAAAATTAATTTTAAACTTAAAAAATTAATTTCAAAATTTTAATTTTTTTTAAACTTAAAAATTATTTCAAACTTAAAAATTAATTTCAATTTTAAACTTAAAAAATTAATTTCAAAACTTTAATTTTAAACTTAAAAAAATTAATTTCAAAATTTTACTTTTAAACTTAAAAATTAATTTCAAAATTTTACTTTTAAACTTAAAATTTTCAAAATTTTACTTTTAAAATTAATTTCAAAATTTTAATGTGAAACTTAAAAACTAATTTCAAAAATTTTAATTTTAAAACTTAATTTCAAACCTAATCTCAAAAAAAAAAAAAAAAAAAAAAACCAGGGGCGGCCGCCCCTGGTATGGTATTCCCCTCCGGGGCGCCCTATAAATAGGGGGCAGCAGGCGCCCCCAACACTTGCCACAAACTCCTTCACTTTTGCCAAGGTTCACTCCGAACCTCAGTGCGAAAGTATTTTAAATCAAAATTTTCTTGCGGTGAAGACGCTGCTGCGATTCAACCGAGGTCGTCAGATCTATATTTGTCGATGGCTCCTCGGTAAATCTTCCTCACCTATCTGAAAATTTATTTGAATTTGTCCTTTAATTCTTTCTTAGAATATTGTTTTATATACAGTAGGAAACGAACAAATACTGGTGCTGGACCCTCTAATACTAGCACTGACCCTAGGTTTCCCACAGAAGAACTAAGGCTTAAGTTTGAGTCAACCATTTATAAAGTCATTAGGACTAAATGTATAGATAGATCGTTCTTTCTAAATTCGTGTGCCTCCGTTATAGAGGTGATAAACCACTATAACTTGAGGAACCTAGTCGAATGTACCAGTCCAGTAAACATAAATCTGTGTGCTGAATTTTGCAATAACCTAGTGAAAGTAGACGATCTCACCTATACCACTAGGGCAGC
Source organism: Zingiber officinale (assembly GCF_018446385.1). NCBI lineage: Eukaryota > Viridiplantae > Streptophyta > Magnoliopsida > Zingiberales > Zingiberaceae > Zingiber > Zingiber officinale. The sequence continues at coordinate 23,949,593 of NC_056002.1, read as the reverse complement.
GGGTACTGATATCACATTTTTCCCTACGACCATCCGAGAGTTTTTAGAGTTACGTCCGTCTGATTGTCCTTTCTTGTGCTATCCTCCCAGGGATCTATCATTCGGAGAACCCTACTCACATATTACTCTCGATACGATTTATTCGTATTTTTTTTTTTGGGAGAGAGAGACCCCACTGTGACCCAGTTTAGGTCAGTAGAACTTCAAGTCCAGGACTACGCTCTTTATAGGGTCTTAGTCTGTTGCATTTTACCACTGACTACTCGGGACATCGCCGTGATGCGCCCATTCCATTCATTTTTACTCTATGCACTGAGTCATAGGTTAGATATTGACATCAGCCTACATATCTTCTCCACCATTATCTACTCGGCTGGATATGTGACTGATAGACGAGTTCACATGCCGTACAGTCACATTCTGACAACATATATGTCCTTGTTGCACATTGATGTCACTAGAGGAGACATTGCCTATATGACCGAGTTCGATGTTATAGCAGCTAGGAACTTCTCCCTAGCTGGTATCCACGTAGATAGGGATGACGGGACTATGTCTTGGTGAAGGGGGGCACAACACCAGCACGACCCAGGCGCACAGGGGGAGGCCGAGCAGGATGAGTTCATGCTTGCACTGTTTCCGGAGGAGGCTGTTCCACCTCCACCACCAGCTCGAGCACCACGTCACGCTCCCCGCACTCTAGCCGACCGTATGACCGGACTAGAGAGAGCTATGGCGAGTCTCTAGCAGAAGAACTCTGGTTTTCATCGGGACATACGGCGAGAGGTTGCTGAGTTACGAGCTGCCGGGGAGACCCGACACACTGAGCTGATGGCGCTTCTCCGATCCTTGGGATCTGGACTACCCCCTTCATCATCTCAGTAGCTCTAGTTATGACTGACTTCTGTAGCTACACTACCTGTAAAATATTTTGGATCTATCTAGTGATAATTCAGACTTGCATTGATTATGTTCAATCTTGGTAGACTAGGATTTTTCAAAAATATTTTCAAAACATGTTTTATCAAATTACCATATCCCATCATGCTTTGTTTTGACTTTGGCAATCCCACCACAAAATCTATGGAAATGTGCTTCCATTTCTACTCTGGTATCTCTAAAGGTTGAAGAAGTCCTCCAGGTCGTTAGTGTTCTGCTTTGACCTGTTGGCATACTAGGCACCTAGAAACGAATTCCTCAACATCCTTCTTCATTCCGCTCCCCCAGAAGTTCTTCTTCAAATCCCTATACATCTTTGTACTGCCAGGGTGGACAAAGAATTTTTATTCGTGGGCCTCAAACATTACTTCTTGTTGAAGATTATCAATATCAGGCACCCCCAACCTTCCTTTCATCCATAGGATCCTGTTATCATCTGTTTGAAGATCAGGTGTTTTTCCCTTTTTGATCTGCTCTGTAAGTCTTGCCAACTCTGGGTCTTTCTTCTACTTCAACTTAATTGTTTCTCGAAAGCATGGTTGTACTGAGAGCGATGCCAAAATTGTCTTGTCCATGCTCTTCTGACTTAATGCATCAGCTATCTTGTTTGCTTTGCCTAGGTAGTAGCTTATTATTAAGTCATAATCCTTTAAGGGTTCAACCCATCGTCGCTGCCTCATGTTTAATTCTTTCTGCGTAAATAGATACTTGAGACTTTGATGATTTGTAAATACTTCGCACCTAGCACCATATAGGTAGTGTCTTCAAATTTTTAATGTGAATACTACCGTAGCTAGTTCGAGGCACACCCTAGATATCCTTTTGATGCATCAGTGAAGTCTGTATCCTCTGCGGGTAGTACTAGTACTGGTGTAGATGAAAGCCCTTTCTTCAAAGTTATAAAACTCTTCTCACATTCTTCACTCCAGTTAAATCTAGAGTTCTTTTGTGTGAGCTTGGTGAGAGGTATAGCTATCGAGGAAAATCCTTCAACGAATTTTAGATAATAGCTAGCTAGCCTAAAAAAACTTCGAATCTCTGTTACTGTCTTTGGTTTTGGCTTGTCTAAAATTGCTTCCACTTTCTTGGGGTCTACAGAAACGCCTGCTTCGGAGATTATGTGACCCAAGAAGGTGATACTTTTTAACCAAAATTCACACTTTTTAAATTTGGCATATAGTTCCTTTTCTCTCAGTGTCTGGAGGGTAAGGCGAAGGTGCTCTTTGTGGTCTTCTTCACTAGGTGAATATACGAGGATGTCGTCGATAAATACCACTACAAATTTATCAAGATATGGTCTGAACACTCTATTCATGAGATCCATGAATATTGCCGGGACATTGGTTAAGCCGAATGGCATTACCATGAACTTGTAGTATCCATACCTGGTTTTAAAAGTCGTCTTTGGTATATCTTCGACCTTGACCTTGAGCTGGTGATAGCCTGACTTTAAATCGAGTTTAGAGAACACTGTAGCTCCATTAAGTTGGTCAAAGAGGTCATCTATCCTTGGAAGGAGGTACTTATTCTTGATAGTGATTTTATTCAATTCCCGGTAATCGATACATAATCTCATACTCCCGTCTTTCTTCTTCACAAATAAAACTGGGGCTCCCCACGGAGATGCGCTCGGTCTAATTTACTTTTTGTCAAACAACTCTTGAAGTTGTTCTTTGAGTTCTGCCGGGGCCATTCGGTAGGGTGTCTTCGATATTGGCGCCGTACCTGATGACAAATTAATTTCAAAGTCTACTTCATGGTCTGAAATTGTGCCAGGTAATTTCTCAAGAAATACATATGAGAATTCTTGAACGACTGGAATTTCTTCTAGCCTGACCTTGGTCTTCTCTTCCATCTCACTTATTATAACTAGATAGATTTCATCACCGCTCCTCATGGCTTTCCAAGGCTGAGATGTGGACAGGAGCAGCCTCTTTTCCCTGGCCATGCCATGGTAGACTATTTCTTCTTGGCTCGAAGCCTGAAGTTTGACATTCTTCCCGTGGCAATCCACTAATGTGTGGTTCTTGGCCAACCAATTCATTTCAAGAATGGCATCGAACTCAACCATATTTAGTTGAATCAGATCAGCTTCGAATGTATGATTACCAATATTGACTTGACAGCTTCAATGCAACTTATGAGTTTCCATAGCCTTATTAATGGGCATCACTACTCTATATAGTTCACTAACTATTTCAGCTTTGTGTCACAACTTCTTAGTGAATCTTTTAGATATAAAAGAATGAGTGACACCACAGTCAAACAATACATAGGCAGTCATTTTGTTAATTAGAATGGTACCTGCCACCACATCACTTACGTCTTCCGCCTCTTCTTCATTCATAGCGAACACCCGAGCATTGAGCTTATTCTCCTTTAGTTTATTCTGGACCGCTACAAAATTTGACCCCGTCTCTTATTTCTTGGGTTCAAGACAATCCGCAATTCGGTGCCCCATCTTCCCATAGTTGAAGCATGCACCGGAGATCCTACGACATTCCCCGAGATGTCTAAAGTTACAAGTAGGGCATGGCTTAACGCCTTGGGAGGGCGAAGTGAAAGAGGGTCCTTTTGATGGATCACTCGATAGGTTGGCCCGTTTTAACCTTTGTTCACTTGGAGAAGACTAATTCGCGAGGGGTCGCTTGTTCCTGCCCTTGTCTTCACGTCGTTTGATGTTTGTTTCAGCTCTAATGGCTGCTCCCATCATATTGGCAAAGTTGGTTGGCTTGTAGACCGCTAACGCTGATTGAATTCGGCTACTCGAACCCTTCTTGAAGTGATGTAGCTTCATGGTGTCATCTACCATGATGGTTGGGGCATAGGTCCCGAGCGAGTTGAACTTTGAGGTGTACTCCAGTCAAAACATACTTGGAGCCTGAGTAAAGTTTTCAAATTCACTCAGCTTCTATAACCTGAACTCAATCGAATAGTACTGCTTCAAGAACATCTCTTTAAATTGTTGTCATGTCACTGGTCCGGCTTCAGTCATTGCCGGTGCAACTATTTCCCACCACTTGCATGCTTTATCTTCTAGGAAGGGTGTCACGACGTCCACCTTAAACACCTTTGGGATTTCCAGTAGTCGAAGCTGAGTCTCGATATTCTTGAGCCAATTTGGACTACTTCTGGGTCGGGGTTGTCATCAAACGTCAGGGCTATGTTCTTCCGAAGAGACTGGTACTTAATGCCACACGATTGGGCTTCTGGTAGCGGGTTGACATTCTGATTAGCACTTGGGGTCTCTAACTCTTGCAGTGTGGTTACTATAATGGTAGTGATGGCCATTAAATCTTCTCAGCTGAGGCTAACTCTTGGGGAAGAGTTTGCATCTTCATTGTTGTTGCGGTTGACGTAGTTGGGGTTACGATTATTCCGGACTGGTCTGTCGGCCATTTCCTAAAATCGGATAAGTGAAATGGTTCATGGTAGTTCAAAGATAACTGCTTAAGTAATGAGGAGTATGGAAAGATTGACGAAATCGGATTTCGACTTTCCTACGAGAAGTTATAAGCAATTGGAAACTTTCTCGAAACGGCAAAAACGCGATTTCGGAGGCCTAGACGATGGAATTCAGCAGAAAAATGGCAAGCATCATGATGAAGGGATCATGATTTTTACTAGTTAGGCAGTTTTAGAGGGGGCACTTGCCGTTTTAGAAAATCCAACTTCGTCAGATTTGTGTATAAAACGTCCCAATTAGATTTTAGAACATGGCTCTAATACCACTTCAATGTCACGCCCCAAGACCTAGGCGTATCGACACCGGCATTGCTCGCGAATATAAACACTCGAAAACAACAAGTCTCATAAAGTGAATACCAAATCAGTAATGATATAACGGAAATATTGTCTTTACAATGCGAAAATCCAAAAGCAAAAAGCAGTAACATACAAGTAAAGATAACATGAACTAAAAGAAAGAATCGCTTAAACAAGGCTTCATTATCCACCCCCAAAACGTCTCTTGCTCCTCTTTCTCGACTTGTTTCTCGTCTTTATCTGGGGATGGAAGTAAGGAGATGAGTGCTTGGGAAAACACTCCAAAAGTGGGGGTCGATCAAACATAGAACGACATAATACAAAACATAGCAAGACAGTCGGAATTCAAGATAGGAACATAATTCATGAAATATGGTAGAAATATAACTTAATCAAAAACATATACTTATAGCACTATTAATCATCTTAATTTTTTTTATGGTGTTACTGATCAGTCCCTATATGTAATTCCTCTAAGGAGTGAGACCATATATCGGTTATTATTGTTGGTGCAATATCCCTCAGGTCAAGGTTGACCTGGGTAACCAAGCTGAGTCTTGGTTTGGGTTTAGATGTTTGACAATAAGATATTGATTGAAGAAGAGTCAAGTAGGTCAAGGTTGACCGGATACTTGACTGGGAAGTCCTAACTGGGATGTTAGGCAAAAGGAAAATCCTGGTAAGTGAAGCCAGGCAGAAGAAAAGTCCTGGTGAGTGAAGCCAGGCAGAAGGAAGTCCTAGTGAGTGAAGCTAGGCAGATGGAAATCCTGGTGAGTGAAGCCAGGTGAAAGTCCTAGTGAGTGAAGCTAGGCAGATGGAAAACCCTAGTGAGTGAAGCTATGTGAAAGTCCTAGTGAGTGAAGCTAGGCAGATGGAAAACCCTAGTGAGTGAAGCTATGTGAAAGTCCTAGTGAGTGAAGCTAGGCAGATGGAAAACCCTAGTGAGTGAAGCTAGGTGAAAGTCCTGGTGAGTGAAGCCAGGCAAGGGAAAATCCAGATAGATCAAGGATGATTGGACATCTGGTGTTGGGAAGTCCAAGTAGGTCAAAGGATTGACTGGATACTTGGCATGAAAGAAAAGTCCAAGTAGGTCAAAGGGATTGACCGGATACTTGGCACAGAGAAAAGTCCAAGTGGGTCAAAGGGATTGACCGGACACTTGGTAAGGGAGTCCTAGCAGGTCAAGGGAGTGACTAGATGCTAGGCATGACATACCAACAGGTCAAGGTTGACCGGATGTTGGTTTGGGAGGTTTGGGACTTGGTTTTGGACAAAAATCAAGTGCTGGATCGATCAGTGGATCGATCCAGACCTGTCCCAGCGAACAGAGAGCCTCTGGATCGATCCGTGGATCGATCCAGAGGTCCCAATCGATCAGTGGATCGATTGGGACGCGGCTGCTTCGCGCAATAAGCGCTGGATCGATCCGTGGATGCCGGATCGATCCGTGATCGACGCTGCGTTCGCGCGATAGGCGCTTTGGATCGATCCGTGGATCGATCCAAAGCCTCCCCGATCGATTGGGAATATTCGAATCGATCGGGATCCGACCGTTGCGTCGTATTTGAGCTGCAGGCGTGCGTTGGCTGCGGCATCTCTTCACGGTTTCATCTCAGATCTTCGCCAGCTCCTCCACAGCACTCTCAAAGCTCGTGATCGCCAGTTCTTGAAGGTTCTTGGAAGTTTTCCAAGTCAAGAGGCGGATCAAAGCCAAGAAGAGAAGCTAGGGTTAGGGTTTATACTCATTGTAAGCTTGTAAGCTTGTATTTCTTGTATCCTTTCCCTCTCTTCTTGTATTGAGTCTTGTAGGGCTTCTCCGCCCTTGGTAGTTACCATAAATGAGAGTTTTATTTAGTGGAGGGTGTGTGTGTTGGTGTGGATCCTTGGATTAGTCACCTCTTGTGAGGTGGATACCAAGTAAAACCAACCGTGTTAGCGTTGTGTGTTTGTTTCTGTATTTTCCGCTGCACATCTTTGAAGGAACAAGCAACGCCAAGCAACGAGCGAACGCGACGAGCTATTCCCCCCCCCCCCCCCCCCTCTAGCTACTTTTGGTCCTAAAAAGTGGTATCAGAGCAAGGTTGCTCTTCACCGGAATCACCGCCGGAAGGGGCAAACATATCAAGAAAAGCTAGAGGGTGAAGAAGTTGGAGCAAATTCTTCAAGTTCAAGATTCTATCAAGCTCAACTTCAAGATGCAATTCCAAGATGGACTTGGATTTGACACAAGGGTGGCTCCACCATATTCATCTACAAGCTTCGATTCTTGGAAATCAAGAATCGAAAATTTTCTTATGATGGAGATAGAGCAATGGTTTGCTCTCATGGAAGGCTTCAAGGCTCCAAGAAATTCAAAGGGCAAAGTTCTAAAGAAAAGCAAATGGAGCCCGGAACAAGTCCAAAGGTGCGAGGCAAATGACAAAGTGACCAAGCTTTTGGTCAATTTATTGCCAAGCACCATTCTTTGCAAAATTGGAGAATTTGAAGATGCAAAGGAACTTTGGAGCAAATTGGCTAAGCTTCATGAAGAGATCCCCTCCACTGTACAAGATCATGAAGAATCCAGAGAGGGTGACTCTTTGGAGCAAGACCAAGAGGAGGACTCCGAGGTTGAGAGATGCTCAACCTCCGAAGAAGAGGAAATCCAAGAAGCTTCATCCTCAAGGGAATGCAACGAAGGGAACAAGGAGGGAGCATACTCCTTGTTTCATATTCAAGATGATGAAGCCTCCACCTTTAGGATTGAGGGGGAGCAATCCTTGGTGACACCGGATCAAGAAGAAGGAGAAGCTTCTACATCCGGGTCAAGAGAAGAAGAGGAGGAAGAAGCTTCCACCTCCACAAGTCAAGAAAAATCAAATGGAGGAGCATCACTATTGGATCAAGAGGAAGCCCCTACATCCACATCACATGGAGGAGAAAGCATCACCCCTACACAAGAAGGTATAAATGTTTCAATTAAAAATAAAAATCATATAATATGTTTTGAGTGTAGGGAAAGTGGGCACTACAAGAGCAAGTGTCCCAACTTGGCCAAGAAAAAGGGTCAAGTGACACAAAAGGGCAAGGAGAAGCCCAAGGAGACCACCCCCGGGACAAAGAAGAGCAAGGAGCACATTGTGTGCTTCTTGTGTCAACAAAAAGGGCATTACCGAAGTCAATGCCCCAAGGGGAAGAAGATGGTCAAGGCTCAAGGAGGCACTAGTCAAGGGGGAGCCTCCAAGGTAAAGAAGAAGGTAACATTTATTGAGCCTACCCCTTTACGTTATGGTAAAAAGGATAATAGATCAAATTTTTATCATTTTAATGCAATTTACCATAAGAATAGAAAGCATGAGGGCATTAAGGAAAAACATGTGGCCCTACATGCCAAGACTACCCAACCTAAGGTTAGGAAGGTAGATAGACATTTGGGCAAGAACACTAAGGATAATAGATACAAGCCCAAGAATAAAAATGCTCATGGATCAAATGAAAAACCAAAAACTAAGGACTTAGTGATAGAAAATCAAGTCTTGAGAACAAGGCTTGATACAATGGAAAAGACCCTAAAAAGGATGGAAAATATCCTAAAAGGGCAAAATGAGCATAGCCTAAGTCTAGGAGCACAAAAGCCATCCAATGGCCATAGAGGTTTGGGATACAAACCAAAGGCTAAGAAGGATGTGCCCTCTTACCATAGAGTTCCATATAGTTATGGAACAAACCCTAGGTCTAGTGGTCAAGCCAAAAATACTAGGGAAGTCATCCCTAAGAGTATTTTTGCAACAAATGTGACTAAGACTTCTAAGAAGTCTAAGAAAGTCACAAACAAGGTCACAAGGGAGGTTATCCCTAGAGTTGACCTAGAAAATGTGACCAAGGCTTCTAAGAAGCCCAACAAGGTCACTAGGAAGGTATCTAGGGAAGTTATCCCTAGTGAGTACCTAGAGCATCCAAGGAGCACCAATAGGTGTTGGGTTCCTAGGAGCATCTTCTCTACCCCATAGATGGGTTAGAGAGTGTCAACTCCGATTAGAAGGGTAGTTAACCCAACTTTGAGGAAATTGACACTCAAGGAGCATTTTCAAGGTTTTAGTTAACCTTTGAAAATGAAATGGACCTATTATTTACTCCTTGAAAGAGTAAAATGTGCCTAATGGTGGAAGAATTGATTTTAATCTTAAATGGCACATATTGGGAAATTCATAAGAACTATCAAGTTGGGATTTTGGTATGTTCTTAGGCAATTTAAGACAATCCGGGCCTTAAATTTAAAAGTGCTACTCTTGAGGAAAAATGGAATATGCCAACATTTGAGGAAATGTTTATTTTCAATTGGCATACATTAAATCAAGGAAATTAGAAATGCCAATTTAGGTTTTGGCATTCTCTTGTAGCACTTTAGGGCAATCTAGGTTTAAGGTGTAAGTTTAGCTAAGACTTTAAGGATACTTAGATAGTTAATCTAGGTATATTTTATTTATGCTAAATCTTGCCATGATTGTTTGCCCATCATATGTCATGACATCATGTCTAGTTTTGCATTCATGTTTTATTATGAAAAATCCAAAAATACCATGTCATGACATTCATACATCATGTAGTAATAGGATATTTTCTTTTGAAAATTATTTTCTTTTGATGTATGTCATAACATAATCATGCATTAAGTTTTAATTCCTTGTAATTAAGGACAAATGGCATTTAACAACACTTATTAACAAGTGACATCCTGGGTGGATGTCTAATATCTCTAAAATGCCTAGATAGATATGCATGATCCCTAGAATAGGGCAAAACCAAATTTTACATCTCACAAAG